>NC_140252.1:4774989-5442489 GCF_949987555.1 Borostomias antarcticus
TTCAAGAATGCGCGCATAGGCTACTTGTGCTGACTAGGCTGTAAAAGGGTCTATAATTAACAAATATGACCCATGCTCGTTACATAACTTCTACAACATCCAGTGACAAAATATGTCATGGTACCTTGGTATGTCCACACCAAGGATTGAACTCAAAACCTTTGCCGTGATAGGCAGCACACTATCCACTCTGCCACCGATGACCTGGGAAATCTGTGGAGTCTTTTAGTTTTCATGTTCTGGGACTACTGCCTCTTGTGGTAGCAGCACTGGAATTGCAGGTCAACAACACGACAGCAAGACTGAAAGAAGCACAGACAAAAAGGATTCCCTCTCCTTGGTGTGTCGGCTTACAGTCAACACACAAAAATACTTTTTGAGGTCTGACTTTGTAGGTTGAAAAGCATTTCCGCCATTGTGAGAGTGTAGTCCAAAATCCCTATGGAGAAAATGAATGGGATTTCGGAAAAATGACAAAAATAAGGTCTTTGTTTAACAGGGACTCACAGAATAGAGTACATTTAAAACAGAAATAGTTCTGTTTCAAATGTAACTGTTGTTTCAACATACGGTTTGCAGCCTCCGGTCTGGCTACTTTGAGGGCACTGTTCAGGGGCTTGTCCATGTAGAATATATGTGCTGTTGTGAGTTGGTCAACTCCAAACACATTCATCAGATTCTACAGACTGGATGTAACTGCACCTTCTTTGGCTCACACGGTTCTCAGGGTCGGTTCATCTTAGGGGCAGGCTGTTTCCAGCCTTCACCGGCTTCAGATGGCTTATCTGCAATTTGGGAGTACGGGTCACGGGGTCACTTTGACTTATATAGGGAGCTAGGCCTCCATAGACACGCGTGACCGGTCTGTCCAATCATGGACAGACGCTTTGAAAAGCTTCCGAAGGAATCATGTGCAAGGTGTATCCCATAGGTGAGATACCTCACTTATATTATCAAAGAATCAGGGTTATGATAGTAACCTAAAGTCTTTCCTAGTTCAGTTTTGACTCAAGGGACCTCAAGAGCCAACCAATACTGAGACCTTGTCTGGTACTTGCTTGGACGCAAACACATAAATGCGCTCTCTGTTCCTCTGTCGGTACTTTCCTCAGACATCGTTGGCCTGACAGCATTCATATTTGCCATGGGTATCCGCAGGGTTTTAAATACTGCTCCAGAGCCACCCCTCCTTTCACACAGCGCAGCCCCGGTGTCCATATCTACCGCACCCACATTAAGCCAGTCAATAGAAATACTGCTTCGAATGGAATGACCAGCATTCCAGCTGGCTACTCTAAAATAAGATAGAAAAGGTATTGTCCATTGGACATGTTGTGGTTGTGACCATCTTTGTAAAGAAGAGAGGCATGTAATGCACATGTATACAGTAGTGCATTAGTCAGTTGTCTATTGTATAGACAAGGTGTTCAATTGCTCAAGTGTTGTCAGGTGTTGGTTCGAGTGTTCGAGTGTACAGTGGTGCATAGTCAGTTGTCTATTGTATAGACAAGGTGAAAGGTGTCACGTGTTCACTTGTTGGTCTAGGTGGTGGCATGTGTGCCATTGTTATAATGAGAGTGAGGGTCTATGTATAGTACAACCAGACTACTATAAACGGACAGTCTTCTTATGAGCTGCTGGTTGGCAGGGGGCTTCTTCCGGGCTACTCTTTGGCAGGGGGCAAGTGATGTCTTGAGCCTCATCATAACAGAAGTGAACATGTGACACCTTGCACCTTGTCTATACAATAGACAACTGACTCTGCACCACTGTACACTCGAACCAACACCTGACAACACTACACCTTGTCTATACAATAGATAACTCACTCTGCACTACTGTATACTACTGGACAGTATACTTGACATGTTATTTAATTGCACTGCCTGTATCATGGACACAGTCACAGCCATCCATGATCAGATACTGCTGTCTGGCCATGTCCAGTCCGGGCTGGGCTTGCACCTGAAGACCATCATTGGGGGGGCTGGACATCAGCGTTGCAGAGCAGCCGACACCTGACTGGTGTTGCATCACGGTGTTCTCTGGCCTCAACCACACCAGGCATCCCAGCATCAAAGCTGCAACAGAACAGAAGGGAGATAATAAGGAAAATATTGGCCAAAAATAACATTTATATAAAGCCTTTTTTGTATCGCGTAGACATACAGTACATTTAATCTGCATAATAACATGATATGGTGGTGAATAAAAACAGTGGTCAGAGCAGATTCCTGGTGCCACAGCACAGGTGGTGTTGTAGTCCTTTCCCCAACTGAAAATATTGATCTAGTGATTAGTCAACCGATTGCTAAATCACAAACTACTAAGCTATCCCATAGGAATGAGCCTATAACCATACCAGCTGGGCAAGCTGACTTTGCTAGTTACCTAACCTAGCCCTAATGATATTGTCCTGCTCGATTGCTGTGCAACATATCAACTGACCAGTTGTTAAATGTATTTCACAACACTGGTTATTCTACTCACGAGACAGTCCCAGTCAGCTGACGTTGCTTGATGTGTGAATAGTTCAGCTACGTACGTTGTGAGGCAAGTGTTGGTGACAAAGACTAGCTAGCTTGTAGTAGCTAACCTTAGCTAAAGCACTTTGAGAGAATGTGCACAGTAAACCAACTCCACCTCCTCGGGCCTTGAGTTAGGTATCTAACACTAGCTAGCGTGTTAGCTAGCACTAGCTAACGTTAGATAGCTATCATTGGGCTTCATTTCCTGAACTTAGCTTTAGCTTAGCGTGCAGCCAGGTTATGGGTTACTGTTTACTTCAGATATTACACTACATTTCAACTAGCCCTTCTCAGTCCCGTTGTCGCATTCCGCTCGCTCACGGGTCTATTTTAACAAATGCTGGGTTTTGAAGCCTCGGCGCTACCAATAAATAACTTATTTAGATGCGTTCTGTCCGAGTTTGTGAAGTTTCATGTTTATCTGACACTTGTAAATATGAGCGCCTCTCCTAACTAGGCCGACACTGATCTATTTTGAGGGCAAAGTGAATGGACCAGCAAAGGACTGTTGTCTGGCATGAGCGAGCGGAATGCAACAACGGGACTGAGAAGGGCTACATTTCAACCAGACATTCCCGTGCAACCAGGTAGTCAAAATAACTCACCTGATATAAAATGGGCATGTGCAAACGCAGGCATTTTTGATGATGTCCTCAGTCCAGTCCGTACCATGGATGTATTGGTCTGTATGCTTAATAATGGCGATTTCGTCTGTCTTCCTCTGCTACTGTTTCAAGAATGCGCGTGCATACTTTTGCTGACTAGGCTGTAAAAGGGTCTATAATTAACAAATGTGACCCACGCTCGTTACATAACTTCTACAACATCCAGTGACAAAATATGTCAGGTACCTTTGTATGTCCACACCAAGGATTGAACTCACAGTCTTTTTCTTTTGATGTTCTGGGACCACTGCCTCTTGTGGTAGCAACATAGAACTGCAGGTCAACAACGCCAGCAGGGACTTAGGAAGGGAGGAAGGGAGCGACAAAAAGGATTCCCTCTTCTAGGTGTGTCAGCTTACAGCCAACACAAAAAACAACCGTAAGATAAACCTGCCTATAGGCCAGCGGCCAGCTACTCTTCTTTGAAGAGTTTTGTTCTATTTTAGCCTATCTGATAAAAAGCCGAAATTAGACTATAGGCCTAGCCTATGAATTCCAATCAGCGCAGCCGTAGGCCTTAAATTAAAATGTTACGAGAAGCCTACATGTTGCCTAACCTCTTGCACTTTTAAATAAAAATGATATATAACTAGACATGATATATAACTAGACATGCATGGCATTTCTTTATTTAGCCCAGCCCGCCTATCAGTTGTTTCTCAACAGTTATGTCCTCCTCATAGCCTACTGCAATGTCCGTGGTTATAATGACGCTCTTTTATTGATAAAAATGGTAGGATAAAACTGGAAAGAGAAATTAATAAACACATATTACTGTTGCGAATCCCAAACCAATTAGCCTACATCCTCAAATCTGATTCATGCAATTGATATAAACATTCATGTTCTAGCCTACAGTCGCAATTCAAAGGTGGCTATTTTTGTGGCTGTGCAAATACATATAGGCCTAGCGCATGGAATCATGACAGCCTATCAACCTTTTATTTTTTATTTTTTTGCCTATCACATATTTAATTATACAGATGCGAAATGAGACAATAAATTGCATATATAAGCTACACAACGGCCAATCACCGCAACAAACACCTATAATAGGCCTAATATTATATTATAATATAATGACTGGAATATTATAATATAAAGTCTGATCCTCCCGGACACATTCACCGGTACCGATTTTCTCTAATGGAAACCCTGGTATGTCCACACCAAGGATTTAACTCACGATCTTCGTGGTGATAGGCAGCTTACTACTATCCACTCGGCCATCGCTGACCTGGTAAATCTGTGGAGTCTTTTTGTTTTGATGTTATGGGACCACTGCCTCTTGTGGTAGCAACATAGAACTGCAGGTCACTAACCTGACAGAAGGACGGAGAAAGGGATAAAGCGGCATTCCCTCTTCTTGCTGCGTCGGCTTACAGCCAACGCACAAAAATATGCCAGATAGATTGGTTGATGCCGCTGTGAGCATTGGATGACGTGCAGTTCCCTCCCCCTCTCCCTCCGGCCCGTCCAATCTAGCATCAACCAGGACAAAGGGTGCGTTCATACAAATGTCTGATCTGAGATCTGTAGCCTATATGTTTCTACTGCTGAAGCCGCCGACAAGACGCGCAGTAGAATCTGATTTTAGATCAGCAATGAGATGCTACGGGAGTTCCAATAAGAGACCGGATATGACGGAACCCGTCACTTTGTCCTGAAACGCTTGTTGGGCGCTGATTTGGAACCGAATTCACTCTGAAAAATGAGATTCATTATGATACCATTCTACCTTGATGGGATGTAGTGTCCTGGTGTTGCATTTATTTGAAGACTTCAGGAAGTCTTCAAAGCCTGGCTAGGAGGATATGTGCTCTTTAATTGCTTTGTTAAAGGTGGGGACTGTTGTGCGGTACGACCCGGGGGGACCAAAGAAGCGGCACAGAGCGGTTGATCCGTTAGCCCGTGGGTTTGTTTATTTACAGGATGTTGGGAAGGGGATATGCGGGAGAAAGTGTGGTGCGCCGAATGGTCTCGGAGTATGGGATGTGTGAATACCTATGTGTAGTGCGTAGTGAAGACTATGTGTGTGGTCTACCGTGGGTGCGGGGTGATATAGGCGGGCAGGGTGTTGTATGTATGTGCGTGCGCCTGGCTACAGTACAGTCCGAGAGTCCAAAGGGATGTCCAAGGGAGGAGGCGAGCGTGGTACCGGGAGATCCGTCCGAGGGTGTCCAGGGGTTCGGGGGTGGTTCGAGGGGTTCTGTGGGTCCGGGGAGACGGGGAAGGGATCCGCGGGAGGGCGAGAGGAACTGGGGCCGGGGAGACGCGAGGGAGGGTCCGTGGGAATCTTGGAAGGAAAAACACAAAACGGGGTAAGGCAGGGTTCGGGAAGGAAAAGGCAAGTTTACTAAGAATCACAGGGAGCGAGATTGTACCGTGTACATAAGGCTACGATCTGGCGATGAACTGCCGGTCCCGCTGGTTCTTGTAGCAGCGGAGGCAATCAGCGACAGGTGCGCTGATTGCCTGATGGAGACCGGCTGCGTCGTCGCCTAGCCAACGCTCTCATTGAGCGCGCAGAGGTGGTGGGCTGGTCAGACGGCGTCGGAGAGGCAGACCGTGACGCGCTCCGCGCACGCCCCACAACAGTACCCCCCTCCCGACGCGAGATTCCCGGCGAGCGCCCAAGGGCATCAGGGTGGGCCCGATAGAAGTCGGCCAACAGGGCAGGGTCAGCCAGATAGGAAGGGGGCACCCAGCTCTGGTCTTCGGGGCCGAAACCCACCCAGTCAACCAAGTACTGGAACCCCCGGCCCCGACGCCGGACGGCGAGCAGCCGCTTGACGGGCCACACCTGGTCGCCGTCCTCGAGGACACGGGGAGGAGGGGGAGCTGAGACAGGGGGCGACAGGGCACTGACAGACACCGGTTTAAGTAGTGACACATGGAACACCGGGTGCACCTTCAGGGATGGAGGGAGGGAGAGACGTACCGCGGTGGGGTTGATGACCCGGTCGATGGTATAGGGCCCCACGTAGCGGGGAGCGAGCTTCCGGGAGGGGACCTGGAGAGGGAGATCCCTGGCCAGAAGCCAGACGCGCTGGCCGAGGCGGTACATGGGAGCCGGAACCCGCCGTCGATTTGCGCAACGCCGGGACCGCTCCGTGGCTCTCAGCAGCGCAGCACGGGCGACCCTCCATATGCGCCGACACCGCCGGAGATGGGCCCAAGTGGACGGAACCGCCGCCTCGGACTCCTGCTGGGGGAACATAGGTGGTTGGTAACCCAGGGAACACTCAAAAGGCGACATACCCAGTGCTGAGCTGGTCATGGAGTTGTAGGCGTACTCCACCCAGGCCAGGTACTTGCTCCAGGAGGCGGGGCTGCGGGAGGTGGCACAGCGCAGCATCGCCTCCAGGCTTTGGTTGGTCCGCTCCGCCTGCCCGTTGGTCTGGGGGTGGTACCCGGAGGAGAGGCTAACCGTGGCCCCAATCCCCTTGCAGAAGGCCTGCCACACCCGAGAGGTGAACTGGGGACCACGGTCAGAGACGATGTCCTGGGGTATGCCGTGGAGCCGGACGATGTGGGAGACGAGGAGGTCGGCGGTCTCCGCAGAGGAGGGGAGTTTGGGCAGAGCCACAAAGTGAGCGGTCTTGGAAAACCGGTCGACGATGGTGAGGATCACGGTGTTGCCCTGGGACCTGGGGAAACCTGTAACAAAGTCGAGCCCGATGTGGGACCAAGGCCGACTGGGAACCGGTAGGGGACGTAGGAGGCCCGCCGGAGGTCGATGGGACGCCTTGTTCCGGGCACAGGTGATGCAGGCTGCAACGAACTCCCTGGTGTCAGCCGCTATGGAGGGCCACCAATAGCGCCGCTGGAGGAAGGTCAGCGTGCGGTGGGCGCCGGGGTGGCAGGCAAAACGGCTGGAATGGCCCCACTCGAGGACCCGAGAACGCACCAGGGTCGGGACATAGAGGCGGTTGCGGGGTCCGTTGCCTGGGCCTGGCTGGGCGCGAAGAGCCGCCCTGACCACAGAGTCGATGGCCCAGGTGACGACACCCACCACTCGGGCTGGGGGCAGGATGGGGTCAGGGGTGTCGTGGTCGGCTGCCTCCTCCGCGAACTGCCGGGAGAGGGCGTCCGCCTTGGTGTTTCGGGAGCCTGGGCGGTAGGAGAGGGTAAAATCAAACCGGCTGAAAAATTGGGCCCAGCGCGCCTGCCGGTCGTTTAGCCGCTTGGCGGTCTTGATGTAGGTGAGGTTGCGATGGTCTGTCCACACCAAGAACGGCAGCTCAGCCCCCTCGAGCCAGTGCCGCCACTCAACCAAGGCCTCGTGGACTGCCAGCAGCTCCCTGTTCCCCACGTCGTAGTTGCGTTCTGCGGGGGTGAGACGCCGGGAGAAAAACGCGCAGGGGTGGAGCGGTTTGCCCTCTTCAGACCGCTGGGAGAGGACGGCTCCGACGCCCGTGTCTGACGCGTCCACCTCCACGATGAACGGCCGGGCTGGGTCTGGATGGGCGAGCACCGGAGCCTCCGTGAACAACCCCTTCAGGGTCTCAAACGCAGCGTCCGCCTCCGGGGTCCAGGAAAAAACCCGAAGAGTGGATGTGAGCTCGTGGAGAGGGGCTGCCACCTTACTGAAGCCACGGATGAAACGGCGATAGAACCCTGCAAACCCCAGGAACTGACGCAATTCAGTCCGGTTGGTGGGTTGGGCCCACTCCACCACCGCCTTCACTTTTCGGGGGTCGGTCCGGACGTGCCCCCCCTCCACTATGTTCCCCAGGAACTCCACTGAGGCCGCGTGAAACGTGCATTTCTCCGCTTTAACATACAGGCGGTTCTCCAAGAGCCGCTGGAGGACCAGGCGGACATGCTGCTCGTGCTCCTGCTGGGAACGGGAAAAAATAAGAATGTCGTCCAGGTAAACAACAACAAAAATATTTAACATGTCCCGCAAAACGTCATTTACGAGGGCTTGGAAAACGGCAGGGGCATTTGTGAGCCCGAACGGCATCACCAGATATTCAAAGTGCCCAAGGTGTGTGTTAAACGCCGTCTTCCACTCGTCGCCCTCCCTGACACGGACGAGATGGTAAGCGTTGCGCAGGTCTAATTTTGTGAAAATGACAGAGGTAGTGAGAGGCTCAAACGAGGAACTAAGGAGAGGGAGGGGATATTGGTTTTTGATGGTGATGTCGTTGAGCTGACGGTAATCGATGCAGGGCCTGAGCGAGCCGTCCTTCTTGCCAACAAAAAAAAACCCCGCTGCCACCGGGGATGAAGAGGGACGGATGATACCAGAGGCAAGGGACTCGGATATATACTCCCGCATCGCCTTTTTCTCGGGGAGGGAGAGGTTATACAACCGGCTAGAGGGACGCGGCGCATCCGGGATGAGGTCGACCGCGCAGTCGTAGGGTCTATGGGGAGGTAGAGAGAGAGCGCGTTCCTTGCTGAACACGGGGGCTAGGTCGTGGTAAACAGTAGGAACGCCAGACAGATCCGGAGGTAAGGGGTCAGGCTTGAGCGTCCTAGGGGAGCCAGGGGCAGAACGGAGACAGTTGGCGTGGCATGCGACGCTCCATCCGAGGATCTGCCCTGTGGACCACGAGACGTGGGGATCGTGTCTCTGGAGCCAGGGTCTCCCTAACACGAGCGGGGCCGTGGGCGAACAGATAACAAAAAAACGCATGGTTTCTACATGGTTGCCGGAGATGGAGAAGGAAAGGGACTTAGTGCTGTGTGTGACTTTCCCTAGAGTGTGCCCATCCAGGGCGTAGGCAACCAGAGGGGTTTCCAGGGGAACAAGGGGGATACCAGCCTGCCGGACAAGCGTGCTGTCAATGAAACTGTCGTCTGCCCCAGAGTCCAGAAAAGCGCTAACGGTAAATGACTGGCTGTCCCAGGAGATCGAGGCAGGGAATAACATATTAGGTGAGCTCCAGGAGCTCTTGTTCTGGGGCAGCGTCAGGTGGCTTACTAGTAACCCCTCAGCTAGTAAGCCCTGTCTTTTGGGCGGGTAGGACAGGCACGGATAAAGTGACCGGGCTCCCCACAGTATAAACAAAGCCCTCCGCGCATGCGCTGTTCGCGCACCGCTTCCGAGAGCCGTGACCGGGCTACCTGCATCGGTTCCTCCTCGGACTCGGCTGGACGGAGAGCCGATGCACGCTCGTTGGGTGTCGTGAACCGTGGTTCGGGGTGGAATCGGGGAGCCGGGGGAGAGGATCTAGGGGCCGCTGGAGGAAGACGGTGACAGCGCTCGGCGCGTCTCTCACGGAGACGTTGGTCCATCATGAGAGCCAGGTCCACCAGCTGGTTGTAGGTCTCGGGTCTGTCCCTCATAAGACCGTCCTTGACAGCCTCGCTAAGGCCCCGTCGGTAGGCACTGAGGAGGGCCTTGTCTCCCCACCCACTGTCGGCCGCAAGGATGCGGAATTCGACGGTATACTCCGCGACAGAACGAGAGCCCTGCTGGATTACATGGAGGCGTGTAGCGGCGTCACATCCGTCTACGGGGTGGTCAAACACCAGAGTGAACTCCCTACGGAAAACCGCATAATCTGAGGTGAGTAACCCGTTCTGACCTAGCGCGGCTGTAGCCCATCTAAGGGCCCTACCTGTGAGGAGTGACATGATGTATGCCACCTTAGCCCCGTCAGAGGCGTACCGGCTAGGTTGGTAGCGAAATGCTAATTCGCATTGACTGAGGAACCCACGGCAGAGATCGAAGTCGCCCTCGTAGGGCCTAGGGGTGGCTAGGTTCGGCTCTCTCTCCGGAGCGACGGGCGCAGGAGCCTGGTACGGGGGAGACGCTGCCATGGGTTGAGCGGCGGGGGGCGGAGGTTGGGACTGCGCCCGAGCGGTGCTGTCCAGCTGATCCAGACGAGCCACAATCAGAGCAAAGGCGTCGGTGAGCTGGGTCTCCAGGCTGGCTAGCCGTCCCTCGTGCCGCTGGACAGCCCCAGAGAGAACGGTGAGGACCGAGACGTTGGGTACCGGTGGAGCCGGGGCGTCAGCCGCCCCTGTGCCGCTGGGGTCCGTCATGGCCAGATCGTAATGTTGTGTGGTACGACCCGGGGGGACCAAAGAAGCGGCACAGAGCGGTTGATCCGTTAGCCCGTGGGTTTGTTTATTTACAGGATGTTGGGAAGGGGATATGCGGGAGAAAGTGTGGTGCGCCGAATGGTCTCGGAGTATGGGATGTGTGAATACCTATGTGTAGTGCGTAGTGAAGACTATGTGTGTGGTCTACCGTGGGTGCGGGGTGATATAGGCGGGCAGGGTGTTGTATGTATGTGCGTGCGCCTGGCTACAGTACAGTCCGAGAGTCCAAAGGGATGTCCAAGGGAGGAGGCGAGCGTGGTACCGGGAGATCCGTCCGAGGGTGTCCAGGGGTTCGGGGGTGGTTCGAGGGGTTCTGTGGGTCCGGGGAGACGGGGAAGGGATCCGCGGGAGGGCGAGAGGAACTGGGGCCGGGGAGACGCGAGGGAGGGTCCGTGGGAATCTTGGAAGGAAAAACACAAAACGGGGTAAGGCAGGGTTCGGGAAGGAAAAGGCAAGTTTACTAAGAATCACAGGGAGCGAGATTGTACCGTGTACATAAGGCTACGATCTGGCGATGAACTGCCGGTCCCGCTGGTTCTTGTAGCAGCGGAGGCAATCAGCGACAGGTGCGCTGATTGCCTGATGGAGACCGGCTGCGTCGTCGCCTAGCCAACGCTCTCATTGAGCGCGCAGAGGTGGTGGGCTGGTCAGACGGCGTCGGAGAGGCAGACCGTGACGCGCTCCGCGCACGCCCCACAACAGGGGACTGTCTCGGAGAAAAGGATTTCATCGTTCCAAAACTGTCTGTAACGACATATATTATCACTCGGTTAATTTATTTAGTAAAGTGAATTATTCGTAACTTTTTAGAGCTACGATTTCAGCTCCCTTCTTGAGGTCTTTGAAGGCGTGCTAGCGCGAGCTAAGCGGATCCCAGCACCACTCAGGGAGGTGGGACAGAGAGCCCCGAGGTGGGGAGTGTGTGTGTCTCTCTGTGTGTTTGTGTGGTATGTGTGAGTGCGTGTGTGTGCGTGCTTATATTTGGCAGCCTTGGTCATGTGCACAAGTTAGTTGTGAGGGGCGTTCAGTTACCCAGGAACTGCTCTGTTACTGGGAGCTGCTCAGTATGGAGGTGGCGCTGTTTTCTAAACCCATGAAGTAGCTATTGTGTCCTGTCGACCCGTCAGTGTCATCTTCTTGTGTGTACTGTATGCAGTGTGATTGTCAACTGGGCACCTATGTAACTGACAGACTCCTAATTCCTAATGTCTGATGGCATTGTTAGTGTTCATGTCCTTTGTATTTCTATTCATGTGGACATGAATAAATGATTTGTGTGTGTGTGTGTATGTGTGTGTCAGACGTGTTTTAGAGAGAATGGCTGAGGAAGCAGAGGTCAGAGGTGAACCAAAGGTCAAAGGTGACCCGGAGATCAAAGAGGAACCTGTACCGCAGTGGGAGGAACCTGAGAGAACCAGTGAACACTACGCTGAGCAGGAGGAACCAAAAGACGACCACTACCTCTGTAAGAGAGCTGTTCTCACTCTGTTTATCTCTCTCTCTCATCTATCTCCTCTTTCTCTCCCTCTCTCCTCTCTCCTCTCTCTGTTCATCCCTTTCTCTTTTTCTCTCTCCCTGCTCTCTGTTTTTCTCTATCCTCAGTCTATCTCTCTCTCTATCTCTCTCTCTCTCTCTCTCCCTCGTAGGTTCTCAATTTAGTATTGCCAATTTGGAACCCTGAGTATTCTAGAACTGCTGTTTTCTAGATGCATTTTAAAAACTCACGACAACACAGACATTCTGGAACTAGTGTCTCATCTCTGTTGTTGTATGTCAACCCAGCTTTAGTCACACACTCCCCCTCTCCTGTCCTCTCCAGACTGTGAGGAGTGTGAGTCTTTCTTCCTGGAGGAGTGTGAGCTCCACGGCGCCCCCCTCTTCATACCGGACACCCCGGTGGTCCTGGGGGTGTCTGACCGGGCCAGACTGACCCTCCCACCTGGCCTGGAGGTCAGGAGGTCACAGATACCCGGGGCGGGGCTGGGAGTCTTCAACTGTGGGGAGGTGGTTGCCAAGGGAACCCACTACGGCCCCTACGAGGGGGAGGTGATTGACAAGGAGGAGGCCTTCGACAGCGGATACACCTGGGTGGTGGGTTAGCCCCTTTCGGGACTGTTAGGTACAGCCATTGGATGAGCTACATACTCCGTATCTACAGTCCCTTGTCTCTAACCCTTACCCATAGACAAATAATAATAATACATTTTATTTGTAAATGCACTTCACATCGAATGAACAATCTCAAAGTGCTACAGATCGTAAGAACATTTAGAAAAAAGAATGCTTCATAGGGCTAAAGTTAGCATACAAAGAACCTTAAAGTCCAGGTTAACCCAGTTCAAATTTTTGTTATGAGCTTCACATACCACAGGAAAACATGTCATTAACCACCCAGCCAAATCTGAGTGATTAAAAATGTCGCTAAGTATATAAAATAAGGCTTCAAAATCGGTAAAAAATCAGCAGCATTCTCTGGTCTGAGACTGTGGGGGCGTGTCTGCTGAAGGCACCGAAGCCACACCCAATTGCGTGGGGAGGGGGTGTGGAGGGAAGAATCTGTCAAATAGTACCGTTCTCTGGTCTGCATATTGTCACACTGGCACGCCGTCTCTTTTGTGGTAGGAAGCCACAGCTTTGTGAAAACAGAGAGGAGTTGAAATTACACTTGTCTAATGAGTCAAACGCACAGATGCTTCCTCCTAACCTACCTCCTGACAAACAACACAGGTAAAGCTGTAGCTACTCTATACCAACGCGCCAGTGTTACTGCCCTTAGATGCAAAATACAAAAACAGGCAACGAGGAATGTATGAGTGTCCCTATTTTCTCCCTGCCACCTCCGGACCCATTCCTATCCCTCCCAGGCGATCCTGTCGTCCCTTGGGATCAATGGAAAAACTTGTTTAAAATGTACCTTTTAGTCACTGGCTTGAACAGCGCTGATAGCGCGAAGAAGCGTCCACTACCGGAGTTGATAATCGGGACACACTCATCCACTCTTGTTGGCAATGTTATGTGTGAGAATAACGAGCACTCGGCTTCAACTTTCCCTCTCATATCCAACAGAACTGGGATGTTCAGCCAGTAGCCGCCGAGCACCGCTTCACTGGGAGAGGGTGCGTCTTTCTCCAGCTGGTCTACCTAACCATCCCCCTCGCTCCCGCCTCCCGGTCTCCCGCTGGAGAAATATATTGTAACCATTACTGGTGAACCCATACGCATATCAGGTGCCACAAATATGGCAGGCAGTTTCTGTATAGTTAACGCTTATAGTCATAATATATCATCCGTAACGTTATTTGGTGGGTGGTCGCCTGGTCGGTGCTGCTAGCTGTGTTAGCTAGACTAAGGTTATATACACACTCCCATCTGCAAGCTACATAGCTAATGTTAGCTATAATTCCTCCTAAGATTACATATAATTCATCATAGCTGACATTACCACATAAATGTCAAGACACATTTTGTAGATTAACGTAGCAGTGTATTTTCCTATTGCTTACGTTACCTAGCTAACGTTATAACGTTAATTAGCTATAAGCACACAAGGCAGCGGTGTCGGCACCAAAGGTTGATGCGACAGGAGGAGAATGGAGGCCGGGGAGGGAGATGGTTTGCTCCGCCGAATTCACCAGGACCAGTCGTGAGTCCGTGAAACCCAAAAGCCTCATATTATAATTGCAGAAGCTTTCGGGAGTGAAATGTTTGCTGCAGAGGCGGGCGCTAGCGGTGACAGACTCTGTAACACCATGGCTCTTCAAAAATGCTAACCATTTGCTTCTCATTTCAGCTGTACTCGGGAGTGAAAGAAGGAGATCTTATCATCCCATTCCTGCTGGCATCCAGGAAGGATGCATTTTCGTTTAGTTTTATGCATATGTAGAGATGTGGTTTATATGAATATACTTAGTGTTATGTGTTTTTCCTGTTGTTGATTGGACATGTGTTTTTATGTGCTCCGCCGACGTTAACATGAGTGACAGTCAGCCAACCAGTGAAGTGACTGCCAGAGAAACGCCTGTGTACGTGCAGCAGAGAGAAAAGATATAAGAAAGCGAGAGGACAACGGTGGTGTGGCGGGAAGAGAAAATGATGCTGGTCGTTCAGGACGAACTGCGACTGACGACGTTTCCGTGGATCTTGACAAAAAGATCTGCGAGTAGTGGACAGTGAATGAATAAAAGTGCTAAGTTAGGCTCCAGTGGCCTTCGAGAAGAGGACGTTTAAAACCGAGACCGTCGATGTGTAAAGTGAATTAGCTAGCGTGCGCACAGCACTAGGTTAGCCAGTTGCAGTGTTGTGAGCTAGCTTTTTGTGTTGTGACTAGTTTGCGTCGTGTCGGCACACTTTCTGGAGAGGGACGTCCTCAAGGATCCCTGCTACAGCTCTGCATCCCCTCACTACGGCTTGGCTCTGGCTGGGCAACCCCCGGATCAACATCGCAACCTGTCTTCTGGGACGCAGGTGAATTCTGTCCGTTAGCCCACTAGTGGGCACTTCTCCTCCGACTAGCCAGGCAGTGCACATTCTAGACGGAGACCGTTCTTGTGAACGCGGGACCATTCAGCAACGTTCGCATTGGAACTGAACTGTTCGGATCGTTTAGAATTCCAGTGACTTTTTCTGTATGCGTTTGTGTGCATCGCGGGACCATTCAGCAACGTTCGCATTGGAACTGAACTGTTCGGATTGTTTAGAGTTCCAGTGACCTTTTCTGTATGCGTGTGTGTGCATCGCGGGACTATTCAGCCGTGTTCGTACGGAAAGTGTGGGTTATTACTGAATTTCACTGAAGTGCTGTGTGTATGGGTATCTCTCTCATTGACTGTTGATGTCATTTTGAGTTCATGTCAGTGTTCTTTTGTATGGACCGGTCCTGATAGGGTTAAGAGGGTCATTTTCATAAACTTTAACATTAGTATTTTTTTGGTATTCTTGGTATTCTAATAAATAGTATTAATTTTCTTACAAGCCAGTAGCGGGGGAATTCTTTCTTTCTTTTTTATATGAGAGTGGGCATTAGAGGCCCGGGTCACTAAGTAATTGGTCTATAAGGCTCACTGGGTGTGGGGGTGTACTCTTATTATAGCTTGGTGGTTCAGTGTGGAAAGGAACAGTTGGGTCAGACTTAGGGTCAGCTTATGCTGCTCACACACCTCAGGTTAGACTGAGTTTAGCAGAAATCGTAGGGCTCAGCACAAATCATCCACACCCGAAGCGCAGTAGTGAAGAGACATTAAAGGCTGGGGATACAGAGACCTGGATCCTGCGCTCTCCAGTCACCCGGTGAGTCCTGCAGTCACACCCCACTACGCGGGCAAGGCCTGTCCGCTACATTTGGCGTCACGAACAGGATCAATTCCTGCACAGAAACCCTGTGAGTGTATTGCGCACAGAGAAAGTATTCAACATGGAGCAGCTACAAGCGCAGTTCGACGCCCTAAAAAGTAAGCTCACGGAACAGGAGGCTCGTATGGAAGAGCAGTCTGCATTCTTTGAGCAGGCACGGAGTGATCAGAGAGACACTCTTGCTCTGGCAAGGGGGGTCCTGGAGCAAGCCGCTGGTGCAAGGAGTGCACCCACGCTGTATGTACAGCGAGACCGGAAATACCCTGATTTTAGTGGGGGTCAAGAAAGAGGGGAACTGTGTGTCGAAGACTGGGTTGCCTCCATGAAGTCAGGTTTCAGAGTAGGCCGCGTGCCGGAGGAAGACCAGGTTGAACTTCTGAAGGAGCATCTAAAGGGAGAAGCGAGACTGACAGTGAGATTTGTCCTGGAGGGACATGCTGCAGATACACAGGCAGTCTTTAAGGTCCTGGAGGAGACTTATGGAGACAAGGCTCCGATCGGCACACGTCTCAAGGAATTCTACGAGCGTCATCAAGCCTCCGGGGAGAAAACCAGAGTGTTCGCCTATGATCTACAGGAGAAGCTCCGCCGCCTAAAGCAACGTGATCCTGACCGCGTCCCCAATGCAGATTCTTTACTGAAAGAGCAGTTTGTACTGGGATTGAGGGATGACTCTCTGCGCCGCGAGATGAAGCGGCGGGCGAAGGCTGAGCCAGGGCTGATGTTCATCCAGCTAATGCAGGCAGCGATCAACTGGTCGGAGGAGGAGGAATCCTCTCCCACCGCTGCTTCCAGGGGCCCTGGCCGTGGGGCTGTTCATGCTGCGGCTGCAGAAGACATGACCCCCGCGTCGGCCATACAAGCACTTCAAGAATCAGTGAGGCAGTTAGCAGCTCGACAAGAGGAGCTGTTCCAGGCATTACAGAGGACTGAACGTCGCGACAGCCCCAGCAGTGGTCAGCGCAGGCCGCCGCGACGAGACGACAGAGGGCAATTGATCTGCTACTCCTGCCAACAGCCCGGTCACATCAGCCGTAACTGTCCCAGTGTGAAGGACAAGCCACGTCAAACCAATACGATCAGGTCTGATGCTCAGGAACTGGAGCTGCTTGAGACAGATGTGCAGGCCAGCGTTAGGACCGCTGCTGTAGAGCGGGCCACGTCTACATTGTCCGTGTTGGATGAGTTTGGTCGGGAGTCAGGTGGCACCTTTGGCAGCTGTTTCACACTGGATGTTTTAATCGATGGGGTGAGCACATGTTGTTTGGTGGATACCGGTTCTGAGGTGACAACCATGTCTGAAGCCCACTTCCGGAAACAATATGAGGGAACGGAGCTATCCTCAGCGAGATGGGTTAAACTTACAGCCGCGAATGGGCTGAGTATCCCAGTTGTTGGGTGCCTCTATGCAGATGTGGAGTGTCTAGGGATGAAACTGCCAGGAAAATGTGTGTTTGTCTTAAAGGACAGCAACGGTGGCAGCGAAGAGAAGAGTATGGTGCCCGGGATCCTGGGGATGAATGTACTTGGTAACCTCCACAGTCTATTCTCTGGCTTCGACGGCATGCAGAAGATGGGCCAGCACAAACCGTCCGCCGCGACACAGAAGATTCGCCGCATTTTTGCTGAGATCGGCAGAGAAGAGCAGTACGGTGGTCCCACTGGCAAGATCGGCTATATCAAAGTAGCAGGGCGACGTCCAGTAGTCATTCCTCCACATAGTGAAGTGGTCATTGAAGGGCGCTGCAGGGTGCCCCCACGGGCAAGCAGCCAGGTCCTGGTCGAGGCGACACCGACTTCCAACCTGCCCTGTGGCCTGCTAGTCGCCAACGTCCTGACGCACTCCACCAACGGGAAGGTGCCAGTCAGGCTGCTAAACTCAAGTGGAGTGCCCGTCACACTGCGCCCCAGGGCGAGGCTGGGTGAAATGAGTAAGCCGAGTAAAGTACTACTAAAAGAGATGGTGGCGTTCGAAGAAGCCACTGGTGAGCTGCGAGTCAGGATGCTGGAACGGGGGAAGGAGCCTGTGTCAAAGCTCATGGGACCGTTATCTATCCCGGTTCAGGCAAACCTCCAAGACCTCGATGCAGTGCAAGTGGGGCAGCTAAACAGACTTCTAGAAAAGCACCGTGCTGTGTTCTCACAGGACGACAGTGATTTTGGGTACACCACCACAGTCACCCACTGTATCCCCACTGACAACACACAACCCATCAAGCAAAGACATCGGCGGGTGCCCCCTCATGTGTTTCAAGAGTTTAAGCAGCATGTCCAGGATCTGGTCACGCAGGGGGTACTTAGAGAGAGCTGCAGCCCCTGGGCATCACCGGCTGTGATTGTGATCAAAAAGGATGGGTCACTGCGTTTCTGCTGTGACTACCGCAGACTGAACAGCGTAACGCACCGTGATGCATACCCTCTCCCAAGAGTGGAAGAGTCTCTGGATGCTCTGGGCCAGGCCAAGCTTTTCTCATCTCTGGACTTGACCGCAGGATACTTCCAGGTGGCCGTGGAGAAGCAAGACCAGGAGAAGACTGCCGTCACAACACCGTTCGGACTATACGAGTGGGCCCGCATGCCCTTCGGGTTGTGCAATGCCCCCGCAACGTTTCAGCGACTAATGGAGGTAGTGCTGGGGGACCTTGCATTTGACGTATTGCTGGTGTACCTAGATGACATTCTAGTCTTCTCTAGCAACTTCGACAGCCACTGTGAGAGGCTGGACATGGTGCTCACGCGCCTGGGGGAACATGGCCTAAAACTCAAGCCCCGGAAATGCTTCCTTTTCAAGACAGAGGTTAAGTTTCTCGGGCACATCGTGTCGGCCGCTGGAGTACAGGTGGATGTGGAGAAGGTGAAGGCGCTGGAGGACTGGCCTGTGCCCCGCACCGTGAAGGAGGTCAGACAGGTGGTGGGCTTCATGTCCTACTACCGGCGCTTCGTACCGCACTTTGCTCAATTGGCTTGCCCACTGCACGCCTTGATGGGAAAAGCTAAGAGGAAAGGGGCCACTGGGTCCCAGCCCATGCCGTTTGTGTGGAGTGAGGACTGCCATGCTGCATTCAACCAGTTAAGGAAGTGTCTGATGTCTCCGCCTGTGCTAGCGTACCCTGACTTCCGACGCCCCTTTGTCGTGACAACAGATGCAAGCAACCTTGGACTAGGAGCAGTGCTGAGTCAACAGCAAGATGGGGTGGAGCGTGTGGTAGCCTTCGCCAGAAGGGGTTTGCGTGGGTCCGAACGTAATGACAAGAACTACAGTGCGTTCAAGCTTGAACTCCTGGCCCTTAAGTGGGCAGTTACTGAAAAGTTCAGAGACCTCTTGCTCTACTCAAAGTTCACTGTCATTACTGATCACAACCCCCTGCGCTATTTGGAGACTGCTAACCTTGGAGCGGTGGAACAGAGATGGGTTGCACAGCTTGCGGAGTATAACTTTGAGGTCCACTACAAACCTGGAAGGCTGAACCAGAATGCTGACGTGTTGTCACGCATCCCAGTGGGGCAGGAGCCGGAGACAGAGGATGTTGAGAAGGACTTCCTAGTAATAAAAGAGGATGAGGTCCGTGCCAGTCTCTGGCCCACGCAGATGGTTGAGGAGGATAAGGGGCCTATCGTCACTGCAACGCAGGCCACTGTGCGAGGTAACCTCTGCGGCCATCGCTGGGATGAGTTTCAGCAACTCCAAATCAAGGACCCTGACGTGGGCCCGATATTAGAAGCGGTGAGACGGGGTACCCCCCCTACTATGTTGCAGCTCCGAGAAATGAGTTTGCTCCAGCGGAGGCTGTATGGGCAATGGGGACGGCTGCAGTTGCAGAAGGGTGTCCTGTTCCGGTACCTGCGTGACCCCCACGATGGTGAAGAAGTGCGACAGTTGGTTGTACCAGCAGCGCTACAGCGGTATATCTATGAAACCCAACACGACCACAGTGGTCACTTCAGTGAAAGGAGTACCTTACAGCTGCTGCGCCGTGGTTACTACTGGCCAAGGATGTCAAAAGATGTGAAGAGCTGGACACAACAGTGTAAAAGGTGCGCTCTGGCCAGGGATGTGTTCCCTAAAACACAGGCTCTGATGACGTGCACTAATGTCACTGCACCGCTCGAGGTCCTCGCAATGGATTTCACCGTGTTGGAGCCATCAACAGGAGGCTATGAAAACGTGCTGGTACTGACTGACATGTTTACACGGTTTACGGTGGCAGTACCGACCAAAGACCAGACTGCGCGGACCACTGCGGCAGCTCTAATCAAACACTGGTTTGTATGTTATGGTTGCCCCGCAAGGCTTCACGCAGACCAAGGTCGAAACTTTGAATCCAGCGTGATTAAGGAGCTGTGCAAGATGTATGGAATCTCCAAGAGTCGCACCTCGCCTTATCATCCCCAAGGCAATGCACAATGCGAGAGGTTCAACCGTACCATGCATGAGATGTTGCGTGCCCTACCTGCAGAAAAGAAGAAGAACTGGAAGGAACACCTGCCAGAGCTTGTCATGGCATACAACTGCCATGTGCACTCCTCCACAGGGTATGCCCCCTTCTACCTCCTCTTCGGAAGGGACGGAAGGATGCCTAGAGATGTGCTGAGTGGCAGGGACTTGGAGGGCGGCGACGCTGAAAACTTAGATGACTGGGTGAAGGGACATCACGAGCGGCTGAGGGTCGCTGCTGAAATGGCGAAGGCTGCAGCACAGGATGCGTCACGTCGGCGCAAGAGGCTGTATGACCGGAAGTCCCGGGGGGCGCTCATCAGGCCAGGAGATCGGGTGTTGTTGCGGAATCACCGTCCCAGAGGTCGCAACAAGATTCAGGACAAATGGGAATCTACACCTTACCTGGTTGTCTCCCAAAACCATGCCGACATGCCCGTATTCACTGTGCAACCTGAAGCTGGTGGTCCCACGAGGGTGGTGCATCGAGATCAAATGAAGCCCTGCACCTTTCTCAGTCCAGGTCGCAGGGGTGGTACTCATACTGCCCATGAAGTCCAAAGTCGCTCAGATCTGGATGACATAGTTTATGTCCCTATCACACACTCACCACATGATCGCACTGATATAGAGGTGGTGCCTGACCTTGGCACAGATGGGGGTCACGGCCAGCAGGATAGATGTAAGGTAGCGAGCGATGGGGAGTCTGCAACAGGGGTACAGTCAGGGGATGCTGACGAGTCGGACACAGGGAGTGAGGGGTCAGAGAGGCCAGTTAGGCCAGCACGCAGTACAAGGGGCCAGCTTCCGTATAGGTTTCATAATGACTATGTCTTGTGAGGGCAAAAGGGTATGTTATGCAAGCGTGAATGCCCATAGGTCTTAACTGGTTGTAGGGTACAATAAAATATGTGGGGCATGAAAAGTTCCTTGTTTCAGGTGATATGTAAAGGTTTGCACGAGGATATTGCAAACTTTAGAAAGGGGGAATGTAGAGATGTGGTTTATATGAATATACTTAGTGTTATGTGTTTTTCCTGTTGTTGATTGGACATGTGTTTTTATGTGCTCCGCCCACGTTAACATGAGTGACAGTCAGCCAACCAGTGAAGTGACTGCCAGAGAAACGCCTGTGTACGTGCAGGAGAGAGAAAAGATATAAGAAAGCGAGAGGACAACGGTGGTGTGGCGGGAAGAGAAAATGATGCTGGTCGTTCAGGACGGACTGCGACTGACGACGTTTCCGTGGATCTTGACAAAAATATCTGCGAGTAGTGGACAGTGAATGAATAAAAGTGCTAAGTTAGGCTCCAGTGGCCTTCGAGAAGAGGACGTTTAAAACCGAGACCGTCGATGTGTAAAGTGAAATAGCTAGCGTGCGCACAGCACTAGGTTAGCCAGTTGCAGTGTTGTGAGCTAGCTTTTTGTGTTGTGACTAGTTTGCGTCGTGTCGGCACACTTTCTGGAGAGGGACGTCCTCAAGGATCCCTGCTACAGCTCTGCATCCCCTCACTACGGCTTGGCTCCGGCTGGGCAACCCCCGGATCAACATCGCAACCTGTCTTCTGGGACGCAGGTGAATTCTGTCCGTCCGCACTTCTCCTCCGACTAGCCAGGCAGTGCACATTCTAGACGGAGACCGTTCTTGTGAACGCGGGACCATTCAGCAACGTTCGCATTGGAACTGAACTGTTCGGATTGTTTAGAGTTCCAGTGACTTTTTCTGTATGCGTGTGTGTGCATCGCGGGACTATTCAGCCGTGTTCGTACGGAAAGTGTGGGTTATTACTGAATTTCACTGAAGTGCTGTGTGTATGGGTATCTCTCTCATTGACTGTTGATGTCATTTTGAGTTCATGTCAGTGTTCTTTTGTATGGACCGGACCTGATAGGGTTAAGAGGGTCATTTTCATAAACTTTAACATTAGTATTTTTTTGGTATTCTTGGTATTCTAATAAATAGTATTAATTTTCTTACAAGCCAGTAGCGGGGGAATTCTTTCTTTCTTTTTTATATGAGAGTGGGCATTAGAGGCCCGGGTCACTAAGTAATTGGTCTATAAGGCTCACTGGGTGTGGGGGTGTACTCTTATTATAGCCTGGTGGTTCAGTGTGGAAAGGAACAGTTGGGTCAGACTTAGGGTCAGCTTATGCTGCTCACACACCTCAGGTTAGACTGAGTTTAGCAGAAATTGTAGGGCTCAGCACAAATCATCCACACCCGAAGCGCAGTAGTGAAGAGACATTAAAGGCTGGGGATACAGAGACCTGGATCCTGCGCTCTCCAGTCACCCGGTGAGTCCTGCAGTCACACCCCACTACGCGGGCAAGGCCTGTCCGCTACACATAGGCATTGCTAACTAAGAAAAACTAGCTAATTCTATACTGTTGGTTAAAACTAGCTTATTCTAGACTCAAGATTGAGCAGGAGAACCGAAGATTCAAATCCGTTCTAGCTTTATATAGGCTAGTGTTAGGGCGGGGATATGCTAAGAACACCGCTCTACGTCATCCGGTACCGTTTTAAGCCCGCCCAGAAAATCCAGAAATCAAAACTGGTCAAAAACACAAAACTGGTCTAACTTCACAATTCAGTACTACACATGGTTCATCCCATTTTTACATGTTATCAGCAATGCATCACTAGAATGTGTTTTCAAGCAAATCTCTGATTTTGGTTAACTGGGACTTTAACAAAAAGCTGTCTTAAAAGGCTTTCTTAAAAACAAAAAGCTTTCTTAAAAAGATGGGTTTTTAGGCCTTTTTTTTAAAGGCATCCTTAGTCTGTGGTGCCCTCAGATGGTCAGGAAGAGCGTTCCACAGACTGGGAGCAGCGGAGCAGAAAGCCCCGTCTCCCATGGTTCGGAGCTTGGTCCTCGGGGGCTGGAGGAGGTTGGCCTGTCCAGAGCGGAGGTGTCGAGTGGAGGATTGGGGGGAGAGCAGCTCTTTAAGGTGTAGGGGGGCATTTCCATGCAGGCACTGGTGGGTAAGCAGGGAGACTTTGTACTCAATCCTGAATGGGACAGGAAGCCAGTGAAGGGATTTGAGGACGGGTGTGATGTGGTCGTATTTTCGCACTTTCATCAGGATCCTAGCAGCGCTGTTTTGAATGTACTTCAGCTTTTGGATGTTCTTGCTAGGGATCCCGATGAGAAGAGTGTTGCAGTAGACCAGCTGTCCTAAAAAGGATCTCCCACTCTTCTAACAAGTGGTGCTTCTCAACACAGTGTTGCAGAGAAATTTTAAAGATACTCACTCAGGAGGGTTTCTCCATAACTAGAGGTGGGTTTAGAACGCTCAGAATTGCTAATAAGCATGTTCTGAACGTATAACAGTTCAGAACCCTGAGGCCAAGCTGAGGGGTTTAGTAACGCACTGAAGGGCTCTTCTTTTTCGATAATGACCGGCTGGCCATACGTTATCCCTACACGGTTACCTACCAATGACATTAATACTAATAAGACTTTTTATTTTGCCAGTGAAATGGTTCACATAATCTACAACAGCCAAACCGTTGTTGTTTAGAATGTTCAAACTTTCACTTTCATAGACATAATGTGTTGCCCTTAGCAGCGGTGAATATTGCTTGTTACCAGAGAAAGAATTCACTAATAGAACGCACAATTGTCCAATCAGAATCAAGTATTTCAGAGAGCCGTGTAATAAGATAATATATTAAACGTTAATTAGCAATTCCGAGCGTTCTAAACCCACCGCCAGTAGCGGCCAATAGCTCATCCGATGGCCGTAGCTATAGTCCTGAAAGGGGCTAGGTGGTGGGTATGAGGGCTGGGGTGTGTGGTGTGTATGAGGAGGTGTTTTGAGGATCCTCGTGAACTAATGTTCAGTAAAAAGGCTGATCTTAGGAGGTTTTTTTTCTTTGACATTAGACTCTGTGTTCTCAGATCAGGAAGAGCAAGTACATCGACGCTGAAAAAGAGACGCACTCCAACTGGATGAGGTGAGGAACCGAGTCAAGTGATTGGTTTCTGTCTACCTCCTCTCCCTCTCTACAGGCACGCCCCACATGTCGGCCACTTTGTTTTCTTCCCCCCTCTCTTCCTTCATCTCCCCTTCCTCCCTTCGCTCCTTCCCTCAACATCATCTCACCCGTTTGTTTTTACAAAGCCATCTCTCCCTCTCCCCCAGGTATGTGAACTGTGCCCGTACTGAGGAAGAGCAGAACCTGGTAGCGTTTCAGTACCGTGGAGGGATCCTGTATGCTGCTGTCGGCTGCTGGATGTCGGGGAGGAGCTGCTGGTCTGGTACGGACAGGACTACAGATACAAGACCATCTCCTTCGACTACTTCTGGGACAACAAGTGCAGCACTAGAGGTAGCTGTCCTCGACTCTCCTTCCCTCTGTCTTCTCCTCCTCCATCTCTCTCATCCACCTCTTTCCTTAGTGCTGACAGAACAAGAGGTCTGTTCGTCACAGGAGTATCCAACTAGCTCTCCTCTACAGTCCTGTGTCCTTCCCTCTCTCCTGTATTTTTTCTCTCTTCTCTGTCTCCTCTGTCGCTCTCCGTCACTCAAGCTCAGCCAGAGGAACCTCTTTTCCATCTCTTCCTCCCTCCTCCTGTCCTCAATCTGATGTTGTGGTGTAGTTGTGTTTCCTACCACTAGATGCATATAATCACTCTACATTTGAACTTGTACTACAATTATGAGAGAATCCATTTTAATGTTCTGTCTTTCTCTCTTGCTCTCCCAGGATTAATGTCCCAGACTCAGGTGATCTCCTGCTCCGAGTGCCCACTCTCCTACACCTCCCAGATCTTCCTCCACAAGCACATCAAGAGGAGCCATGACAACCTCTACGTCTCTCTGCTGAGGAGCAGAGAGATCAGACCGGAGACTCTGTCCTACTCCTTGTCTCCATCACTCCCTATCACCACCTCCAACAACCCCCTCACCCCAGCATCCGCGTGGAGACAAAGCGACACAGACAAGACAAGACCGTACCACTGTGACCAGTGTGAGAAGAGCTTCACTCGAAAGAATCATCTCAGGACACACCAGCGTGTTCATACAGGAGAGAAGCCGTACCACTGTGACCAGTGTGGGAAGACCTTCAGCTTAGAGGCTGATCTCCGGAGACACCAGCGTGTTCATACAGGAGAGAAGCCGTACCACTGTGACCATTGTGGGGAGAACTTCACTACTTCAAGTGACTTGAAGAGACACCCGCGTTTTCAAGACAGAAGCGTTTTCAAGAGACATCTGTATTCTAGTAAGAGTCAAGATCCAGAACTCTAGACGCCACCATTGATGGCGTTTTTAAAGTAACAGAAATTTGAGCGTAAGAAATCTATGCTCTGTATTCATTGGGATTTAGAGCAATTTTCAAGAAGACATTTGTTTAGTACTGTTAATTGACAAAAGACATTTGTTTAGTACTGTTAATTGAAGCTATGACTTATTTTAAAAATAACGTTTTGCAATTTATTGGATAATTTGAATGTACATTACAAAATATATTGAAGGTTTGAAAAGATCCGCACACTGGATTAATGCTCCCAGTACTCTTTTATTGGCTACAAACAACATTTCAACTGCTCAGGTCTTCATCAGGCAACTTTACTCTTTTTCATTACAAAATATATACCTGCTACAGGACAGTGTAGGTAGGACAGGTAGGGCAGTGTTTTTCAACCTTTTTTGAGCTACGGCACATTTTTGACATTAAAAAAATCCCACGGCACACCACCATCCCAAAATGAATAATTAACATGGAAAGAAGTATATACAGTTACTGGTGCACACGGTCAAATTTAGGCACTTTTATTAAATGGAGTGCATGAATATGAAACTTGTCACCATTTAGGCCTACACATAAACAAAGAGCATTTAACCTTTTTAATAAACATTTTTAATTTCATTACTTTCATTTTCATAGGGAGTTCAATTCTCCCTATAATTATGAATAGCCTACTATTATTACAAAACCTGAGTTTGATCATTATTTAGTCTTAAGTCTCTGAATTCGATTCTACTTCTTCTCTTACACAGGCTCTGAGCCTCGTTTCTGCTTACTCAGTGTGATCTGGGCCTGTTTGGTCGAGCACAACGTTGATATCCTGTCAGGAATAGATGACAGACACACACGCAGCTCTTGTTCAACAGCTCTGTCTCTCTCTGTTTTTTGTTTTAATTGCAGTTAGGCTTGAGAAGCTGAACTCGCAAAGATATGTTGTGGAAAAGGGAAGCAGAGTTGAAAGGTCCTGTCTCAGTTCAATTAGTTCTTCTTGCTCCTGCAAAGTCATGTCCTTTCCGAAAAGAACAGATGAGCTGTATGGGTTCCTCACCCAGTCCAATGAGTCAGTGGAGGCTAAGAGGAAATAAAATGACATCTTCTCCTCGAGGCTTTCCAAATGTTCCCCTATTGTCTCGTTCAATGCTGCATGTCCTTGACATTCTTGAGTGAGAGGTAACATGTCAAGCGATTTCTACTTGATTGCATACGATTGCATAGCCTACATGTCGGCTAAATAAGTCAGTCATTCTCAAAAATAATAATTATTATAATTTTAATATTATTACTGACATTTGACAATTTTCCACGGCACACCTGACAATCTCTCACGGTACACTAGTGTGCCGCGGAACACCGGTTGAAAAACACTGGGATAGGATACACATTTGTTGTTTTGAAGCATGTCTTTATTTTCACAGAGTAACACTTTGCATCATAGAGGGCAGATTTGCAGTAACTGATCTCATCCCTCTTCCTCCTCCTCATGATCAGAACCAGGTTAACAAGTCCAGCCGTCTCTCCAGTCTTCTCTGAGGTCAGACGTCACATCGGACATCTTGTTTCTGATTTCTGTTTGTTTTCTATGTTGTACTAGTTCTCATACCTGTTGGTAATCAGTAATTGGCCATTTAGTCCATTATATGCCCGTCACCCCCCCAGAATCTGAGATATAGGTATCGGAACCAGGCGCCATGCAGAATGAATGGGGAAATGTATGCGGTTATTCTCAGTACTTAGAACGACAATAATTGATTGAAAACTGCTCAAAAGCACATTGCTAGATTCTGTAGGCTGAGGGGAAAATAATGACCACCACCTCTTGACATTTGGTCGATTTTACTTACCGCTAGATCGACAAGAAGACATTTTCATGCAAGTGCTGTGATCACCCATGTTGTTAGAAGTTAATGAGAGTAGAACATGGTGAAAATTGGCATCGCAGGCATCGTTGGTCCGTGACCAACCTGAACTCATGGCCAAGTAGGTAATAACGGAGGTGCCCCAGTGCCCACTTCATAGCCAGTGCCTCCCTCTCGATTGTGGAATAGTTCATCTCATGAGGGAGGAGCTTTCTACTCACATAAGCGATGGAGTGTTCCTCACCGCGCCGCTCCTGGGACAGGACCGCCCCCAGGCCCACGTCCAATGCATCCGTGTGGACGGTGAAGGGGAGAGCGAAGTCCGGTGTCATGAGAACGGGCTCACAGCAGAGGGCTTGGCGGAGGGCCAGGGCAGTCCACTGCACCCGCACCGGGAGGTACTTCCGGGTGAGGTCATGGAGAGGGGCGGCCAGCGTGGCGAACTGTGGGACGAAGCGTTGATAATAATACCCCACCAATCCCAGGAAGGACCTCACCCACTTTTTCGTGGTGGGGGTGGGCCAGCTGGCTATCTTCTCCACTTTCCCCTCCTGGGGTCTAACGCACCCCCAGCCAATGCGATATCCCAGATAGGCGGCTTCCTCCAGTCCCAGGTGAGACTTCTTTGGGTTTGCAGTGAGGCCAGCCCTCCGGAGGGCCCTCAGGACAGCGCAGAGCTGCTGGAGTTGAGCCTCCCAAGTGGCGCTGTGTATGACTATGTCGTCAAGGTAGGCGGCAGCATATGACTGGTGAGGGCGGAGCACTTCGTCCATTAGGCGCTGGAAAGTGGCAGGGGTTCCGTGGACGCTGAAGGGGAGCACAGTGTATTGGAACAGACCCTCAGGGGTGGCGAATGCAGTCTTCTCTTTGGCCTGGGGGGGTGAGGGGGACCTGCCAGTAGCCCTTGGTAAGATCAAGGGTGGAGACATAACGTACGGAGCCTAGGCACTCTATCAACTCATCAACACGCGGCATGGGGTATGCGTCAAACAGGGAGATCTCATTCAACTTCCTTAAGTCATTACAAAACCGCCAACTACCATCTGGCTTCGGTACCATCACTATGGGGCTGGACCAGGGGCTATGTGAAGCATTGATCACCCCCAACTTCAGCATTTTTGCCACCTCCTCTCTTACCGCCTTCCTCCAGGCCTCAGGGATCCGATAGGACCACACGTGCACGTACTTCCCGGTGGGTGTGAGGATGTCATGCTGGGTCACGTTGGTGCCTCCGGGCCGCTCGGAGAACACGTCCTGGTGTTGCTGGATGAGCTCGCGGAGGTCCTCTCTCTGGTCAGGCCCGAGCTGGTCCCCGAGGGGAACCTCAGGCGTCGGTGGAGAGGAGAGGGATGAGCGTGGCGTAATCCATCAGGACTAAGATATAGCGGTGTCCGTGGCTAGACTTGGGCAGCGGCCCGACTATGTCTAGGGCTACCTGCCCAAAAGGGACCTCGATGATAGGCAGGGGGACTAAGGGGTTGCGGTTAATTAATTTACAATTTGGCAAATGTTAACATAAAACATTGCTCCACACCGCCCTTCCTTTCACAATATCTACTGCACCCAAGTCAAGCCAGCCAATAGAAATACAGCTCTGAATGCAACCTCGCCCAGATACAAGGGGGTTAAAGGCCAGGTGTTAATATTGTAGAGACAAAGGGTGATGGTTTGGCGTCTCTTAGACGTCTCAGTAAGTGATATCTGTTTGAGAATATCGTATCTGTTGGCTAGAAGTCTTCTCTCACCGTGTGTGAAGATGCAGATGTGTGACGCTCGAGAGAAGGGTCAAGATAACCTGGTGGTCTGGGCATCTTATGATCACGAGACGAGAGGGGTGAGAAGGGTACTAGCTGGTTATGAGAATATGTCTCTTTTTTGTGAGTGTCTCCTCTGTGGAAGCTAGCTGCTGTGGGAGAGCTGAGCTAACCCTACTTTTGCTTGATTATGCAATAAGAAGGAGATTGTGTGAAATCCTTCGCACAGCTACAGCAATGTTTTGGGCTGCCTTCGAAAGACATGTTTAGATACTTTCATATATGACACTACAGTATGTAATGAGTCACAGTGAGCAGGAAACAATAAGGGACCCCTAACTAATGTGGAAGGGTATTTTATTAACATGAGAGAAAAAAAATATGAAAAAATCTAAGATCTACAATATGTTACAATTGGATGAATCAGGAGAGACTTCTTATATTAAAGAAAAATGGGAGTTGGAAGCCAATGTGATAATAAATGATGAAGACTGGGTGGAGAGTCAACTAAGGAACCATAAGCTCATAAAAGGACCTTCTGTATGTTGAGGGAGTCTGACTGGAAAGTTAAGGTCAGGTATTTTAGACCTCCTCAGCTGGTGTCTGGGTTTGAGGGAGGTTCCTCACCACTATGCTGAGAGGCTGTAGATGGAGATCATACACACATCTTCTGGGATTGTCCAAAACTACAGAAATACTGGGAGAAAATTAGACATGAGATAACAGCCATTTAGAAGTAGATACAGTATGCCCCTGAACCCATTGTATTATATGCTGTGATGTAAACCGGAAGGTATACCCCATGGGGATGAGGTGTATAACTTAAGGATATTACTGTTAATTGCAAGGAAAATAATAACTATTCTGGCTGCAAACTCAATCCCCAACAGTGAAACAATGAACTAAGAGACTGAGACAAGTACACACAATGGAAGAAATGACGGCACAACTGTAACTGAAAACCGATTCCTTTGTGCAGATGGACATCAGATGGACATCAGTAGCTCTATACCTGGCTGAGTACATGAGCACTACTGTACAATAAATCTATTTCCTTTCTTGGTCTTATTTTTCCTTTCCCTTTTTTCACTTGTGAAACTGTTTTTTCAAAAAAATTAAAAATAAAAAGGATTGGATAAGCGGACGGACGGATGGACCTAGTATAGCGTTTGTCCGGTTATCACTCCCTCCCTCCGTCACTCCGGACAATCTTGGCCTGCATTTCTCTGTTGGCACTTGGCACCAAATCAAAATCAAGAACGATACCAAAATCTGTACTGCACAAGTAGAGTAGTGGTGAAAGCATTGGACTCCCACCCGGGAAATCGACCCGATGGGGATGATTTTATGGAACTATACCCTAAACCTCCACATGTTCATCCTTTCACTCCGACCTTTACCCCTTGCCATATAGGTCAGATGAAAAGAGGGGTTCAAGACCCAGTGGGGATGACTTTCTGTTATCATCAGTGTAACTGCTTTAGCCTCTGACTGCTACCATTAATGTTATGGAAGCTGCTGTTAGTTGTTGTGAGCCCATGAGCTAACTGGCTATCCCGCTCTTAATTTGCTGGATTAGCATTAAGCATTGGAACTGATGTGTCCAGGCGACAAGACCTATCTTAATTTAAGATAGAAAGTCTGGAGTTTCTGAGGCACAACGTTTGTGACATAGTTTTTATATCCCAAATACGCTTCTCCTATTTCATAGCTAAATCTCTGCCTATCTTAAAATCTCATCCAATACGAGATCTATGATATTGATATCCTGCTCAGATTGGATAATATCTTAGACTGATGTGTTTAATTATTCCATTTTTAGTCAACTTTTGTCTAGAAAAAGGCCAAACCAGACTGGAACCAGCTCCTAGGTAAATCACTATACTGCTTTCTCCTATTGATAACTTTCCACGGTGACAACACTTTTATTTACTCCTATAGAATATGTGGTCTGACCAGACTGAATATCATAATCTCTGGATCCCCCGAGTTGAGAGTTGATTGAATTACATTTCTTTGAATAGTGCTTAAAGGAGTAGTAATGTGAAACATCATGTTTAGCCCTGTTTTAAGGTTTCTTATCATCATATACAATGGTTCAGACCAAACCACTTGAGAAAGTCTTATAATTGCTCTTCCACCCTTTTGGTCATACAATGGATGTGGGTGGGCACCATGAAAAATAATTCAAAAAACATGTTAAACTCTCAATTTTAAAGACAAGAAAGTCACTGAGGTGTTAGTTGGCATTCTGACATATAATTCACCATAAAGTAAGATTCTAGTTCATCTGGAAAGGCTTTTTTAAATATTTCGCATAGAACTATTTAGTCGCAGCACATACATGTGTAAACTTCCGCAAACTAGGTAGCCTAGCAACATAAACAATAACAATAGCTACCGTAAGTAGTTCCGCTTCCTGAATCCCCTCTGCGGATTGATCTACACATCCACAACGGTCGCGTCAATACAAGTCAATGGATTTCATAAAATGATCAATAAAACCCTACAGGATTCATACTTTGTGGCAAATTTGATGTCAGGACACCAATTACCCCCTCGGTGGGCTTCTTGTCTTTGAAATCGAGAGTTTAACATGTTTTTGAATGATTTTTCAAGGTGCCCACCCACATCCATTCTATGAACTTAACGGTGGTAGAGTAATTATCAACTTTATCAAAAGTGCTAGTTTTGTCAACGTTTTGATCTGAACCATTGTATATGATCATAAGTAACCTTAAAACAGGGCTAAACATGATTTTTCCCTTTACTACTCCTTTAACTCTGTCTGTAAACACATCCTCAGTATAATCTTTGTCTAAACAAGGATACATAGCGTACTACAAATTAAATTGGTCCTAACTCTTACATTGTATTACAAAATGTCCAGTGTGTTCATACAGTGTATTACATGATCTTCCGGTATATTACAAAATTGCTCATAAAGTTCTACAAAAATCTCCAACACAGAACCACGAGCCGTTTCTTGGTGTATGTGTTTGTTTGAGGTCTGTGCTCGCTGAGGACAATAGCTGAGTCCCTATCTGAGTGCGCAAACCGCCCTTGCGGCCCCTCGCACTTGACCTGAGGCCTGAGCACTTAATTGACGTCAGCTGGAAGGGCCAGAGGGTGCAGGGCATGATGTATTAATAGAACTGAATACAGCCACTCCATTCACTGACCGCTTTCAACAATGAAGCCCTATTGAACCGCGCCATCATGGCAAATTTGTAGTCATTTGACCATTTCCGGTGACTTTTGTACTTGCGCAGTTGTGCTTTTCTGGCCTTCCGGTGACTTTTGTACTTGCGCAGTTGTGCTTTTCTGTCCTACGCGCGTCCACGTCCACGGTCAACGTTGGCGTTGACCGCTTCTAGCTATCGAATGGCCGACTGGTGTAAGATGGATAGCCTAACGTTAGAGAGATAAATGTAGTCTATGGTTATGTTAATAAAGCTAACAATGATGTTGTAACATGCATGCAGCACTGCCGATCTGAACGATTGATTCATTATTACCATGGATCGGTATTGGGATTGATCAAGGGCGAATGTGCAATAGCAGCCACGAACTCAGCGGGTTATCCGAGATGCGGTAGCAGCGGCCAAAGCTCCTGCTGGCAGGGAGTGAAGCTTTTCAACTCGCTTGTCACTGGCTCCCTGGAGGAATTTAGCCTGGCGGCAATAACGTTATCGCGAACGGAATGAATACCATCTACTAGCAAACAAAACATCTTCAGTTATAATTAACCTGTTTAAACTAAGATGCCTGGATGAAAAAATAATTTCTCCAATGGATATATTTTACAAAAACAGGTTAATATGCAAGCCGGTTTTCATTGCTAAATCAAAGCGGGGAGAGCCGGGAACGTACGTGGACACGCGTAGGACAGAAAAGGACAACTGCGCAAGTACAAAAGTCACCGGAAATAGCAAAACGACTACAAATCTAGCCAAGATGGCGCGGTTCAATAGGCTCTGTGAGGCTCTGTTAATCCAATCATATTGGACAGGAAATAAAGATGCCAAGTGACTTTCAGGAAGTAGTGAAGCTGGTGCACAGAGAATCCTGGGGGCTTGGTGCAGGGCCGTGAATTAAATGGGACAGCACTTCCAGTTTCGCTCAATGCCCCTCCCACTTCGTTTTCATTGGCTGCCGCGTTCCTCCGACGCAGAGGCTGCTCTGACGCTCCCTTCAGCTCTGCAAATTGACCGATTGACGTCTGTTTTAATTTAATAATAATTAAAAAATTATGTTGAGTGGGATATGTTTACAGCATGTGGATTTCAAGATAAATGTTGTGTTATCTGCAAATGTCATCATTTATGTGTGATGCACTCGGATCATGACTCGGATGCACTCAAGCACTGTGGCTGCGTTCCGAATCGCCTACTACCCTACTATATAGTATGCCAAAACAGAAAGTAGTATGTCCCAATACATAGTATGCCACATGCAGTATGGCAAAAATGCCAGGATGTGATACTACATCCGGTCGTATTTTGCAGTATGCACGCCAGCAGTCTTCTCTGCCTATTCTGACCCACAATCCTGTGCGCAGCGGAAATTACGTCACGTGCGAGTCGCGCTGGAGGCTTTATTATGAATCCTGCGGCGCGCAGACAGATGTGCAAGCGGCAGCGGCAGCGCATTCAAGTGTTAGTACAGTAACGTCACTACATATTTGTAGCGACTCGTGTTGTGTGTATAATTGAAACATTAAAAGATACTATTGCTGCACGAAGCTAAGTGGATAAATGAGCGCAAATGTAAACCTATAACCTCAGCCAGTGGCCTAGTGGTATCTATATAGTGGTAGCTACTAGCGTAACTTACTTCTGTAACATCAACTAGCCAGCTAGTTAGCTAGCTAGCTATGTGGTGCACTGAAGTTAACAACGTTACCTCTCACTCTTCTCATCATTCGTCAAATTTGCCAAAAAGCAGAATGCAAGCCAAGTCAGTATAGCTAGCTATGTACGGTACGACATACCAATTCAGCTCACCAGAAAATAGTTTGCTGTTAATGCACGAGCCTATCCAGGACGTCAGTTAGCTAACGTTAACTAGGTAGTTGAAGTACTAGTCAGTCAACTGCTTTGTCTCACTGGAAAACATCATTAATTTGTTAGGGACAGATGAACATACTGAGCAACTCATCCAGTGGAGGATGGAGAAGGAGGAGCTGTTCACTGGGAAGAGAAATGCAGCAATAAAGGGGTTTGAGTGAGTAACACTTGACCCTATTTTACGAAATGTGATGAAAGGAGCATTTGTCATTGCTGGGCATGTTCCTTGTCCCCTTAGGATGTTTGTGGTTGAGCTTGGCTTGGAGGGGAAGGTGACACCAGCCACCATAAAAAAGAAATGGGAGAACCTCAAACTAAAATAGAAAGTCAGTCACCAGTGTTGTGTGTATGCCTTCGATTAGCCATTTACTATGCTTTAGTGTCATTAACTAATCCTGTCATCTAATTTGCAGGATTTGAAGTGTCCTAAAACAGGGGTCAGCACAGAGGGAGGGGAGGCAACAGCAGCCTCCTGGAAATGGTATGGGGTGATGGATGCTGCATTGGGCAGTAAGCCATCCATCACCCCACCATTGCTAATTTAATCAGCAAGCCAGGAGGCTGTTGAAGTCTCAACTCCCTCTGTGTCTGATCCCATTCCTGTGGAGGACGAGTGTCCTGCTGTACCACCACGAAAGAGAAGGAGGGAGGGAGGTCAGTCCAGTAGCCAGGTACTGGACTACCTTAGAGAGACGGAAAAGAGAGAGGCAAGACAGCAGGCACTAGAGGGGCAAAGGTATGAGGAGGCCAGGGGGAGAGAGGAGGCAGCCAGGGCTAGGGAGGAAGAGAGGTACCAGGAGAGCAGGAGGAGAGAGGAGAGAAGAGGAGGCCAGGAGGAGAGAGGAGGTGGCCAGAACAAGGTATGACAAATACAAGATGGTGTGGACTACTCCAGTCTCCCTCAGTATAACAAGATTGTGCTGTATTTTTACTCTTTTTTAAATCTTTAGTGTCTTTTACTTAATTACTTCTATTTTTTTACTGTACTATGCACTTTTGGGAGCTAGCAATTGCATTCCAGTGCATATTATACCTGTATGATGTGCACCTGACTAATAAAACTTACAAGGGAGGAGAGAAGAGACGAGGAGGCCAGGAGGAGAGAGGATGAGTCTCGGTCAAGAGAGGAGAGGCGGGAGGACCGCTTTTTGGCACTACTGGAGGCACTCGCCAAGAAATGATCATTTAGCTTTGTTTGTTTTGTTTGTCTTGTGTTGCAGCATGTTTAATTTTATTAGCTTCATTTGTTTGCTTAAAATGCCTCATTAAATGTTTCGACCAACTAACCTGTGCTTTCTTAGAGCTCAATCAGTCAAATATACTGTATCCTGAGTGTTGAATAATTGTTGACTGACGGGTAGCTTGGCCTCCACTGGACTTGAAATGGTCTTTCAAAGCATCCACACTTTTTCCTTCAAAGTTACAGGTGAAACTGGGACAAAGTGATGTGTGGATTACACAGTACACAATACACAAGTCATGATTGATCATTAGATGTAGTTATGATTGATCATTGGATTTATACATCACACGTGTTAAACAAAACATAATGCATAATGGTAGCTTGGGAAAATGAGGGTGACAATACAAAATGAAGAACAAATTAACAGGCATCAAGCTTGGTTTTGGTGAAGAAACAATGAGGTGTGATGCTGTGTATCCTAATGTTGGATCGTGTAATCGTGTTCTTGGAGAGCTGGAACACAGTCAAGTGGTGCAGACACTGCTGCAGCCAGGAGATCATCAAAGTAGAGCTGCAGGATGGGTGCATTGGGGTTCAACTGGCAATATGTTGTAGGGTGGACATCCTATGAATATGAGTATGGTGATTGAAGTGAAATGAATGGGAAATAAAAAGTTAACTTAATTGCATGAATGGTTTATTTCCAGTTTGAGATACAAGGACACTACATTACAACTGCAATGATCTGATTATATACTGTCACATATCAAAGTTAGTAAAATGTAGGTTCAGTCAACTAAGTTACACAACAGAATTGGCAATAATGTTTACACTGACGTTACTAAGTTAAATGTGAGGCTGCTTCACATGCAGACAGGACATAGAATGACAATGACTGAAATGCATTATGTAATTTTACTGACGTGGATAAATACCTTGATCAGGTTAAAATGTACAATTCAGTTCAAACTACATACATTGCAAAGGAACAACAGGAGAGCTCTTGTCCTCCGACGGTATTGGCGTCTCTGGCGTTCTCGTGCATCTGCAAGGGATTTACTGCGCCAACCATCTCGAATCTTGCGCGTCTCTGCGGACAGCTGTGGGCGAATGTCGCTTTATGGACTGCGACGGATGTGGTCAGCTTTCAGGGCGCAATGTTATGACAGAGTAGTATGTCCCAATTGGATGCCTACTGCTTGCAAAGTACGTACTTTCTGAGGGCAGCTGTAGTAGGTACTAGTAGTAAGTAGTAGAAGTATGCGATTCGGAACGCAGCCTGTGTCACATGAGACGCGGTGGGCTGTGGGTATTTTCTGCTCCTAAGTCCGTGAAATTGCGGACTTTCGGTAAGTGCGGTTAAAATGCGCAAAATGGCGGCGTGGCGCACTTGTGGACCTAGCAATTCCGTTTTGGGACTACCCTCAAGCCCCCAGGATCAGCTTGGCGCATTGAAGCCACCATGGGCTTTCAGGCCAAGCCCGGTATTGCAAGTCATGTCACGGCATGCGGCCCAAGAACCCTTATTTCCCATGTTAGTGGATGATGATAGATAGGGCTAGAAAAGGAAAACAAAATTTTTCTGGGTATCATTCAGCATCAGAGACCAATCTTATCAATATAAACTTTTAATTCAAAAAGTTTTGGGGTTTTTGAAGCCACCAATACCTGTATCGAGCCATTTAAACATGTGCTGTGCACGAGCCTCGGGGACGCGCTGGTCGCGCGTTCGTGAGTCCTGCGAACTCGGGAAAGCACGTGACCATAGGAAGACCCGCCCTACTCTGCCTCTGATTGGATAGGAAGTCATGTAATGACGTCGCTAACATTTGCTATGCTTTAGCAATGAAGCTTATGATCATGCTAATCAGAACGTATGTCTATGATGCAAATGATCATGACATGTGGTTACTTTAGGACATCGTTGGAAAAGATCTAGAGGGTAAGTGGGTCAATGTTGAATAACTTAGCTAACATTATCTAATGTGACATTTCTTTATATTAACATCAACTATATTGATAGGCTAGGGAGCTATGCTAACGGTAGCTAATGCTAACGGCTTAGGGTTAACGTTAGTGAATGCTAACGTTACGTTCGGAGGTCTCAGATGTATTTCAATTTTAACAATGTTGAGCATGATCAATGTGACATTGTTCATACATTGATTACAGTCTGTAATCTTGTCTGGCATTATTTAGCTATAGTGGGCTGATGCTTGCTGCTGCTACAATAGCATTTGCCACATTATACATCAAATTAATCAAGCATAGTGTTATTACCTGAAGGCATTATTACCATTGCAAGTAAGCATGCCATGTATATGCCATGCCTGGAAATCAAATTAATAGTGTAATTATTCCCTATCATAGCTCATTGTACACTGATATAATCATTCTCCTTGCCTTTGCTAATACTCATCTCTTTTATCAAACTTTGTGCTAGGAAAGAAATCTGGCTGTGATTCGTCGCTAGTGCTCATCCAGGCTGTTGTCATCTCCCGCCTGGACTCCTGCAACTCCCTACTTGCTGCCATCCTGCAGCGTTGGCCATCAGACTCCTGGAGAAAGCTGCTGCTGACCTGGTGTTCAACAGCCCCATGCTCTTCCACAAAACTTCCCTACTCTGTTCTCTGCACTGGCTCCCTGCGCTGTCCCATCCAGTTTAGGACTGTGGTTCAAGCCTACAGGGCAAATGAACAGCTCCCTCCGACCTCCAGGCTGTGGTCAAGCTCTGCTGCCTTGAGGTGATTGGTTCCCCAGTTGCTCCAAGCCCCCCTACGGCAGATTGTAACGGCCATGGCTTTTTTCTGTCCTGGCCTCACAGTGGTGGAATGAACTGTGCACTGATGTCAGAACAGAGCCAATAATACACACTGTTCATAGTGAGCCTAGTTATTATTGATTAACTTGGACTGTTTCCTCTCTCCTTGTCAGTCATTAAAATATGTTCAGTGTTTCACAATACTGATGTATAACATTTCATTATTTTGTCTCAGACCATTTCTGAAACAATCATCAGTGTCAGTATACATTTCCCTCCAATGTTATTGCTTGCCCATTTTTAACCATGTAACTACTAGACTGTACAAACGAATTGCACAACTATAGTATTTTCTAGGTATAGCCTACTTCTCCACTTTCTCTTAATGTTGGTATGAAATGGCAGTCAAACTATGCAATGATGTTCCACACTGTTTCCACCCAAATTCCCAACAAATGTGGCCACCACACTGTTCAGGACATTCACAGGTCTTGCTCTCAGGGATCGGTAAAAGAAAGGGACATGGTTCCTCCATAATGTGCTAAGGCTCTGCTTAGATCAAAGGCTTGGTCATCAGAAAATATCACAAAGACAGTGATCACAAAACAATTAAAAACATGTCACCAGTGTATGCCTTAACCCTAGTCAAATTTCTAGTATGTGTGAACCATATACATGGCAGTAAACAGATCTTGAGTCATACAAACTGGAGGATGCTTGACCCATACAAACTACTTTAACTCAATTTCAATAAACAACTCCAAAATATGGCAGACAGAAGAGCTGAGCAGACTTGGTAGATGACTGGATGATCTTACAGAGAACCAAGGGAAATTGACTGGTATTAATGCTAAGAGTAATGAGGGATGAGGTGCAGCTGGGCAGAGTGGAGACAGGTGGCAGGTGATGCAGGAGATGGGAAGGTGAGTAGGCAACAACCAAGCATGAACAGGAACTCGACCACTGGCTCCCCTTGACTGTCCAACCCATCCATCAGCGCCAGCAGAGTGGACACGATAGAGCCAGAGAGAGAGAGACAAATGCAACGCAAGGTTAGTTTAGTTCCAATCGCCCATGTGCAACATCAATCAAGTACGCAGCCAAGCTGAAGAACCGAGTTACATCAGAGGCGGAGCGAGGCGGTGGCTCCGTGACAGACAGGCCTCACCTGTGTATCTGGTCCTGTCTGCTGGAGCATACTGGGGCCAGCCGGTCTATCTTGTGGAAGAAGATGAAGGAGGGTCTCATTAGGTTGACCTTGGGAGAGACCAACAAACAGCCATCACAAGCTCTCAGTCAACACTGAGGATGATGGTCAGGTGTCCTGTCCAATAATTATACCCCCCTCCCCCCACCGCCACAGTTGCCCCATTGGCTAACCTGGTCAAAGAGAAGGCAGAGCTGATTATGTGTTCTGATTCACCAACCCACTTGCTAAGGCAGTCAGCTCCTTTCCTTATAGACACCTTTGTGTTTCCCTGCCTACACTTGTTAGTCTGCACCCGCGCCACTGGGGTCTTGCCTGTACTTGGGGGACTGTAGATCAGAGCACTACACATCTGTAGGTGGGGGGGGGGGTTGGGGGGAGTATGTGAAAAACAGGGACTTCACAAGACAGCTCAAATTAGACAAGACAGCTTAAATACGGCTGGGTCTTCATATGTTTACTGGAGCAACGTACTGTAGTGTGGTCTCACCTAGGAGGTTCTTCTATCAGGTGATCGAACAGAGAGGGGTTGCTCTGCTTCCTGTTCACTGACTGAAAAAGCAATCACAGTGGGATTTAGTGACATCATTATGCACATCAGGAATTCATTATCTCATCTAGTCAGTCAAAAAATGATTTTGTCCTCACCAATAGGTGGCGCCTCATATCACTGCATTTATCTTTTAAAACAGCAAACACTATGTGTAAATAAGGTTTTAAACTTCATCAACATCATTATAAATAATCAGCCCCTATGGCTGGATACAGGCGCAGCAGAAGTCGAGGGTGACAGTACTAGGTTTTTTAGCTGGCAGGTGCCCGTCAGGCTCAGTGAATATCTGGTTGAACTGGTTTAAACTCTGTCCTCAGTATTAGTACTGCCCATGTGCACAATTGATTCGCTAGCTTTTCATTGGGATAGCTGGTGGCAGTGTTCTAGAAAGGTGGTCATGTGCGTTCCTAAGTCAGAGGACCCGGGTTTGAACCCAGTGTGGGCAAGTGTGGTGGAATCAATACACCTGTTACAATCGCAGGAATTTTATGGGAAGGAAGGGGCTTCTTATTTCTTTCTTTTTTTAAAGGTTTTGTACCTTCAATATTAGACACTTAAGCAAACAGAAAAACACAAAACACAACTATAAAAGGCCTGGCTTGGTTTAAAGCCCACTCACCACGTCAAGGTGCAGGCCAAGAGTGGGGACACGACAATCACTAACAGACAAACCCTGACAAATACACATGTAAAGACATGTAAAGAAACACGTAAAAACATATAGACTATACATATAGGAGTAGGGAAGTTGTGTGGAAGAGCATGGGGCCGTTGAACACGGGATTAGCAGCAGCTTTCTCCAGGAGTCTGATGGCCAACGCTGCAGGATGGCAGCAAGTAGGGAGTTGCAGGAGTCCAGGCGGGAGATGACAACAGCCTGGATGAGCACTAGTGACGAATCACAGCCAGATTTCTTTCCTAGCACAAAGTTTGATAAAAGAGATGAGTATTAGCAAAGGCAAGGAGAATGATTATATCAGTGTACAATGAGCTATGATGGGGAATAATTACACTATTAATTTGATTTCCAGGCATGGCATATACATGGCATGCTTACTTGCAATGGTAATAATGCCTTCAGGTAATAACACTATGCTTGATTAATTTGATGTATAATGTGGCAAATGCTATAGTAGCAGCAGCAAGCATCAGCCCACTATAGCTAAATAATGCCAGACAAGATTACAGACTGTAATCAATGTATGAACAATGTCACATTGATCATGCTCAACATTGTTAAAATTGAAATACATCTGAGACCTCCGAACGTAACGTTAGCATTCACTAACGTTAACCCTAAGCCGTTAGCATTAGCTACCGTTAGCATAGCTCCCTAGCCTATCAATATAGTTGATGTTAATATAAAGAAATGTAACATTAGATAATGTTAGCTAAGTTATTCAACATTGACCCACTTACCCTCTAGATCTTTTCCAACGATGTCCTAAAGTAACCACATGTCATGATCATTTGCATCATAGACATACGTTCTGATTAGCATGATCATAAGCTTCATTGCTAAAGCATAGCAAATGTTAGCGACGTCATTACATGACTTCCTATCCAATCAGAGGCAGAGTAGGGCGGGTCTTCCTATGGTCACGTGCTTTCCCGAGTTCGCAGGACTCACGAACGCGCGACCAGCGCGTCCCCGAGGCTCGTGCACAGCACATGTTTAAATGGCTCGATACAGGTATTGGTGGCTTCAAAAACCCCAAAACTTTTTGAATTAAAAGTTTATATTGATAAGATTGGTCTCTGATGCTGAATGATACCCAGAAAAATTTTGTTTTCCTTTTCTAGCCCTATCTATCATCATCCACTAACATGGGAAATAAGGGTTCTTGGGCCGCATGCCTTGACATGACTTGCAATACCGGGCTTTGGCCACTACGTCAAATGGCTTCATGCGCCGGTGAGCAACTTTCATTGAAATGAATAGGCAGCCATTTTCAATGCCGTCTCCAGTTATATTATACCTCCATGACTACCCTGAGCCCTTGTGGACTTAGCGGGAACGCGCATGTAAGGCCACAAGGTCGCGAGTGCTCTGCACTTTCGCCTAAGTGCACGATTTGGGATTCAGCTAATTTCTAGTTGGCTGGTCTCTGCGTTGATGGAAACTAGCATCTACCAGGAGCGCATACATACAAATATGTATTTATTTTTCTACCGTTGGAGCCGCCGACAAGACGCGCAGTAGAATCTGCTCCTAGATCAGCCCATGGAGGTATAATATAACTGGAGACGGCATTGAAAATGGCTGCCTATTCATTTCAATGAAAGTTGCTCACCGGCGCATGAAGCCATTTGACGTAGTGGCCAAAGCCCGGTATTGCAAGTCAAATCAAGGCATGCGGCCCAAGAACCCTTATTTCCCATGTTAGTGGATGATGATAGATAGGGCTAGAAAAGGAAAACAAATTTTTTCTGGGTATCATTCAGCATCAGAGACCAATCTTATCAATATAAACTTTTAGTTTTAGGGGTTTGGGGGTTTTTGAAGCCACCAATACCTGTATTGAGCCATTTAAACATGTGCTGTGCACGAGCCTCGGGGACGCGCTGGTCGCGCGTTCGTGAGTCCTGCGAGCTCGGGAAAGCACGTGACCATAGGAAGACCCGCCCTACTCTGCCTCTGATTGGATAGGAAGTCATGTAATGACATCGGTTAACATTGGCTATGCTTTAGCAATGAAGCTTATGATCATGCTAATCATAGATATGAACGTATGTCTATGATGCAAATGATCATGACATGTGGTTACTTTAGGACATCGTTGGAAAAGATCTAGAGGGTAAGTGGGTCAATGTTGAATAACTTAGCTAACATTACCTAATGTTACATTTCTTTATATTAACATCAACTATATTGATAGGCTAGGGAGCTATGCTAACGGTAGCTAATGCTAACGGCTTAGGGTTAACGTTAGTTAGTTAATGCTAACGTTACGTTCGGAGGTCTCAGATGTATTTCAATTTTAACAATGTTGAGCATGATCAATGTGACATTGTTCATACATTGATTACAGTCTGTAATCTTGTCTGGCATTATTTAGCTATAGTGGGCTGATGCTTGCTGCTGCTACTATAGCATTTGCCACATTATACATCAAATTAATCAAGCATAGTGTTATTACCTGAAGGCATTATTACCATTGCAAGTAAGCATGTCATGTATATGCCATGCCTGGAAATCAAATTAATAGTGTAATTATTCCCCATCATAGCTCATTGTACACTGATATAATCATTCTCCTTGCCTTTGCTAATACTCATCTCTTTTATCAAACTTTGTGCTAGGAAAGAAATCTGGCTGTGATTCGTCGCTAGTGCTCATCCAGGCTGTTGTCATCTCCCGCCTGGACTCCTGCAACTCCCTACTTGCTGCCATCCTGCAGCGTTGGCCATCAGACTCCTGGAGAAAGCTGCTGCTGACCTGGTGTTCAACAGCCCCATGCACTTCCACAAAACTTCCCTACTCTGTTCTCTGCACTGGCTCCCTGCGCTGTCCCATCCAGTTTAGGACTGTGGTTCGAGCCTACAGGGCAAATGAACAGCTCCCTCCGACCTCCAGGCTGTGGTCAAGCTCTGCTGCCTTGAGGTGATTGGTTCCCCAGTTGATCCAAGCCCCCCTACGGCAGATTGGCGTGGCCATGGCTTTTTTCTGTCCTGGCCTCACAGTGGTGGAATGAACTGTGCACTGATGTCAGAACAGAGCCAATAATACACACTGTTCATAGTGAGCCTAGTTATTATTGATTAACTTGGACTGTTTCCTCTCTCCTTGTCAGTCATTAAAATATGTTCAGTGTTTCACAATACTGATGTATAACATTTCATTATTTTGTCTCAGACCATTTCTGAAACAATCATCAGTGTCAGTATACATTTCCCTCCAATGTTATTGCTTGCCCATTTTTAACCATTTAACTACTAGACTGTACAAACGAATTGCACAACTATAGTATTTTCTAGGTATAGCCTACTTCTCCACTTTCTCTTAATGTTGGTATGAAATGGCAGTCAAACTATGCAATGATGTTCCACACTGTTTCCACCCAAATTCCCAACAAATGTGGCCACCACACTGTTCAGGACATTCACAGGTCTTGCTCTCAGGGATCGGTAAAAGAAAGGGACATGGTTCCTCCATAATGTGCTAAGGCTCTGCTTAGATCAAAGGCTTGGTCATCAGAAAATATCACAAAGACAGTGATCACAAAACAATTAAAAACATGTCACCAGTGTATGCCTTAACCCTAGTCAAATTTCTAGTATGTGTGAACCATATACATGGCAGTAAACAGATCTTGAGTCATACAAACTGGAGGATGCTTGACCCATACAAACTACTTTAACTCAATTTCAATAAACAACTTCAAAATATGGCAGACAGAAGAGCTGAGCAGACTTGGTAGATGACTGGATGATCTTACAGAGAACCAAGGGAAATTGACTGGTATTAATGCTAAGAGTAATGAGGGATGAGGTGCAGCTGGGCAGAGTGGAGACAGGTGGCAGGTGATGCAGGAGATGGGAAGGTGAGTAGGCAACAACCAAGCATGAACAGGAACTGGACCACTGGCTCCCCTTGACTGTCCAACCCATCCATCAGCGCCAGCAGAGTGGACACGATAGAGCCAGAGAGAGAGAGACAAATGCAACGCAAGGTTAGTTTAGTTCCAATCGCCCATGTGCAACATCAATCAAGTACGCAGCCAAGCTAAAGAACCGAGTTACACCAGAGGCGGAGCGAGGCGGTGGCTCCGTGACAGACAGGCCTCACCTGTGTATCTGGTCCTGTCTGCTGGAGCATACTGGGGACAGCCGGTCTATCTTGTTGAAGAAGATGAAGGAGGGTCTCATTAGGTTGACCTGGGGAGAGACCAACAAACAGCCATCACAAGCTCTCAGTCAACACTGAGGATGATGGTCAGGTGTCCTGTCCAATAATTATACCCCCCTCCCCCCACCGCCACAGTTGCCCCATTGGCTAACCTGGTCAAAGAGAAGGCAGAGCTGATTATGTGTTCTGATTCACCAACCCACTTGCTAAGGCAGTCAGCTCCTTTCCTTATAGACACCTTTGTGTTTCCCTGCCTACACTCGTTAGTCTGCACCCGCGCCACTGGGGTCTTGCCTGTACTTGGGGGACTGTAGATCAGAGCACTACACATCTGTAGGTGGGGGGGGGTTGGGGGGAGTATGTGAAAAACAGGGACTTCACAAGACAGCTCAAATTAGACAAGACAGCTTAAATACGGCTGGGTCTTCATATGTTTACTGGAGCAACGTACTGTAGTGTGGTCTCACCTAGGAGGTTCTTCTATCAGGTGATCGAACACAGAGGGGTTGCTCTGCTTCCTGTTCACTGACTGAAAAAGCAATCACAGTGGGATTTAGTGACATCATTATGCACATCAGGAATTCATTATCTCATCTAGTCAGTCAAAAAATGATTTTGTCCTCACCAATAGGTGGCGCCTCATATCACTGCATTTATCTTTTAAAACAGCAAACACTATGTGTAAATAAGGTTTTAAACTTCATCAACATCATTATAAATAATCAGCCCCTATGGCTGGATACAGGCGCAGCAGAAGTCGAGGGTGACAGTACTAGGTTTTTTAGCTGGCAGGTGCCCGTCAGGCTCAGTGAATATCTGGTTGAACTGGTTTAAACTCTGTCCTCAGTATTAGTACTGCCCATGTGCACAATTGATTCGCTAGCTTTTCATTGGGATAGCTGGTGGCAGTGTTCTAGAAAGGTGGTCATGTGCGTTCCTAAGTCAGAGGACCCGGGTTTGAACCCAGTGTGGGCAAGTGTGGTGGAATCAATACACCTGTTACAATCGCAGGAATTTTATGGGAAGGAAGGGGCTTCTTTTTTTAAAGGTTTTGTACCTTCAATATTAGACACTTAAGCAAACAGAAAAACACAAAACACAACTATAAAAGGCCTGGCTTGGTTTAAAGCCCACTCACCACGTCAAGGTGCAGGCCAAGAGTGGGGACACGACAATCACTAACAGACAAACCCTGACAAATACACATGTAAAGACATGTAAAGAAACACGTAAAAACATACAGACTATACATATAGGAGTAGGGAAGTTGTGTGGAAGAGCATGGGGCCGTTGAACACGGGATTAGCAGCAGCTTTCTCCAGGAGTCTGATGGCCAACGCTGCAGGATGGCAGCAAGTAGGGAGTTGCAGGAGTCCAGGCGGGAGATGACAACAGCCTGGATGAGCACTAGCGACGAATCACAGCCAGATTTCTTTCCTAGCACAAAGTTTGATAAAAGAGATGAGTATTAGCAAAGGCAAGGAGAATGATTATATCAGTGTACAATGAGCTATGATGGGGAATAATTACACTATTAATTTGATTTCCAGGCATGGCATATACATGGCATGCTTACTTGCAATGGTAATAATGCCTTCAGGTAATAACACTATGCTTGATTAATTTGATGTATAATGTGGCAAATGCTATAGTAGCAGCAGCAAGCATCAGCCCACTATAGCTAAATAATGCCAGACAAGATTACAGACTGTAATCAATGTATGAACAATGTCACATTGATCATGCTCAACATTGTTAAAATTGAAATACATCTGAGACCTCCGAACGTAACGTTAGCATTAACTAACTAACGTTAACCCTAAGCCGTTAGCATTAGCTACCGTTAGCATAGCTCCCTAGCCTATCAATATAGTTGATGTTAATATAAAGAAATGTAACATTAGGTAATGTTAGCTAAGTTATTCAACATTGACCCACTTACCCTCTAGATCTTTTCCAACGATGTCCTAAAGTAACCACATGTCATGATCATTTGCATCATAGACATACGTTCATATCTATGATTAGCATGATCATAAGCTTCATTGCTAAAGCATAGCCAATGTTAACCGATGTCATTACATGACTTCCTATCCAATCAGAGGCAGAGTAGGGCGGGTCTTCCTATGGTCACGTGCTTTCCCGAGCTCGCAGGACTCACGAACGCGCGACCAGCGCGTCCCCGAGGCTCGTGCACAGCACATGTTTAAATGGCTCAATACAGGTATTGGTGGCTTCAAAAACCCCCAAACCCCTAAAACTAAAAGTTTATATTGATAAGATTGGTCTCTGATGCTGAATGATACCCAGAAAAATTTTGTTTTCCTTTTCTAGCCCTATCTATCATCATCCACTAACATGGGAAATAAGGGTTCTTGGGCCGCATGCCTTGCAATACCGGGCTTGGCCTGAAAGCCCATGGTGGCTTCAATGCGCCAAGCTGATCCTGGGGGCTTGGGATCATGGAGGTATAATATAACTGGAGACGGCATTGAAAATGGCTGCCTATTCATTTCAATGAAAGTTGCTCACCGGCGCATGAAGCCATTTGACGTAGTGGCCAAAGCCCGGTATTGCAAGTCAAATCAAGGCATGCGGCCCAAGAACCCTTATTTCCCATGTTAGTGGATGATGATAGATAGGGCTAGAAAAGGAAAACAAAATTTTTCTGGGTATCATTCAGCATCAGAGACCAATCTTATCAATATAAACTTTTAGTTTTAGGGGTTTGGGGGTTTTTGAAGCCACCAATACCTGTATTGAGCCATTTAAACATGTGCTGTGCACGAGCCTCGGGGACGCGCTGGTCGCGCGTTCGTGAGTCCTGCGAGCTCGGGAAAGCACGTGACCATAGGAAGACCCGCCCTACTCTGCCTCTGATTGGATAGGAAGTCATGTAATGACATCGGTTAACATTTGCTATGCTTTTAGCAATGAAGCTTATGATCATGCTAATCATAGATATGAACGTATGTCTATGATGCAAATGATCATGACATGTGGTTACTTTAGGACATCGTTGGAAAAGATCTAGAGGGTAAGTTGGTCAATGTTGAATAACTTAGCTAACATTACCTAATGTTACATTTCTTTATATTAACATCAACTATATTGATAGGCTAGGGAGCTATGCTAACGGTAGCTAATGCTAACGGCTTAGGGTTAACGTTAGTTAGTTAATGCTAACGTTACGTTCGGAGGTCTCAGATGTATTTCAATTTTAACAATGTTGAGCATGATCAATGTGACATTGTTCATACATTGATTACAGTCTGTAATCTTGTCTGGCATTATTTAGCTATAGTGGGCTGATGCTTGCTGCTGCTACTATAGCATTTGCCACATTATACATCAAATTAATCAAGCATAGTGTTATTACCTGAAGGCATTATTACCATTGCAAGTAAGCATGCCATGTATATGCCATGCCTGGAAATCAAATTAATAGTGTAATTATTCCCCATCATAGCTCATTGTACACTGATATAATCATTCTCCTTGCCTTTGCTAATACTCATCTCTTTTATCAAACTTTGTGCTAGGAAAGAAATCTGGCTGTGATTCGTCGCTAGTGCTCATCCAGGCTGTTGTCATCTCCCGCCTGGACTCCTGCAACTCCCTACTTGCTGCCATCCTGCAGCGTTGGCCATCAGACTCCTGGAGAAAGCTGCTGCTGACCTGGTGTTCAACAGCCCCATGCTCTTCCACAAAACTTCCCTACTCTGTTCTCTGCACTGGCTCCCTGCGCTGTCCCATCCAGTTTAGGACTGTGGTTCGAGCCTACAGGGCAAATGAACAGCTCCCTCCGACCTCCAGGCTGTGGTCAAGCTCTGCTGCCTTGAGGTGATTGGTTCCCCAGTTGCTCCAAGCCCCCCTACGGCAGATTGGCGTGGCCATGGCTTTTTTCTGTCCTGGCCTCACAGTGGTGGAATGAACTGTGCACTGATGTCAGAACAGAGCCAATAATACACACTGTTCATAGTGAGCCTAGTTATTATTGATTAACTTGGACTGTTTCCTCTCTCCTTGTCAGTCATTAAAATATGTTCAGTGTTTCACAATACTGATGTATAACATTTCATTATTTTGTCTCAGACCATTTCTGAAACAATCATCAGTGTCAGTATACATTTCCCTCCAATGTTATTGCTTGCCCATTTTTAACCATTTAACTACTAGACTGTACAAACGAATTGCACAACTATAGTATTTTCTAGGTATAGCCTACTTCTCCACTTTCTCTTAATGTTGGTATGAAATGGCAGTCAAACTATGCAATGATGTTCCACACCGTTTCCACCCAAATTCCCAACAAATGTGGCCACCACACTGTTCAGGACATTCACAGGTCTTGCTCTCAGGGATCGGTAAAAGAAAGGGACATGGTTCCTCCATAATGTGCTAAGGCTCTGCTTAGATCAAAGGCTTGGTCATCAGAAAATATCACAAAGACAGTGATCACAAAACAATTAAAAACATGTCACCAGTGTATGCCTTAACCCTAGTCAAATTTCTAGTATGTGTGAACCATATACATGGCAGTAAACAGATCTTGAGTCATACAAACTGGAGGATGCTTGACCCATACAAACTACTTTAACTCAATTTCAATAAACAACTTCAAAATATGGCAGACAGAAGAGCTGAGCAGACTTGGTAGATGACTGGATGATCTTACAGAGAACCAAGGGAAATTGACTGGTATTAATGCTAAGAGTAATGAGGGATGAGGTGCAGCTGGGCAGAGTGGAGACAGGTGGCAGGTGATGCAGGAGATGGGAAGGTGAGTAGGCAACAACCAAGCATGAACAGGAACTGGACCACTGGCTCCCCTTGACTGTCCAACCCATCCATCAGCGCCAGCAGAGTGGACACGATAGAGCCAGAGAGAGAGAGACAAATGCAACGCAAGGTTAGTTTAGTTCCAATCGCCCATGTGCAACATCAATCAAGTACGCAGCCAAGCTAAAGAACCGAGTTACACCAGAGGCGGAGCATGGCGGTGGCTCCGTGACAGACAGGCCTCACCTGTGTATCTGGTCCTGTCTGCTGGAGCATACTGGGGACAGCCGGTCTATCTTGTTGAAGAAGATGAAGGAGGGTCTCATTAGGTTGACCTGGGGAGAGACCAACAAACAGCCATCACAAGCTCTCAGTCAACACTGAGGATGATGGTCAGGTGTCCTGTCCAATAATTATACCCCCCTCCCCCCACCGCCACAGTTGCCCCATTGGCTAACCTGGTCAAAGAGAAGGCAGAGCTGATTATGTGTTCTGATTCACCAACCCACTTGCTAAGGCAGTCAGCTCCTTTCCTTATAGACACCTTTGTGTTTCCCTGCCTACACTCGTTAGTCTGCACCCGCGCCACTGGGGTCTTGCCTGTACTTGGGGGACTGTAGATCAGAGCACTACACATCTGTAGGTGGGGGGGGGTTGGGGGGAGTATGTGAAAAACAGGGACTTCACAAGACAGCTCAAATTAGACAAGACAGCTTAAATACGGCTGGGTCTTTATATGTTTACTGGAGCAACGTACTGTAGTGTGGTCTCACCTAGGAGGTTCTTCTATCAGGTGATCGAACACAGAGGGGTTGCTCTGCTTCCTGTTCACTGACTGAAAAAGCAATCACAGTGGGATTTAGTGACATCATTATGCACATCAGGAATTCATTATCTCATCTAGTCAGTCAAAAAATGATTTTGTCCTCACCAATAGGTGGCGCCTCATATCACTGCATTTATCTTTTAAAACAGCAAACACTATGTGTAAATAAGGTTTTAAACTTCATCAACATCATTATAAATAATCAGCCCCTATGGCTGGATACAGGCGCAGCAGAAGTCGAGGGTGACAGTACTAGGTTTTTTAGCTGGCAGGTGCCCGTCAGGCTCAGTGAATATCTGGTTGAACTGGTTTAAACTCTGTCCTCAGTATTAGTACTGCCCATGTGCACAATTGATTCGCTAGCTTTTCATTGGGATAGCTGGTGGCAGTGTTCTAGAAAGGTGGTCATGTGCGTTCCTAAGTCAGAGGACCCGGGTTTGAACCCAGTGTGGGCAAGTGTGGTGGAATCAATACACCTGTTACAATCGCAGGAATTTTATGGGAAGGAAGGGGCTTCTTTTTTTAAAGGTTTTGTACCTTCAATATTAGACACTTAAGCAAACAGAAAAACACAAAACACAACTATAAAAGGCCTGGCTTGGTTTAAAGCCCACTCACCACGTCAAGGTGCAGGCCAAGAGTGGGGACACGACAATCACTAACAGACAAACCCTGACAAATACACATGTAAAGACATGTAAAGAAACACGTAAAAACATACAGACTATACATATAGGAGTAGGGAAGTTGTGTGGAAGAGCATGGGGCCGTTGAACACGGGATTAGCAGCAGCTTTCTCCAGGAGTCTGATGGCCAACGCTGCAGGATGGCAGCAAGTAGGGAGTTGCAGGAGTCCAGGCGGGAGATGACAACAGCCTGGATGAGCACTAGCGACGAATCACAGCCAGATTTCTTTCCTAGCATAAAGTTTGATAAAAGAGATGAGTATTAGCAAAGGCAAGGAGAATGATTATATCAGTGTACAATGAGCTATGATGGGGAATAATTACACTATTAATTTGATTTCCAGGCATGGCATATACATGGCATGCTTACTTGCAATGGTAATAATGCCTTCAGGTAATAACACTATGCTTGATTAATTTGATGTATAATGTGGCAAATGCTATAGTAGCAGCAGCAAGCATCAGCCCACTATAGCTAAATAATGCCAGACAAGATTACAGACTGTAATCAATGTATGAACAATGTCACATTGATCATGCTCAACATTGTTAAAATTGAAATACATCTGAGACCTCCGAACGTAACGTTAGCATTAACTAACTAACGTTAACCCTAAGCCGTTAGCATTAGCTACCGTTAGCATAGCTCCCTAGCCTATCAATATAGTTGATGTTAATATAAAGAAATGTAACATTAGGTAATGTTAGCTAAGTTATTCAACATTGACCAACTTACCCTCTAGATCTTTTCCAACGATGTCCTAAAGTAACCACATGTCATGATCATTTGCATCATAGACATACGTTCATATCTATGATTAGCATGATCATAAGCTTCATTGCTAAAAGCATAGCAAATGTTAACCGATGTCATTACATGACTTCCTATCCAATCAGAGGCAGAGTAGGGCGGGTCTTCCTATGGTCACGTGCTTTCCCGAGCTCGCAGGACTCACGAACGCGCGACCAGCGCGTCCCCGAGGCTCGTGCACAGCACATGTTTAAATGGCTCAATACAGGTATTGGTGGCTTCAAAAACCCCCAAACCCCTAAAACTAAAAGTTTATATTGATAAGATTGGTCTCTGATGCTGAATGATACCCAGAAAAATTTTGTTTTCCTTTTCTAGCCCTATCTATCATCATCCACTAACATGGGAAATAAGGGTTCTTGGGCCGCATGCCTTGCAATACCGGGCTTGGCCTGAAAGCCCATGGTGGCTTCAATGCGCCAAGCTGATCCTGGGGGCTTGCTTGGGATCAGCCCCGAGGTTCTGCGGGAGTTCCGGCAAGAGACCGGATATGACGGAACCCGTCGCTTGTTCCTGAAACGCTTGCTGGGCGCAGAGTTGGAACCGAATTCACTCTGAAAAATTACATCCATTGATACCATTCTGCTTTGAAATACATCATGTATGGATTTAGTGTCCTAGCCTTGCATTGATTTGAAGACTTACTACTGGCGATGCCAAGCTAGGAGGATATGTGCTTTTTAAGTGCTTTGTAAAAGGTGGGGTCTGCGAGTTAGCCTAACCACCTCGGAGAAAAGGATTTCAAAAACTTCCGTCGTTCCAAAACTGTCTTAACTTCGGTGAGTACTATATTATCACGCGGTTAATATATTTTGTAATTTTATTTTGTATTTTGAGCCTTGAGACCCCTAGGACAACCTCAGGTGAGACTCAGAGGAGTAAATACTGTATTTTCACGTGTTGCATTTTCATCCTTTGTTTGAGTGGTGAGTGCGTGTGGTCTCTACAACTCCTTCGTCCTTTCTCTTTTCTCTCTCTGTCCTCCCTCTCCCTCAACACTAATTATCTCTCTCTCTCTCTCTCTCTCTCTCTCTCTGTCTCTCTCTCTCTCTCTCTCTCTGTGTGCGGATCCCTAAAGTCACCATAGTCAAACACTTGCTATAAAATATAAGTGCCATAGGGCTGCAACTAACAACTATTTTGACTCTGAATCCTAGCTCACTCCTGGCAGTAGGCTACAGTGTCTCACTCCGACCTAATCCTATAGTCTTTGTCACATTTGGAATGTCACATTTCCCTTCCCTCCTCACAGGAAAGTGGCTAGGTCTAGCTATGTTATTTTCAGGAATCAAAAGAAATCTTTGCATTTCCAATTGCTAGTTAGCTAGATAAACCTTTGTGTATTTACAGTATCTGATGTTAAAGCCGCCTTGGCATTTGTTGCTTGGTTAATCTTCAAGTTGGGAGACAGGGCAACACTGACACTGGTTTAAATTGTTCATAGGCAATAGGGGAGACCGGGGGCAATTGTAACAATTTTTGGTTTTGATGTCATTACTCAAAAACCTCGAACTATTTGGATACAATTTTTATGTAGGTAAGTTGTATCTGTGTTCTACTTGTTAACAGTCAACAAATGTTTTTACAAGCAATGCTAGAGTCACAATATTGATTGAAACACTAGAAGTCAAATGTTACATTTGCCCCCACGTCCAGGGGCGATTGTAACAGCATATGGGGGCAATTGTAACAACACACGTAATACCTTTATATAAATACCAAGGACCACAATAACCTAATTCCTACACTGCCTACACTGTAGGCAAAAAGTCAAAAGAAAGACAAAAATAATTTGGGTAACACTTTACATTAAGTGTGGATTAACTACTATGTAGGCTAACTACTATGTAACTACATAGTAGTAAATGCATTTATTACATAGTAATTACTAGTATTACTATGTAAATACTATGTATACCATGTAAATATAGTGTAATTACACTACAAGTCTTACTTGCTGACTTATAGTGTAGTTACACTATAGTATTTACATGATATACATAGTATTTACATAATAACTAGTAACTACTATGTAATAAATGCATGTACTACTATGTAGTTACATAGTAGTTAATGCACACTTAAGGTTACCAGAATTTGTATAAAAACATTTAAAAAACAATCTATTTTGATGCCACACATGACATAAGCTAGTTAACAGTGTTACAATTGCCCCCAACTGTACCACCCATGACACAAGCTACCCTGGTAGCTACAGTAGAAACAACAGAGCTAACAAAAATATCAAATGTCAACAGACAACAGAATAGTCATCAAAATTAGACAGATTTAAATTCATAGCTATTAAAGGTTAAGATACTATGAGGAAAATACTGTAGTTGAAAATATTTACTTTCATACCTCAAAAATGAATCTTGGCAGAAACACTTTGCTAAGTATGATATATCAATTTGTCCTTTGGCAGGCAGAGAGGGATCATCGCAGAGCATGTGCATAATGAGTTTCATGGTTCTATCTAATTTCTGATTGGTGTAATTTGAGATGTTTCAATTGCCCCTTGTTACAATTGCCTAGTTTGCTTCACTCTTCTTCTAGAAGGCAATATAATGTGCCAATACCATAGAGCACTCACACTTCACTCAACATTGTATAGATGTAGATATCTGTACACTTTCCTGTGAGAATAATCATGTGTCTATCTAGTGCTAGCATCTGAAAGCAACGGCTAATAAAGAGCATAGCTAGCTAGCACTGAACGTTACATACTGTAGTTACAACAGATCTAGCTATGTAAAGTGGATGAAATAAGAGATCCTTCCTTCCTTCCTTCCGCCAACCCCCCTCTGTAACCTGGGGCATGCTGGGAAATGCAGTCCACTTCTACCCTGGACGCTGTGCTAACATGAATGAGACAAGTAAAACAGGTTAAAAATACGGGAGATTTACGGGAAAATATTTAGACAGGAGGGCAGCAGGAGAGAAGGGTAAAATAAGGGAGAATCCTGGGAAAAACGGGAGGGTTGACAGGCATGGTGTGTGTGTCTCTGTCTTTCTGTCTGTAATATGTGTGTAGGTGTGGCATGTACACTTGTAAGTTCCACTGAGTGACATGATAACATGTGTGACATGTTAACCCCATGTGACGTGTGTGTGCATTTCTGTGTGTGGGTGTGTATGCGCGTTTATATTTATATTTGGCAGCCTGGGTCATGTGCACAATTTAGTTGTGAGGGGCGTTGAGTTGGCCTCCCTAGGAGAAGGGCCAAGCAGTTAGCCAGGTACTGCTCAGTTTCAGACATTATTGGGAGCCGCTCACTATGGAGGATTTATTCCCATCGGTTAATAGTGTTGCACGGTATACTAAAATAAAAAAATGAAAACAGTACCGCGGTACTAGAGTATTCGAAACGGTAATAAACTGCATTTGGTATTGGTGCAACGGTATTGGCCGGGTTTCCCGAACGAGTTAAGAAGCACTTAACTCCAAAGTACTTCTTAACTCCCATACAAAGGGTTGCTTAAGAAGGGTTCCTTAAGAAGGTTCTTTATCGGGAAACCCGGCCATTGTCTTTTTTTAAATAGTTTTTACATTTTATTTATTCAGCTTGAAAGTCAATGAAAAAGACAAATCAGTTAACAGCCAACAGTTAACATGTCGAAAAATTAAATAAAATTAAGTGAGTATAAAAAAATATATTTTAAAATTTATATAGGTAAAATATATTAATATAATATCTATTCTGGCAGGGTATTCCAGAGGCTGGGGGCGTATAAACTGAAGGCTGCCTCCCCATGTCTCTTGGTCCTGGCTCCAGTAACCGTTAAAAGTTCAGTGCCAGAGGATCTCAGGGACCTACTTGGTGTATAACATAAAAGCATGCCTGACATGTATTCAGGTGCATGATTATGGAGTGCTTTATAAACTAATAAAATAATCTTAAAGGTGCTCTGTTCGATTTACTGCACTTTTTGTAAAAAATAAATAAATCCAATATATGCAATAAATAGGTCCAGGGGAGTCATAACTATCTGTACAGAAAATATAGCCAACGGTGTAGTGGAGCAAATGCAGAATTTCTTTTTATTATGAGCGAAGTCGGCCCGGAGCTGAGCCCCACCCCCTGAACGACACCGTATGGAGTAAAAACGCCCACTTATTTATATCTGATACGCTGCACCACTGCCACATCTAGTGGCCGAAAAAAATTGAACTGAGCACCTTTAAAAATCAAGTCTAAAACTGACAGGTAACCAGTGTAGTGATTGTAAGACTGGTGTGATGGGTGTCCTCCTTCTGGTTTTAGTGAGGACTGTATGCTGCAGCATTTTGTAGTATTTGAAGTTGACTAATAGCCTTATCTGGTAGACCAGATAGGAGAGTGTTACAGTAATCCAACCTGCTACTGATAAAAGCATGCATTAGTCTTTTAGTATCGGCCTGTGAGGGAAAAGGTTTCACCTTAGCAATGTTTCTGAAGTGATAAAAATATGCCATTGTCATATTCTTAATATGTGCCTCAAAATTAAGATCTGAATCAAACATGACCCCTAGGTTTCTGACATGGCATTTGGTGTTCAGTGTTTCTAAGTGCCCAGATGCCCTATGTACCTATGTAGTCTGTCTATGTAATCTGTCTCGCCAAGGGAGACAATACATCAAACTTAGCAAAACATTTGAAGGATACACGTCCTAATTGGAAAGCCTGGCAATGTACATAGCAGTATACATGTTCCTGTACCCACAACAGAAATGAACTGATGCACACGTGCATCTCTATAGCGAAGTCACAAACAGGGTTTATACAGAGACATTTGACAGCTGCCCATTTAATGTTTCATACACAGCCTAAGAGCCTAGTATAAAGACAGCATATATCTAATCAGTCTCATCAAAATGTTTTCTAGCTTATGGCATATGAAACTAATAAGGCCCTCTGCTATGATAAATGTATGATGATAACAATCATAATAATAACAATAACAACAGCAATAATATTAATAACAACAACAATAATAATAATAATAATAATAATAATAACAAAACCATATTTTTTCTAACCCTTTCTAAAACCGTCAGAAGTTTGGTCCATTTGGCTCACAGAGAGTGACGCCCTCCACTCAGAACCGACCCTCCAAGCTGTTTTTGAGCAGCATATAAAGAACCCAGAGGAGTCCAAAGATGCCAGAAGGCTCAACAGGGCAGTGGCAGAGTTCATCTGCATGCACCAAGTGCCAGTATTACAGTTGACAAAGCTGGGTTCACAAATCTTGTACTGGACAAAAGGTATGACCTCCCCTTAAGGAATTTCTTCATGCCTAATGAAATTCCCAACATGTATGATGATGAGACGTAGTCTATAATCAGTGCACAGCTGACAGCAAAGCCCTTCCCCTCCTGCCCCGCGGACCTCTGGACCAGCACGTACATGGCTGTAACACTCCAGTTCATCACAGAGTCCTGGGGAGTGCAGTCCTGGTGCATAGGATGCTCTCTGCATTGCACTCTGACCGCACAGCCGACACTCTGAAGGAGCCCTGGAAGATATTGTCACACGTTCCTGGGAGCTAGATAGGGGCAAAATGTCTGGTATCACAACAACCGGCAGGCATTTGCTGACTGCACCTGGATACCCTTTTTTGGCCACAATCTGCATTTGGCAATCAAGAAAGAATACTCCCTCACAGGTAGATAACTATATAGTATACTATATACTAGAATACTCTCATATAGCCCTTTTGCATGGACGCTGATACACAAAAATGAACTAAATGTGTTTTAAGGAAGCAACACGACGGTGGGCAAGGAATGCAACAGTGAATGACTGGTGTACACCTGAACGGTGAATGACTGGTGTATACCTGAACGGTGAATGACTGGTGTATACCTGAACGGTGAATGACTGGTGTATACCTGAACGGTGAATGACTGGTGTACGCCTGAACGGTGAATGACTGGTGTATACCTGAACGGTGAATGACCGGTGTACGCCTGAACGGTGAATGACCGGTGTACGCCTGAACGGTGAATGACTGGTGTACGCCTGAATGCCGAGTATCACCGATAACCATGGCAACCCTACTACTGTGTCCTGTCGACCTGTCAGTGTCATCTTCTTGTGTGTACTGTATACTGTGTGATTGTCAACTGGGCACTTATGTAACTGACAGACTCCTAATTCCTAATGTCTGATGGCATTATTAGTGTTCATGTCCTTCCTGTGGACATGAATAAATGATGTGTGTGTGTGTGTGTGTGTGTGTCAGACGTGTCTGAGAATGGCTGAGGAGGCAGAGGTCAGAGGTGAACCAAAGGTCAAAGGTGAACCAGAGGTCAAAGAGGAACCTGTACCGCAGTGGGAGGAACCTAAGAGAACCAGAGTCAACTACACCGAGCAGGAGGAACCAAAAGATGACCACTACCTCTGTAAGAGAGCTGCTCTCTCTCTGTTTATCTCTGTCTCCTCTTGTCTATCCCAAAACTTAGAATGTTGTGAAAAAGTTCTTTATTTTCCGTAATTTAATTCAAAAAGGGAAACTTTCATGTATTCTAGATCCATTACACAAACTGAAATATTTCAAGCCTTTTTGTTTGAATCTTTAAGATTTACAGTATGTTCATTATGTTCATTACACTCAATACTTGGTCGGGGCTCCTGTAATTAATCTATAATATATGAAAGTTGCACTTTTTGAGTTTACTTTTACTTTTTTTTTTAAATTATGGAAAATAATGAATATATTTAAATTTTTGTGGGATGCAACTGTATCTCCTCTCTCTTTCTCTCCCCCTCTCCTCTTGCTCTCTTCTCTCTCTCTCTCCTCCCCATCACCTTTTCCTCTGTTTCTCTCTCTCTCCTCAGTGTCTCCTCTGTTTATCTCTTCTTAGTCTCTCTCTCTGTTTTTCTCTCTCCTCAGTCTCTCTCCCTCGAAAGATTTCAGTTTAATCACACACTCACCCCCCTAACCCTCTCCTGTCCTCCAGACTGTGAGGAGTGTGAGTCTTTCTTCCTGGAGGAGTGTGAGCTCCACGGCGCCCCCCTCTTCATACCGGACACCCCGGTGGTCCTTGGGGAGTCTGACCGGGCCAGACTGACCCTCCCACCCGGCCTGGAGGTCAGGAGGTCACAGATACCCGGGGCGGGGCTGGGAGTCTTCAACTGTGGGGAGGCGGTTGCCAAGGGAACCCACTACGGCCCTTACGAGGGGGAGGTGATGGACAAGGAGGAGGCCATCGACAGCGGATACACCTGGGTGGTGGGTATGAGGGCTGGGGTGTGTGGTGTGTATGAGGAGGTGTTTTGAGGATCCTCGTGAACTAATGTTCAGTAAAAAGGCTGATCTTAGGAGTTTTTTTTCTTTGACATTAGACTCTGTGTTCTCAGATCAGGAAGAGCAAGTACATCGACGCTGAAAAAGAGACGCACTCCAACTGGATGAGGTGAGGAACCGAGTCAAGTGATTGGTTTCTGTCTTCGCCCACTTCCCCTCCCCCCTTTATCCCTCCTTCCTCCCTTCACTCCTTCCCTCAACTTCATCTCATTACATTCATTTAGCAGATGCTTTTATCCAAAGCGACTTACAATAATTGCATTTAACATAGGAAAAGTCAGTGTGCTACTATTCACCAGAACTCACAAGTGGATCTCTTTCTAAAACAAGTGACTAAGAGTAAAAATACAATAGGTGCTTAAGAGGAAGGGTCAGGGTAGTGCTTCTTAAACAGGTGAGTTTTCAGCCTGCAGCTAAAGATGGGCAGTGACTCTGCTGTCCTGACGTTAGTGGGCAGTTCATTCCACCACTGCGGAGCCACGACCGGGTCGATCGACCGCAGGGGCCTCGGAGTGACGGGAGCAGCAGCTTTCTGGACAAGTTCCAGGGGTTTAATGGCTGACACTGGGGCTCCAGCAAGGAGGGAGTTGCAGTAGTCCAGCCGGGAGATGACCAGGGCCTGGAAGGGCACCTGCGCCTTTTCATCAGTAAGGAAAGGGCTAATCCTCCTGATGTTGTAGAGCAGGAATCGCAAGAGCGTGTCACGGATGTGATATGTACGGAGAACGACAGTTGGTCGTCCATGGTCACACCCAGATTCCTCGCAGTCTGAGTGGGCGTCACCACTGTGTCGTCACTTGTGATGACCAGGTCCCAGTGGGGGCAGCCCTTCCCCGGGAGGAACAGCAGCTCAGTCTTGTCCAGATTGAGCATGAGGTGGTGTGTCACCATCCACTCCGAGATGTCAGCCAAGCACCCAGCTATGCTATTACAAAGCCATCTCTCCCTCTCCCCCAGGTATGTGAACTGTGCCCGGACTGAGGAAGAGCAGAACCTGGTAGCGTTTCAGTACCGTGGAGGGATCCTGTTTCGCTGCTGTCGGCTGCTGGATGTCGGGGAGGAGCTGCTGGTCTGGTACGGACAGGAGTACAGATACAAGACCATCTCCTTCGACTACTTCTGGGACAACAAGAGCAACACTAGAGGTAGCTGTCCTCGACTCTCCTTCCCTCTGTCTTCTCCTCCTCCATCTCTCTCTCATCCACCTCTTTCCTTAGTGCTGACAGAACAAGAGGAGATTAGGGGTATCCTCTGTCTCTCCTCTCCTGTCTTCTTTCTCTCTTCTAAAAGTCAATGTCATGTTATTTCTATAGCACCATTCATACAAATCAATGTACCACATAGTGTGTTATTATAAAAGAGATGGAAAAAAAAAATTATGGGGATGTCTTCAACCAAAGAAAATCTTGATCGACTGACAGGCATAATCTTTTCCCGACCAATCGATTTTGGTAAATTTTGGCTTCGTTTTTCTCTCTCAGGCCTTGCCTACATTTCTAAATTAAGCTGATTATTCTTTATTATTCACTAATGAACTAGTAATTTGTTATTCGGCATAAGTTATTCTTTATGGTATTTTATTAGGATATAGCCTAATTTAGTCTTTTTCATGTAGGCCTGTATGATCCCTTTTTTTTTTAGGCCGCCTACATCCATCCAAATTATTTAAATACATTAAATTGCATGCATTGCCCTTACATTATTTAATTTGATCGCAATCATCATTATTTTGGGGCTATACTTGTAGTGATAATCACAATAAAAAATAAGATAACAGGCACATGGGCATTCAGTTCTCTCCGAATTGCAAAATGCAGCCTAAAGCCTTTGTCTTGACCTTAACACTGGAACCGCCAAATACGTTCATTGGACGATTGTGGGTTTTCATTTGCACATAACTATATTTTAGTAAAACATTGAAGTCCGCCAGTCAATGACTTTTCCTAAAATGGTGTTCTGTTGCACCCCCTATTGTTAGATATATTCAAGATCATTCAAATAAAAAAATTATTGAGGATGTTTTTTAATTTATACCAATATCGGCCGCCAGTCATTCAATGAACGTCTATAGGGAATGCGCAGCTTCGCGCTACAGTATGTATAGCCTATTATATGCACAGTTTTGCGCTATGTAGGCTATTATAAATAAGTATTATTCATTGGGGGAGCTTGGACTCGCTGGGGACTGGTGGAGAGACACATAGTCTACAGAGCAAGCCGCCGTCATGGACAATGACAGCCACGACCCCTTCACTAGCCAGGGCAGAGCAGAAGGCTAGCCGCAGCGGACGGCTCATCTCCATACGCTCACAGACTGAGCGCTTCAGGATGTGATTTTGAACTACTGTTCTGTTCTCTATCATTTCATCGTTTTGTCAAGTGTAGAACTAGTAGGCCTAACTTTCCCCAAGGGTATGAATAAAGTAAGCATCTAGCTTGCTATTCATCTATCTATCTGTCATGCTACCGTGGTCACATGCACACGCGCACGCACACACGTGCACGCAAACACACGCACGACTATGATACATTTCGCCGGGTAGTAACTTCGCGGGGTTATTTCGCAGGGCTATAACTTCTGAAAAATAACTATATATGTTGCTATGGCAATGCATATAGCCTATAGGGTACAGAATGCCTATACTGTAGATACAGACACACACTGACATCTGACAGGCTTTTCTTCCGGGTGTGCTTCATTCAAAATGGATCTGAGAAAAAAAAGAAACACGACCGCAAATCGGGCATTGGATTTATTCTATGCCATGGACGGCTATGAATCTGAGGGTGGGGAAGCGTCGGGATTCAGCGATGCCTCCTGGCTTGGGTCCGAACCGGATTCATCTGACAGCAATGAAGAGTTTCTACCACCTCCGCGAAAAAAGAGGCCAGTGGGTAGGCCGGCGCCCCCTCCACTGGAAGACGGGCCGAGCTGGAGCTCCACGGGTCCTGGGACAGGGGCAGCTGCTCCTGTTATCCCAACACTTACAGAAGGTGAGCATTATAAACGTGTGTTCATTTGAAAAATAGGCCAATATATAGGCATCTATAACTTGGTAACATGTGGGTAGGCTATCTGACCATAGTTCAAAAGAATAGGCTATGCTGCAGCCTGCAGAGTTTTATTTTAAAATCTCTGATCGAACGCCTGTGGCTTGTAGGCTAATTATTGTGATGATAGCCTGAAACAACTAAATTCAGTGAGTCCGCTTTGCAAAAAAAGCAGGACTAGCGGTGCTGAACTCAAAAAACAATCTTAGGAAGTAATGAACAGACTGGGCAGCACATTTATCATAACACACGCTGACGCGTAGGCCTACACACACACAATAAATAAATAAATAAATGTCTATAACGTAGTGTTTTCTTCTCTCCAAAGTGCATGCCACGGAGCCATCACTACCATCTCCGCCACCAACTGAGGTCAGCAAAGGGGGACTGGTGTGGACAGTAATGGAGCCTGGCTCGGGGACTGGGAGGCAGCAAAGGCAGAATATTGTAACAGAGTCCGCTGGCCCCACGCCCACTGCCAAGCGTAATGTTTGTGACAAACTGTCTGCCTGGTTGTGCCTGATTGATGCTCCAATATTGGAGCATATCCGTGAGTGCACGATAGCAGAGGCGCAGGGAGCAGGTCGAAACAGCGAGTGGGATATCTCCTCTGCAGAGCTTAAGGCCTTTATAGCTGTTCTCTATGTCAAGGGCGCATTCTGTGGCAAGAATATTGAGATGGACAGCTTCTGGGCCGAAAAGTGGGGAAACACCTTTTTCTCTGCTACCCTCCCAAGGAAACGCTTTCGAGAGATCATGCGGTACCTCAGATTTGATAGAAAGGAGACGCGGAGACACCGGCTGACCACAGACAAGTTTGCACACCTACGGGAGGTATGGGATGGTTTCGTGGGGAACTGTAAGGCACACTACAAGCCTGGACCGGATATCACAGTGGATGAGCAGCTTTTTCCAACAAAAGCCAGGTGCCCCTTTACCCAATTCATGCCCAACAAGCCTGACAAATTCGGCATCAAATTTTACCTGGCAGTAGATGTGGACAGCAAGTACATGCTTAACGGGTTCCCCTATCTGGGAAAAGCTGACACCAGGCCCAAGGACCAGAGTGTTGGCGAGACAGTGGTGCTCAAGCTGGTCGAGCCCTATCTCGACAAAGGAAGAAACGTGACAACAGACAATTTTTTCACATCTGTCCCACTCGCAAAAGCTCTCCTCACGAGAAACACCACCCTGGTCGGTACTGTAAACCGGAGGAAGAAGGAGCTCCCACCTTCTGCACATGAAGAAATGAGTCTGTTCAGCACCAAGCTTCTCAAACACGAGGAGCTGGTGCTGACAGTGTACCAGTGCATGGAGAAGAAGAACGTGAAGATCCTCAGCACGCAGCACCAACATGTCGATATCTCCCAAGAAAGGAAGAAGAAGCCAGAGACGGTGCTGTACTATAACCAGACCAAAGTGGGAGTCGATGTGGTGGACCAAATGGCTCGCCAGTACTCTGTAAAAGGTTATTATTATTATTATTATTATTATTAATAATATTATTGAGGGGGATTCTGTCTGGTTGCTGCTGGCCTAACTCTCTCTCTCTCTGTCTCTCTCTTTCTCTCTCTCTCTCTAGGTGGCACACGTCGTTGGCCTGTTGCTTCTTTTTACAACGTGCTTGATCTCGCAGCCATCAATGCCTGGGTGCTCTACCGGACCTGCATGAACCACAGCCTCCCCAGACGCGAATTCATCCTCCAGTTGGCTGAAGAGCTGCGCACCGAGTGGATGGCCTCCAAACAGCCACCTGCGGCGCCCTTCGCAGTGTCCACAGAAGAACCCCGCCAAAAAAATACCTGCATGGTGAAGACCAGCTGCAGCAAGAACAGAACTGTCTACCAATGCACAAAGTGCACCAAAGCTGTCTGTGGCAGTTGCACTGCCAAGGTGCAGAGGATATGTGCGAAGTGTATTTGAGCTGCCACCTCAACCGCGCGTAAGAGCAGAGTGCATCAACTCATGTATAGCCTACAACTAGTAGCCCATAGCCAATAAAACGGCTTATTGTTTTATACATATATCAACTAGATAATTAGATAATTATTAGTTTTATTAGATAATTATTAAACATTGAAGTTCTGTGCTGCATCCGTAGCCGAGGCCTAGCCTATGTTTTATTTGAAATTGGCCAAAATGCTGTTCTGTCCATTAACTTTTTTCCTTTTGTGAAGTGTAGGCTACTATTTTTATTAAAGTGCAAAAAGAAAGTTTTGTTGTGTTAATTTATTGGCATAGTCATTTTGTGAGTAGCCTAGTAGGCTATAAAAGGACTTCAATAGGGCCTAAGCCTTGAGTTGTACAGTACAATCACAAGACGCATAGGCCTAGCCTACTGTAAAAAGCGATGCGTTCTCATATATTAACTTAGATAATTATTAATTTGATAATTATTATGTATCTACGTTCTATGCTGCATCTGTACAGTAGGCTACTGTTTTATTTGGATCCTTAGCCAAAATGCTGCTGTTGTAGCCGTTTCATCGATTTTTCTTTTTGTGTAGGCTATACTATTCTTGTTAGTGCGAAAATAACATTTTATTGTGTTATTTTATTTCCACGTTTTGTGAGTAGTATGAAAGGACAACATTAAGCCTTGAGTTGTACAGTACAATCCTTAGACCATATACCGTAAAAAACGATGCGTTCTAGGTATAGGTAGGTAGGTATATAGTGAGCCGCGGCAGTTCTAGTGTTAATGTTATGTATTTTTTGTCTAACCAAGTATAAGCTTTATAGAATAGAATCTTGGTCAGATGATGGCATTTGGACCGAACAACCGATCGTGAGCAATCAATGTCAGCCCTAAAAAAATAAAATAATTAAAAATGTATGAAAAAAACAATAGGGCCAATACATATAGAACAGTTTAAGATATTAACTCAAGAAAAGCTACGCGGTAAAAGCAATTTTAAAAAGGTAGGTTATATTTTAAGATTGAAGAAAGAAGAGGTCTGCACACTGTTTCAAAAGCTCCCAAAGTGATTTATTAAAGCACAATGTTTCGGCCGTCTTCAGGTACAACCTGAGGGATAGCTAACACATAAAGGCCTTCCATGTAGGCAACGTCTCTGTAACTATTTGTGCACTCTACCTCTATCTTAACCAACAGACAAACATTTTCCAGGAGCTTGCTCGATCTTCTCGTTGAGAGAGGTCAGGGAAAAATCTTTACTGCTCACTTTTCTGGCCCTCCTGTGAAACTGTTTTTTTTGCTTCCCTCTGGAATATGTAGGGGTGGGACCTATGCCGACCCCTCATTGCTCTGTCAAGCGCATTGTTACCTCTGTGTATGAAAAGCGCTATACAAATAAAATTTGATTTGATCCTACGTTTCGGCGCTAACACACTCAATGGATCCGTAGGTGCACAGACAAAATTCAGAGACAGGAAACTCACTGAGTGGTCACTTGTGTCCTTTGATAAATCGCTACAAAGTATGCTTCCAATCAGGTTTTATAGACCGTGTCAGTGACCCCTCCCTGTTTGTTTGGGGGATAGTTCCACCACATTAGCATCGCATTGTTAATTCCCATAGCATCGCATTGTTAATTCCCATTGTTAATTTTTAAAATCCTTATATTTCAAGAATTGAGTCATGAACCCAGCTAATTATTCATCAGACGAATCGTGACCTTAAAACGTGTATTGGAGTAATTTTTTTAGGGGGGGGTGAAAAAAAAGGTTATGGTACAAGACTGTGTACATAATTAGCCTGTTGTAAGAGTGAATAAAACTACGCATCCCGAAAACCATTGCGAATGAGACTTGTCTCTTGCTCAGTTTCAAATTTGCTTCAGAATTCCAACTTGCTTTTTCATAAATGTAATCTTTGTAATTGTTAAGTGTTAATATTTGTATTTTAGTTTGTGTTGTGTGTGTATAATGTGTTTATATTGAGTGTAACGTTTGCTAGCTAATGCGTTAGCCATCAGAAACATGATGCCATGCTTCGTTCCTGACTGCGTTCACTGCTCGGATGACCGTCGTTGCCACCGGTTCGACCCATTCCCCGAGAAGGCGTTGGCAAGGAAGCGGTGAATCATATTGATAAGGCATTACTCATTTTAATAATATGAATTTGTGATGCAGGTACATTCACATACCTAATGTTAAGCTATTACGTGAGTTGCAAGAGCTGCATAGGATAAGCATCTAACATTAGCTAGAACCCTTGTTAACATTATTAGATCCAAGAATGAATGAAAAACGTCAGTCACTCTAGCCTGCGCCCAACCGTCGACAGTGTACACATTTGCATGGTAACAACACTGCTTGAGGATTGTGGGTAATGTTTTTCTAAATGCTACTGCAAATAAAACGTGATTTGCTTTAAACAAGGTTGATATCATATTAGTCTCGGAGCCAGACTATGGAGGAGAGAGTCTGGACTTCATCCACTTAGAATTTGTAAAAGGAAGTTATTAAAAAAACTCATCACTTCCGGTACGGAATGTCTACTACTCTACGGAATTTTGACGGGATATCCGCCCGTTTTTTCCTCAACTTACTTCATCAAAATTTCAGTGCCCGAGTTCCAGACGTAGTTGACAGTCCGGGCCGGAAGTCGACTCGTCTGGCTTGCGAGACTAATATCATACGGACTTTTGGCTTCTATCATAAGGACTTCTGGTCATGAGTCCTCTGATGAATTATTAGCTGGGTTCATGACTGTATTCTTGAAGTATAAGGATTAAAAAATAAGCCTATGGGAAATTAACATGCGATGCTAATGTGGTGGAAGCTCACTGACACGTAGCGCTCTATTTATCATTTAACATAGAGCTATTTTCACTCGCAGTACATACGTTTGTAAACTTCCGCTTGAGTTTTGGGAGGGGGCAACTGTGGTTGGAGGAGGCTACCGTAGAAGAACAGCTGCTTCCGGGTCTACACAATAACGAGCTGTGTTCGAAACCGTTCCCCATTCCCTATATAGTGCGTCTGCCATTTTTCTAGTGTGCGAATTCTCAGCGGTTAATTTCATTCACTATGTCTGTGTCTCAAACGGCTAAAAAGGCTGCCGTCCATTTTATCCCCTACCAGCAGCGCCTTTCCGGTTCACCTGAGGACAAAAGCAGCAAATATACACAGCACACCCAATGGCAACCGGTAAAGTCACTCAAGGTTTCTTCCCCACAATGTCTGGTAATGTCACTGTCTCTACATGTATGCAATCACAGTAGTCACATCCGTGACAATATCCCCTACAAGGCTCAGGGACTCTCTTGTCTAGAATGTCTGGGAATGTCAATGTTTCTACCTTTATGCAATCACAGTATCACATCCACAATACCGTGTCTGACATGTATTTAGATGCATGATGTATGGATTAGACTAATAAAATTAAAATAAATTCTAAAACTGAAAGGTAACCAGTGTAGGGATTTTAAAACTGATGTAATATGAACCCTCCTACTGGTCTTTGTAACAACACGTGCTGCAGCATTTTGAATCAGTTGGAGTTGACTAATCACTTTTTGTGTGTGGCTGTAAGCCAGCACACCATAGATAGCATTTGTCTGGTTGTCACTCCCTCCCTCTTTCCCTCTGTCCTGTTGTTGACCTGCAGTTCTATGTTGCCACCACAAGAGGCAGTGGTCTCAGCACACCAAAATAAATACACTATGACACCACATACTGTCCAGATCCCCAATAGTGTAGTGGGTAAAGTGTCTGATTCCCATGCGGAAGGTCAGGGGTTCAAGCCCTGGTGGGGAAGATTTTTTTCACTGGATGTTATAGAAGCTATGTAAAAATGTGGTTACCTGGTGGTGCTATGTCAGTTATTGAATTTATGTGCAGTAATTGAACATTTGAAATACTCCTGGTGAAATTATACCTACAGTATAGGTGTCTCAGTAATTACCCACTATATATTAGGCTATACTTTGCATGCATTTACCAGGAAAATGTTTAGTAATTGGGGGACTATGAAAGGAAGGGTTACCCAAAAAATGTTCAGAGTAAGTTAATTTAGCAATAGAAATCCATAAGCCTAGGGCCAATGGGCATAGAATATAGACAATAAACTACCGGTGGAATGGTGGTGGAGCAATAGCGGGAGCATTTCGGATTACTAGCGGACCGCTGTCCCTGATGCTAATAATCCGCCAGAGGTCCGCTTGGTATTCGATGTGCAAATGGCCAGGAACCCGCCAGCGGATTCCGCCAGAGGTCCAACAGCTCGTCCATCGGGGACCCGCTGTAGGTCCGCTAGCCTTGTGTTATATTCCGCTGGAGGTCCGCCAAATCGTCCATCAGGGACCCGCTGTAGGTCCGCTAGCCTTGTGTTATCTGGGTTTATCCCTTCCCTTTGTCCAGAAACAGAAGTTGAACCAATTGCAGCAAAATAGCTAACGTTACCGGAATCATCAGTGTAACTGCTTTAGCCACTAGCCGCTAATGTTATGGAAGCTGCTGCTAGTTGTTGTGAGCTCATGAGCTAACTGGCTATCCCGCTCTTATTGTGCTGGATTAGCATTGGAAGCATTGGAACTGATGTGTCCAGGCGACAAGATCTTAATTCATCAGACATTATTTCATGTAATTTCAATTCACAGCTATTTCAGTGGCATGACTAGCTTCCGTCCTACCAGTCCCGAACAGAAACAAGCCAGCCACGCACATAAGCCAGGCTGGACCTGGCCTGGTTTAAGATTCCCATGGTGGGGCTGAGGGTGAACCAGGGGGAGGTGATCCCAGCTCAGAGAGAGAGGATGAGACGTGTGGAGATGACCGCTCTTGAGAGTGTAGGGAGAGGAATATGAAGTGGATGCAGATAGAGTCAATGTGTTAATGATTGATGAGTTGTATAGGAATTAATATTACAATGAGTGTTCATGAGTGTTGGGTGGATAGATGGTCACATTTCACAGCAGTAGTCAGAGTGGACAATATACACAACACACACACACATTTTATTGTATTTTTTAAGATTCCCATGGTGGGCCTGAGGATGAACGAGGAAGAAAGCGCAAGAATGAAAGTAATTGGAAGTGTGTGCAGAAAAGGAGAAGAATGACGGGACAGTCCTATGTTGGAAGGAGGAGTAATAAAGAAGAGGTGACCAAGGAGCCCAGGGTGATGGGACCAAGATGCTTCCAGTCAGCTGCATGCGTCAAGTCCTCCAAGCACTGCTGCAGTAGAATCAGAGAGGCAGACAGGGAGAAGATTTTTAAATGTTTTTTGGAGAACATGAACTGGGAAGAGAAAAGAATGTATGTGCGTGGTTTAGTAGATGTCAACCCAGTACAGAGGAGAAGGGGGTCTGAGAATTCAAGAAGGTCATCTACTCTTGTTTTCTTTTTAAATGTTGATGGGCAGAGAAGGAGAGTGTGCAGGAGATTTTTTCTCTCAACGCTTGGAATAGGAGAATGGTCCGTCCTTAACTGGGTCACAGAACAATACACAGAGGAATGCAGCATCATGCTAGAGAGGTAGGATCCTGAGTTCATGAGGAGCTTTCTAAAGGATCTCCCTAAGGTGCCCTACCATGACTGTAAGTCACCAACATCAAAACAGTACCTGGAGCCTGTCTTTCAGTCCATGGTTGACCTCCATAAATTGTACCATCGTGCTGCTGAGGAGAAGATTCTGAGACCGTTATCAAGGCAGGTGTTCTCAGAAGAATTTAACCGTCAGAATCTGGGTCTTTACCATCCAAAGAAGGGCCAGTGTGACACCTGCTGCTCCTTCAAGGCCGGCAACTTGCCAGATAATGAGTGGCAGGATCACTTATTTAAAAAAGAAGAGGCCCATGTGGCAAAAGTGCAGGACAAAAATGAGGCGAATGATAAGACCATGGTTGTCTGTATGGATCTGCAAGCCCTCCTCCTCTGCCCCAGATTGAAGGTGTCGGCTCTTTACTATAAGACAAAACTCGCCGTCCATAACTTCACAATTTATGACATGTCCACGCACAACGCCACTTGCTATGTCTGGCATGAAGGGGAGGGGGCGCTGTCTGCTAGTGAGTTTGCATCCTGTGTCACCGGTTTCCTCAGTGAGCATGAGGAGCATGATAAGTACATTTTGTGGAGTGATGGTTGTGGGTACCTGAACCGCAATTTGATACTCAGCAACGCTCTTCTGAAGTTTTCAACAGAGAAGAAGGTAGTCACCCAAAAGTACCTGGAGAAGTGGCACACACAGATGGAGTGTGACTCCGTGCACAGTGTCATTGAGAGGCGCCTGAGAAACCAGGAAATCTGCGTCCCAACTGAATATATTTCCCTGATGAAGACGGCACGGTCCAAGCCCATCCCGTATGAAGTCAGATATGTGGACCACACCTTCTTCCAAGACTTCACCCAATTGAGGCTCTGCAAGTCTATCCGCCCAGGGATCAAACCTGATGACACCACTGTCCATGATATAAGAGCCATCAGGTAACTATCACTAAAACTAAAACAATGTCTCTCTCACCATTCTAGGTCAAAAAGTCACAATGGGTGCACATTTACTTCCTCCTGTTATGTAAAAGTATGTGTTGTATGTAAAGTGTTTGATGATGCTGTGTGAATGGTGGTGTTTAAGCTCTTGTGAACTTTTTCTTTTTGTATGTTATTAGGTACAACATCAATGGGACCATGGACTTCAAGATCCACCACTCGGAAGACTGGACTCCTTTTCCGAAGCACCAACTCCGACACGCCACATCAGACACGCCTGCAGTCACACCACTCTACACAGAGAGCCAGAAGATCGAGGAGACAAAATACAAACACCTCCAAGAGCTCAAGGAGGTCATACTAAAACACTTCCACAGCTTTTACGACAATCTAAAGAGATAGGAAAGAGATGTGAATTAAAGTGATAGGGTCGATGCCGTGCACCCCACACTCAGACCGCGGGAGGGGGGGGGGGTGTCGCCCTATTTCCGGAGGGAGGAGTGGGATCTTATGGTTGTAGTGTCTAAAGGTGGCCAGTGCCCATGTGGGGGATATGCGTGTGTCACTGTGGTGCGCTAGTGTGGGCTGCTATCATCTTATTGTATTATATTGTTGATCCCACTCTTATGGTCAATTGACCCACATCCAAGTCTACGAGGCCGCTCTCCACAGTGTCCTGTAAAACCTTGCTCAGCCCTCCCCTCCGTACCTCCCACTGAGACCTAATAAAATACGAGACAGCACATAACCACAAGACAAGACAAACAACAGACAAACAAACAAACAAGAAACATGTAATGAAACGGTTAAAACCTCCATCTGGAACTAGGGCAACCCTCCCCTGCGGTCTGCGTTTGGGGACCCGGCCGGGTGAGTGCGAGGCCCGCAGGGGACCGTTGACACCGCCCCACAGTCACAACAGCCCAGAGCCCTGTACTACGAAGCTGGATTACGGGGTTAGCGCGATAACTTCAGGTTCAAGACTGGTTTATCCGTATCACGAAGGTGGATCTCTTTTCACCGCGTTATATTGCCATGGTAACTTATGCTGCCCAGCTAACCTGCTCGGGGCAGGTTAAGTTCCAGATTACGGCTCGACGCTATAAAAACACCGGTAGTCAACCAGTCAATACATGCGGAAAATGTCTTGTCCTTTCTTAGAGGATCCCGTGGAGCTCGGTGCGCGAATAGTTAGAGGGTCTCTAAGGAAGGCGAGAGTAGGACCGACAAAACCCATTAGAGTTTTCGGATGACTATTTATATGAAAGATACCGATTTTCGGCAGAAGGGATCATTTATATCTGTCAGCTAATTTTTGTATTAAACATTACAACCATGTAGGCCGTTTATTGGAGAAATTCAAGTAGGCCTATGCCTAGGCTACTTACCGGTTTGGATTATGTTTTTATGTTTGTTCTTCACTTGCTCCCATGAATGTTTCCCATTGCCAGGGTTTGCACTTAAGGTATATATAAGAATATTCCTAACGTCACATCTATGCAACTCATTCATGTTAAGGCATGCAAACGTCACATCTAGGCCAGCATAGTGCGTTCATCATGGGGCATGTAGCAAGTTATATGGCTATTGACCAAACAGCTATATTAATTAAATGTAATATGGATAAGCCTATTAACTTACGCATTCAAACAGTCAGTAATTTTTTGCCAGCTTTACTTCCTCGCTTTAGTCGCAGCAACCGTGTTACTCTTGGCCAGAATAATATGTTTGTAGTCTTCATATTTCTGAATGATGAGCGTCTGCTCCTCTTGTGTGAAGTAGGCGGCTCTAGATCGCTCCATGTTTGCGATTGGCCATACCGGCAAACACCGCCTCTTTATATGTGCACGCGCTCATAGCTAGATTAGATCAGCTGGGTCGAGTTAACGAGTTGATAACCACCTTCGTGGTACCGTTTATCCGTGATTGCGGTTGTCTCGTTTACTCGAGCGAGCTAGCGAGAAGTTTAACTGGATGTGTTGAACTACATTCGTAGTACAGGCCTCTGGTGCGTTCTAGCACAATGCACCCGGTACTGGGCTGGGAAGTAGTCGGCACTCTTAAAGGACAATGCTCGTTTTTGACAACCTGGACCTTATTAACGACATATTATAAGACGTTTGACTCACCGAGATCACTTTGGTGTAGTTCGGAGGCATGTAGAAGAAATTTAAAATCCAGCGCGAGCCAGTATATCCATGTAATGGCGGTGGTCGGGGCACTTAGAATGCAGTTTCTAAAAATCTATTTTCTGCCGCGAAACGGTTGTTTTCATCAATCTGTCTTGATGAATCGCTAGTTGTGTTTACATAGAGCATAGGCCTGTGGTGGTATTTCACATGCCTCTGTAATATGATCTTTAGAAACGTCTTTCGAAACGAAATAGCTTCCTCGCACAGCGCGCAATCGTTGCTCCAGCACGCTGTGCGCATGCGTGCTGGAGCAAGTGAGGAAGCTATTTTGTTTCTAAAGACATTTCTAAAGATCATTACATGGATATACTGGCTCGCGCTGGATTTTAAATTTCTTCTACATGCCTCCGAACTACACCAAAGTGATCTCAGTGAGTCAAACGTCTTATAATATGTCGTAAATAAGGTCCAGGTTGTCAAAAACGAGCATTGTCCTTTAAGACCCGGTCCCTCACACTGACTGCCCCCCCCCCCTCTGTCTCACCATCTTCCCTACCCACAAACTGATTCTCTGAGACAGATGACGGGTACACAGACAGTTCTGTCTTACTCCCAGCAACAGCGTTCAACACTGGCTCTGTCACTTTTAGAGTCCCTGACAGTGAGTCGCAGGTGGTTGGCATCAAGCTCAACTAGTCCTAGTAGGCCAGGTGATTGTCATCAAATCGAATAGTCACAATATTTAAGCCCCAGAACGAAGGAAGGTGATTTTCAAAGAACAGTTATTTGGGGTTGTGACTGAGAATGGACTCATTGCTATGTTAACTAGAGGGGAGTGCAGACCTCTGCCCCTCAACTGCCCTCCCCCTTTCACGCCCCCCCCCCCTCTACCTTTCCTCCTCCCACCACCACCTCTCATGTGCTATGCTCTCCTACTGGCTTTTTGAATTGGTTACTGTAGCACCACCTGTAGTTTCCTCTTTCTGCTTGACATCTTTCCTCTCCAATTTCCAAAACGTTGCTAGTTTTGTGAAGACTTCCCATTCACATTCATTAACAGCCAAGCAGAGCAGTAGTGGAGGGAGGAGTGGGCTGGTTCATAGTCTGCAGACAGTAGTTTACAAGATGTACATTTGAGATGGAAGTTATACAGCCAATGACATGTTAAATCTATAGTCTATAGGCGAGATATAGCTTTCTATGAAGTCAATCATTTTAATGTCAAAATCTATAAAGCAATGGTTACTAGACAGTCAAACATGCAATCACTTATAATTTGATATTGTAATTTTATATTTGTACCGAATTATCTATTATGTGTGAACAAACTGTTATTTGCACTCATGTTTTTATGTTGTTTGTTTATTGTGTTTTTATGTTGGGACTATGGATGTAAATTAGCCCTGCTGGCTAAATCTGGTACATTTACATGACTTGAACATGTGAATTAATGTACACTGTCCCTTTACAAATAAAGCAATTCAAATGTGCAGACACTTTATTTTCATCCACCTAAAAGTGTCTGCAGGTTACTTTGAATGCTTGAAGTTTACATTATCGTTTAAATGCAAGTTGAGACACTAGTCTATATAACAGGTGTCACTGTGTTGCTTGGCAGTACTGCCTTTACGCTCACTTGCCCATGCTGGGTTCCATCTTGGCTCCTCTGACTTGCCAAGACAAGTGTTTATACTGAGGAATGAGTTTAACTAATTCAATTCGGGTTTGATGTTGCTTCCTCTTAGTCGCCAACACACGTCACCACTTCTCATAAACACGGCTTCAGTCAGCTATGCCACTGAAAAGGTTTGATGGTGTGGGTGGGCGGTATTTGTAATGAGTGAGTTGAATCAATTCAACTGGGTTACAGCTATAATAAACTGAAACCAACAGGTGTTCTTGAGTTATTTCTTTCAATGTAGTCAAGAAGGCATGTAGTTGGCTGTGAATAGTCTGTGAAGGTGGGAAAGAGTTACGTTTGTGTTTGAGAGTATATGAAGGCTCAGCCTGGTCTGCAGGGGGCGTCTGGAAAACATCAGAAAACAAATGGCGTTAGCCGATCGGCTAATCGTTGCTAGCTTCATGACAATGTCCCATCCACATCTAAGTAAATAAATAGCTTTCTAAAATGTAACGTTTAGCTAGCTGGTGGTAGGGACGGGAGCTCGGTCAGGCTCGGTGTTCTTCCCTCTGACCACAGAAGCTAACTGGCTACACTAGGTTCGGTTAGGTCAACTCACTAGCTAAGTCAGCTACCTAGCCAGTTGCTAGCCACATTACCTAACCAGGAGGAGGATTTCAAACCAGCATACAGAAACGTGGTCTAATGGAAAATGTTCATCAGCGGACAGAAATGTACAGAAATCATCACACTTCACACTAACAGATAGTATACATAAAGCATTAAACATGGTCATTTAGCAGACTCTATTGAGGTAGCCTACAGAATGCATTGCTTCAACTATCCACACAAATTAGAAATATAACGTTATGGTGCATTCCATTTGTCTCGGGAGGTGCGAGTGGGAACTGGCAATGGTCACTCCTGAGGTGAGCATTCCAGTTGCAACAGCTGATCTCGTTATCAACAGCTAACTAGTAGCCTTTGTTAGCAAACAAGTTGATAATGCACTAAGTGGTATTGTGCGCACAAAAAAACAATCAGCAATAGCTTTAGCAGCTTGTTTTTCACTCTCTATACTGCAGCCAGTAGTCTCGTCAGGCGCAAGGCGAAATTTAAATATTGCTGATTTAAATAATAACACTGCTGCAGCATCATCTTCCATCCACCGGACGGAAGAATTATGGTAGGCGGGCTCTAGCAATCTACCTTCCTAATCGAGCTGAAAAAGTAAATAGAGACCAACCTGTTGACGCGAGCATAACTGATCATGGCTGGATCATGGATGTATTATAAGAAGTGGATAAGGCATGCAAAGATGGCGGCCCATTCAATCCAATGAAAGTTACTCAGTGGTGCATGAAGCAAGCCCCCATGGCCAGGAACAGCCAGTGTTTGGCGTGGTGGCCAAGCTCGGTATTGCAAGTGGCGCCAAGAACCTGAAACCGATGAGGAAACTGAAACCTAAATCCCCCGCTACACTGAAGTTACAGTAATATGGGTACTGTAGACACACCTATGAATGAATCATGGTAAAAATGTAATGGTGAGTTCCTTGGCCCATGCTGCACCCCTCCATCAAGTTTCATGCATATCGGGCCGATAGTTTTTGTTTAATCCTGTCCGCCTACAGACACACACACACACAGACGGGCGAAAACATTACCTTCTGCCCTGCGGGGCTTTGCCCCTGGGGCGGAGGTAACCAGAATTTACTTGACCTGTCCGGGGTGTTGTGTTGAGCTGGTCGTCAGTGACTAGGTTGTTCAAGACTAACCTCCAGTGACGGTTGCAATCGGAATTTTGACGGTATCGCAACCGAGTTCCACCATGGGAAAAGGGACAGGGGAGGGCATGCCATGCAAGCGGAATTCTGACGGTATCCCAACAGAGGTCCACATGAGTTTTCCCATCTGAAAAGCGACAGGGCAGGGTGTCAGCACGTGCGAATGCGCGAGGAATTCCATTCGGAGACTACTACCGACTCGCCAGCAGAAATTCTCCAGCTGTTTAACAACGGTGCCCCTCTAGACACCCCCAAGTAGAAACACTCCAGCGGATTGTCGCTCTGATTCTGATGGAGGACTGATATCTGTGTGCTATCTGGGAAAAGGTTGGAATGAAAGGATGAACGTGTGGAGGTTTGGGGTATAGTACCATGAAATCATCCCCATTAGGTCTTAAACCCCTATCTCCCGGGTGCGAGTCCAATACTTTCACCGCTACTCGTGCAGTGGAGATTGGCGGGTTGATTTTGGTGTCCTTTATTTTGGTGTGCTGGGTCTACTGCCTCTTGTGGTGCCAACAGAGAAATGCAGGTCAACATTGACAGGAGGGAGAGAGGGAGTGACAACCGGACAAATGCTATCCTAGGTGCTGTCTTACAGCCACGCACAAAAAACACTTTTTTTTTTATTTGCTGAAAAGTAGCCGTTTTGGAAACACAAGGTTTCCGCCCGACAGCGACGACATGGGCTTCAAAGCTAAGATCAGAGTCCAACACGACACCTAGGTTTCTGGCCTGGCATTTTGTACCTGTTTACACGACAACGATCCCTCTATAAAACGGCAGACTTTTTTTTTGCGGCATGGCCTTTTGTTTACATGATGGCGTTTTGGGGGCCTGAAACCGCAAACTTTTGAAACCGGGTTCCAGAATTATTCAAGAACGCCACCCTTATCGTTGCTGTGTAAACTAGCAATACGCAATTCTTGTGAAAACGGTGACAACACAGCCCCACTTCGTGTCTAATAGGCATGCGCGAATAGAAGAATATGAGGGATACAGCCTACGTTACTGTTCACAGCTCAGTGTAGTTAGATAATGAAAGAAAACAAATAACTAGATAATACAAATAAAAAGGTGGACAAACAAAATATTAGGCCAATCTCAAAAAAGATTTGTCTCTAATGTTGGTCAATTTTACAGCTAGGCCTAACAGCTATAATGGATTATGAAGATGGGAGCCCATCATTCTTACTGCCGTAGGGCAGAGAAAAAAACTAAAAGGCAGGTCACCAGTGAGAAAAGGCCAAGATTAGAAAGGAAACCTCCAACAGTTAACTGTGGTCACCATGGAGTATCTAATCCAGTTCTGCGTCGTGCCAACACTAACTGATGAAGACGTGGCCTTCAACTTTGCATGATTTATGATTGTTTTTAATGTTAGCCTACTGAAAGCAACATCATATGATTTGTTTTTAATGTTAGCCTACTGAAAGCAACATCATATGATTTGTGTGTATGTATGAGGTAGGCCTATGAGGCCCTTCTCATATTTTTTAGAATATAGCCTAGGCCTACAGTTTCAACACTGTGCTTTATGCACTGTAACTCACCCCAAAATAGACCAGTTTAAAAAACCTGGAACCACATCTGGGCTTTGATGAGGATGGATTGAGGCCAGACAGATGTTCCAGAAGCTGTCAAAGACGTGGTGATTTATTAAACAATAAGCATCTAAGGTTACAAAGACAGCCTAGCTTCAAACTAGGCAAGAGTACAGTTACATTACATTGTTATGTGGCAGCAACGTTACCAGTTACAGAGTTGTCGTCGTAGCACAGAGTGGAAGACGAAAGGCAGGGCATTGTAGCATGAAGGAAGCAGCTGTTATGCTAAGCTAAGAAGCTAAGCGGCTAGGAGGCTAGCAAGCTAAGCGCTAGGCTAACATACAGTATGGGGCTGTCTTAAATAGATCCTTTTCTAGGTCAGAAAACAGATCATGTCAGGGTGTCGAATGCAATCGTGCTCGATATGGCCATTTGTCAATCAGCCAGGTCGAGATTATACCCGTTGCTAGGATGACCGGACCCTTCTAGGCTAGCGTGTCCGATGTCTGGCTTGAGCAACATCAGCTGCTGCTTACTGCTTACAGAAAATGCTTCCAGGAAAGTTCCCCATTTGGACTCTGCTGTGTGTGTGGCTATTCATAGTCTCCCAACAAAGGTTATCAGAGTTCAATTCCTGTCCACTGTAGCAGACTAACAAAATACTGTATTATATAGAAAACAACAAAAGGTGAAGTTTTGCCCAATTCAATACCCTGAAGCATTTCAGTCCTGCGCCAGACAATTTAGCTCACTGGGCACAATGATTGCTGTCCATAATCTGGGCATTACAATAACATTCAGAACAAGACCTCGCCTATTGACTGCAGTTATAGAGACAGGGAACAGCGCATGTTCCCTACATTTTCTCAGTTCCCTAGGTAGTTCACTACATGGTGAACCCTATATAGGGAATAGGGAGTGAGGGAACGAGTGAGTGATTCCGAACACAGCTATAGTCTCTTTGTTTCACCTTTTTTTTTTTTTTTTTTTTTTTTTTTTACTAATGATCAATACTTCAGTTTAGTCCATTTTGTCCTGGTTTAACTGGAGGACGTTCTGTGATATCCACACATGTCAGCCATGTATTCTGTCAAACAGTCAACTGAGCTGTAGAGAGGTGTCACAGAAATGTAGAGCTTTCTTTTTTTAGAGGGTTTTATCTGCATAGCTATGGTAGCTAATGTTGTTCCTTCTCATGACATCGAGTAGGGGTAACATGTACAGACTGAAACGTAAAGGCCCTAGAATTGATCCTTGTGGGACCTCACATGTCCTCTCAGTGTTTTTTGAGCTGTGGTCACCAAGGGCGATGAAAAACTCTTGGCTAGTTAAATAAGTACTGAACCTGTCAAGGATTGGGCCGGAGAGGCCGACAGTTCAAGTCCTCTAATAAGGATATTATTATCATCTACTGTACCTTGTCAAATGCTGCATTACAGGAGGACAAAGACAGAGCTTTTTCGAGTCAGCATAGATTGAGGTCTTTTTTTTATTTTTTATTTGCAGCTAGGAAATCATTTAGCTGTTTGAGCACAATTTTTCTAGAATTTTACTTATAAAGGGGAGGTTGAGGTTGGTTTAAAATAAATGAGGACTGAGGAGCCTAAGTTGTTTTTCTTCTGGATGCGTTTTACTAGGGCAGTTTTAAGTGCTGATGAAAAAACGCCTGTACGGAGGAAACAATTAACAATAAATAGCTTAAGTGTCCATGGATACAGAGTTAAAAATGGTCTTGAAGAACTTGCTGGGAATAGGATCGAGATCGAGGGGGCAGGTGACCACACTTTGCTCAACCGGTGTAAACGAGTTCATAACACTGCTCTTTGGAGGAAGAGGGTCATCAAGCAAAACATTTGGTCTTGACTGGGTGATATTCATCCTTATGCCAGTTATCTTGTCTCTAAAATATGCTACAAATTCCTCACACATTAAGGTAGAGGACATGTTGACAGGTGTATAGGGGGCGGAATTTAAGAGGTTGTCAATTGTCTCCTCTGTCGCTCACTCGAGCTCAGCCAGAGGAACCTCCTTTACATCTCTTCCTCCCTCCTGTCCTCAATCTGACGTTGTGGTGTAGTTGTGTTTCCCTCCACTAGATACATAATCACTCTACATTTGAACTTGTACTACAAGTGTGTGAGAATCCATTTTAATGTTCTGTCTTTCTCTCTTGCTCTCCCAGGATTAATGTCCCAGACTCAGGTGTTCTCCTGCTCCGAGTGCCCACTCTCCTACACCTCCCAGATCTTCCTCCACAAGCACATCAAGAGGAGTCATGACAACCTCTACGTCTCTCTGCTGAGGAGAGTAGAGATCAGACCAGAGACTCTCTCCTCCTCCTCCTCTCGATCACTTCCGATCACCAATCCAACACCCTTCTCATGCCAGCTTCCACCTGTAGACAGAGTGACACAGACAAGCCAAGACCGTACCACTGTGACCAGTGTGAGAAGAGCTTCACTAAGTCAAGAGACTTGAAGACACATCAGCGTGTTCATACAGGAGAAGCCGTACCACTGTGACCAGTGTGGGAAGAGCTTTACTCACTCAGGAGCCTTAAATAGACACCAGCGTGTTCATACAGGAGAGAAGCCATACCACTGTGACCAGTGTGGAAAAAAACTTCACTACCTCAGGACACTTAAAGACACATCAACATGTTCATGCAGGAGAGAAGCCTTACCACTGTGACCAGTGTGGGAAGAACTTCACTACGTCCAGTGGCGTAAAGAGACACCGGCGTGTTTATACAGGAAAGAAGCCATACCAGTGTGACCAGTGTGGGAAGAGCTTCAGTGCAGAGTCCAATCTCAGGACACACCACCGTGTTCATACAGGAGAGAAGCCGTACCACTGTGAACAGTGTGGGAAGAACTTCAGTCTAGAGGCTAATCTCAGGACACACCAGCGTGTTCATACAGGAGAGAAACCATACTATTGTGACCAGTGTGGGAAGAACTTTGGTTACTCAAGCATTTTCAAGAGACACCAGTGTTCTGGTAAGAGTCATGATACAGAACTCTAGACGCCACTTTTAATATAACAGAAATTTGATGTATGTTCTGTATTGATTGTGATTTGGAGTCATTTTTCTAAACAAGAGGATAGTTCTGTTAATTGAAGATATGACTTCTATTTTTTTTTTTATAACTTAATTTATTGAATAATTGTAATATATATTAGAAAATACATACTGTAAGATAGGATACACATTTGTTGTTTTGAAGCATGTCTTTATTTTCACAGAGTAACACTTCATAACGCATCATAGAGGGCAGATTTGCAGTAACTGATCTCATCCCTCTTCCTCCTCCTCATGATCAGAACCAGGTTAACAAGTCCAGCATTCTGGCCACGGTCGTCTCTCCTGTCTTCTCTGAGGTCAGATGTCACATAAGACATTTCCACACTACCCTATCACACCTAGACAAGAGCAAGGGGAACGTGTCAGGCTATTTGAGACTGGTGTTCATTGACAATGACTACAGTTCAGCTTTCAACACTATAACCCCACACAGACTCGACACCAAGCTCAATGTCCTGGGGCAAAGCAGTATCCTCTACAGGTGGATCCTGGACTTCCTGTCAGACAGACCCCAAGTGGTGAAAGTAGGCCTCATCTCACCCTCCCTCACCCTCAACATGGGAGCCTGCGCTGTCTGTCCCTACTACTGTACTTCCTGTACAAGCACGACTGTACAGCCACCTTTGACTCCAATGCCATCATTACGTTTTCTGACGACACAGCAGTGATAGGCCTGATCACCAATAATGATGAGAGGGCCCACCTGGAGGAGGTGAGGCTCCTGACCCAGTGCAAAGCAAAGCAGGCCTGATTTTGTTTGTCCTGATTTAAAACAAGACCATTTTATGCTCATTTCATCTTCACTGTTATGAAGCACTTTGGGCTGCAATTCTTGTGTTGAAAGTTGCTATACAGTTTATTAAAACAAGCCCATAAAAACTGCACAAGCTGGCCGTATGAACCTGTATTTGTCCTCTTGTCATTTTCTGCAAATAATGTCTGACATTCTAAATTTTGGGGAAGAGTAGTATATAGAAAGTGCACTTACTCAAAAACATCGATAAATAGTAAACCATACATAGTAAACCAGGATTTTGCTGTGATCTCATCCTTTCCAGAGCTGTGTTCACCTGTGGTCTGAAGTATAGGCTAGTTTAGATTGCAGACCATATGACAACCAGAGATTGCACATATTTGTCTCCAGATTCTGTATAAAGGATACACAGGGATTGCCATAATTCTTATTTATTGAAAATAAAATAATATTGAAAACTGAAAATTGGGCATCACCGATCACAACTGGAAACTATTAACCCCCATCAATGGACCCCTGTCTTTTTTGGCAGGGGAGGGGGGGTTCAAGTGAGGATGCCCTGGATGTGTCTGGGAGGGATGGTTGATCAGACGTGGATGTGCCTGGGAGGGATGGTTGATCAGACGTGGATGTGCCTGGGAGGGATGGTTGATCAGACGTGGATGTGCCTGGGAGGGATGGTTGATCAGACGTGGATGTGCCTGGGAGGGACAGTGGATTGGACCTGGACGTGCCCGGGAGGGAAGATGGATCTGGACTGGACTTGATGGTGGGGTTCGACATGCATGGACAGGTGGAGTCAAAGATGGTTTTGACCCCATTGCCTCATGTATGCCATCATAGAAGCTCCAAGTATCAGGGGTTTCCTCTCCCTGGTCAGTCCCAGAGCCAGTTGGTGGAGCTCTCAGCTCCTAAAACAAACAATGGCCTGAAATATCTGCAGCATCTAGAAGGCTATATTCATGTTATGTGAAACAAATTTACTGTGTACGTCTTTAAATTCTCCCATTTCTTTGAGGCCTGTTTTGGACTTGCCTGACTCTCCAGGTTCATTTCTTTTATGATGAAGCTGTTAAAGGAGTAGTAAAGGAAAAAATGCATGTTTATCCCTGTTTTAAGGTTACTTATGATCATATACAATGGTTCAGATCAAAATGTTGACAAAACTAGCACTTTTGAGAAAGTCTGATAATTGCTCTACCACCGTTTTGGTCATACAATGGATGTGGGTGGGCACCTTGAAAAATCATTCAAAAACATGTTAAACTCTCGATTTCAAAGACAAGAAGCTCACCGAGGGGGTAATTGGTGTCCGTTGGTGTTCTGACACCAAATTCGCCGCAAAGTATGAATCCTATAGGGTTTTATTGATCATTTTATGAAATGCATTGACTTGTATTGAAGCGACCGTTGTAGATGTGTAGATCAATCCGCAGAGGGGATTCAGGAAGTGGAACTACTTACGGTAGCTATTGTTATTGTTTATGTTGCTAGGCTACCTAGTTTGCGGAAGTTTACACGTATGTGCTGCAACTAAATAGTTCTATGCTAAATATTTAAAAAAGCCTTTCCAGATGAACTAGAATCTTAATTTATGGCGAATTATATGTCAGAACGCCAACTAACACCTCGGTGAGTTTCTTGTCTTTGAAATTGAGAGTTTAACATGTTTTTTTTAATGATTTTTCACGGTGCCCACCCACATCCATTGTATGACCAAAACGGTGGTAGAGCAATTATCAACTTTCTCAAAAGTGCTAGTTTTGTCAATGTTTTGATCTGAACCATTGTATTTGATCATAAGTAACCTTAAAACAGGGCTAAACATGCATTTTCCCTTTACTACTCCTTTAAGCCTACTGGTGACAATCGGAGCAATGTGCCCCTTGTCCAAACCAGCAACATTTACCTCCTGGTACTTGTAGATTGTAAGCTTTCTAGATTGTTTAGCTCGGTAGCTGAGTATTTGTTCATGATTTAATCATTTGTGTGTTTATTTTATCATGTGTAGGCTTGTGTTAAACTGCCGACACTTTCGCGTTCTGACAAGTTTAGGCTTCACTTTTGCGTTCTAACGTAGGCTACATCCATCAATAAATCAAATCAAACATAATTTGTATAGCACATTTCATACACAGAGGCAACACAATGCGCTTTACAGAGAGGAATGGGGGATGGACATGGATCCTACCCCTACATTTTCCAGAGGGAAGCAAAAAAAAAACAAAACAGTTCACCCAGGCCGAAGTAGGTGAGCTGTAAAAATTAATCCCTGACCCCTCTCAACGAGACGATCGAGCAAGCTCCGGGAAAATGTTTGTCTATTGGCTACAGAACACTTAGCCATGTCTCTTATTTAACTCATGTTATCAGTAGAGTAGATAAATAGTTACAGAGATGTTACCTACATGGTAGGCCATTATGTGTTATCTATCACTGTAGTCCATAATAGGATGTTTAAAGGTGCTCTGTTCGATTTACTGCACTTTTTGTAAAATATAAATCCAATATATGCAATAAATAGGTCCAGGGGAGTCATAACTATCTGAACAGAAAATATAGCCAACGGTGTAGTGGAGCAAATGCAGAATTTCTTTTTATTATGAGCGAAGCCGGCCCTGCGCTGAGCCCCACCCCCTGAGTGTATGGAGTGAAAACGCCCACTAGTTTATATCTGATACGCTGCACCACTGCCCCATCTAGTGGCCGAAAAAAATCGAACTGAGCACCTTTAAGTGTATCACACAATAAGGCACAGTAGCAGATAGGCTCCTAATTTTTTTTAGGGGCCAGGCAGCTCAGCAGCCGGTCCCTCTTGTATTTCCCTATATTCTGAATCTGAATCTTCTTCATTCGAAGTGTGATTTCCCATGCATGAAAAATCGCCAAACCTTGCACATACTGTAGGTCCAGTCCTATGCCAAAAGTCCTCAACTGGCATTGTGGGGCAATAGTCCTGATGGTGGCACTACAGCAACCGTCTAAAGTTTAAAACTTTGTAAAAATCATAACAAATCAGCCGTACATGCAATCACTTTGCAGCCAACACCAAAACATAGGCCCAAGTGAGTAGAAACGTGAGTAGAAACGTCCTTATGCTTTGAGCTGGCAGGAATGATGAAGTCCATCACTCTGTTTTTCTCAAAAACTATAAAACCTTTAAACCCATTAAACCAATCTCCTCCCACAGTTTTTGGTCAATTGACACCACAATTGCTACACTGCATCTTCAGAGTGTCCTCCACAAATGATCTACACAGATTTTTGAAATATCGAAAATTGCACATTAAAATGTCTTACTGTAAACAGTGCCATATGCAGCTACTGCAAATTCTCACTCAATAAATCTCCAGTGTTCATGGGAAAAGAATTGACAGTAGATGTAATCTTGCAGAATTTTATCTCAATCTTGACAGTATTATGAATTCTGGCTTAATGTTGTCCACTCAAACTATTGCTGTTCATAAAGGAGAAAATACACTACCCACAATTCTGTAGTGCAACAGCAATATCTCCACCAATCAGAGACGTTGTTGGCAACCCACCCAAATAGCTGACTACAACTGGCTAAATTGACTCTGATTGAGAGGAGACCTGTGCCACTGATTGTTTGATTGGTTTCCACCTGTCTTGTTAGTCTGTGTATATATAGGGTGCGTTAAGCTGAGTGTTCAGTGAGCGAATGCTCACTGTGAGCGCTTTTTTTCCCCCACTTAACGGTCTGCTCTAACAGCGCTGAGTTGTTAGGAGACGAGAACTTTAATCACCACCTGTTGTCTTTCTGCCACTATAGCTAACGTAGGTCCAAATGGCGAGAATGTCATGTTATTTATTTACCTTCACTTATACGGCGAAGTTCTTCTTCGGTTAAAAATTGATACATTTATTTTGCCATCCGACAGGCGTACCAGCATCCTTTCGGCATCAATCTTTATTTTATTTTTTTGTTCAGTGATGATGATTATGACATGGTGTTTGGCTCAAACAGATCATAGTTCAAAACTGCTCACTTGTGCCCTGAGCAGCTCAGTTAGAGTGTAATTGAGCAACCCGTGAAGTGAATTCTGATCACTGATCGCTGACTGAGCGCTCAGCTACTTACAACGCACCCATAGCCTACATGTAGCTCCCCCAGTCTAGTTCTTTCTCTGCTCATTATTTGCTGTAGCTGTGCGTTGTCCCTGGTTTCCTGTGCCATCTTGTAAGTTTGTAAGCTTTGTCTTTTGTTCTCCACTTGTTGAGTGTGCACTTTGGTTTTATTGTTTAGGCTTTGGTTTAGTTCTTTACCCTCGTGGTGCCTTTAACAAACATTTTGTGGAAACTGCTGAAACCGAATAAAAATGTGAATGCATACTTGAGCTGTGTGACATTTAAAGATACACTATATTGCCAAAAGTATTCACTCACCCATCCAATAGATGACAGAGCGGGGTCAGCGGATGCTGAGGAACATAGTGTGGAGAGGTCGCCAACTTTCTGCAGTCAATCGCTACAGACCTCCAAACTTCATATGGCCTTCAGATTAGCTCAAGAACAGTGTGTAAAGAGCTTCATGGAATGGGTTTCCATGGCGAGCAGCTGCATCCAAGCCATACATCACCAAGTGCAATGCAAAGCGTCGGATGCAGTGGTGCAAAGCACGCCGCCACTGGACTCTAGAGCAGTGGAGACGCGTTCTCTGGAGTGACGAATCAGGCTTCTCCATCTGGCAATCTGATGGAAGAGTCTGGGTTTGGGTTGAGTTGCCAGGAGAACGGTACTTGTCTGACTGCATTGTGCCAAGTGTGAAGTTTGGTGGAGGGGGGATTATGGTGTGGGGTTGTTTTTCTGGAGCTGGGCTTGGCTTCTTAGTTCCAGTGAAAGGAACTCTGAATGCTTCAGCATACCAAGTGATTCTGGACAATTCCATGCTCCCAACTTTGTGGGAACAGTTTGGGGATGGCCCCTTCCTGTTCCAACATGACTTGGATGAGCGAGTTTGGTGTGGGAGAACTTGACTGGCCTGCACAGAGTCCTGACCTCAACCCGATAGAACACCTTTGGTCATCAACGCGACCACCATCGCTATGGAAACGCAGAAGCTACGTTTCCGAGCTGTTTGCTCTGATTGCTGCTAACGTGATGCCATTGGCTTTCCTTTTTATTTTTATTTTTTTCTCGTTATTTCTTTTTATTTTTTTCTCATGCTGCTACTATTATTTCTTTACTCTAATCATATTGATTAATGAATGAATACATGGGCTAGGGATTGGCCGAATGCGTTTTGATTTTACCTATCAGGCCTCTCATCTGTGTGCTTTGGCTTGATATGGCTATAGCTGCTGCACCTGTTTTGTTTCTATGTCTGTTTGTTTTTTGTCTGTCTGTCTGTCTGTTCGTTTGTTCTCTGTACCTTGTTACTTTGTTACTTCGTGTTCTGTCAGCCGTGTGTGTGTGTGTGTGTGTGTGTGTGTGTGTGTGTGTGTGTGTGCTTGCGTGTGTGTGGGTGTATGTGTCTGTGTTTGCGTGCGTGTCTGCATGCGTGTGGTATGCATGTGAGTGTGCCTGCTGCCCCCATCCCCTATTTATCCTCACTCTCCTACCACGGATGCTATTTATTCTATCTATACCACTTTCATTTGTTCACAATGGATAAAGTCAAAGGTTTAAAAATAATTCATGTTAATGTTAGGAGCCTTGCACCTAAAATGTATATCCTCAGAGCTTGGGTTGCGCAGTATAAACTGAACATAATCACACTTTCTGAAACATGGGTCCACAGCAAAATCTGTAATAATGTTATCAAACTTGACAACTACCATCTGTACAGAGTAGATAGGGCGAGCAGAGGTGGTGGTGTTGCCACCTACGTGGCCTCAAACCTTCTTTCTGAGTACTTCACTCCTATTGTTGATCCCATTAATTTTGAATGCCTTTTTGTTAAGATAATATTACACAAAAATAAACACCTCATTATAGGGAATATCTATAGGCCCCATTCTGCCCCTGCTAACTCCACCAAGTGTATACTATCAACCATTAACTCTTTTAACTGTCAGAATGAGATGATCATATTAGGTGACTAACAGCAACTGGCTTGATCGCTCTTCCTCTAATGACAGAAATGTATTCAGTGGTGTGAATCTTACTCAACTCATTGGTGATCCAACCAGAGTTGATCAGAAGTCCAAGTCTCTCCTTGATTGGATACTTGTATCTAACCCTGCTAGGATTGTTAAGTTTGGGGTTTTATCTGACTGTTTAGGTGATCACTGTGTCATCTACTGTGTCTGGAAGATCAAACTACGCAAGTCCCCTCACAAACTTATCAGTATGAGACAGTGCAAAAATGTAAATGTTGATCACTTTCTCTACGATATAATTTCCATTAGATGGGATAGATTTGAACTAACTCCCTCTATTGATGATGCCTGGAACATTCTGCACTCAGAGATAACTTAAGTTATTGATCTACATGCACCTTGGAGAACAAGTAAAGTGAAGGGCCGACACCTACCCTGGATCAGCCCACATCTCATCCATCTCACCAAACTCAAACTGGTCCTCAATCCCAGCAAAACTAAATTTATGCTCTTCTCTAAATCTAGGGTTATTGACAACGACAGGCTTCATTTGACATCTGCTGATGGGTCAAATATAGAGAGAGTCGCTGAATACAAATACCTTGGTCTGTGGCTAGATGACAAACTCTCTTATAAGTTTCATGTTGATACTCTAGCCTCCAAGTTGCAGCAGAAAATCGGCTTCCTGTACAGAAACCATTCTTGTTTTCCTATGTTCAGCAGGAAAAGAATTGTCCAAGCTGTCTTTTTATCAGTATTAGATTATGGTGATACAATCTATAGACATGCCTCCATGACAACATTGAAACCACTTGACTCTGTTTACCATTCTGCCCTGAGATTTATTACTAGTGATCGATATGACACTCACCACTGCATTCTTTATGATAAAGTAGGCTGGCCATCTTTCTCCTCAAGGCGAAATTATCATTGGTTTCTGTTTATCTTTAAAACCATTATTGGTGAACTTCCACTATCCATGTCGTCCTTGTTGGACTGGAACGTGGACACTATTCAGACCCGATCAAATGATTATCTTGTTTTTACGATCCCTCGGGTAAAGAGCTTGGAAGGGCTGATTTTTCTTATGACGCTCCCCATACCTGGAACGCCCGCAAACTTTTAAACTAGAAGTGCTTCCTTCAGTTGTAGCATTCAAAGCTATGGCCTCTGACAATTGTTTATCGGTCTGTAACTGTTTTTGATCCTGTCTATTTATTGCTTTGTCTTATTTTATTGTTTATAGTTTGTTTTGTTCAGTTCTGTTGATATATGTGTACATTTGCTGCCCTGTTATTATTTGTGTTTGCTTGTGAACTCGTCAGCATTGAAAATGAGGGAAACCTCAATTGCTCTACGAGTATAAATAAAGGTTTGAAATGAAATATTTTCAGAGAGAGAGCTAAGGCTTGGGCAAACCATTGTGCCTCTAAGCGTCCCACTGACTGGGAATCCTACAGACGCCTAAGAAATGTGTCTAAAACCAAAACTAGATTAGCCAAATCTACTTATTACAAGGACTGCCTTTCTCAAGATTACACTAACCCTAGACAGTTCTGGAAGCATATCAATAGTGTCCTACAAAATAAATTGAATAAACCTTACAGAAATTCGATGGAAATCAATAATGAAATTGTTACCGATACTTCAGTTATCTCTGATGCCTTTAATAATTATTTATCTTCTATTAGCAGTTCTTCCCTTTCTGATTCCTCTGGTACTGCCAATTCCTATGTTAATTCATATATGAATACAAATTGTACAAGAGGGTCTTTTTCTTTCAGACCAATCTCACCTACAGAGGTTGCTCAGGTTATTGGCGAATTGAAGGAGAGCAGTAGAGCTGGTCCTGACGGACTGGAGGCCAAATTCATTAAGCTTGCCTCTCACATATTAATGTTTCCCCTTGCTAACTTATTCAATATGGCTCTTTCAACCTGCACACTTCCTTTCATTTGGAAATGCGCAAAATCACCCCACTTCATAAAGGTGGCGACCCCCTGGACTTTAACAACTACAGGCCTATTTAAATTATTAGTTCGGTGGCAAAAATTCTTGAGAAGATTATCTTTAACCAATTATCCAAGTATATCAATGACTCTAACATCTTATCTCAATCCCAATCCGGTTTTAGACCAAATGTCTCCACTACTACTGCTCTCATCAATGTCACTAATGATGTATTCTCAGCTTTTGACAACAACCAGCTCACTGGATCAATCTTTATTGATCTCACCAAGGCTTTTGACCTTGTTGACCACTAAATACTCATTGATAAGCTTCATTCTATCAGCATCTCTCAGCAAGCCCTATTTTGGTTCAATGCATATCTTCATAACAGGCATCATTGTGTTGTATATCACGGTAAACAGTCTGGTTACCTAGTTATGGAAAAGGGTGTACCACAGGGTTCTTCCCTGGGCCCTCTCCTCTCCTGCATCTTCATCAACGATCTTCCTCAAATCTGTTCTGTCATGTCAATTTATACGCTGATGACACTTATCTATACATCCAACTAAGATATATCATCAATTCAAAAGTCATTGCAGTCTGATTTCAATGCTGTCCAAAACTGGTTCCTCCACAACAAACTTTTTTTAAACAAAAATAAGTCCTGCTGTATGCTTTTTGGGGCTAGACATAAACTTCGCTCACATAATAACCTTAGTCTTAATTTTTGCGATGTGACAACACTTGAGAAAGTCGAGGTTTTTAAACACCTTGGTATTTGGCTCGACCCGGAACTTTCTTTTAAGTCTCATATTGATTCTATTGTAAAGAAAATAAACTACAGCCTTTGCACACTTTATCTGTCAATAAACCGCTTCACACTTCAGGTCAGGAAAATAATTATTACTCAGTTAGTACTCCCCATCCTTGATTATGCAGATAAAGTTTATCAGAATACATCAGAATCTCACTTATGTCCGCTTATTGTAGTCTACAACAGTCTGTGTAGATTTATCCTTAGATGCCCATACCGCACTCGTCATTGTTTTATGTACGACTCCCTCAATTGGCTCTCTTTAAACTCCAGAAAGCACTATCACTGGCTGCAATTTATTTTCAAATGTATATTTTTCAACTTTCCCATCTATCTAAAGCAATACCTAGTTCCATGCAATGCTGCCTACTCCCTCAGACATGCACAGTTCCCCTCCTTCATTGTTCCCCGCATCTCTAAAGAAGTTGGACGCCGGGCCTTCAAATATAAAGCCCCACTGGACTGGGACTTTTTTTTGCCAAACTCACTTCGTTCCAGCTCTTCATTGCATTCTTTAGGTCATTATCATTTTCTCATCTCAAGACAACCTGTGCTTTTCTTTTCTTTCTTTTTTTTTTGATTTTGGGGTGTGGGTATGCTGGGGCAGTGTATGAGTGTAGGAATGTATGACTGTACTGTGTATCTGTGCTTTGTACTCTTCTGTTTATATGTTGTATATTTCTTTTTGCTGTTATGCTTTTTTTGTTTTGTTTTTTGTTGTAACTGTTATTCTGTATCTATGTTTCAAGGACCCCCTCGAAAACGAGATGATTCATCTCAAGGGGTTTTATCCTTTCAATAAAGTTCAATTCAATTAGAGCGGAGACTGCGAGCCAGGCCTTCTTGTCCAACATCAGTGTTTGACCTCACAAATGCGCTTCTAGAAGAATGGTCAAAAATTCCCATGAACACACTCCTAAACCTTGTGGAAAGCCTTCCCAGAAGAGTTGAAGCTGTTATAGCTGAAAATTGTGGGCCGACGTCATATTAAACCCTATGGATTAAGAATGGGATGTCACTTAAGTTCATATGCGTGTAAAGGCAGATGAGCGAATACTTTTGGCAATATAGTGTATTTTAAATTTAAATTAAGTTTTAAATTATGGTCCGGGTAGTTCTATTGTCAGACCCATGTATTTGGGTGAAATATTTCAGAATGATCTCTTACAATTTTGACAGTATTACAAAGGAAGGATTGTTGTACTACAAACTGGCATCCAAGGATGTATGGTAGCACTCACTACTTGAAAAAGGAAAGAAGCATGGACAAATCCTCAATTTCACCAGTTTATTGCCGGCCGTTAATTCGCATGATAACGCTTCGGCCTCTCGGCCTTCATCAGAACATGAGAAACAGATAGTGATCATGGTATATCTAATACTTGGCAATGAGTTCATTCACCTGTGACTGGGAGAGTCAGTAATAGGTCAGCTCATCAAGTCCTCTTAAAGAGACAGTCACAGTCACAGAAGCATAGATCAACAGTCATAAGCTGAATCCCAAATCGCGCACTTAGGCGAAAGTGCAGAGCACTCACAGCCTTGTGGCCTTACATGCGCGTTCCCGCTAAGTCCACAAGGGCTCAGGGTAGTCCCAAAACGGAATTGCTAGGTCCACAAGTGCGCCACTGCTGCCATTTTGCGCACTTTAACCGCACTTACCGAAAGTCCGCAATTTCGAGGACTTAGGAGCAGAAAATACCCACAGTCCATCGCGTCTCATGTGACACAGTGCTTGAGTGCATCCGAGTCATGATCCGAGTGCATCACACATAAATTATTATTTGCCGATAACACAACATTTATCTTGAAATCCACATGCTGCAAACATATCCCACTCAACATACATTTTAAATTATGATTAAATTAAAACCGACGTCAGTTGGTCAATTTGCAGAGCCGAGCAGAGAGCTGAGGAGCGCGTCAGAGCAGCCTCTGTGTCGGAGGGACGCGGCATCCAATGAAAACGAAGTGGGAGGGGCATTGAGCTAAACTGGCTTGGGAATCGTTGGCACGCCGCTGGAAGTGCTGTCCCATTTAATTCACGGCCCTGCACCCTCTGGCCCTTCCAGCAGACGTCAATTAAGTGCTCAGGCCTCAGGCCACAAGTGCGAGGGGCCGCAAGGGTGGTTTGCGCACTCAGATTGGGATTCAGCTATAGACAGATCAATGAAAAGGAAAAATGGTTATATTTTTAGTTACAGCATCTAATCTTGTCCACAGCACTTCTTTTGAATCAGAAAAGAAAGGATACACATCAAATTGAAAAAAAATCACTAGAAATAGAAAAAAAGGAAACCACAGTAAAAACTACAGATATGAAGTGTTTTTGTAGTATTTTGACAATTTTTGACAGTATTTTGAAATATGGTCTCACCCATCCCGCCTCAAACAATTGCTCTCGTATGGAGAGAAAAAAACAAACACTACCCAGTCCTATAGTGCAACAGCGTGACCACCAATCAGAGACATCACTGTTGGCAACACCGTCCAACCCCCACCTAGGACTACATCCGGACAAATTGGTTGATTGGCCACCGATTGAGCACAGATGCATTTACTCTGCAATTAGGAAGACGAGCCCAACATTTTTTTCAAACCCAGCCAGTTTGTCACGCATGAAGTAGATGATAGATAGATAGATAGATAGATAGATAGATAGATAGATAGATAGATAGATAGATAGATAGATAGATACAGATGTGGACAAAAGTGTTGGTACTCTTCCATTAAAGAAAGAAAAACCCACAATGGTCACTGAAATAACTTGAAACTGACAAAAGTAATAATAAATAAATAAAAAATACTGAAACATTTCGCTCCAGAATGCCTTGATAGTCTTGATATTTCATTGTACCCTGCACAGATTCAAGACACCCTGTGTCAGATGCAGCAAAGCAGCCCCAGAACATGACCGAGCCTCCTCCATGTTTCACAGTAGGTTCAGTGTTCTTTTCTTTGAATGCTTCATTTTTGCGTCTGTAAACATAAGAGCTGATGTGACTTGCCAAAAAGCTCCAGTTTTGTCTCATCTGTCCAAAGGACATTCTCCCAGAAGCTTTGTGGCTTGTCAATATGCATTTAGGCAAATTCTCGTCTCGCTTTCAGGCATTAGTCCCAGCCAGGGCTTAAACACAAAATTATTTTTCAATCGGTTCGCTCCGAGCAGAACCAGCATATTTAACGTTTCCGTTCTCGTGTTCCGCCACCAACATAGCGTTCCTGAACCGTTAAGAACAGTTAAATAACGTTTCGTTCACCGTTCCGGGGGTGTTAGCCTATTAAGACGCTATAGGCCTACAGTATTTCTTGTAAGGTATAATCAACAAGTCTAGGGTTGTGGTGGCCTTATTTCCAACACTATTAGCCTTGGTGATGTGTGCTGTAGTGTAGGCTAGCCTTGTTGATTATCTTACAAGAAATAGGCAACATTAGTCCTATTCCCGTATGCCCTTAATCCACACCGTAAACTATGTGCAGGTCTATCATAAGCCATCATCATAGCTCATCATCCTTTAAAAAAATATTTTCTTGTACTGTTGCTGCAAGCTATTTTATTCTGCTCCTGTAGGCCTATTGTTTGTTTTTATTTTGTTTTATAATGTTTTATGTTATTTAAGTTTATTTATGTATTAACTTATGTCTTGCCAACTACCTGTACAGCACTTTGGCTCGACCACAGTCGTTTTTAAATGTGCTCTATAAATAAAATTTGAGTTGAGTTGAGATAGCAAACAAAAATATTCTCTTGTGGCGATAAACATTTCAGAGACATCCACCAGACTGCTTCTGCTTGTATGCCTATACGACAGCAAATATAATTTAGTGAACATTTAATAGGCCTATCTCTTGATCACTAGGCCGATAAAAAGCCCTTACCTGACTGGAAGTTATAGCCATTCAATGGAGCGCTTCGTTAGGCCTACTCGTGGCCTATTCAGATGGCACTAGGCCTATATGGTACTGTATAGGCTACGACTGTATCCACACGCTAATAATCTCTAAACATACCATAAACGTCTGAACTAGGCTATGGTGTGTTGTTGTAATATCTAAATCTCTTCATTTCACTAAGCAAGCATTTAAGATCCTGACTGTGAAATAACAGATTTAGGGGCCTAGGCTACATTACAAAAACAGGACAAGATGTAGGCTACAAATTTAATAAAATTATTTTGGCCTATTCGGCCATAAAAGGCTCAGCTTTTTTTTCTTTCTTTTAAAAAAAAAAAAATATTTTAAGTTATATAGGCCTACTACAAAGAACGAAAAAAATAACGTTATTAACCGGTTTTAAAGATTTCAAATTAACGTTTCTGTTCTGGAACAATTAAAGACCATTTTGTTTTCGTTCCTGTTTCTGTTCCTCGTAAAATACCGTTCGTTTTCGGTTTTCGTTTCCGTTCCTTGAACCGGTTCGGAGCCTTGGTCCCAGCACACCAAAATCAAGAAGGACTCCAAAATCAACCTGCCGATTTCCACTGCACAAGTAGTGGTGAGAGCATTGGACTCCCACCCGGGAGACCGGGGTTCAAGACCCGGTGGGGATGACTTCATGGGACTATACCCCAAACCTCCACATGTTCATCCTTTCACTTCAACCTTAACCCCTTGCCTTATAGGTCAGATCCTGTCCCAGCCCCAACCCTTATTCTAACCCTAACCCACACTAGGGACTGGAAGACCGACACCAAAACCAACCCACTGATCTCCACTGCACAAGCAGAGTAGTGGTCAGAGCATTGGACTCCCACCCGGGAGACCGGGGTTCAAGACCCGGTGGGGATGACTTTATGTTATCATCAGTGTAACTGCTTAAGCCACTGACCGCTACCATTAATGTTATGGAGGCTGTTGCTAGTTGTTGTGAGCTCTTGAGCTAACTGGCTATCCCGCTCTTGGTGTGCTTGATTAGCATTGGAAGCATTGGAACTGATGTGTCCAGGCGACAAGACCTATCTTAATTTATAAGACATTATTTCATGTCATTTCAATTCACAGCTATTTCAGTGGCATGACAAGCTTCCGTCCTACCAGTCCTGAACAGAATCAAGCCAGCCACGCACATAAGCTAGGCTGGACTTTAATCCAGAGATCAGGTGATCAAAATGTCTGTTTTACTGTCAGACACTGTTGGAGTGGGTGTGAAAACAGAGCAGCACAGAGAGGAGGCTGACGGTGAAACCAGTTTTAGAAAGGTGAGTAGAGCTATTTATTCAGACGATGAAACAAAAACAGGATAGAGTATTAAAGAGTGAAGAGTAGACCCGGGTAGAAAAGGTTTCTTCTTTTCAAATACTTTGATTTAGGGTGGCTTCTGTTAAACTGGACAGAATAAGTTAGTGCATCCTTGTATTTGTCAGCAGAGATTAAACTGCTGTATTGAAAACATGGAGGCTGTAACTGAGACATCAGTCATGCTTACTGTCAGAGAGGAGAGGGGGTTAGGTTTGTACTATAGGTCCTTGTACAGGGAGAGTCAGTTACTTACTATTACCTTGCTCTGTTTACTAGTATTAATGATGCTATTTCTGTTCTAATTATATTTGGGATACTGAAGAGTAATTATGTGAGTGGGTGTTGTCCACATTTACAGTAGGCTGTACTTGAAAACAAGAATATTTCAGACTAAGAGATTCACTTCCTGATAACTGTTGTTGTATGTGGCTGGAAGCCAGCGCACCTAGAATAGCATTTGTCCGGTTATCACTCCCTCCCTCTCTCCCTCCCTCCCTCCCTTCCTTACTCTGGACAATGTTGGCCTGCATCTCTCTGTTGGCACCACTAAAGGCAGTAGTCCCAGCACACCAAAATCAAGAAGGACTCCAAAATCAAACTGCTGATTTCCACTGCACAAGTAGAGTAGTGGTGAGAGCATTGTTATTTCATCTCACACAAGGCCAGATCAGAGGTTCCACTTGGCTACTGGCACAAACGCAAAACCTGTGTACCCCTACCTCTCCTATGTGAGAGTAGGCTTTTCTCCAAGGCAGGGTAAACTCTAAAAAGAGAAATCAAGAGCCCGAATTGTGTCTTCCTTCCTTTTCTACTAAATTCCAAATATATGCAGAATATAAAATTACAAAAAACATACAGTTTACAAATACAAAGCAGCTTATTTGTTACATTGTAGCAATAAAGAGCAATAATTGAAGAAAACATGTAAGTCGCTCATGAAAATGTAAGTACAATAATAGTGTCTAAATATACACAGAATAGCAAAATACAAAAATTATACATGGACTCATGTACAGTATAATATGAAGTAAAATGCTATGTAATTAACTACACAAGGTAGTAGTCCCAGCACACCACAATCAACCTGCTGATCTCCACTGCACAAGTAGAGTAGTGGTGAGAGCATTGGACTCCCATCCTGGAGACCGGGGTTCAACACTCGGTGGGGATGATTTTATGGGACTACACCCCAAACCTCCACATGTTCATCCTTTCAGTCCAACCTTTACACCTTGCCTTATAGGTCAGATCCTGTCCCAACCCATATTCTAACCCTAACCCACACTAGGGACTGGAAGAAGGACACCAAAACCAACCCACTGATCTCCACTGCAGAGTAGAGTAGTGGTCAGAGCATTGGACTCCCACCCGGTAGACCAGGGTTCAAGATCCGGTGGGGATGACTTTATGTTATCATCAGTGTAACTGCTTTAGCCACTGACCGCTACCATTAATGTTATGGAAGCTGCTGCTAGTTGTTGTGAGCTCTTGAGCTAACTGGCTATCCCGCTCTCTTATTGTGCTGGATTAGCATTGGAAGCATTGGAACTGATGTGTCCAGGCGACAAGACCTATCTTAATTTATCAGACATTATTTTATGTCATTTAAATTCACAGCTATTTCAGTGGCATGACTAGCACATAAGCCAGGCTGGATCTGGCCTGGTTAATAGCAGATCGAGGTCACCCCCTCTAGGTGGCACCTTTACCTTTTCTATACCATAGAAGCGTAGGGATGAGATGTCATGTTTCATATCATTAAAATGTACAGCAACAGTGTAATCACGGTCATTTCTGTGTATTGTACTATTGTGTTCACTAATGTGTTGCTTCAATTTTCTAGTTGCTTTGCCCACATATGATAAACCACAGGGACAGGGCTAGCATATAGACCACATAAGTGGAGGAACAGGTTATCACACTTTTGATGGGGAACCGTTTGCCTGTGTGTGGATGGCTAAAATATGTAATCTTGGAGGTGTTGTTACAAAGTGTGGCACTATTACCACAGCAATAATTCCCATAGGGCAGTGGACTGAGGAAAGTCTGGACAGATGGTGCAGCCATATCTTTATTTGTAAAGTGCACATGTGCAAGGTGATTTCTCAAGTAATGATCGCATTTAAAACCAAAGAGGGCAGGATCTTGGATGATAGTAGCTAGTTCTGAATCTGACTGTAAAATGTGCCAGTATTTTGTAAAGACGGGCTTAATCACTTGAGCGTTAGGTGAATAAGTTGTCATACGTGTAACAGAGAACTTCTTGCTTTTTTCTGGCTAGTGGTTAGAAGTTCAGAGCGAGGTTTTTTAAGAGCAGTGTTGTAGGCCTACGCTCGGTCCACACAGGAGGGGGGGTATCCTCGTTGAACAAATCTAGTTTTAATTTCCAAAGCATTTTCAATGAAATCCTCAGTGGAGTAGCAAATCCTTCTAAGTCTATAAAATCAACTTTTGGGGAGACCTCTTTTGAGGGGTATGGGGTGGGAGCTGGTGGCCAGCAGAAGTGTGTTCCTGTCTGTCTCCTTCCTATAGGCCTACAGGGTCGTAGTTAATATCCTTCCACTTCTCATCACCCACATGACCTTCACTCTACTATAGCCTACACTTGGGTAAAGTGCAGGTTGCGATTGAAGCTATTCAGAAGTGTTACAAAGTCCATTCTACAACAGAGAGTTTGGATACTTGATTCTGATTGGCTAGCAGCCGTTATAAAAATAGGCTACAGACTCTGTAACCCACGCTTGTGACCACATAACAATTATTACCTCCACCCCAGGGGCAAAGCCCTGCAGGGCGGAAGGTAATGTTTTCGCCCCTGTCTGTCTGTCTGTCTGTCTGTCTATGTGTGTGTGTGTCTGTAGGCGGACAGGATTAAACAAAAACTACCGGCCCGATATGCATGAAACTTGGTGGAGGGGTGCAGCATGGGCCAAGGAACTCACCATTACATTTTGACCATGATTCCTTCATAGGTGGCTCTACAGTACCCATATTACTGTAACTTCAGTGTAGTGGGGGATTTAGGTTTCAGTTTCCTCATAGGTTTCAGATTCTTGGCGCCACTTGCAATACCGAGCTTGGCCACTACGCCAAAAACTGGCTGTTCCTGGCCATGAGGGCTTGCTTCATGCGCCGCTAAGCAACTTTCATTGGATTGCATTTGTGCATGCCTTATCCACTTCTTATAATACATCCATGATCCAGCCATGATCAGATATGCTTGCGTCAACAGGCTGGTGTCTATTAACTTTTTCAACTAGATCCGGAAGGTAGAACAGGTAGTGGATGAGTGTGTGCTAACGCCCACTTTGAGGCGACAGCGTCACCAATTTTTACTAAAAACGTAAATGTACAAAACCAGATAATTTTTGGTAATAACACTGTAGATTAATCTGTAACTGAAAATGTCCTCTAAACAACCCAGATAGCAAGCGGATGTGTAATAATTCTAGGCCATATATGGGCCGGAACTAAGCCACAAGGGCCAGATCTGGCCTGTATATGGCCCAGATCGGCTTGCTATCTGGGAATTCCGGTACTCACTTCCAATGGCGTTATGTTTTTTTTTTTACTGGGTTGCAAACTTTGACAATAGCCCTGCAATTCCTGGCTCAATAGAATGTGTGGCGTAATGCCCGCAGCTAGCCTACCCCACTCAGAATAACATAATATGGAATTCTCATACAATGACGAGGCGTCGCCAAGCAATATTTTCAGGGCGACACTTCACAGAATTCATAGTGATGATTTTTGGTCGTTTTTCTATAACTAAATATGCACATAACAAGCTGAAAATATGAAGGTAGACTCTCTATGATATGTAATTGTAGGAGAGTTGGTTACTTTCCCATTGCAGTTTAAAATGTCGCTAAAACAAGCCCAGAAATCAGTCTTGTCACTGCGTTTGGGCGTTACGACCACCATTCCCGAGTGCGGGCGTTATTTAAGCAATTGACCACGAGAGGCAGTGGGTAACACGGGATTTTACCACAGCTACGGGGCGTTGTTAGGCCCGACGCGATAGGGCTTGGGAAAATGTAGTCCCAGACACGACCATCTTATTTCTACACAGGTGTATTTGTCTGATTGGCTCTACTGCATAGAATCCTATGCAATCAGACAAATAGATACACTTGTGTAGGAACAAGATGGTCGTATCTGGGACTACATTTTCCCAAGCCCTATAGCGGAGGGCCTCAAACCCCTGTAGCTGTGGTAAAATCCTGTGTAACCCATTTCCTCGAGTGGTCAATTGCTTTTCTCCAACGGTTACTACATACATGTATATATATATATATATATATATATAAATATATATATATATATATATATTCACAAAAATACACAGAAGTAACATTCAATAATTTATTATCCGATCATTCTTATCATTTTAGTATTTACATAATCTTCCGCGATAGGCTATAGTTCTGAATTAAATGCGAGGTTGCTGCGAGTGGTTGCTACGTAAAGCATAGTAGTCTACCGCTTGATTTTATCAATGGCCTCGTCAATGGGTCTGTCCCAATTCAAGGGTTGCATCCTACCTAGGTCGCAGCCTACGCGGTCTACGTAGGTCGCGTCCTTCAGGCCAGGTAGGCCGGATGTAAACGTTTTGTGAAATGGGACGGTCTAGCCTACGGAGGATTCCGAACTCGTCATTTTATTGCCTAGGCAGCCCCAAGCGCGCCGTGTGCCGGTAGCGCAACCTGTCCAGGCCCCCAGGATTCGAAATCTGAAGTGAAGACCTATTGAACCGCGCCATCTTTGAAAAAAACGCCTCACTGATACCTTTGACATGCGCAGTCAAAGGTATCTGTTAATGTAATTTCAAGTCATCACCTATGTGTTCACTCAAAAAATAGTTTTTCTGTTTTCCTACTTGATTGATGTTCCTGAAGTTCTCTGAGTTTATTGTTTTACAACGTTTGTGGAAACCAGAAGTTAACTCCATTCACACAGAAGAATCTGTTTATCATGACCATTTGATCTGTGACGTCACTCACATCCCCTGTACCCCCTATAAATAGTTCTCCCTGATTCAGTATCCTTGCTCTGACTAATGGAAACACTTCCTGTGTGAGAGACCGCTTTTGCAAAAAGTATTTCAGAATAAATCTATTGTCTTTGTTTTAAACCAGCTTGAATCGACCACTCGCGTGCTCTTATTTTTAAACCAAGTATAAAAATACTTTAATATATCAATGACGCGTTCTTGTAGTCCACGAACAGATTGCTCTCCCCGCTCTAAGTTAGCGATGAAAAGCGGCTTGCTGATTGATCTACTTTCGTCAAATATATCCGTTGGAAAACTTTCCAGGCATCTTAGTTTTAACAGTATAATTGTGACTGAACATGTTTTGTTTGCTAATAGGTGGTATTCATTCTGTTTAGAGCTCGGCGGGTTAGCCGCGAACTTCATGCCGCAACGAGAGATCCCGTCTCTGGGTGGACAGCTGTTGAACTCGCCTGGGACCAGGTCCCTTGAAGCTATTTCGCCTGGCTGCACATCGCATTGTTGTGAACAGAATGAATACCACCTACTAGCAAACAAAACATGTTCAGTCACAATTATACCGTTAAAACTAAGATGCCTGGATAAAAAAAATATGTTTTATGTTTTAATGTGCTATTGCTGATTATGGTGTTGCACAGTAGTGCACACAATACCACTTAGTGCGTTGTTATCAGCTTGTTTGCAAACAAAGGCTAGAACTACTAGTTAGCTGTTGATAACGAGATCAGCTGTTGCAACTGGAACGCTCACCTCGGGAGTGACCATTGCCAGTTCCCACTCGCACCTCCAGAGACAAATGGAATGCACCATAACATTATATTTCTCATTCGTGTGGATAGTTGAAGCGATGCATTCTGTAGGCTACCTCAATAGACATTATTTCATTGACTGTATAACTCCCATCTCAAATGTACATCTTGTAATGTAATAGAAGTTTAACTGATCTAGTCAAAAAAGGATTTACCAAGATTCGCTCAAAAGGTTTAGTCTGGTTTATTGTGAAAAGCATACGAGCGCAAGGACTTCCTGAACAACGCAACAAGGGTGGTTTATCCAGCGAAGTGCCCGCTCTGTCTTTTGCTGTGCCTTATATGCAGTCAAACCACAGGTAAGGTGCTTCCAGGATGTGATTGGCTACTCCATTGTACGTCATATGAAATGGCAGGCGTGGCCAAGAGTACAGACATGTGACATGAGAAAAAGGCGGCAATTGGGGACAAAGGATGACAAAGGATGGTTATTCTGTTGTAGACAGATGGCCTTCTGGAAGCCATTTTGTATGTTAGCACAGCTATGTGAATATTTGGGGGAGGTGATGAATTACAAAAGGAGTGAGAGGACAAAGGTTTAAGGTGTTTGGATGTAAATTCCACAACAGTAAACTACTGTCTGCAGACTCTGAACCAGCCCACTCCTCCTTCCACTACTGCTCTGCTTGGCTGTTAATGAATGTGAATGGGAAGTCTTCACAAAACTAGCAACGTTTTGGAAATTGGAGAGAAAAGATGTCAAGGAAAAGATTCCTGCCTAGAAATCTTCCAGTCCGGTTTCCGTTCCCATCACAGCACAGAGACTGCACTGGTCAAGGTCATCAATGACCTTAACATCAGTACTGACTCCAAAAACCTCTGTCCTCAATCTCCTAGACCTGAGTGCCGCTTTCGTCACTGTCGACCATGACATCCTAATTGAGAGACTTAGAACCTGGGTCGGTCTCTCCGTTCCAGTCCTTAATTGGTTTAGGACCTATCTAACTGGCCGGGAATTTTTTGTAGCCCTTGGCGAGCATAGCTCCAAAAACATTGAGACGACCTGTGGAGTTCCTCAGGGATCCATCTTGGGACCTCTGCTCTTCAGCCTTTACATGCTGCTCCTCGGGTCTATCATAAGGAAGCATGGTGTCAATTACCATAGTTATGCTGACGACACCCAGCTCTATATTTCAGTAGCTCCAAATAGCTACAGGTCGGTCGACTGCCTGGTAAACTGTATCGCTGATATAAATGCATGGATGACACACAACTTTCTCCAGCTCAATCAAGTTAAAACAGAGATAATGGTCATTGGTGATAAAACAGAAAGAGGGAAATTATCTACACATTTATTTAAATACACTGGCACTAAACACCAAACACCAGGTTAGAAATCTAGGTGTCATAGTCGACTCTGATCTCAACTTTGAATCTCATGTCAATAACATAACTAGCATATCTTTATCATTTAAAGGAGAATGCTAGTTTTTGACAACCTGGACCTTATTTACGGCATATTATAAGACGTTTGACTCACCGAGATAACTTTGGTGCAATTCGGAGGCCTGTAGAATTTAAAATCCAGCGCGAGCCAAGTATATCCATGTCATGGCGGCGGACGGGACACTGAGAATGCAGCTTCTAAAAAAACTATTTTCTGCCGCGAAAGGGTTGTTTTCATCAATCTGTCTTTATGAATCGCTAATTGTGCTTACATAGAGCGAGGGCTTGTTGTGGTTTTTCACATGCCTCTGTAATATGATCTTTAGAAACGTCTTTAGAAACGAAATAGCTTCCCCACTTGCTCCAGCACGCATGCTCCCGTCCGCCGCCATTACATGGCTTGCGCTGGATTTTTAATTTCTTCTACAGGCCTCCGAATTACACCAAAGTTATCTCGGTGAGTCAAACAACTTATAATATGCCGTAAATAAGGTCCAAGTTGTCAAAAACTAGCATTCTCCTTTAAGCCAAGGGAGGCCAAAAACCAGTCAGGGATACTTTCATGGCATGAGGTAAAAACTGAGTGACTCGGGGTGATTACCTGACAGCAAGACAGTGACGGGGACAGTGATACTGGCCACCGGTGTAATGGTCTGGCCGTGAAGTCCAGTCACCACCTCGGGAACAGCAAGGCAGCTAGCTTAGTGTCCATCATGCACTTGTCTGCTCCGGAGTCGATCAGGACTGGAAGGGTGTGTGACTGATTGGCTGTAGATGGACCAAGTGGTGGGAATTCTGGGGGTGTGGTTAACAGGAGGCTTGGTGGCTGGAAACATGACTTGTCAATACCCTCGGAACTACTGACGAGACCCCCCGTTTCCGGGCGACAGGGGCAGCAGGAGGCAACTGGAGCAGAAGTGGTCAGCTGCTCCGCAGTAGAGGCAGAGGCCCTTGCGCATGCGGCGCTCCCTCTCAGTGAATATCAGCCTTCTGGACCCCGACTTGTCCACCTCGATGGACTCCGCGGTGATGACCGGCGGTGAAACCGGCGGAGGAGGAGATGGGGAGGCTGGTGGGAGTGCCGGCGCCTGTGGCGCACCAGCTCTGGCCGGGAAGCGACCCGCCCTCTCATGGTGCCGCTCGCGGAATGTGAATGTTGATCATGATGGCCAGAGAGATGAGGACCCCCCAACCCCTCTGGCTCAGCGTGGGACACCAGCTCGTCCTTGAGACCCTCGGAGAGGGAGTTGAGAAAAATACTCTGGAGGGCTTCCTCGTTCCATCAACTCTCTGCCATCAAGGTACGAAATTCGATCGCAAATTCAGCCACACTGCGGTGCCCCTGGCCCCCGTTTAGCCGCCTCCTTGCCTTGAAATCTCTCGGATGAAGGCAGCATAAGAGCGCGTGACTGGCGACTGGTTCTCCCACTCTGAAGTCGCCCTTGTAAGGGCTGCCCCCTTGAGGAGCCCAATCAAGTAGGCGATGCGGGAGCACTCGGTGGGATAGGCGTGGGGCTGTAGCTCGAAGACTAGCGACACCTGGACCAAGAACACCTTGCAAGCCCCCAGATCCCCTCCATACCACTCGGGTGCGGGGACGTGAGGCTCGTGTCGAGCAGGGGAGCGAGAGCAGGCGCCCTCAGGGGTTCTCAGGTCTCCGATGGTGGTCGACAGGTCCCTCAGAGCCTCCGAGATTTCGGTGAGGGCTTGCTCGTGCTGGCAGAGTAGGGCACCCTGGTTGGCCAGCGCTTGGCGGACAGCGTCATTGTCTGGGGAGTTCATATTGGTGCTATAAAGAGGAAAAAAGCTCACACACTGCAGGGCTCCTTTTTAAAGATTTATTGCACCACAAAGTGCTGGTTCATATTGGTGGCCAGATCAAACTGTAACGATCTAGGCTGAACCCCCACAGAACCAGACAGCAGACCGGGTGCAAAAGTAAATGGAATTTATTTAAGGAAAATTCAGTGTCCAGTTGGCAAAAAAGGTGCACAACTAGGGTGGTGTCTTCAGGGCTGGGACAAGCTCAGGCTCCAGGCGGACCGGCAGACAGAGTGGGAGTTAGACAAGAGAGTCACAAAAAGGTAGGCTTCCAAACAGCAAACCCAAGAGACCACAGACTAACGTGAACAAACCTTTGATCTGGCCCAGGGGAGCAGGAGAGCAGAGGAGATATAGCCCGGTAATTGGTAACGGAAGGCAGGTGAGTCAGGTGGCAGGTGAGTGTGATGAGCTTGATTGTCGAGTAACCCTGCACAGGAATGCTTGGAATGCAGGCTCCGGCTTGGAGCGGGGGTGGAAGTGGAAGGCGTAGCCTGAGCTGTAGCAGAATATTTCAGACTAAGAGATTCACTTCCTGATAACTTTTGTTGTTTCTTATAAGGAAGCTGGTGCAACAAGGACCATCATTTCAGAACAGGAAACAGTAACCAACAAACACAAGCAAGACAAAATACAATGGAAGACAAGAAAATATAAAGTAGAAAGGAAGGACCTTTTGCAGAATATTACTGAACTTTAGGTCAGAGACCTTAATCAGAGCACCGTGGGAGGAAAAGAGGTACTCTCAATGGGTACAGAGATGGACTAGCCATTCAAACATCATGTTGATCACCATCACTATACACAGTTCTGTAATCTAACATTAAGAAATATGTGCTACAGAAGCTGTTAAGCTGTGTCATCACTAAGAGTGAGAACATGCATGCAACCATTATGGTACATGTACAGTATGTAACACTTAATCAGATCAATAACTGTGATAGGAGAAGTCCAATAAATCCAGGTCCAGGCACCCAGTGTGGGTTTGAAAAAGGCCTTTAATTCAATTCATAGAGCTGTAGAGAAGTGTAAAAACACCAACGTGAATCAGCTTGTGCCTTTTTAAGGGTGTGGCGCAAGCCGATACACGTTGGTGTATTTTACCCGTTTGGGTCATAACTTCTCCTCTGCTCTTGAACTTGATTCCTTCCATGACCACTGGTGGTTGGAGGGACACCAGTAGCACTCCTAATACCGCGTCTTTTCTCATAATTGTGATTGTTTGTGGCACTTTTGGGGGTTAAAAAGTCAACACAGGGAGGGGGTTGAATACTTTACCTACAGTATACATGTACATACTGTAAGTCCCTCTGTACATTATCTAGTCCTGAAGGCGCAAAATATAGGTCCAGCTCTATGAATTGAATTAAAGGCCTTTTAAATTTTTCAAACCCACATTGGGTGCCTGGACCTGGATTTATTGGACTTCTCCTATCACAGTTATTGATCTGATTAAGTGTTACATACTGTAAATGTACCATAATGGTTGCATGCATGTTTCTTATTGAATTATACAATTACAAATTTAATAATTAATTTATTAATGAATGATCATACCAGCAAGGATGAGAAACACATTCATAAAATAGCTCTCTGACATGTCTTTGTTACTTCTATTGAGGCTGACTATTGGAGATTCTGAACCAGTAGAACCAACCAAACCGGAATGACTGGCTTGTTTTCAGGGTTCCTCCTGTCCATTCTGAACTCGGTAGATCTGCTTTTGTCCATGATACTTATACCTTACAACAGACTCTAAAGCTTGAGGTACTTCCTTCAGTCGCAGAGTTTAAATCCATGGCTCTTGGCATTTGTACTTTGACCTGTCACTGTTTTTGTGCGTTGGCTGTAAGCCAGCGCACCTAGAAGAGCCAATGTCGGGTTGTAAGTAAGTAAGTAAGTAAGTAATTAAACTTTATTTATATAGCGCCTTTCACAGCACAAATGCACAAAGCGCTTCACAATACAAATAACACATAAAAAGGAAGAAAGAGCGACATACAAAGGCAATACGACATACAAAATACAGGCAATTATGACATACAAAATACAATACCAGGGGAGGGGAGGGGGGAGGGAATTACCATACAGGCAGCCAGCCTCGACAAGCAGCCATATAATCAGGCGCGGCCAATATCCTGACAGCACTGTAGTGTAATGAGAGGGAAAGGGGGGGGGGGGTGCGAAAGGCGGGGGGATGGAGTGAGGGGGGGAGGGGGTGGGGTGCGTGTGGTGTGTGTGTTTCTGAGTTCGTGAGTTCAGTCCATGTGTGTGTGTGTGTATGCCTGAAGAAGCCTCTGGCTGTGAAGACGTAATCTCGTTGGCTCATACAGCGGAATGTCTTAGCGATAACACAGCAGGTTGCTATGGAGACGCCCTCGATCAGCCTCAAGACCAAAAGTCAACAACAGGAGTCCATGGGGAGGGAAGGGAGGAGGGGGGGGTGCAGAGCCTCTTTAGCCTGTGAATCTTCAGGGGAGTTTGGGCGAAACGGCCTTGACGGCCGGGTGGGGGCCAGAAAGTTGATTAGATGTTTGGGTTAGGGAGAAGAACAACAGATTCCAATGGTCATTCCTCTCTGTAACGCTTCTCTTTATCGAGCCTGGTCCTCAGCTCTGCCACGTCGCCTTGCATAGCCGTGAGTTTCTCCAACGGTATCAATCTTGCGGTTCAGTTCAGAAATCACCACAGTTTGATTACTCACTGATCTGCCCAGCTCCGTTAGCATGACGTGCACCCCTTGGGCTAGAGTATGTCCTGGCCATGGATGTCCTGGCGGTTGTAAGTATGTCCTGGTGCTGTTGACCAGCAGTTCTGTCACTACCCAGAACATCAAAACAAAAGACTATGACACCATTGGTTTTCAAGAGCTCTGGTGGCCTAGTGGATAAGGAGCTAGTCTGCCATGCTGAAACTGTGAGTTCAAAACTCAAAACTGGTGTTGTGGACAGTTTTTTGTCACTGGATGTTATAAAAGCTATGTAAAAATGCGTTACCTGTTGGTTGTTTGTCAATTATTGAATTTATGTGCAGTAATTGAACATGTGAAATTATACCTACAACGTGTCTCACTAATTACCCATTATATACAGTATAGACCCTTTTACTGTTGGTAAACAATTAAGTGTGCGCATTTTGGCAACAAAAGAATGAACCAGGTCCAGATCAATCAAATACATCTATTGACCGGTGTCATTATAGCGATGCGTGCGCAATGTCGAAACAGGATGATGACGCTGCACAGATTATGTTATAGACAGTGTGCGCATTTTGGCAACAAAAGAATGAACTACGGATGCCACCAGGTCCATCAGTCAAATGCATCGATTCTATTGACCTGGTGGTGCTATGTCAGTTATTGAATTCATGTGGTAGAGCCATCGCCCATAAATAAACAAGCGTGGGTCATATTTGTTTAGACCCTTTTAAAGCCTTCGTCAGCATAAGTATGCGCGCGCATTCTTGAAACAGAAGCACAGGGAGACAGACAAATTCAGAGCAAGCCGTATTTTAGTGCAAAGACTAGTATTTTATATACCATCAAGAAGTCTGGCTGTTGCGTCTACAGGTGTACAAATCGGCGCTCTAGTGGCAAACTTAATTTGTTTCAAGAGGAAACCGGCCTTTTCAGAACAGGAGTCGCCTGTGGCTACAAGCCATTAAGCGTAGCCTACGGACTTGACTGAGGACATCATCAGAAATGCCAGAGTTTGCGGTGCCCATTTTGTATCAGGTAAGTTCTGATTGATCATGTTGGCAATGTGTGTGAATTTGCTGCTATGTGAGAGATAAGGACGTTGTTGCATGTCGTCAAGCTTCCCCTTATGGTGTCAGAACGATGGCTTATGAATGCGATGTTATACAGTAGCCCAGAGATGGTTAGCACTGGCAGGGCTATTTCAGTTTGATAAAAGGCGTTGTGGTGTTTGAGCACGAGTTGTCGTGATGGACTTCGTTTTGGTGTGGAATTAGTTGTTTACATTTTGGTAGGAACAATTAAATTGTCCCAAGTGTTGCAAATTATTGGTACTCCTACCAGTGGCAATTGCTCCTATAAGCCAGGGTACGCCTGGCTTACCCATACAAATCCAAATAAAACTTGATTTTTGCGCCTTAAAAATCGACTTTAAGTCTGTTTTTGACTTAAATTGTATTCTGCCATCTCGCTTCATTATGGAGGTAGATTTGTCTCAATATTATTCGTGTGAACAGGTCAACAATCCGTGTGAGTGTGTTATCTGTAAATACAAAAAACCCTCCACAAATACCCCTAAAAGATTTCTAAACTCACAAAAATATTTTGCAAATGTAAAATCGATCTGCAAATACACACATGGATTCCACAAATAAAAAACATATCTGTGAATAGATTAAAACCATTTACACATATGAAAAGCATTTGTGAATATTTTGTGAATATCTTTCTAACATTTATAACTTTCGAGAGGGCATTCGTGAATCAGTGTTTTATTTGTGGATCTCAATTCTACGCGTGTGGATCTTAAAAGCATCCGTGGATCTCAATTCTATGTGTGTGGATAGAAAAGCCATTTGTGTATTGCAATTCTAGCTGGATCGCAAGTCTACAGTGGATCGTAATTCTACGAATCGTTTTAAGACATTTCTTCCTCCGACTGTGTGAAAATGGACTCGAGTTACTCCGGATAGCACGTGATTGCTTGTTGATGAGGTCTTTATCTATCACATTTCAAAGTAAGAGTATTCCTATGAGCTGTCAACGATAAGTAGGCCCGAGGCCAACTGTGCGTTCATTATTTACGTATCTGTTTCAATGTTGAACCCCCCTACAGGTATAAGCTTATTGATAGCCTATTGTTTGAATAGGCTATATATCAATGCAATATAATAATATATTTACATGATCACGACATTTCTCCCCACGTTCCATACGATAAAAAGGCATACCTGAGATGGTAGCATTACACCACTAGATGGCAGTAGTAATAAACTGGACATGAATAGGCCTACAGGCTAGTATATATTGTATATGTAGGCTATAGAACAGGGGTGGCCAACCAGTCAAAGACTAAGAGCCACAAAAATTACTGTGGTACCACCCAGAGCCACACCATATATACCAGCGTTTCTCAACCTTTTTATCAGTCACCGCACCCTTCATAAGTACTTAAAATCCCAAGGCACCCCAGTCTAAAATAAGAAGAAAAACGTTATTGTCCATTAAATATACATTTAAAGTTAATTTATTTAAAATTAATACATACAACAAGATATTTTCTGACATAATATATTTTGGACTGGGTTGGGTTAGGCTGGGCTGGACTGGGCTGGATTAGGCTGGACTGAACTGGACTGGGCTGCGTTAGGCTGGAATGGGCTGGGTTAGGCTGGACTGGACTGAGCTGGGTTAGGCTGGACTGGGCTGGGTTAGGCTGGACTGGACTGAGCTGGGTTAGGCTGGACTGGGCTGGGTTAGGCTGGACTGGACTGAGCTGGGTTAGGCTGGACTGGGCTGGGTTAGACTGGACTGGGCTGGGTTAGACTGGACTGGACTGAGCTGGGTTAGGCTGGACTGGGCTGGGTTAGGCTGGACTGTGCTGGGTTAGGCTGGACTGGGCTGGGTTAGGCTGGGCTGGACTGGGCTGGGCTGGGTTAGGCTGGACTGGGCTGGGTTGGGCTGGACTAAGACCTGGTCCAGAGCGATATCTATACAGATAACGCCCTGTTACTCTCAATGCAATTTGCCTATGAAAGCGCTTCATCGGCCCGGTCGTCCGAGTCTACAGACAAAACCGTTTCGTTACTCACCAAAGTAAACACATCGTTGGAAAGATGAAAGCCTTTTCTCCTAAGTCGCTACAGTTTGTAGTCCCCCACCTTACAAATAAAAGGCAAATTTGTACACTTAAATGTTTTATATCCACAGCGCATCGACTGTCTTCTTCTACCGGCGAATCGGCGCTCTCCGCTTTGTTTAGCCTACTCACTGCTGCCGCCCATGTCGGGGATGATGCATTACATCTTAAAGTCTCGCAACACCATTTAAGATGTAATGTCCTGTGTTCGTCTTCATATTTTCTTTTCGCTGCGCATTTCTTTCCAGCCATTCTTTGGTTGTGTACAGTAGCCTAGGCTACGTTTGCTTTTGTCGTAAAAGAGAATGACCCACGCAAAGCAAATTATTTTGTTTACAATTATTTTGTTACAAGGTGATTTGCTACCTATATGATTGGTTTGAAGTGGTTCTCACGCGACTTCTTAGCGAAACGAAGCTCGTTGACTGAGGCCATAGAGAGGGCAGGTGTGGACGAGAAAGCCTGAGTAAATATCTCACTGGTGTTTTCAGTGATGTGCCGTTTTGAGATAACCTCTGATTGAGAATTTGTGTGCATGGAGATAGTACTCTCAACAAAAACACAGGAATGATCAGAGAGCGCAACATCAGACACCTGAACCTTAGAAATATTCAGACCTTTGGTGATGATTAAGTCCAGAGTGTGCCCCTTGTTGTGTGTGGGCTTCGTCACATGCTGAGTCAGTCCATAGTTATCAAGGACACAACCTAGCTCTTTAGTCCCTCTGCCCTGAGGGTTGTCAACATGGATGTTAAAATCACCAACAATAGCCACACAGTCAAAGGCAATGCAGACAGTAGACAACAGTTCAGCAAAGTCATCAAAGAAGTTTGGACAGTATTTGGGTGGCCTGTAGATGTTTAGAAATATGGCTCGAGAAGAGGAATTCAACTGAAGAGCCACATATTCAAAGGAACCAAAATTTCCATAACACATCTGCTTACATTGGAGGGAGTCATTAAACAAGATGGCTACTCCACCTCCTTTCTTATGTACTCTAGCCTCACTCATAAAGCTGAAGTTGGGAGGAGTTGACTCAATAAGTACAGCTGCACTGTTACCTTGGTCTAGCCAAGTTTCAGTTAAAAACATAAAATCAAGATTGTGGTTGGTGATAAAATCATTGATTAAAAATGTCTTTCCTGCTAAAGATCTGACATTTAATAAAGCTAAGTTTAGTGTGCTGAGGGTATTATCTGCACATTTCTCTGTGATAGTTTGTGGCTGACGAGGAATAGATACTAAATTTGTAGAGCTGGTTGAGTGTTTCCTGTTACTTAGCAGATTCACCATTGTTTTTCTATTACCCATCAAGACAGGAATTGAGGAAGATACCATCACGTTGGGTCCTGGCTTGTCCTGGAAGGGGTCATGAGTGCCATTAGCCTTGTAGCCTGGACCCAGTACATATCAGTTAGAGCTTGCTGTATTTTGTAAACAAGTAACTGAATGTGCTGTGCCTTTATCAGGCTGGGCCCGGCGTTTCTCATGGGAGTTGGGGGAAGAGAAAATGGAGTTATTGCAGGGGGTAAAGGCGGTTGGGAGCGCGTAATACAGCGCGTGACGGTGCTTGCTGGTGGGTGCCGGTGAGAGGAAGCAAGTGAGAGACTCCCCCTGTTGGGGGGTTGGATCCTCGGTGGTGAGTGCTAGTGGGAGGGGGGGAGTGAGAGACTCCCCCTCTTGGGGGGGTGGATTCTTCGCTGGTGAGTGCTAGTGGGAGGGGGGGAGTGAGAGACTTCCCCTCTTGCAGTAGCTCATCAATTTGGCTGAGCTTCATTGTGGCAGCTTTGATGAGGCCCTTGATTGGTGAGCGTGGTGGAGGAGGGGAGGAGCATCGTTGGGTTGTTGCCGGTGGGGTGTGGTGTGAAGATTCTTCTTCCTGGCATGGGGGTCTCCCATAATCAGAGCTTTGTTGAAGCAACAGCTCTTCAAGGTTTCTGCCATGTTGTGATATGTCTTCCTTCTGTTTTGGTATTTCTTGTCTCTTGTCCTTGACCATGGCATTGGGAGCAGATGGATGACGCAGAGAATAGAACAGATTGGAGATAAACAGTTTTTCTCCTGACCTGTTAAGGCAGAGTCCATTTCTCTGAAAAAGATGGCATCGTTCCCAAAAAAATGGAAAATTGTCAATGTAGCGCAGTGAGTGAGTGGTACAGGCAGTTGAGAGCCATGTGTTCAGTGCCAACAGTCTGCTGAATCTCCCAACCCCTCTTCTGACTGGTGGTAGAGGGCCGCTGATAAACACCTCCGCTTTCAGAGAACTGACTGTGTTCAGCAGATCAATAAAGTCTCGTTTAAGAACTTCCGACTGCTGTTGCGCAACGCAATCACGTGCACAATGATGTTTTCCACAGTTGGATGTGTAACCCCGATATGTAAGATTTTTTCTGTCATGTCAGCAACCATATCCTTGGGAAAGCAGAGTATTTTGGTGCTTTCACTGCACATGCTTCTTACATCTTTTACAGTAAAGTCACCCACAATCAGAGTTTGAGGCCCAGTCGGTAGCTTTCCCTGTAGCCTTTTACCTTCTGGTTTACTCTCAGTCCTTACCCTGCTGTGTGAAGAAGAGATGTGATCCAGGTCATCAGACAGTGGGGCAAATTTGTTCTCCAGTTGTATGGTTGATTGTCGGCGAGATCTGTTTCTGGTTCTCCCTTTTGTGGTTGTCCACGGCGGTGTCCTTCTAGGGACAGGGGTTGAAGAGGCACTCTGCCTGGATGATAATGCAGGCCAGTCAGTCAGTCATAGTTCTCCAGGGACGGGTCTCTGCCTTGTTCTCCCATTTCCCTGGGAGGTGATTTTCTCTTAGGCTTTGCACCAAGAGAGTTCCAGGGAGGGTTTGTAGGTTTAGTGCCCAGTACATGGCTCTCCTGTTTCTTGGTAGTCTCCTTGGTGCTAATTAGCGGTGTGTTAGCATGCTCTTGTCTGGTACTGTTTTGAATCCATGGTAAGGTGGTGTCGTTCCCAGTTAGTCCATTGACTTCCACCCTCATCTCTAACCGGTTCATTTTTGTTTCCAGCACTGTAATCTTCTGCAGACGTTTGTGGAAGTCATCTTCAGTGAAAGGGGGCATCTTGCTGGCGTGCTCACGTTATCGTGAGGAGATGATAAAGACGTTGAAATATGGCAACTAAATCTTCAAAAAAAAAATATATATATATATATATATATATTAGAGTCCCCGTGATTTAAAGTATCCAGGAGCCACTGCTCACAGTTTCTTATGGAAGAAAAGCAACAATATCAGCTGAAAAATGCAGAAAATGCAAACAAAGGCGAGAGCAAGCAGCAGAAGCGTCTGCACTGTCTGAAAGCAGGAAGCAAGCCAAAGGGGAAAAGGGGAAAATCATGTTTAGCCCTGTTTTAAGGTTACTTATGATCATATACAATGGTTCAGATAAAAAAGCTGACAAAACTAGCACTTTTGAGAAAGTCTGATAATTGCTCTACCACCGTTTTGGTCATACAATGGATGTGGGTGGGTTCCTTGAAAAATCATTAAAAACATGTTAAACTCGCGATTTCAAAGACAAGAAGCTCACCAAGGGGGTAATTGGTGTCCGTTGGTGTTCTGACATCAAATTTGCCGCAAAGTATGAATCCTGTAGGGTTTTATTGATCATTTTGAGTGCTGGAGCAACGATTGCGCGCTGTGCGCATTAGTGCTGGAGCAAGTGAGGAAGATATTTCGTGTCTAAAGACGTTTGTAAAGATCATATTACAGAGGCATGTGAAATACCACAACAGGCCTATTCTCTCTATGTAAGCACAACTAGCGATTCATCAAGACAGATTGATGAAAACAACCGTTTCGCGGCAGAAAATAGATTTTTAGAAACTGCATTCTAAGTGCCCCGACCACCGCCATTACATGGATATACTGGCTCGCGCTGGATTTTAAATTTCTTCTACATGCCTCCGAACTACACCAAAGTGATCTCGGTGAGTCAAACGTCTTATAATATGTCGTAAATAAGGTCCAGGTTGTCAAAAACGAGCATTGTCCTTTAATCAGAGCACCATGGGAGGAACAGAGGTAATCCTAACATTAGGAAATGTGCTGTTAAGCCGTGTCATCACTAGAGTGAGAATATGCATGCAACCATTATGGTATATGTACAGTATGTAACACTTAATCTGATTAATAATTGTGATAGGAGAAGTCCAATAAATCCAGGTCCAGGCACCCAATGTGGGTTTGAATAATGTAAAAGGCCTTTAATTCAATTCATAGAGCTGTAGAGAAGTGTAACAAACACCAAGGTGGATCAGCTTGTGCCTTTTTAAGGGTGTGGCGCAAGCCGATACATGTTGGTGTATTTTACCCGTTTGGGTCATAACTTCTCCTCTGCTCTTGAACTTGATTCCTTCCATGACCACTGGTGGTTGGAGGGACACCAGTAGCACTCCTAATACCGCTGTCTTTCCATAATTGTGATTGCTTGTGTTACTTTTGGGGGTTAAAAAGTCAACACGGGGAGGGGGTTGAATACTTTACATAAGTCCCTCTGTACAGTATCTAGTTCTGAAGGCGCAAAATATAGGTCCACCTTTGTTAATGAATTATCCAGTAAAATAAATAAATAATTAATTTATCATGAGGGTGAGAAACACATTCATAAAATAGCTCTCTGACATGACTTTGTTACTTCTATTGAGGCTGACTATTGGAGATTCTGAACCAGTAGAACCGACCAAACCCAATCAAACGATTGGCTTGTTTTCAAGGTTCCTTCTGTCCATTCTGAACTAGGTAGATCTGCTTTTGTCCATGATGCTCCTTATACCTTCAACAGACTCTAAAGCTTGAGGTACTTGCTTCAGTCGCAGAGTTTAAATCCATGGCTTTGGCATTTGTACTTAGACCTGTCACTGTTTTTAATTATTATTATTATTATTATTATATTTAATATCATTATTATTATTATTATTATTAGTGTATATTGTATTTGTTCTGTACATCTGTGTGAAATCGTCAACACTGTAAATGAGGGAAACCTCAGTACTTTACGAGTATATATAAAGGTTTGAAATTAAATTAAATGAAACAGAAAGGACCGAGAAAGGAGTGGCCTAGGCTCTTGTTGAAAATTAAAATATGGACGTGACAGTATGGTTTTGAAAGCAACAATATTTTAAAATGTTACAATTTTTAATTTCTGACTTTAATATTATGTAGCCTATTTTGTATTATCAATTAGGGGTAGGGTCAGGTTAAAGGAGTAGTAAAGGGAAAATGCATGTTTAGCCCTGTTTTAAGGTTACTTATGATCATATACAATGGTTCAGATCAAAAAGTTGACAAAACTAGCACTTTTGAGAAAGTCTGATAATTGCTCTACCACCGTTTTGGTCATACAATGGATGTGGGTGGGTTCCTTGAAAAATCATTCAAAAAAACATGTTAAGCTCTCAAAAAGTAATAACCTGCTGGAAAAAGTAATTACCTGCTCTATGCACTTCCCTTTATGTGGTGAAGTAAGTAGACAGTAATCTCTGAGAATGTCCCGAGTGGGAGTCCAATGCTCTGACCACTACTCTACTTGTAGAATTTAGGTAAGGGATAAAAAGGTTGGGGTGAAAGGATGAACATGTAGAGGTTTGGTGTATAGTCCCATAAAGTCATCCCCACCGGCGCTTGAACCCCAGTCTCCCAGGTGGGAGTTCAATGCTCTGACCACTACTCTACACTCTACACTACAGTGGAAATCGGCAGGTTGGTTTTGGTGTCCTTCTTCCAGTCCCTAGTGTGGGTTGGGGTTAGAATATGGGTTGGGGTTGGGACAGGATCTGACCTATAAGGCAAGGGGTAAAGGTTGGAGTGAAAGGATGAACATGTGGAGGTTTGGGGTATAGTCCCATAAAGTCATCCCCACCGAACCCCGGTCTCCCGGGTGAGAGTCCAATGCTCTGACCACTACTCTTCGTGTGCAGTGGATATCGGCGGATTGAGTTTGGTGTCCTTCTTGATTTTGGTGTGCTGGGACTACTGCCTCTTGTGGTGCCAACAGAGAAATGCAGGCCAACATTGTCGGGAGGGAGGGAGTGGTAACCCGACATAGGTTATACTGGGTGCGCTGGCTTCCAGCCACACACAAAAATGAAAAATTTTGACTTGAGAACCAACGTGACTTCCTCTTTTCCTTGTTTAAGACGATAAGGGGAACCTCTCGTTGGAGAGGAGAAATACTTGACTTTGTGTGGTCATTTACTGAGGAGAGGACCTCACTGGACCCACAGGTGTATGCTTGAGTTACTTTCTCAATTTATTAAAGACTTTTGCTCAGATCTGATATGTCTCAGAATTTGTGTGAAATCTCCACTTCCCTCTTTCTGCTGGCAGAATGAGGAACTTGCTCTCCTTCACTCAGCAGTTACCATGATAACCTGAACTTGGTTTGAGATTAATTGTGCATATGTTGTGCGTACCTGGATGTCAGCGTCTCATGGTGTCCGATATCAATGACGGGAGATTGCTCCGTTTTGGGGTTTTCCAGTAGAGACTTTGGTTTGGATTTGATTTGTCTCAGATTACAGACACTCAGTCTGATAGAGAGTTTAGCAAGAGAAGCAGAACTCAGCCTGCAATGGAGGAATGTAACTACTCCAAAAATCCCTCGATGACATTGGGTGTCAGAGGAGAGAAACTCGACTCTATGGTCATTCTCCCTCGTCGCTGGAGGAAATTGTTCTAACTCCAGAATTCGTTGCAGAGGAGGCTGATCGTTGCTGGTGGTCAGTGTAGCGCCCCTTTGGTGTACTGACCTAATTAAGGGACCTACCCTGAGTTCAGTTTTTGGACAATATAATATCGTCTTAAATACACGTTATAACTACCCAGTAAATTATATCTGCATACTGTACTAAAATAAATCACACCACACTAGGTTCTCAATTTCAAAAGTATTATTGAATGATCATTAAATAAAAGAAAATTAAAAAACATAAATCAGATTACCACACTCAGTGGCAACTATGAATAAAATATTATAATCGTCCTCATAACCTAAATAAGGTAATTGGGCCCCTGTTTACTTGATTCGAATTGAATACCTTTAAATTGTATACTTCATCCCAATTGGTTGCCTTCCAAATTGTTTACTCAGCTTTTACTTTCAGTTAGCTTTAACCATTCAAATACATTGACAATGGGTCTGTATAATGAAAACAAGATAAAACAAACAAAAAGCCGGCACAAAATAAACCCCACGGTCAGTTACCGTTGCAGGCCTGTTGGTGCGTCGTAGCCACCTATAATGGCTCCTTCGCTCCACTGAGCCGAATGGCAGACGGTTCACTCAAGCAGTCTCCCAGTCACAGCGCGCTCACAGCGTGTCCCACGTGGAGAGAGAAAGTTGGACAAGGCGTGGAGAATTTCTCTATGAACGAAGTATCTTCAGATATTGCTCAGACACTCCCATATGCTGAGCTAGCGATCCTGCAGTGTCCTCACTCCATCCCGACAGATCTAGGTCAAGGTAAACTTTATTTATATAGCACATTTAACAACCAAAGTTGCTCCAAAGTGCATTCCAATATAAAAACAGACAAATACAAAATACAATATAGAGTCAAAGTTCAATAGACAAACTCAACACGACTAGGAATGTACTGTATGTCTACTATAATAGTATTAGTATTAGTAATGGTATGTACTACTATCTTCAAGGTAGTGCAGAAACAGCTGTCAATCTCTCCTGACGCTCCCAACTTTATATTGGGTGATTTTAACCATGTTTCTCTTAAAAAGACACTAAGGAACTTTTATCAATATGTATCCTGTCCAACCAGACGGGACAGGACATTTGACCTTTGTTATGGGTTGGTGAAGGATGCCTACAAATCTCTCCCCTTGGCCCCGCTGGGCAGAGCGGACCACAACTGCGTGCACTTGCTGCCTACCTACAAAACTGTCTTGAAGAGAGAGAAGGTTCAAAGGACATCAAGGTCTGGACACAAGAAGCTGTGCTTTGACTGCACGCACTGGGACATGTTTAAGAGGTCCTGTGGTGATAACATAGATGCACTTGTCCATGTAATATGTTCTTACATTGTTTTTTTTAGGGACATGATTATTCCTTGTAAGCGGGTTAAAAATTACCCGAACAACAAACCATGGGTGAATAAATCTGTGAAATCCAGCCTACAGAAAAAGAGAGCTGCTTTTAAGCAGGGTGCTTCCTCCTCTGACTTTCACACAGCCAATAGAGAGCTCAAAAGAGAAATCTTAAAGGCAAAGCAGAACTATAAATCTGAGCTAGAGAACAAGATGGCCACAAATAACCTGGGCTCCGCCTGGACGAGTATGAAAACTATAGCAGGCCTCCAGGGCTCAAAGAGTAACAACCAGATCAACATGGATGGCTTCAACTCAGACACTGAGTTTGCGAATGCTCTTAATGAGTTTTATAACCGTTTTGATAAATTTTATTTTAGTGATGAGGTCCAGGAGCTGAGGCACAAACTGGAGGAAGACCAGCACTTTAACATAGACCTCAGAGACGTGGAAAAGGCCTTTTTCTCAGTTAAAGTGAATAAAAGTCATGGTCCAGATAATATATGTAGACGCCTACTTAAATCCTGTGCGAGGGAGTTGAGTCCTATTTTTCATTTTATTTTTAATAAGTCTTTACAGGCCCAACATGTCCTCGCAATCTGGAAGGATACTGTGGTAGTCCCCGTCCCCAAAGTCAGCTGCCCCAAGACTCTCAATGATCTCAGGCCAGTGGCTCTCTCATCACTTGTGAGGAAAACCTTTGAGAGACTGGTCAAGACAGAGATCCTGACCAAAACAGAGAAGGCACCAGACCCTATGCAGTTTGCAAATAGACCTAACTGAGGGGTAGAGGATGCCACAGTCACCCTGCTCAACCTGATCGTCAAGCACTTGGAGGAAGTTGGGTCACACGTTAGACTACTTTGTAGCTAGCATGCTTCTCAAACAGTTCGGCTTGAGTAACAATCTTGTGGGTTGGGTTCTTGATTTTTTAACGAACAGAACACAGAGTCCGACTGAAGAAGGAGGCCTTCCGGGATATGTTAGCCCGGGAGACATTACATTTACATTACAGTCATTTAGCAGACGCTTTTATCCAAAGCGACTAACAATAATTGCATTTAACGTAGGAAGAGCCAATGTACTACTATTTGCTAGAACTCACAAGTGCATCTTCTTTCTAAAACAAACAAGTGACTAAGAGCATAATCTAGTGCTGAAGGCAAAGTGCAAGAATCACAATCTAAAGTACAGTGCAATATAATATAATAAGTGCTTAGGTGGGAGGATTGTTGTAGTACTTCTTGAAGAGATGAGTTTTGAGCCTGCGACGAAAGATGGGCAGCGACTCTGCTGTCCTGACATCAGTGGGCAGCTCATTCCACCACTGCGGAGCCAGGACAGAGAAGAGCCGTGACCGTGTCGATCGACCGCAGGAGCCTTTGAGTGACGGGGCAACCAGTCGCCCTGAGGTAGCAGAGCGTAGTGGTCGGGAGGGGATGTAGGGTTTGACCATGGCCTGGAGGTAGGAGGGGGCTGTTCCTTTCATTGCCCTGTAGGTTAGCGCCAGAGTTTTAAACTGGATGCGAGCCGCTACAGGGAGCCAGTGTAGGGAACGGAGGAGGGAAGTTGTGTGGGAGAATTTGGGGTGGTTGAACACCAGGCGAGCAGCAGCTTTCTGGACAAGTTCCAGAGGTTTAATGGCTGACGCCGGTGCCCCCGCGAGGAGGGAGTTGCAGTAGTCCAGGCGGGAGATCACCAGGGCCTGGATGAGTACCTGCGCCGTTTCATTAGTGAGGAAAGGGCGAATCCTCCTGATGTTGTAGAGCATGAATCTGCAGGAACGTGTGACGGATGTGACATGTGAGGAAAATGACAGTTGGTCATCCAGGGTCACACCCAGATTCCTCGCAGTCCGAGTCGGGGTCACCACTGTGTCTTCAATGGTGATGGCCAGGTCCCGGTGCGGACAGCCCTTCCCCGGGAGGAACAGCAGCTCAGTCTTGTCCAGATTGAGCTTGAGGTGATGTGTCATCATCCACTCCGAAATGTCAGCCAAGCACCCAGCTATGCGTGTCTCCACTTCTGTATCAGAAGGGGGAAATGACAGAACCAGTTGGGTGTCATCGGCATAGCAGTGATAGGAGAAGCCATGAGAGCGAATGACAGAGCCCAGAGATGTAGTGTAGAGGGAAAACAGGAGAGGACCCAGGACAGACCCTTGTGGAACCCCCGTAGTCAGACTACGCGGTTCCAGAAACAGTTGCAGAGATGATGTGCAGAGACCCCAGAAACAGTTGCAGGGTATCGACTGGCCCGGAGGGCTGTGGCTTCGGCCGTGACCAAGGCAAAGCAGCGGGTGTGGGAGGAGTTCGGAGAAACCATGGAGAAGGACTTTCGGTCGGCACCAAAGTGTTTCTGGAAGACCATCAGACACCTCAGGAAGGGAAAGCGGGGGACCATCCAAGCTGTATACAGCAAGGAGGGGACACTGCTGACCTCAACTGAGGAGGTTGTTGAGCGTTGGAAGGAGCACTTTGAGGAACTCCTGAACCCGACTAATCCACCCTCTACGAACGAGGCAGAGCTGGAAGATGATGGGGGGTCGTCAATGTCCTTGGAGGAGGTCACTGAGGTAGTCAAACAACTCCACAGTGGCAGAGCCCCAGGGACTGATGAGATCCGTCCAGAAATGCTGAAGGCGCTGGGTGTAGAGGGGCTGTCTTGGTTGACACGCCTCTGTAACATTGCGTGGAAGTCTGGGTCAGTGCCGAAGGAGTGGCAGACTGGGGTGGTGGTCCCCATATTCAAAAAAGGGGACCAGAGGGTGTGTGCGAATTATAGAGGCATCACATTACTCAGCCTCCCAGGGAAAGTTTACTCCAAGGTGCTGGAAAGGAGGGTCCGGCCGATAGTCGAACCTCAGATCGAAGAGGAACAATGCGGATTTCGTCCTGGTCGTGGAACTACCGACCAGCTCTTCACTCTCGCAAGGATCTTGGAGGGGGCTTGGGAGTATGCCCAACCTGTCTACATGTGTTTTGTGGACTTGGAGAAGGCTTACGACCGGGTCCGTCGAGAGGTCTTGTGGAGGGTTATGCAAGAGTATGGGGTGAGGGGGTCCCTACTTAGGGCCATCCAATCCCTGTACACCCAGAGCGAGAGCTGTGTCCGGGTCCTCGGCAGTAAGTCGTCTTCCTTTCCGGTGGGTGTTGGCCTCCGCCAGGGCTGCGCTTTGTCACCAATCCTGTTTGTGATTTTCATGGACAGGATATCGAGGCGTAGCCGGGGGGAGGTGGGTTTGCAGTTCGGTGAGCTGGGGTTCACGTCACTGCTTTTTGCAGATGATGTGGTCCTGATGGCATCAGCTGCCTGCGACCTCCAGCACTCTCTGGATAGGTTCGCAACTGAGTGTGAAGCGGCTGGGATGAGAATAAGCACTTCTAAATCTGAGGCCATGGTTCTCAGCAGGAAACCGGTGGCCTGTCCGCTCCGAGTAGGAAATGAGTCCTTACCCCAAGTGAAGGAGTTCAAGTATCTGGGGGTCTTGTTCACGAGTGAGGGAACCATGGAGAGGGAGTTTGGCCGGAGAATCGGAGCATCTGGTGCGGTTCTGCAGTCGCTTTACCGCACTGTTGTGACGAAAAGAGAGCTGAGCCAAAAGGCAAAGCTCTCGATCTACCGGTCTATCTTCGTCCCCACCCTCACCTATGGTCATGAAGGATGGGTCATGACCGAAAGAACGAGATCACGGATACAAGCGGCCGAAATGAGTTTTCTCCGGGGGGTGGCTGGGGTCTCCCTGAGAGATCGGGTGAGAAGTTCAGTCATCCGGGAGAGACTCGGAGTAGAGCCGCTGCTCCTTTGCGTCGAAAGGAGCCAGTTGAGGTGGTTCGGGCATCTAGTGAGGATGCCTCCTGGGCGCCTCCATAGGGAGGTGTTCCAGGCGTGTCCGGCTGGGAGGAGGCCGCGGGGTAGACCCAGGACTAGGTGGCGGGACTACATCTCCGCACTGGCCTGTGAGCGGCTAAAGATTCCCCAGGCAGAGCTGGTTGATGCTGCTAGGGAAAGGGATGTCTGGGGCCCCCTGCTGGAGCTGCTGCCTCCGCGACCCGACCCTGGATAAGCGGATGAAGATGATGATGATGAGAACACAGAGTGAGGGTTAATGGATCCCTATTGGATCAAGTCTGCTTTTCCACGGGTTCCCCACAGGGATGTGTTTTGTCACCCTTATTATATATCCTCTATACTAATATGTGTCAGAGTGGGTTCGAGAAGAGAACCATTATGAAGTATGCAGATGACACAGTCATTAACAGTCAGCTACAGCCAGGTGAGACCAGTCATGGTTCGGTCGTTGACCATTTTGTAGAGTGGTGTGACGAATCATATCTTGAGGTAAACACAAAAAAGACCCAGGATATGATCATAGACTATAGGAAGCAAGCCCCCCATATGAAGTTACAACCATCAAGGGCCAGACAGTTGAAAAGGTACAATCGTATAAATACCTGGGGACAATCATAGATTCAAAACTTAACTTTGGGGAGAATTGCGAAGCTGTGTGTAAGAAGGGACATCAGTGTCTTTTCTGTTTATGGAAACTGTCTTATTTTCATGTTGACAGAACTATGATGATGCTGTTCTATCACTCTTTTGTTGAATCTGTCCTGTCTTTCTGTCTAGTGTCATGGTTTGGTAACCTGTCTCTTAAGAACAGAAACTCACTGAGTCAGATTGTTAAATGGTCTAGTAGGCTTATCGGTGAGACACAGCTCAGCCCAGAATCCCTGTACATGAGACAGTTGCAGCGGTTAACTGGCTCAATCTTAGCTGATAGGTCTGAACCTCTGAACTGTGGGTTCCAGCTTCTCCCATCTGGCCTCACTGTACCAAGATGTAAAACCAAACGGCACAGGTCTAGCTTTGTCCCAGCAGCCATCACCCAGTTAAACAAAAACCAATGATCTCTTTGATGGTGGTGGTGGTGATAGTAATGATGATGACGACGACACTAAGGTTTTTGCTATTGTTGTCAAGGTAGTGTGTGTTGCACACCAGGGGACTCTGAGAGGTAGCAGTATTTAATAGCCTATGCAAGATGGTGGTGATGATGATGATGATGTTGATGAACTGATCCTGTTTTTTTTACTGTATTTATTTATGTTTTTGCTTTGCATTGTCCTGGGTTGTACGCCTGACTCAACTGCAAGCCAAATCTACCTTTGGGTATCAAATAAAGTAAATTAAAGAGCAAAACCTCCTATCTGAAAAATTCACTTTTTTGAGAAACGAAAAAAAAAAAAAAACATGTTTTTGTGCAGAATGCTATTTTTTAGGTATACAGAACTATGCAGATAGGAGGTTTTGCTCTTCGACCATCGGTAGGCTCAATCATGGATCAGGATCCAGTGCAAGTTCAAACGTTGCCTAAGACACTAAGGTATTTGATTTGATTCAGCTGAATAGGTTACATTTCACCCTAATGTTACCTGTCCCTCACTAATCTAGGTAATCAAGTCACTCCGCTGCCACTAGAAGTCGTTTGATCAACGATGCCTCCTGGTGGTTAGTGTGCAACACACTGTGTGAAAGACAAAACGTGCTGATGCCACGGTGCCACCGTGCTGCTGAATTTTGCGATTTCCAAAATAAGAGGCTCAGGCACTATATGTAGTAATGATCATGTGGTTTGTAGACAAGCCAGTACTAGGTAGGTACTGTTTGCAGGAATGTACTGTAGCAGAGTGCGTTGTTCCTAGTCAAAGAGAAGAGAATGTGGTTAAAAATAAAATGAGAGAGCTGTTTCTCCATCTTGTGAATGTTATTCTGTATTCAATTAATTGTATTTCAATTAAATGCATCACACAACTGTTAAGAGGAATCTGTTGTACAACCCCAATGTAAACTAGACCATAACCGGCATGGCTTTCAAACTAGTTTTGACCGTTCAGCTATACAATATGAGAATCTGGTATCTGTTCTACTTTCTGTAGTGATCTACAATGGCCGCATGTGGTAAAGAACTGTTGTTGGCCATTCTGGATGACCTGTCAACACGAGAGTTGAAAAAGTTTCAGTGGTACCTGCAGAATGAAGTTCTGGATGGTTTCCTGCACATCCCAAAGTGCAAGCTGGAGAACGCTGAAAGACACGACACAGTGGATAAGATGGTGGAAGCCTACCACCATGATGGAGCTCTGAAAATCTCAGTGGCGATCCTAAGAAAGATGAGCCTGAACAATCTAGCCGAGAGGCTGAAAGCAGGTCATTCTGATTTCTTTTCTTAGCTCTTCTAACATTCAAATAGCATCAATGAAGTTCAAAACAGGGTTGAAACCCAGCACCGCCTCAGGCAATCCTTCATAACCATCACAGAATGTAGAACATGAGTCTCTCACACAGCATCTCCTGATCCTCCCTGTTCTCTCTTTCCATACTGTAGGTGCTGAGGAGGCTGGTGAGAAGAATTCAGCGTCCTGCCTTCCTGAGGAAGCCCAGCGCTCCTCTCCTCCTCCCTGCCTTCCTGAGGAAGCCCAGCACTCCTCTCCTCCTCCCTGCCTTCCCGAGGAAGCCCAGCGCTCCTCTCCTCCTCCCTGCCTTCCTGAGGAAGCCCAGGGCTCCTCTCCTCCTCCCTGCCTTCCTGAGGAAGCCCAGTGCTCCTCTCCTCCTCCCTGCCTTCCTGAGGAAGCCCAGGGCTCCTCTCCTCCTCCCTGCCTTCCTGAGGAAGCCCAGCGCTCCTCTCCTCCTTCCTCCATCACTGAGACTGGAGGGCATGTTGCTGCTCCTGCACCCCCTGATGGAAACTCCACAGAGGATGGTAAATAACCTGACTGTCTCACAGTAGAATAGTGAGAGTTGAAGGACATGGAGGAGATTGTTTATGACTGCTGTGTAAACTACTGTATGAGAAACAGTAAAATAATTTAGTATTGAGGTCCCAGTGCTGTAGTTATGAAGTCGGAAATGTTTAAAAAACTGTAAAAATTCTTCCATGACCTCTCTCTCTCTCGACAAGACAATCAAGCAAGCTCCTGGAAAATGTGTAACTGTATTAGCTATATCATATGATGCATATATGTGCTGATATATTGATAGTAACATTGTTTTTTATTTTTATATCTATCTGATGAAGGTACTGCATACAAACGCGAATTCCAATTGGCACTCAAACTAAGGTTTCATAAAATATCTGAAGGGAAGAAAAAGCATGACAGGAAGACACTTCTCAATGACATTTACACAGAGCTCTACATCACAGAGGCTCAAAGTGCAGAGGTCAATCAAGAACATGAAGTGAGACAGATTGAGGCAGCATCCAGGAAATCAACAAGACCAGAGACACCAATCAAATGCAATGACATCTTTGAACCCAGAAATGGAGGTACCATCAGAACCGTACTGACAAAAGGTGTGGCTGGTATAGGAAAGACAGTCTCTGCGCAGAAGTTCATTCTGGACTGGGCTGAGGGAAAAGAAAATCAGGACATCGAGTTCATATTTCCTCTCACGTTCAGGCAGCTGAATTTGTTGAGAGAAGAAAACTACACTTTGGTTGAAGTTCTTCATGAATGCATCAGAGAGACTGAAGTGATTGAAAAGGGATTTCTCCACCACATTCTCATGCAATTACAAACGCCTGGGACAACAAACAATGATGAACGCAAATACAAAACGTTGTTTGTTTTGGACGGTCTGGATGAGTGTCGACCACCGCTAGACTTCAAAAAGAAGAATCGCTTTGATGATGTCACAGCGTCAACCTCAGTGGACATACTGCTGACAAACCTGATCAAGAGGAAGCTGCTTCCTTCTGCTCTGCTCTGGATAACCTCCCGACCTGCAGCAGCCAATCAGATTCCTGATGATTATCTTGATCTGGTGACAGAGGTACGAGGGTTCAATGACTCACAGAAGGAGGAGTACTTCATGAAGAGATTTCCAGATGACCAGGACCTGGCCAGAAGAATCTTCTCACACATCAAGACATCAAGGAGCCTCTACGTCATGTGTCACATACCAGTCTTCTCTTGGATTTCAGCTGAGGTTCTCAAGAAGATGGACAGAGAGCAAAGTGGAGAAATGCCAAAGACCCTGACTCAGATGTACACTCAGTTTGTGATAGTACAGATCAAACAGAAGAACGTGAAGTATCATGACAAAACTGGGACAGATCCACCCTGGGATAAAGAGAACATCAACATGATCCTGTCACTGGGGAAACTGGCTTTCCAACAGCTGGAGAAAGGCAACCTGATCTTCTATGAGACAGACCTGGAGGACTGTGGCATTGATGTCACAACAGCCACTGAGTATTCAGGAGTGTGCACAGAAATATTCTCTGAAGATTATGCATTGCAGGACAAGGTGTACTGCTTCATGCATCTGACCATCCAGGAGTTTCTGGCTGCTCTCTATGTGTTTCTGTCATTCCACAATGACAATGTTCTAGCAATGCAGCAATCCATTAAATGGAAAATGGCAAACTGGTTTAATTATAAACCTGCTGTCACATTCTACAAGAGTGCTGTGGACACGGCCTTGCAGAGTAAGAATGGACACCTGGACCTTTTCCTCCGCTTCCTCCTGGGCCTCTCACTGGAGTCCAATCAGACCCACTTACGAGGCCTATTGAAACAGACAAGAAGCAGCCCACAGAGCCATGAGGAAACAGTCCAGTGCATCAAGAAGCAGATCAAGAAGAACCCCTCTTCAGAGAGATGCATCAATCTGTTCCACTGTCTGAATGAACTAAAGGACCGTTCTCTAGTGGAGGAGATCCAACACTACCTGAGCTCAGGAGGTCTCTCTGAGGAAGATCTCTCACCTGCACAGTGGTCAGCTCTGGTCTTTGTGTTGCTGACATCGGAAGAGGAGCTGGCTGTGTTTAACCTGAAGAACTACTCCAGATCAGAGGAAGGTCTTCTGAGGCTGCTGCCAGTGGTCAAAGCCTCTACAACTGCTATGTACGTACAATATGAGGATATTTGATTTAATCATAGGGTGTCAATTATGTTTTCAAGCAACATATTTGTCTTTTCTGTTTTCAAAATATAATTCCACCATTATATGAAAACATGAAGCTGAGTAGGCTATACTTATTTATCATTCAGGCTGAGTAGCTGTAACATCTCAGTGCAATGCTGTGAAGCGCTGGCCTCAGCTCTCATCTTTTTGCTCAGTTATCCATGTTGGAGCTGTTAGCCCAGTTAGCAGTAGAGCATGAGAGTCTCAATCTCTGGGTGGCAGGTACCCCACTTGCGCAATAATTGTTTTTGTTATTTGTTTTTATTTTATTAAGATTTGTCTTATTATTATGAATCACGTTGAGATATGGATACACTAATGAGGTCTTATTTTCTGGGTTGTAGGTTTGAACCCCACACCAGCCACTGCTAAGCATTTCATTGTAGACAGAACCCATATTATTTACATATGGCAAATTTACAAGAGTTGTTATTTTTTTATTATTATTTATCAGATCATAGTATGAATACAAAATGCTGATGTCTTATTTTCTCCTGATGTCATTCAGCCTGAGTGGGTGTAATCTCTCAGAGGGATGCTGTGAAGCGCTGGCCTCAGCTCTCATCTCCTCACATCTGAGAGACCTGGACCTGAGGCTCAATGCCCTGCTGGATTCAGGAGTGAAGCTGCTCTCTGCTGGACTGGGGAATCCACACTGTAAACTGGAGACACTGAGGTCAGTATTACTGAGCATATTCATCCTGTCATTGATTGTGTTTGAATGTCTCAGTACAACAGTAACATACATTTTATATCTCTTCCCTTAAAGTAGCATGTCGAGCATGGATACTCAGCTTAAGAAATAGGCTTTCAAACAAATATGGTTCACCAAACAGAGACTATCACTACAAATCAAGTACATCTGATCAGCCAAGTGCCCAATATCAAATCAGATGTACAACTTTTAATAACACTGAGTAACATGTTTACGTTATCAGAATCTGAAGACTAAAAACCATCTGATCTCTACATTAGAACATGTCTGAACAAAAGAAAGAAACCACACACTCAAGCTCTCAATGCAGGGTGATTTAATTGAACGGACGAACGTTTCGCCCTTGCGGCCTTTGTCAAAGTCATACAGCGCCCATGGGTGACACACCTTAAATAGTGCACGCCCCTGATTAACCAGTGACGTCAGGGGGCAGGTTATGCATTTCAACATTTTAAGATGTAAACAGTTTCATAGAATAATTGAGTTTACAAATACAGTTGTACAAATATGAAATGCATAATTAGCTATGATGATGAATAGTGGTGACAGTGTATACAGTTACAGAAAGTGCACAAAAGACAGCCTCAGTAATAGAATAGGGGGATAGAATACATTACACCAATAAGATATAAAATATACAGAATATTTACATAAATTATTTACAAGAAGGGGCAAGAAAAGCTTAAACATCAAACCCAAAAGGGCATCATAACAAGCTCAAACTGGACTTCCTATCAGGTGGATGAGGGTGTAACGAGGCCATTCCCCGTGGATGACAAGATTATAGGAAACATTTCAATTCAAATTCAGCATTAAAACCATGAGGGGCCAGAGTTTTCAAATAGTGAATGTAGAAGTTCTCCCTTCTGGATAGTAGGTTGTCTAAATTGCCACCCCTTCTAGGGAGGGAGACATGTTCTATTCCTATGTAACTCAAAGAGGAAATAGGATCATTCTCTTCTACAAGTGCGCTGCTACTGCCAGGGTAGTTGTGGTTTTTACATAGATAGTGCTGCCATGTTCCACGATGCGGGTCTTTAGTTCACGGCTAGTCTTACCTACATAAGACGTCCCACAAGGACCTATGTGATTAAATATACAGTATCACTGACTAAGTATGGCAAATGATGACCCCTTTAATGGGAATGGACTGTGAGGGGTGCTTGAGGGTGCTGCAGGTGTGTGTAGTTACTCTGTACAGTTACACTCACAACCTCAAGAGGGAGTAGAACACTGTCAAAATGTAACCCAGATGTTCATACAGGTGTTGGACTGGTACTGTAGTAAGCCTGAACTGTTAACAACTACATGTACTGCAGAAAATGTCTCCACTTACGAGGCAAATGTGATCATTATTTTGACCCGTGGGCCTTTGGTCTACAGACAAAATAAATGTTGTAGACACACCTAAGGGTTTGGTGGTCTATTCCCACTTTCTGTCATTGTGATTATAAAATATTTGCTGTCTTCCATGTTTGGGCTGTTGGTTAACTCAGTCAGGCATGGGGCTCAATCTCAGGGTTGTAGGTTTGAACCCCACACCAGCCACTGCTAAGCATTTCATTGTAGACAGAACCCATATTATTTACATATGGCAAATGTACAAGAGTTGTTATTTTTTATTATTATTTATCTGATCATAGTATGAATACAAAATGCTGATGTCTTATTTTCTCCTGATGCCATTCAGCCTGAGTGGGTGTAAACTCTTTAAGGGATGCTGTGAAGCTCTGGCCTCAGCTCTCATCTCCTCACATCTGAGAGACCTGGACCTGAGTTTCAATAACCTACAGGATTCAGGAGTGAAGCTGCTCTCTGCTGGACTGGAGAATCCACAGTGTAAACTGGAGAAACTGAGGTCAGTATTACTGAGCATATTCATCCTGTCATTGATTGTTTTTGAATGTCTCAGTACAACAGTAACATACATTTTATATCTCTTCCCTTAAAGTAGCATGTCGAGCATGGATACTCAGCTTAAGAAATAGGCTTTCAAACAAATATGTTTCACCAAACAGAGACTATCACCACAAATCAAGTACATCTGATCAGCCAAGTGCCCAATATCAAATCAGATGTACAACTTTTAATAACACTGAGTAACATGTTTACGCTATCAGAATCTGAAGACTAAAAACCATCTGATCTCTACATTAGAACATGTCTGAACAAAAGCAAGAATCCACACACAAAAGCTCTCAATGCAGGGTGATTTAATTGAATGGACGAACGTTTCGGCCTTGCGGCCTTTGTCAAAGTCATACAGCACCCATGGGTGACACACCTTAAATAGTGCACGCCCCTGATTAACCAGTGACGTCAGGGGGCAGGTTATGCATTTCAACATTTTAAGATGGAAACAGTTTCATAGAATAATTTAATTTACAAATACAGTTGTACAAAGATCAAATGCATAATCAGCTATGATGATGAATTGTGCTGTCAGTGTATACAGTTACAGAAAGTGCACAAAGGACAGCCTCAGTAATAGAATAGGGGCATAGAATACATTACACCGATAAGATATAAAATATACAGAATATTTATATAAATTACTTACAAGAAAGGGCAAGAAAAGCTTAAACATCAAACCCAAAAGGGCATCATATGAAGCTCAAACTGGACTTCCTATCAGGTGGATGAGGGTGTAACGAGGCCATTCCCCGTGGATGACAAGTTTATAGGAAACATTTCAAATCAAATTCAGCATTAAAACCATGAGGGGACAGAGTTTTCAAATAGTGAATGTAGAAGTTCTCCCTTCTGGATAGGAGGTTGTCTAAATTGCCATCCCTTTTAGGGAGGGAGACATGTTCTATACCTATATAACTCAAAGAGGAAATAGGATCATTCTCTTCTACAAAGTGCGCTGCTACTGCCAGGGTAGTTGTGGTTTTTACATAGATAGTGCTGCCATGTTCCACGATGCAGGTCTTTAGTTCACGGCTAGTCTTACCTACATAAGACGTCCCACAATGACTTATGTGATTACATATACAGTATCACTGACTTAGTATGGCAAACGATGACCCCTTTAATGGGAATGGACTGTGAGGGGTGCTTGAAGGTGCTGCAGGTGTGTGTAGTTACACTGGACGCAGACATGAGTGTGCGGGTCTTTTCTTCAGTCTGTAACCCGTTACACACCTCTCCAAGACCACGGTGTGCCTTTTCTTTTTTCTAAACTCCACTTTTCCACACAGCGCACCACCACTCACAACCTCAAGATGGAGTAGAACACTGTCAAAATGTAATCCAGATGTTCATACAGGTGTGGGACTGGTACTGTAGTAAGCCTGAACTGTTAATGTACTGCAGAAAATGTCTCCACTCATGAGGCAAATGTGATCATTATTTTGACCCGTGGGCATTTGGTCTACAGACAAGATAAATGTTTCAGACACACCTAAGGGTTTGGTGGTCTATTCCCACTTTCTGTCATTGTGATTATAAAATATTTGCTGTCTTCCATGTTTAGGCTGTTGGTTAACTCAGTCAGGCATGAGGCTCAATCTCAGGGTTGTAGGTTTGAACCCCACACCAGCCACTGCTAAGCATTTCATTGTAGACAGAACCCATATTATTTACATATGGCAAATGTACAAGAGTTGTTATTTTTTATTATTATTTATCAGATCATAGTATGAATACAAAATGCTGATGTCTTATTTTCTCCTGATGTCATTCAGCCTGAGTGGGTGTAAACTCTCAGAGGGATGCTGTGAAGCGCTGGCCTCAGCTCTCATCTCCTCACATCTGAGAGACCTGGACCTGAATGTGAATAACCTGCAGGATTCAGGAGTGAAGCTGCTCTCTGCTGGACTGGGGAATCCACATTGTAAACTGGAGAAACTGAGGTCAGTATTACTGAGCATATTCATCCTGTCATTGATTGTGTTTGAATGTCTCAGTACAACAGTAACATACATTTTACAACTTTTAATAACACTGAGTAACATGTTTACGTTATCAGAATCTGAAGACTAATCAGCTATGATGATGAATTGTGCTGTCAGTGTATACAGTTACAGAAAGTGCACAAAAGACAGCCTCGGTAATAGAATACGGGCATAGAATACATTACACCAATAAGATATAAAATATACAGAATATTTATATAAATTATTTACAAGAAAGGGCAAGAAAAGCTTAAACATCAAACCCAAAAGGGCATCATATGAAGCTCAAACTGGACTTCCTATCAGGTGGATGAGGGTGTAACGAGGCCATTCCCCGTGGATGACAAGTTTATAGAAAACATTTCAGTTCAAATTCAGCATTAAAACCATGAGGGGCCAGAGTTTTCAAATAGTGAATGTAGAAGTTCTCCCTTCTCGATAGGAGGTTGTCTAAATTGCCACCACTTCTAGGGAGGGAGACATGTTCTATTCCTATATAACTCAAAGAGGAAATAGGATCATTCTCTTCTACAAAGTGCGCTGCTACTGCCAGGGTAGTTGTGGTTTTTACATAGATAGTGCTGCCATGTTCCACGATGCGGTCTTTCCCACTGAGCAAAGACACGTCTAAAAGACGTCTTTTAGATGTCTTTTTTGTCTTTTTCGGACGTCCAAAGACATCCAATTAGGAGCCAGAATGAAAGTTTTTTTTTTACGTTCAGATATTGAACCCGTTTTGCACGTCCACAGACGTCTTAGAGGGGTCCAAGCCAGACGTTTGAATATTGAGGGGTCCAGCAGACGTACAAATGGGGTTCTGGACCGACGGACGTTATTAAGACATGATCTGAACGTCTCCCTGATGTTGCGTGTTTGCTGGGTTAGTTCATGGCTAGTCTTACCTACATAAGACGTCCCACAAGGACTTATGTGATTAAATATACAGTATCACTGACTTAGTAGGGCAAATGATGACCCCTTTAATGGGAATGGACTGTGAGGGGTGCTTGAAGGTGCTGCAGGTGTGTGTAGTTACACTGGACGCAGACATGAGTGTGCGGGTCTTTTCTTCAGTCTGTCACCCGTTACACACCTCTCCAAGACCACGGTGTGCCTTTTCTTTTTTCTAAACTCCACTTTTCCACACAGCGCACCACCACTCACAACCTCAAGAGGGAGTAGAACACTGTCAAAATGTAACCCAGATGTTCATACAGGTGTGGGACTGGTACTGTAGTAAGCCTGAACTGTTAACAACTACATGTACTGCAGAAAATGTCTCCACTCATGAGGCAAATGTGATCATTATTTTGACCCGTGGGCCTTTGGTCTACAGACAAAATAAATGTTGTAGACACACCTAAGGGTTTGGTGGTCTATTCCCACTTTCTGTCATTGTGATTATAAAATATTTGCTGTCTTCCATGTTTGGGCTGTTGGTTAACTCAGTCAGGCATGAGGCTCAATCTCAGGGTTGTAGGTTTGAACCCCACACCAGCCACTGCTAAGCATTTCATTGTAGACAGAACCCATATTATTTACATATGGCAAATGTACAAGAGTTGTTATTTTTTATTATTATTTATCAGATCATAGTATGAATACAAAATGCTGATGTCTTATTTTCTCCTGATGTCATTCAGCCTGAGTCGGTGTTATCTCTCAGAGGGATGCTGTGAAGCTCTGGCCTCAGCTCTCATCTCCTCACATCTGAGAGACCTGGACCTGAGTCACAATAACCTGCAGGATTCAGGAGTGAAGCTGCTCTCTGCTGGACTGGAGAATCCACAGTGTAAACTGGGGAAACTGAGGTCAGTATTACTGAGCATATTCATCCTGTCATTGATTGTGTTTGAATGTCTCAGGCCAACAGTAACATACATTTAATATCTCTTCCCTTAAAGTAGCATGTCGAGCAGGGATACTCAGCTTAAGAAATAGGCTTTCAAACAAATATGGTTCACCAAACAGAGACTATCACCACAAATCAAGTACATCTGATCAGCCAAGTGCCCAATATCAAATCAGATGTACAACTTTTAATAACACTGAGTAGAGTAACATGTTTACGTTATCAGAATCTGAAGACTAAAAACCATCTGATCTCTACATTAGAACATGTCTGAACAAAAGCAAGAATCCACACACTCAAGCTCTCAATGCAGGGTGATTTAATTGAATGGACGAACGTTTCGGCCTTGCGGCCTTTGTCAAAGTCATACAGCACCCATGGGTGACACACCTTAAATAGTGCAATCCCCTGATTAACCAGTGACGTCAGGGGGCAGATTATGCATTTCAACATTTTAAGATGGAAACAGTTTCATAGAATAATTTAATTTACAAATACAGTAGTAAAAAGATCAAATGCATAATCAGCTATGATGATGAATAGTGGTGTCAGTGTATACAGTTACAGAAAGTGCACAAAGGACAGCCTCAGTAATAGAATAGGGGCATAGAATACATTACACCGATAAGATATAAGATATACAGAATATTTATATAAATTATTTACAAGAAAGGGCAAGAAAAGCTTAAATATCAAACCCAAAAGGGCATCATATGAAGCTCAAACTGGAATTCCTATCAGGTGGATGAGGGTGTAACGAGGCCATTCCCCGTGGATGACAAGTTTATAGGAAACATTTCAATTCAAATTCAGCATTAAAACCATGAGGGACCAGAGTTTTCAAATAGTGAATGTAGAAGTTCTCCCTTCTGGATAGGAGGTTGTCTAAATGGCCACCCCTTCTAGGGAGGGAGACATGTTCTATTCCTATATAACTCAAAGAGGAAATAGGATCATTCTCTTCTACAAAGTGCGCTGCTACTGCCAGGGTAGTTTTGGTTTTTACATAGATAGTGCTGCCATGTTCCACGATGCGGGTCTTTAGTTCACGGCTAGTCTTACCTACATAAGACGTCCCACAAGGACTTATGTGATTAAATATACAGTATCACTGACTTAGTATGGCAAACGATGACCCCTTTAATGGGAATGGACTGTGAGGGCTGCTTGAAGGTGCTGCAGGTGTGTGTAGTTACACTGGACGCAGACATGAGTGTGCGGGTCTTTTCTTCAGTCTGTCAGCCATTACACACCTCTCCAAGACCACGGTGTGCCTTTTCTTTTTTCTAAACTCCACTTTTCCACACAGCGCACCACCACTCACAACCTCAAGAGGGAGTAGAACACTGTCAAAATGTAACCCAGATGTTCATACAGGTGTGGGACTGGTACTGTAGTAAGCCTGAACTGTTAACAACTACATGTACTGCAGAAAATGTCTCCACTCATGAGGCAAATGTGATCATTATTTTGACCCGTGGCCCTTTGGTCTATAGACAAAATAAATGTTGTAGACACACCTAAGGGTTTTTGGTCTATTCCCACTTTCTGTCATTGTGATTATAAAATATTTGCTGTCTTCCATGTTTGGGCTGTTGGTTAACTCAGTCAGGCATGGGGCTCAATCTCAGGGTTGAAGGTTTGAACCCCACACCAGCCACTGCTAAGCATTTCATTGTAGACAGAACCCATATTATTTACATATGGCAAATGTACAAGAGTTGTTATTTTTTATTATTATTTATCAGATCATGGTATGAATACAAAATGTTGATGTCTTGTTTTCTCCTGTTGTCATTCAGCCTGAGTTGGTGTAGTCTCTCAGAGGGATGCTGTGAAGCGCTGGCCTCAGCTCTCATCTCCTCACATCTGAGAGACCTGGACCTGAGTTTCAATAACCTACAGGATTCAGGAGTGAAGCTGCTCTCTGCTGGACTGGAGAATCCACAGTGTAAACTGGACAAACTGAGGTCAGTATTACTGAGCATATTCATCCTGTCATTGATTGTATTTGAATGTCTCAGTACAACAGTAACATACATTTTATATCTCTTCCCTTAAAGTAGCATGTCGAGCAGGGATACTCAGCTTAAGAAATAGGCTTTCAAACAAATATGTTTCACCAAACAGAGACTATCACTACAAATCAAGTACATCTGATCGGCCAAGTGCCCAATATCAAATCAGATGTAAAACTTTTAATAACACTGAGTAGAGTAACATGTTTACGTTATCAGAATCTGAAGACTAAAAACCATCTGATCTCTACATTAGAACATGTCTGAACAAAAGCAAGAATCCACACACTCAAGCTCTCAATGCAGGGTGATTTAATTGAACGGACGAACGTTTCGGCCTTGCGGACTTTGTCAAAGTCATACAGCACCCATGGGTGACACACCTTAAATAGTGCATGCCCCTGATTAACCAGTGACGTCAGGGGGCAGGTTATGCATTTCAACATTTTAAGATGGAAACAGTTTCATAGAATAATTTAATTTACAAATACAGTTGTAAAAAGATCAAATGCATAATCAGCTATGATGATGAATAGTGGTGTCAGTGTATACATTTACAGAAAGTGCACAAAGGACAGCCTCAGTAATAGAATAGGGGAATAGAATACATTTCACCAATAAGATATAAAATATACAGAATATTTATATAAATTATTTACAAGAAAGGGCAAGAAAAGCTTAAATATCAAACCCAAAAGGGCATCATATGAAGCTCAAACTGGACTTCCTATCAGGTGGATGAGGGTGTAACGAGGCCATTCCCCGTGGATGATAAGTTTATAGAAAACATTTCAATTCAAATTCAGCATTAAAACCATGAGGGGCCAGAGTTTTCAAATAGTGAATGTATAAGTTCTCCCTTCTGGATAGGAGGTTGTCTAAATTGCCACCACTTCTAGGGAGGGAGACATGTTCTATTCCTATATAACTCAAAGAGGAAATAGGATCATTCTCTTCTACAAAGTGCGCTGCTACTGCCAGGGTAGTTGTGGTTTTTACATAGATAGTGCTGCCATGTTCCACGATGCGGGTCTTTCCCACTGAGCAAAGACACGTCTAAAATACGTCTTTTAGATGTCTTTTTTGTCTTTTTCGAACGTCCAAAGACATCCAATTAGGAGCCAGAATGAATGTTTTTTTTTAACGTTCAGATATTGAACCCGTTTTGCACGTCCACAGACGTCTTAGAGGGGTCCAAGCCAGACGTTTGAATATTGAGGGGTCCAGCAGACGTACAAATGGGGTTCTGGACCGACGGACGTTATTAAGACATGATCTGAACGTCTCCCTGATGTTGCGTGTTTGCTGGGTTAGTTCATGGCTAGTCTTACCTACATAAGACGTCCCACAAGGACTTATGTGATTAAATATACAGTATCACTGACTTAGTATGGCAAATGATGACCCCTTTAATGGGAATGGACTGTGAGGGGTGCTTGAAGGTGCTGCAGGTTTGTGTAGTTACACTGGACGCAGACATGAGTGTGCGGGTCTTTTCTTCAGTCTGTCACCCGTTACACACCTCTCCAAGACCACGGTGTGCCTTTTCTTTTTTCTAAACTCCACTTTTCCACACAGCGCACCACCACTCACAACCTCAAGAGGGAGTCGAACACTGTCAAAATGTAACCCAGATGTTCATACAGGTGTGGGACTGGTACTGTAGTAAGCCTGAACTGTTAAAAACTACATGTACTGTAGAAAATGTCTCCACTTACGAGGCAAATGTGATCATTATTTTGACCCGTGGCCCTTTGGTCTACAGACAAAATAATGTTGTAGACACACCTTTGTGTTTTTGGTCTATTCCCACTTTCTGTCATTTTGATTATAAAATATTTGCTGTCTTCCATGTTTGGGCTGTTGGTTAACTCAGTCAGTCATGAGGCTCAATCTCAGGGTTGTAGGTTTGAACCCCACACCAGCCACTGCTAAGCATTTCATTGAAGACAGAACCCATATTATTTACATATGGCAAATGTACAAGATTTGTTATTTTTTATTATTATTTATCAGATCATGGTATGAATACAAAATGCTGATGTCTTATTTTCTCCTGATGTCATTCAGACTGAGTGAGTGTAATCTCTCAGAGGGATGCTGTGAAGCGCTGGCCTCAGCTCTCATCTCCTCACATCTGAGAGACCTGGACCTGCGTCGCAATAAGCTGCAGGATTCCGGAGTGAAGCTGCTCTCTGCTGGACTGGGGAATCCACACTGTAAACTGGAGAAACTGAGGTCAGTATTACTGAGCATATTCATCCTGTCATTGATTGTGTTTGAATGTCTCAGTACAACAGTAACATACATTTTATATCTCTTCCCTTAAAGTAGCATGTCGAGCATGGATACTCAGCTTAAGAAATAGGCTTTCAAACAAATATGTTTCACCAAACAGAGACTATCACTACAAATCAAGTACATCTGATCAGCCAAGTGCCCAATATCAAATCAGATGTACAACTTTTAATAACACTGAGTAACATGTTTACGTTATCAGAATCTGAAGACTTAAAACCATCTGATCTCTACATTAGAACATGTCTGAACAAAAGAAAGAAACCACACACTCAAGCTCTCAATGCAGGGTGATTTAATTGAATGGACGAACGTTTCGGCCTTGCGGCCTTTGTCAAAGTCATACAGCACCCATGGGTGACACACCTTAAATAGTGCACGCCCCTGATTAACCAGTGACGTCAGGGGGCAGGTTATGCATTTCAACATTTTAAGATGGAAACAGTTTCATATAATAATTGAGTTTACAAATACAGTCGTACAAATATCAAATGCATAATCAGCTATGATGATGAATTGTGCTGTCAGTGTATACAGTTACAGAAAGTGTACAAAAGACAGCCTCGGTAATAGAATAGGGGCATAGAATACATTACACCAATAAGATATAAAGTATACAGAATATTTATATTAATTATTTACAAGAAAGGGCAAGAAAAATTTTAACATCAAACCCAAAAGGGCATCATATTAAGCTCAAACTGGACTTCCTATCAGGTGGATGATGGTGTAACGAGGCTGTTCAGGAATTTACATCCAAACACCTTAAACCTTTGTCCTCTCACTTCTCTTGTAATTCCATCACCTTCCCCAAATATTCACATAGCTGTGCTAACATACAAAATGGCTTCCAGAGAAGGCCATCTGTCTACAATAGAATAACCATCCTTTGTCCCCAATTGCCGCCCTTTTTCTCATGTCACATGTCTGTACTCTTGGCCACGCCTGCCATTTCATATGATGTACAATGCAGTAGCCAATCACATCCTGGAAGGACCTTACCTGTGGTTTGACTGCATATAAGGCACCGCAGAAGACCAAACGGGCACTTCGCTGAATAAACCACCCTTGTTGCGTTTTCAGGAAGTCCTTGCGCTCGTATGCTTTTCACAATAAACCAGACTTAACCTTTTGAAAGAATCTTGGTAAATCCTTTTGACTAGATCAGTTATTTTATGATCACAGTTGGCGACGCGGATGAAAGGGAGGACTGCCTGCGTGTTGCTTCGGGATTCCAGTGGATGAACTGGTGACAGACGTGTCGGTCCATTATAGTGGCCGTTGGAAAGTCAATCTTCTCTCTTGCGCCAGAGCGCACGCCGAGATTATTTCCTCAGTTCTTCCACTGGATTCTTGAAGCTCACAGGTACGTTTAAACGAACCCTCTTATGGTTCTGAGTTGTATTTGCCTTGTTTTAGTTTCGGATTGTGTTGGTCTGGCGTGTTCTGAAAACAAAAGCCCCGCGGGGGGGGGGGGAGTTGGGTGTTTCCTACCGAGGGTAGGGCGCTCGTTGTTGTTGATGTTTCGTTTTAGAACGATTACCAACAGATGAAGCTACGGGGAGTTGTACCGTTGAATGTTTTTCTCAGCGAAGGTTGTACCGTTGAATGTTTTTCTCAGCGAAGGTTGTACCGTTGAATGTTTTTCTCAGCGAAGGTAGCTACGGGGAGTGGTTTGGTAGTGGTTCCGACCCGCGTTTCTGGTAGAAGCGTTTGTCCCTTTTTATCCCGGGTGGTTGGGTAGCTTCCAACCAAGAGGCAGCCGAGTGTTGTAACGTGGGCCTCCCTACTAACACACGCAGGTTGCGCAAACGTTCTACATACGGCCGCTATAGGTGACGATTCGTCTGCGCCGCGTGCGGAAATTACGCGGCCATTTACGGAAACGCGAGATCTGCCGTTTAGTAGACGCTACGTTAGAACGACACGTCATTCCGAAGTTGCGGCCGCGTGCAAAGAACGCACGTGATCACGTGGGCAGGAACCTCCGTTATAAACTCGCTTGGCTGACACTAGATTAACAGGTATTTATATGACTTGGTCTGCACGTCTTTTTCGCACGGTGCAAATATGGTGCGGCCGCGTGCAAAAAACGTGGGCAGGAACTTCCGTAATAAACTCACTTGGCTGACACTAGATTTACAGGTATTTATATGACTTGGTCTGCACGTCTTTTTCGCACGGTGCAAATATGGTCACTTACTGACCACTGGCTATATTTAGCATTTGCAGTACCACTGGCTATATTTAGCATTTGCAGTACCACTGGCTATATTTAGCATTTACCAGTACAAAAACGAATTAATGCTATATGGGGATATAGCAGCAAGCATTATGATACAAACCAATATAAGACTGAACACCATTAACAGTTTAGAACATTTTATTACACAAAGTACATTACAAATTAAAAGTATACATATTTACAAGGATGAGGTTTACGGTCTGTCACATTACGCATAGCCAGAAAAGCAAAAAAAAGCATGTACAAGCTCTGGCTAGCAACCCATTATCTGACAATTGCAAAAGTTCTAAAAACAAAAATGAAACAGTGCGCATTCTGTGGCAGGCAGACCGGGAACAGACCGTTGTATCCCACAAAAAAAAGGTTAAAATTTACAAAAACTATTTACAAAAAAGGCATCCATCCTGGCAGGCTGGAAAGGCAGGTTTAGGGAGACGGGCTGGGGGTCACCCACATCTGAATCGAGGGTCTGGGCAGAAGAGGTCATCCTCATCTGAATACTCCACTGTGGTCAGGGCTGGATCTGTGGTCAGAGGCTGGGCTGGGGAGGTCAGCTGGGCTGGAGCAGATGCCTAAGGACATAATGAAATGGCTGTAAAAGCAAGTCGCATACGTTCATTGGAAGCGTGCCATGTCACTGGATACGAGAAAATTAACTGCCTGACATCACATACCTTTTTGAATCGAGCAGGGGCATGTTTCAGCATCTCCTGCAGCTGGGCAGACACCTCCGTCACAGTGGTGCTTGGCTTACAGGCCATAACTGCACCTTTTAACCAAAAAGGGAATGGTTTCAATGCACATGGCATGAAGCAAAGACAATGTATTATTTTGCGAAAATATGAACAATCCCTTACGTAATATGACATTGTAGAGGGTCATATTCTTCAGAGGCTTCTTCCCCCTCTTCCCATGGATGCTGTAGACACACAACACTCTGTGTATGGCAATGGCTGACAGCACCCGCCGGACCACATCTGGCAGATCTTTGCCCCCAATGGAACTCAGATATCGTGTCTGCAAAACATAAAGACAATGATTTACTTTTACATTTCCTTAACACTTCCCTGCAAAAATAAGGAACAAAGTTCTGCCCTGAAGTTACTCACCATCTTCCTTTGATGATCCTTGTCCTTCAGCTACTCCTCCAAGACCAGCAGCTCCTCCTCCGTTTTAGCAGGGTGCAGGTCATCCAGTACTGCTCCCCGATAGCTGTCTGCAGACTCGCCGGACAGTCTCTGCTCCAGCCTCATCATTGTCTGTGCCATCTCCCTCAGACTCTGCATGACGCTGGAGAACTGCTGACACATCATCCTCTGGAAGTCTGGATATTAAACACAGATGTGGCTATAAGTAATTGTACGGTCCCATAATGGATATTCAGCTCAAAGTATATCCCTACATGCAGCATGAAGTAGTTCACAAAATTCAGCATACCAGCATCTGCAGAGCTTGATGGCAACACTGCTGGAGCTGTTGGTCTCACAGGCGATGGCATCAGAGAACTACCTGAAAACCAGAGGATAAAGGGATGAGCAGGAAACTATGGTGCTGGCGGCGTAGTGATTCTGGCATAAGGGGAAGAATCAACTCGACATGAGACATGTCAGACCCTGACCTGGTCTGGCCGGGGTGCTAATCGCTGATGCATGCTGCTCGTGCCTGGACGTCTGAAGGGCTGAAGGGCCTGGGCTCACAGCGCCTTGGCTCAAAGGACCCGGGTGATGAACATCTACTGCCGAGTAGTGAGATGTGAGATGAGCGAATTAGTGAACTGAGTACATGAGTCTTCAGAAAGTCCTGAGTTAACTGTAAGTGTGCAAATATGCATACACATTTCACCAACACAAACATGCATGGATACCTGCATTGATAACTGGCAGAGCAGGCCTTCCGGCTCTGGCACCTGGCATAGCTGGTCTGGTCTGAGTTCTGCCGACCGGCTGCCTGGGCACTGGAACATATAGTAGAGGTAAATTAGCTCAGATTAGTCAACTCAAGTAGTACTCTTTTGGGACTGTTGAATGCACTTTATTATATTACCTTCGTTACTGGAGTCATAGCGTGTGTTGCGCTGTCTCTTCCTTGTGTCTTGGGAGTTAATCCATTGATGACTGCTGCTCAAACACCTTCGCCAAGGCACTGGCTACTTCATAATGCTCTGTGTGTTCCTCAGCAGAGACAGAGGTTGTCATGGCTCCTCTTGATGTGCTTGTGGAGGTAGATCTGGGAGGTATAGGAGAATGGGCACTCAGAGCAGGAGAACACCCAAGTCTTGCACAACTCTAACATCACAGTTAGGAGAGCGAATGAGAGAGACCATTAAAAAGGATTATCTCACCTGTAGTACAAGTTCAAATATAGAGTGATTATACGTCATTGTAAATGAGAGCTTACTCTCAATTGATTCACAAGGTTAAATAAAGATTGAATGAATATGTAGCTAGTGGGGGGTTACAACCACACAACTGTGGAGAGAGAATGAGACACTTGGTTCCCTCCTCTACTGGTGTTCATGGCCATGGCCACACACCTGGAATACTTCAACCCTGATTTAAAGGCATAAAAGTGGGGAACACATTCTTGAGACGGTTCCTAAAACCTGACCATTGGGCTGAGCTGAGGAGAGAGCGACATGTTAGAGTGTATGTGTGCATATGTATATGGTGCTCTTCTGTTAATACTCATGAGGGCATTCAACTGAACAAGACTCACAGAGCCTGTGGTGCTGTCCCAGGACTGCCCCTGGCCACGCCTGTCCCCGTCTTAGCGCCTCTTCCTGTCCCGCTCACCTGCTTCTTGCTCAGTTCAAACAAGAACTGTGAGGTTGGCAACTGAGAGCATGGGAGGGGAGAGAGGGAGAGAGAGAGAGAGTGGGTGGGTGACCCTCTCGTAGGCTGACATGCACACTCCACAGGACCACGTGATTTCTGACACGTTTAGAGGAAGAGGACAACATGTCTACCACCCTTCACCCTCAGTAATTAAATAGATTTTTGCAAGAAGTAGTCCACATCATGAGTACCTATTATGCAAAATTTGGATTTGTATGTGAGTGAAAACGTAGTACACAATTCTTTACCCGTTTGACAGAATGAGCAACCATTTCAACAGTTAAGAGTAACATGAAATCCACCAAGATGGCTGCTGTAACCAAATGAGCCAAGATGGCTGCTATAACAAATCCTGCTAGCTAGCCTAGCTCCGTTGTTGGGGCTTCTAGTATTCTGTTAACGTTAACTTCGGAAAAATGAATGCCTAAAAACAAACACATACTAACGGTGTCGTGGGTTAATGCGAAATCAATGAGTAAGCTAATTATCGCATTTTATTCCAAGCGATGAAACAGTACGAACGTGCAGGAGCTCGCGCGAGCCTGCTAGACTTGAGAAGACTCCACCATTGCCCGTAATTAGGAAACAATGGCCCACGACAACACTTCATAAAAGTTATAGTGTACACAACTGAAATATTCTCAAGTTGCCAAGCCAACATTATAATTTAAGCTACAATTACACAAAAGCTAAAGTTATAATAATTGCAACAGAGTAATTTAACGTAGGCTACTTAGCTAGCCATGTACAGAAAAAGGCTAATCACGTTAGCTGGCTAGCTAGTAAGCTAACATTGGAAAGAGAGCATCTGCAGATAGAGAATCATTACAAAAGGGTAGCTTGCACATAACGTTGGTGTTTTATCTGGGACGATACCAAAATACATAGTATGTATGTATACATACTAATGTATACATTGAAATTGAGATACTTACAGGATCTGTGTTGTCGCGGGGTCTTTCTCAATCGCTTCTGTTTCAAACGGCGGAAGTTTCACCCGTCCTCGTTCTTCTTCTTCTTCGCTGGGTTTAGTGGCGGATCGCAAACAACTTTAATGTGCATACAGCCACCTACTGGCACAGAGTGTGTAACTTGTTTGTCTAGTTCTTCAATTGTGTCACCTAAGAAAGTAGCCCAATGCCTTGCGTTCTACGTTCACTGCTCAGCGTTCATGCTCACATTTAGGTTGCAAAATTAGGACTTTATTCATAGGCATATTTTTTATCATTATTTTTATTAGGCCTAGACTGCAAATCTTTAGTGTTAATATTAACTGTAAATGAGAAATTACACACAAAACAGACATGCAGGATTTCTCCTCAGTATTACAATTCTGTAACTGTATGACTTCAAAATGTATTTTAAAACCTAAGTAATTTACAAATGTTCTGACCCACTGTGACACATTTCCAATAAAGTCAGATTGGGACTGTGATGTAACCACATTGTCACGTTATTTAATTACATCGTAGTTACGGATTTAAGCAGCAGTGGCGGCTACGTTCCCTTACAGTGTACTTGAGGACGGCTATTTTGGTTATTTTGCGACTGAAAAGGCAAGTGTCAGCTAGGTGTCAGCTAGGTCCGCTGCTGGTGACGTCGCAAAGTTACCACAATTACACCAATGTGTCCCGTCAGTTTTACGTACTGTGTTAGTAGGGCTGTGTGTTCGTCGTGTGTTCGTCGTCTGTTCGTCATCTTTGGTCGTTCTTTGTGTTGCGTCCCTGCACGGCGTTGTTCGTTTTGTTGTTTACTGTTTGAGCCTCGGCTCTTGCCTTGTATTGTTTGTTAAGCGCGCCATTGATCCAGGTAAAGTATTGTAAGTATTTTGTACACTCTTTAGACTGTTAAATTCGTAACTGCTAGATTTCCAGTAGGCTAGCTGGTTGTCTGGGAGACGCAGGAAAACACCACTCCGCTCTCCCGGTGATCCGCCATCGAGCCAGAGAACAAAGGACCAGTTGACTGGGTGAGTACTGAGCGGTTTAATGTGTCTTTGTTTCTTTCGAAATTGTATTCTTTCCCGCCGTGAGTTAACTATAAGGTTTCCTTTCATTGCTGTTTTGGGGTTTGAGCTGCGTCGTGTTTATTAGGGATTTGTTTCAGTATAGCTTTTATTAAACTGAATTCCCTGCGCACGCTCACATACAACATCCGGGTCTTACATGCAACATTTTGGGAGCACCACTAGGTGTCCCTGTAACACCGGCTACTAACATATGCCTATATGTAACAGGATTCTACTGCTAGCTTGCAATTTGTCTAGGCCTGAGATTTCGTTATGCGCTAAAGCATTTTTGATTTCTTACATCCCCATCTGAGATTAAGTGTTACATTTTTAGCTAAGATTCGGGCTCAGCTAGAGGTGGTTGAGATGTCTAGGTTAAGGGAAAAGCCTGTTAATTCTATAGACTGGTCTGCTTTTAAGATTTGGGAGAGAGTATCACGAGAGAGGTTTTTTAGGTCAGGAAGGAAAGATAAGGAGGTTCAGCAGACGGTCTCTCCGCCATTTCCCCAGCAGAATAACTCTGATTTAAAATTAGATTTTTCCCCCTCTCGTTGCTCCGTGCTCACACCCAACCAGGCTGTTCTTTCCCCTTTTCATGCTTCCGCCATTAGCCACGCCCCTTCTCTCTCCCCTCTACAATACGAGTTAAGCGCGCCCCTTTCTACGAGGTATTCGTCCGAACAAGAACAGGTCAGGAAGGAAGAATTGGCTAGAGCTATATCTGAGGCTAAGTTTAATTTGGAACAACTGCAAATGGCTAGAGATAGTCTGGAGGGACCGCAAATACAAGCGCCTCTGATACGCTGCCCAAACCCTGTTCCTCGCCCTTCACAAATAAATGATGCAGCTGGTTATGCGGCCTGGACTCCAGAGATTAGGGTTTTTAGACCGTGGCGCTCTGATGAACTGCGTAATGTAGCTAAAACCTTGCCCGATCCAACCAAAGACATGAACGAGTTCGATAATCTTTTTAACAGTTTAGTTCGAATGTATGAGCCTCACGCCGAGGAAATCGCCATGATCATGCGACAAGTACTTGGGTTAAAATGGATCGAAGTAAAAGAACCGTTTGATATTACGTTGCCTTTTTCTCATGTCGATTTTACTGGCCAAAACGCTGCGCTGTTGAACAGAATCAAAACTCTATTCCCTAAAAAGATGGATTGGGACCGTATCACATATTGTAAACAAAATTCCGATGAACAGTTCGAAAAATTTTGGGAACGGCTAGAATCAGTTTTCGCCGCACACAGTGGCATGGACAAAGCGAACGCCGATTATAAAAAGATTTTGAAACAACAGTTAATGAATAACTCTCTCTCCTCTTTGTCTGACCGAGTGAGGATGATATGCCACACCTGGGAATCAACTTCTCTCGGGGAAGTTGTTGATCATTTCCGGTATTCCGAATGCCTCCGACATTACATTGAACAACGGAATTTGAAAAAAGTCAAGGATGGTGCCGCTAGACTTCAGGCTGCTCAATTGAGACAATTAGAAATTCAAAATAAAGGTGCAGGTCTGAAACAAAAACGGGGACGACGACAAAGGGAGAATAGGCAACGTAGCAGTAGGTCTAAGCATGTTCACAGGTACAGACAGAGTGGGAAAGATGAGGCATGTTTTCATTGTGGTCAATATGGTCACTGGATTGAACAGTGTCACAGTTACCGCAAGCTGAATGAAAGGGAAGAGCCTCAGATTTGGGGTCGAGCGCCACCTGCTGGAGTTTCCTTGAACAACCCACAAGGGAGATTTTAACTAGCCAAGATAGAGCCTTTTTTTTTTTTAAGGTAAATAAACAGGAGAAGACAGATGTAGCTGAGGACATAAGGTTTGTGCATGATGGTGGGAGGCGAAGTAATGTTTGTCAGTGTCTTAATCTGCATGCAGCATCTCCTAACCCAATTATATATTTTTAAATGGTTATGTTAAATATCTCATGTTTATAGTTTGAGGCACATTCATCGGGCCTGAGTGTTTTTTTCTGAGTGTTCTTACAGACAACTGTCATTCCGGGAGTGATGGGTGAATGCCGAACCAGGAGGCGGGCACAGGACCGGAGGTGGAGATGGAGGTTACCGGCCTGTTTCCCTACAGATGGGCGATCTGTGGTTCGTGGGATGCAGGGCCAATGCCATGTCACCGACTCACTGTGCGACAGATAAGTATGACATAGGGAAGAGACCATTTTTGTCCGAAGCGGGCCCAATACTCTGTCCTCAAATGCAGAAGAGGGAAGTTTTAGATATACAATTTTAGCTATACAAATGAAGCTTTGATGGATTTTTTTATTAATTGATAATTGATGTTTTCTTAATTGTAAATGAAGCCAGTTCATTTTAGTGTCATTTCATTTGAGTGATGCATTTTTTTTCCCCCATCTCTGTTTTATCCTGACTTCAGGAAATTTGTTTCTACCCTTAGGGGGGTGTTATTTTGTTGAGACGAGAATGTGTTTATTTTATTTCATAAAATCGCGAGAGAAATTCTAGAGCCAAATCCAATTGCCTTGATCATGACTGGGGACTGGGCGTGTTAAAGTCATTCTAACACTGCCCCTGATGTCACTGTAGGCTACTGCAGAGCCTAGATATGAACTGACTGGCTCTAATGACACTTGAACAGACACCCTGTTTAAGTTTTCCTGACTGAATAACACAATTTTTCCCCAAAGCAGGAGCTTGCACTTAACCATGTTTCTGAGTATCTCCAACAGACTGCTGATAACCCGTTCCTGACCAAAGAGGGGAACAGGGAGACCAGACCAGAGGACTCAGAGGGGAACAGGGAAACCAGACCAGAGGACTCTCCTTTTTTCTCTTCTGTTTTGTCTCTGTTGTCTCTCTCATCTGTGGATCCACAGACGGAGCACTTCATCAGCCTGTACTGGGGGAGTGGGAGCGCCGAGGTGGCCCTCCAGCAGCACGACCCGGGCCGGCCCTACGTGGAGCAGTACCGTGTGGACCGGGTTCAGTTCAAGAGCCTGTACGTGCTGCTGGCGCCCTGGCTGTGTGGGGTCCACACAAACACCGTGTCCCACCGCACCTTCACCCTGCTGGACCAGGACAGGGACTCCCTCCTCACCTTCCGAGAGCTCGCTGGCTGACCGCTCTATGTAGACCTGCCCAATGGGGAGACAAGAGACTACCAGGAGCAGATGAGCAGCCTGAGAACAGGCCAGAAAACATGGAAGAGAAGTAGATGTTGCGGGATGAACCTACCCGTCAAAGATGGAACAATCAGCACCAGGACATTCTGGCCTGTGTGGAATAGCTGTCAAAAGTAGCTGAGAGGACGGTCCATGCAGCCGAACCAGAGATCTCAAGAGCAATCGGAGAGTGACCTTGACAGTCACCGCCACACTGTCCTCTCCTCTGATGAGCAATCGGAGAGTGACCTTGACGGTCACCGCCACACTCTCCTCTCCTCTGATGAGCAATCGGAGAGTGACCTTGACGGTCACCGCCATACTCTCCTCTCCTCTGATGAACAATCGGAGACTGACCTTGCCAGTCACCTCCTTCTCGTGGTTGTGGTATGACAACGTGGACAATCTCAACAGCAATGACTGCACCTCTAACCGCACACTGGAACCTACATTAAACATTCAGAGACACAAACATGGAAGCAATGATCCAGAGGAAATTACATGCGATTATTCACAACAAGAGTGAATGAACTTTGAAATTATCTTGAAAAAATATCATATTTGTTTACAAGAGTTACAATGGTTGAAACATGAGTTGATAAATAAGTTTGGGTTTTTCCTCTAAATTGACCAAGAGGTTTTTTGCCCTTCTTACACTGGTAACCATTTCATCTTTTTGCCTTGTTCAAACTTTAAAATCAAGGTTTTTTTGGTGAATGGTTGTCCACTTTTAGACTATAAATAGTATATAATCATGTCATCTTTTTTACCTTGTTTTCCTGTCATATTTCTGAAACAAGGGGTTTTGGTGCGTGATTTTGTACGTGGAAAGAAAATAATCTATTTTATTTTTTATTTTTTTTGCTCCACCTAGTGGAGAGATTATTTCCTTTCCACATGTATAGCATAGCTGAATGTTTACACTTTGTGTTTGGATTTTATATTTTATTTTTGTGTACCTGTTCAGGCACAAATGGGGGATTGTTCAGGAATTTACATCCAAACACCTTAAACCTTTGTCCTCTCACTTCTCTTGTAATTCCATCACCTCCCCCAAATATTCACATAGATGTGCTAACATACAAAATGGCTTCCAGAGAAGGCCATCTGTCTACAATAGAATAACCATCCTTTGTCCCCAATTGCCGCCCTTTTTCTCATGTCACATGTCTGTACTCTTGGCCACGCCTGCCATTTCATATGATGTACAATGCAGTAGCCAATCACATCCTGGAAGGACCTTACCTGTGGTTTGACTGCATATAAGGCACCGCAGAAGACCAAACGGGCACTTCGCTGAATAAACCACCCTTGTTGCGTTTTCAGGAAGTCCTTGCGCTCGTATGCTTTTCACAATAAACCAGACTTAACCTTTTGAACGAATCTTGGTAAATCCTTTTGACTAGATCAGTTATTTTACGATCACAAGGCCATTCCCCGTGGATGACAAGTTTATAGGAAACATTTCAATTCAAATTCAGCATTAAAACCATGAGGGGCCAGAGTTTTCAAATAGTGAATGTAGAAGTTCTCCCTTCTGGATAGGAGGTTGTCTAAATTGCCACCCCTTCTAGGGAGGGAGACATGTTCTATTCCTGTATAACTCAAAGAGGAAATAGGATCATTCTCTTCTACAAAGTGCGATGCTACTGCCAGGGTAGTTGTGGTTTTTACATAGATAGTGCTGCCATGTTCCACGATGCGGGTCTTTAGTTCACGGCTAGTCTTACCTACATAAGACGTCACACAAGGACTTATGTGATTAAATATACAGTATCACTGACTTAGTATGGCAAATTATGACCCCTTTAATGGGAATGGACTGTGAGGGGTGCTTGAAGGTGCTGCAGGTGTGTGTTGTTACACTGGACGCAGACATGAGTGTGCGGGTCTTTTCTTCAGTCTGTCACCCGTTACACACCTCTCCAAGACCACGGTGTGCCTTTTCTTTTTTCTAAACTCCACTTTTCCACACAGCGCACCACCACTCACAACCTCAAGAGGGAGTAGAACACTGTCAAAATGTAACCCAGATGTTCATACAGGTGTGGGACTGGTACTGTAGTAAGCCTGAACTGTTAACAACTACATGTACTGCAGAAAATGTCTCCACTCATGAGGCAAATGTGATCATTATTTTGACACGTGGGCCTTTGGTCTATAGACAAAATAAATGTTGTAGACACACCTAAGGGTTTTTGGTCTATTCCCACTTTCTGTCATTGTGATTATAAAATATTTGCTGTCTTCCATGTTTGGGCTGTTGGTTAACTCAGTCAGGCATGGGGCTCAATCTCAGGGTTGTAGGTTTGAACCCCACACCAGCCACTGCTAAGCATTTCATTGTAGACAGAACCCATATTATTTACATATGGCAAATGTACAAGAGTTGTTATTTTTTATTATTATTTATCAGATCATGGTATGAATACAAAATGTTGATGTATTATTTTCTCCTGATGTCATTCAGACTGAGTCGGTGTAATCTCTCAAAGGGATGCTGTGAAGCGCTGGCCTCAGCTCTCATCTCCTCACATCTGAGAGACCTGGACCTGAGGCTCAATGACCTGCTGGATTCAGGAGTGAAGCTGCTCTCTGCTGGACTGGGGAATCCACAGTGTAAACTGGAGAAACTGAGGTCAGTATTACTGAGCATATTCATCCTGTCATTGATTGTGTTTGAATGTCTCAGTACAACAGTAACATACATTTTATATCTCTTCCCTTAAAGTAGCATGTCGAGCATGGATACTCAGCCTAAGAAATAGTCTTTCAAACAAATATGGTTCACCAAACAGAGACTATCACCACAAATCAAGTACATCTGATTAGCCAAGTGCCCAATATCAAATCAGATGTACAACTTTTAATAACACTGAGTAACATGTTTACGTTATCAGAATCTGAAGACTAAAAACCATCTGATCTCTACATTAGAACATGTCTGAACAAAAGAAAGAAACCACACACTCAAGCTCTCAATGCAGGGTGATTTAATTGAACGGACAAACGTTTCGGCCTTGCGGCCTTTGTCAAAGTCATACAGCACCCATGGGTGACACACCTTAAATAGTGCACGCCCCTGATTAACCAGTGACGTCAGGGGGCAGGTTATATATTTCAACATTTTAAGATGGAAACAGTTTCATAGAATAATTGAGTTTACAAATACAGTTGTACAAATATCAAATGCATAATCAGCTATGATGATGAATTGTACTGTCAGTGTATACAGTTACAGAAAGTGCACAAAAGACAGCCTCGTTAATAGAATAGGGGCATAGAATACATTACACCAATAAGATATAAAATGTACAGAATATTTATATAAATTATTTACAAGAAAGGGCAAGAAAAGCTTGAACATCAAACCCAAAAGGGCATCATATGAATCTCAAACTGGACTTCGTAGCAGGTGGATGAGGGTGTAACGAGGCCATTCCCTGTGGATGACAAGTTTATAGAAAACATTTCAATTCAAATTCAGCATTAAAACCATGAGGGGCCAGAGATTTCAAATAGTGAATGTAGAAGTTCTCCCTTCTGGATAGGAGGTTGTCTAAATTGCCACCACTTCTAGGGAGGGAGACATGTTCTATTCCTATATAACTCAAAGAGGAAATAAGATCATTCTCTTCTACAAAGTGCGCTGCTACTGCCAGGGTAGTTGTGGTTTTTACATAGATAGTGCTGCCATGTTCCACGATGCGGGTCTTTCCCACTGAGCAAAGACACGTCTAAAAGACTTCTTTTAGATGTCTTTTTTGTCTTTTTCGAACGTCCAAAGACATCCAATTAAAAGCCAGAATGAATGTTTTTTTTTTTACGTTCAGATATTGAACCCGTTTTGCACGTCCACAGACATCTTAGAGGGGTCCAAGCCAGACGTTTGAATATTGAGGGGTCCAGCAGACGTACAAATGGGGTTCTGGACCGACGGAGGTTATTAAGACATGATCTGAACGTCTCCCTGATGTTGCGTGTTTGCTGGGTTAGTTCACGGCTAGTCTTACCTACATAAGAGGTCCCACAAGGACTTATGTGATTAAATGTACAGTATCACTGACTTAGTATGGCGAATGATGACCCCTTTAATGGGAATGGACTGTGAGGGGTGCTTGAAGGTGCTGCAGGTGTGTGTAGTTACACTGGACGCAGACATGAGTGTGCGGGTCTTTTCTTCAGTCTGTCACCCGTTACACACCTCTCCAAGACCACGGTGTGCCTTTTCTTTTTTCTAAACTCCACTTTTCCACACAGCGCACCACCACTCACAACCTCAAGACGGAGTAGAACACTGTCAAAATGTAACCCAGATGTTCATACAGGTGTGGGACTGGTACTGTAGTAAGCCTGAACTGTTAACAACTACATGTACTAAACTTCCGGTTATGGAGGCCTAGAGAATAGACGTGCGGTACCAACCTCTGCTGAATGGCACTTAAATTAGCCGAATTCCACCCCACAATTGCAAGAATTTGACACCAACTTTGATTTAATAAGTGATAATAATCTACTAGTAGAGAAATTATGCCGTCGAAAAAGAATGAAGAAAAGATGAAAGACGAGAAAAGGCAGACGCTGAATGCTAATCCGTCGATTGCTAGCCATGCGGTTAGTGCATGGAGGTATAATATAACTGGAGACGGCATTGAAAATGGCTGCCTATTCATTTCAATGAAAGTTGCTCACCGGCGCATGAAGCCATTTGACGTAGTGGCCAAAGCCCGGTATTGCAAGTCATGTCACGGCATGCGGCCCAAGAACCCTTATTTCCCATGTTAGTGGATGATGATAGATAGGGCTAGAAAAGGAAAACAAAATTTTTCTGGGTATCATTCAGCATCAGAGACCAATCTTATCAATATAAACTTTTAGTTTTAGGGGTTTTGGGGTTTTTGAAGCCACCAATACCTGTATTGAGCCATTTAAACATGTGCTGTGCACGAGCCTCGGGGACGCGCTGGTCGCGCGTTCGTGAGTCCTGCGAGCTCGGGAAAGCACGTCACCATAGGAAGACCCGCCCTACTCTGCCTCTGATTGGATAGGAAGTCATGTAATGACGTCGGTTAACATTTGCTATGCTTTAGCAATGAAGCTTATGATCATGCTAATCATAGATATGAACGTATGTCTATGATGCAAATTATCATGACATGTGGTTACTTTAGGACATCGTTGGAAAAGATCTAGAGGGTAAGTGGGTCAATGTTGAATAACTTAGCTAACATTACCTAATGTTACATTTCTTTATATTAACATCAACTATATTGATAGGCTAGGGAGCTATGCTAACGGTAGCTAATGCTAACGGCTTAGGGTTAACGTTAGTTACGTTCGGAGGTCTGATGTATTTCAATTTTAACAATGTTGAGCATGATCAATGTGACATTGTTCATACATTGATTACAGTCTGTAATCTTGTCTGGCATTATTTAGCTATAGTGGGCTGATGCTTGCTGCTGCTACTATAGCATTTGCCACATTATACATCAAATTAATCAAGCATAGTTAGTGTTATTACCTGAAGGCATTATTACCATTGCAAGTAAGCATGCCATGTATATGCCATGCCTGGAAATCAAATTAATAGTGTAATTATTACCCATCATAGCTCATTGTACACTGATATAATCATTCTCCTTGCCTTTGCTAATACTCATCTCTTTTATCAAACTTTGTGCTAGGAAAGAAATCTGGCTGTGATTCGGCGCTAGTGCTCATCCAGGCTGTTGTCATCTCCCGCCTGGACTCCTGCAACTCCCTACTTGCTGCCATCCTGCAGCGTTGGCCATCAGACTCCTGGAGAAAGCTGCTGCTGACCTGGTGTTCAACGGCCCCATGCTCTTCCACAAAACTTCCCTACTCCGTTCTCTGCACTGGCTCCCTGCGCTGTCCCATCCAGTTTAGGACTGTGATGCAAGCCTACAGGGCAAATGAACAGCTCCCTCCGACCTCCAGGCTGTGGTCAAGCTCTGCTGCCTTGAGGTGATTTGTTCCCCAGTTGCTCCAAGCCCCCCTACGGCAGATTGGCCTGGCCATGGCTTTTTTCTGTCCTGGCCTCACAGTGGTGGAATGAACTGTGCACTGATGTCAGAACAGAGCCAATAATACACACTGTTCATAGTGAGCCTAGTTATTATTGATTAACTTGGACTGTTTCCTCTCTCCTTGTCAGTCATTAAAATATGTTCAGTGTTTCACAATACTGATGTATAACATTTCATTATTTTGTCTCAGACCATTTCTGAAACAATCATCAGTGTCAGTATACATTTCCCTCCAATGTTATTGCTTGCCCATTTTTAACCATTTAACTACCAGACTGTACAAACGAATTGCACAACTATAGTATTTTCTAGGTATAGCCTACTTCTCCACTTTCTCTTAATGTTGGTATGAAATGGCAGTCAAACTATGCAATGATGTTCCACACTGTTTCCACCCAAATTCCCAACAAATGTGGCCACCACACTGTTCAGGACATTCACAGGTCTTGCTCTCAGGGATCGGTAAAAGAAAGGGACATGGTTCCTCCATAATGTGCTAAGGCTCTGCTTAGATCAAAGGCTTGGTCATCAGAAAATATCACAAAGACAGTGATCACAAAACAATTAAAAACATGTCACCAGTGTATGCCTTAACCCTAGTCAAATTTCTAGTATGTGTGAACCATATACATGGCAGTAAACAGATCTTGAGTCATACAAACTGGAGGATGCTTGACCCATACAAACTACTTTAACTCAATTTCAATAAACAACTTCAAAATATGGCAGACAGAAGAGCTGAGCAGACTTGGTAGATGACTGGATGATCTTACAGAGAACCAAGGGAAATTGACTGGTATTAATGCTAAGAGTAATGAGGGATGAGGTGCAGCTGGGCAGAGTGGAGACAGGTGGCAGGTGATGCAGGAGATGGGAAGGTGAGTAGGCAACAACCAAGCATGAACAGGAACTGGACCACTGGCTCCCCTTGACTGTCCAACCCATCCATCAGCGCCAGCAGAGTGGACACGATAGAGCCAGAGAGAGAGAGACAAATGCAACGCAAGGTTAGTTTAGTTCCAATCGCCCATGTGCAACATCAATCAAGTACGCAGCCAAGCTGAAGAACCGAGTTACATCAGAGGCGGAGCGAGGCGGTGGCTCCGTGACAGACAGGCCTCACCTGTGTATCTGGTCCTGTCTGCTGGAGCGTACTGGGGCCAGCCGGTCTATCTTGTGGAAGAAGATGAAGGAGGGTCTCATTAGGTTGACCTGGGGAGAGACCAACAAACAGCCATCACAAGCTCTCAGTCAACACTGAGGATGATGGTCAGGTGTCCTGTCCAATAATTATACCCCCCTCCCCCAACCGCCACAGTTGCCCCATTGGCTAACCTGGTCAAAGAGAAGGCAGAGCTGATTATGTGTTCTGATTCAAGTAGGGAGTTGCAGGAGTCCAGGCGGGAGATGACAACAGCCTGGATGAGCACTAGTGACGAATCACAGCCAGATTTCTTTCCTAGCACAAAGTTTGATAAAAGAGATGAGTATTAGCAAAGGCAAGGAGAATGATTATATCAGTGTACAATGAGCTATGATGGGGAATAATTACACTATTAATTTGATTTCCAGGCATGGCATATACATGGCATGCTTACTTGCAATGGTAATAATGCCTTCAGGTAATAACACTAACTATGCTTGATTAATTTGATGTATAATGTGGCAAATGCTATAGTAGCAGCAGCAAGCATCAGCCCACTATAGCTAAATAATGCCAGACAAGATTACAGACTGTAATCAATGTATGAACAATGTCACATTGATCATGCTCAACATTGTTAAAATTGAAATACATCAGACCTCCGAACGTAACTAACGTTAACCCTAAGCCGTTAGCATTAGCTACCGTTAGCATAGCTCCCTAGCCTATCAATATAGTTGATGTTAATATAAAGAAATGTAACATTAGGTAATGTTAGCTAAGTTATTCAACATTGACCCACTTACCCTCTAGATCTTTTCCAACGATGTCCTAAAGTAACCACATGTCATGATCATTTGCATCATAGACATACGTTCATATCTATGATTAGCATGATCATAAGCTTCATTGCTAAAGCATAGCAAATGTTAACCGACGTCATTACATGACTTCCTATCCAATCAGAGGCAGAGTAGGGCGGGTCTTCCTATGGTGACGTGCTTTCCCGAGCTCGCAGGACTCACGAACGCGCGACCAGCGCGTCCCCGAGGCTCGTGCACAGCACATGTTTAAATGGCTCAATACAGGTATTGGTGGCTTCAAAAACCCCAAAACCCCTAAAACTAAAAGTTTATATTGATAAGATTGGTCTCTGATGCTGAATGATACCCAGAAAAATTTTGTTTTCCTTTTCTAGCCCTATCTATCATCATCCACTAACATGGGAAATAAGGTTCTTGGGCCGCATGCCGTGACATGACTTGCAATACCGGGCTTGGCCTGAAAGCCCATGGTGGCTTCAATGCGCCAAGCTGATCCTGGGGGCTTGGGTTAGTGAGCCACTTGATGAACCTCCACGGTGGTTCATATCGGAGCTGCAGAAAGGTATGCTGAGAATTGAATCCATGATCGAGGGACGCTTGGCTAAGTTTTCTGAAACGATGGAGAAAATTGTCAGTGATAACGAGGCTATTGGGCATCGACTTAAGGACGTTGAGACAAAACAGAGTGAGTTTGAAGACTGCCTGACCGTTATGCAGCAGGAGTTAGACGACTACAAGAAAGCTACGGGGAGCGAATTGAAAGAGCTGAGGGAACAACTGGACGATCAGGAAAATAGAGCCCGCAGACAAAATCTTAGACTGCTGGGCTTCCCTGAAGGAGTCGAAGGGAGGGACGCGGTGGCATTTATTCATGAATGGCTACCGAAGATACTTGACTTAGAAGGGGAAACTTTCGAAATTGAACGCGCACATAGGTCGTTGCAGCAACGCCCAACAGATGGCGCCAGACCCCGCGCTATCGTGATCAGGCTTCTCCGCTTCTCCGACACGGTCAAGATCGTCGATGCAGCCCGGAAGAAAGGCTCCCTGAAATATGGCAACTCGGCGATCATGATCTTCAGAGATATGTCTACCGCTCTATACCAGAAGAGGAAAGCCTTTGCTCCACTGAAAAAGAAGCTCAAGGAGAAGGACATCACTTTCAGATTACTACATCCAACCACCTTTATTATGGACCTGGAGGGAGGAAAGCGCACTTTCTCGACACCACAATCTGCTGAAAACTACCTGAAGAAATATCATCCAGACTTGCTACCGTGAGACTGATCAGGACTGTTCTTAACTTCTTTCATAAGGAGAAATGTTGGTCTAGGCGGCAATGTTAGACTGTGACTGATTAGGGCTTAATTTCTTTTCAACCTGCCCTGATTTAATTTGACTGCTCGATGAAGGATTGCTGCTTCCGTGGGGACATCCACTGATGGACTGAACTCTCACGGGTCAGGATGCCTGCTGGACTTCTACACTTACTCAGATCTTGTTCTTTGGTCATTAGCCGAGGCCTACATTGTGGACCCTACGCGTGAGTAGCCGTATAATGGCAACAGGGGGACATAGGTTACCAGGCTAACATATGGTTTACCCTGTTATACAGGTCTGTACTGTACATATTTATGTTCTAAGTAGCCTATGTCATCGACAGCAGATGCTGTCAATATGCTTATCTGGTCACATTCTTAAGAGGGTGACATGTTGAGTTACATCATGGCCACATGTTCTTTTTAGGGTTTTAGTCTGGCCAAAATTATTGTTACATTATGGGAGACCTACCTACTTTATAAAGTGGTGATTGTTCTATGGGATTGGGCTAGTGATGTTGGATCACCTGATTAACCTTACTGGTCAATGAATGCTGAGAAGAGAGTAATCTTTCTGTTGTTTTATTCATCATCAAAAGCATGTATCAAAAGCATACAGTATCAAAGCTTTGGGCTTTGGATCAATATTGATTTCAGACATAGCTTAGTTTAACATAGTTACGTAACAGGATTAGACAATGTAACGTACCTGTGAACAGATGAGCAGATGTTTGACAACAGGTGGATGTAGCATGCTAACATGCTAGCTTGCTAAGCTAAGCTAAAGCCAGCGTGAGATAGTTTAAGCCTTCATGAGTTACGAGGTAAGCGCGCGTGAGACTCCTTGGTCCGTGTTTCTCTCTTTTATACGGTTCAGTGGAGAAGCTTAATATAGGCTGTCAGCTGACCATTCTTTATTATGGCCATGAAGCATTGATGAAACATTACCTAGGTCAAGATTAAATCTGACCTATATCCAATGTCTGGATTGACCAATGTTCCCTGTTGACGGCTATTTTGCTGACTGCATGGTCAACTGAGAGACCCCTGACCTTCCCTCAACTTCTCTATGCGGTGTGTGGCTCTAGTCCAGTGCTGGGCTGCTTGTGCTCTCCCTGTATCCTGTGTCCCTGCTACACGGCAGCTTATCTAATTATACACTGATATCAGCCACTTGCAGAGCACGAATCAAACCTTATATGGTTTACTGAAACTGGTGGCAGTCTATCTCAAAAACCCTTACAAAACCCACATCAGATACCCCCGTCTGGCAGTCTAAAGACTGTCACAGTGAATACTTCACCATCGGCTGCTAGCTTAACTCAACAATGTCAATAAAACAACAATTAACATTAAACAATAACTTCAGACAATAGATGCTAACTCAAAAACACAGTCAATTTTCAAAAGAATTGTGTTTGTTATTCAGAAAACATTAGCTTTGTCTGTAGGTTGGAGTAGGGAGCGGAGTCCTGCGTCTTTGTCCTCAATTTTCATGGGACAGTTGGCGCCAGTCTCCATTGCCTTGTCCAAACCCCACAGCCAAGCCATCTCGCAAGAGAGAGTTTCTCGAACACATGTGGAGAGGAAACCCACATGTTAGTCACAGTTCTTAACTATTTTTTTCTTTTTCTTGAAACATAAGACAGTTAAACACTTTTAAGACTGTTAAACAAAACAAACAAAAATTCGTACATTGACAGATAAATACACTGCTTTGTCCTGTTACAGATAACTAATGACAATATGTATATATTAGTGATTATGCATTAAGAAAAGTCATCCTCACGGACATGTTTTTCTGCCTCCTTGCGATGTCCGTTGAAGTCCTTCTGTTTTTCCTCCTCCCCCGTCTGATCCATTGGCACACGTTCAGTCTTTTGCCACCCGTCTGATGGTCACCGTCTAATCCTCTGCCACTCGTCTGATGGCATCCATAGGAATGTCCTTTGTCCGATCAGTCCAGTAGAGTGTAGAGGAGACTGGGTAGACTGGCACTCCATAGACGCCTTTCCTTGATGGTCTTTGGCTCACGAGTCACTTTGTTCCTTTGTTAGTGGAACTTCAGCACAATGCAGAGGTTACAGATGTCCACATTTACTTTTGGGTAGAGGGGAGACTGGAACTCAGCATAGCGTAGGAGTTAGGGTACATTCCATCAGCAAAAACATTTGCAATTTTCTTGTTCCAATTAAAAATTAAAGTTATTATACATTTCTAATAAACTTGTTGTGCAGATAAATTTCGGACCAGCGCCTTGTCTGTACATTAACTTAAACTTGCTGCTTAGTTGGTATCAAAATAGAACTTATTTAAAACCTTAACTTGAGTTAAATAAACCTTGCCAAACTCAAACCACACCTAAAGTTGTTTCGCACAGTGAGGCGTGGCCAGGCAATTTCAGGCAAGTTTTGGAGCAATGAGCAAGAGAATATGAAGACAACAAGAAAGTTGACATCCCAATGTTCATTTTGCATCAGTTGAGGATTGAACTTGTAACTTCTGACACCAAGCAACATCCTCTATCTCACTGAGCTAATTAACAACAACTGACGTTTGGTGTTACAAATAGACTATGTGTCATCATAAAACACTGGTGGTATCTGCAATAGCCCATGAAATATCGTTGTTGATTAAAGTATACACTGAAACAAAGGATACAACAATAGATGTTGCATCATATACTAATGGTCTGCTCTTTAAAGTGTGGATGAGCGGCCTAAGTGATCAGCGTTTCATAATATATTCAACAAATTAAAGAGAGAGCTGTTTACAGTACTTTGTATTGTAAAACATTTTGATGCATTGTCGCTCAATCTTAATGACACTCTGGTCACTGAGTTTGTGAATGACAGTCTGAAGATCTAATGTATCCTCGGCAGGGGCTAGGTATGTTTGCCAACAGCGATGTCTCCGATTGGTGGAGCTTGCGTTGGATTGTGGGTAATGTAGTGTTGGTTTCAGAGAACAGAATTAAACATTTTCCAAAAATCCAATTTCTGAAATAAAATTCTGAAAGAAATCACACTACATCTATCCTTTATGACAATCTTCGCTGATGTTTTGTCCACGAGAAGTTAGACTTTAGTGGAAGATGAATAATAATAACAACATAGGCAAATACAATAGGGTCCCTGCAGCTCCACTGCCTGGCTCCTAAATAAACCAATCCCCCCCTTGGACACGAAATTATCAAAATAATGCAGTGGACAATTAATGACATGTTTTAACTAAATATACCTAGATGGGGACTGTAATTAATAATTTAATTCCTTAGTGGAGCACAAAGCATTGACCACTCATAGCAGAATTAATGTCCATACTCCTGGCGTTCTAGAGCTATCTTTCTTCACTGTTTCTATTATATCATTTTTATTTCATTTTATTGTATTTTATCTTATTTTTATTTATTTTTCAAAACCCCATCCCCTGGCCTTCCCTTTGTGTCCCTCCCAGAGGTCTGGCTGGGGGTAAGGTGCCATTCTCCTTTCTCTTTGCCCCGTGCGGCATCACATTCCATGTTCCACGCACCTGAACCATAGGCCTCCTTTCGGAACCCTATCGTCCAGCCGCCGGAACCCCACAGTCCAACCGCCGGGCTCACCCGTCAATCACCTCCCCCGTCTGGCGCCAGCCTCGTTGGGGTACACATTCTTTTGGGCGATGACCTCAGCATGTCTCATGGTCACACCTGGCCTTTGGGGTATGATGAGATTTCACAAACAATGAACAATTGATAATCTCTGACGCTCTCTACTCTACCTGCTTCCTGTAGCTGTGGCCTGTCACCATTCACTACTGCCTTGACCCCGCCCCCTCTCTGTAATGGAGAGAGAGACAACATTGGTCAACAATCCCACTTGGCTTTCACACAGTGGTAATTGCAGGCTAGAAAGAGATCTTTTCCAGGACAATTTCCGCATGTGTGCTCAATACTTGTCTTGGCATTGGTGTCTGCTCTGTTCTGATTCTGCCATGTTGCTCTATCTTCCTTTGGATTGAATTAAAAACACACAAATTAACACCACAGTATAATATTTTGTTAGTACAGCTCTAAGATGAAAGTAAAAATACAACAATTCTCAATGGTAATGACAATAATGGCAATTGATTGCGCTTAAGTCTTAATTACCATACAGACGGTTCATGATGGTATCCTGACCTCCATTGCTGCGCGACTGGTCTGGTTCCAATTTTATTTCTGCTGCACACAGAGACTTTTAACAACAGATTAACAAATTCCTTATTCAATAGTACAATTGTATAACAACAGTGTAATATAACAATTTGTTCAATTTCTCATATAGTCATTGATTTTCTCTCCACATTCCTTACTCTCATTATTTCCTGGTGATAATAGTGAGTGAAAATCGACTGATTATGTTTTGGACAGTTCAATTAAAATTTTCAAAAATATAAATTATTCTAGCAACAATTCAGCTTATAAAACTAACACTATTATTCTAAAAAAAAACATTCTATACCTATTTCTAATATTTTTCATCTATTTCCTAATAAAAACATAAATTATACTAAACAATGTCTTGCCCTGCTTTTTAACACTACCCTAGCTAAGAGCAAACACTAATTGGGACCATGTTTTTATTAAAAGAATGATTTTATAATTCTCTTTGCTAAATGACTTTGCAGAAGATAAAATATTACTAATTTCTTCCCCTGCAGGGCACTAGATTTCCAATGAATCTTTCGCTTGGGATAGTTAGTCTAGAATATAATTTAGCAAATAGTATTTACTCTCTCTTCCTTGCCCTCATGTACACACTAATCTTTTCTTTGTCCCGCCTATGCCACTGAGTTTAAATAGTTCACTTAATTACTGCTTCTTGCTTTCCCTATAACTCAAATAAGTCATTGCCTACTTTCCCATCAGGGATAGGTAGTCACTAAAGTCGTCACTCTAGTCACTACGCTTCCCCTATTACTTTTTAACAGTAATTTCCAGTCAGGTTAAGCATGTTACTTGGTTAATTGGCTACTCACTCACAGCTCACCTGATCCTCTCTTCAGTGTAGTCTTGATGGTTAGTCTCCAGCTCTCGGACGTCAGGTCACGATGGACAATACAATCCCATCGTAGAACGGACCTTGGCTCCAGAGCACCTCACAAGTTAGTTCAGTCAGTTATTAGATTGTATGTCAATAGAAATATTTATCTCCAGTGGAGATAACATTTCTTGTGTAGTCATGTTGTATTCGCTTGACCCAATGGCTGGTTCACCACGGCCGCTCTGTCCATCCTGCAGGTAAAAATACACTTCACAGATGTTACCCAGCTACGTCGTATTATTAAAGTTTTGATCAGAAACCTTAATCACGTGCCTTCCTACGAGCCTGCAAGATGGAAGACGTGGAGCGGTGGCACCCAGGCGATTAACCAATTAATCACTGGGTCAGTTATTTGTCTTAAATCTGCGCGCCATTCACCACCGGTGACGGCGTTGGCCCAATCAAACCACGTTGGTAGACGCACAGGAATCGATTCTCCTTCACGACTTCGTCTCTCCTTACTCTGGAACAATACTCTTAGGAAGTCATATTATTGTTATGTTGTACACACATTACAGCAATATTTCCTTAAGTAGTCTATTGTTCTGTAGATTCTGATCGCTTGATATTGTTACGTTATTTCACACGCGTTACAGTGCCAATTCTTAAAACAGTACTATATATATACCTGTTGTGGCCACTGAGTGTCTTCCAGCTGTGCTGGGGGGGGTAACTTTTTCCTCTTGGTTTATGACGACCGAGTCATCTACACAATGTACTGCAGACCACCAGGTAAGCTGATGACCTGTCCTCCCCATTCTTTCTCAGGACAATAGGTGTCCCGAGCGTCTGGGGAGACAAGCACCATTATTGCAGATAGTACTCAAATCATCATTAGCCCGTTCCCTATTATTTTAAATAATATATATATATATATATATATATCTTCAGGGTATTTCAAATTGCAGTATCAATAGTTTAATATCATAATTTGCTAACAACTAATCATAGTTTTGGCTCAATTCAATATTCTTTGGGGTACTGTAATTTTGAAAGAGAGGGACAGAGACAGAGGGAGACAGTGAGAGAGAGGGGCGGGGGCGAGAGCAGAGGTAGGGGCTAGTGAGCAGAGGGGGGTGGGGGCTAGCCCGCCCGCCTGAGCCGGGGCCGTTGCTATTAATAGCCTTAAGAATTGTGTGTAACCTTCCCCAACTGACGCACACACCAACCCTGAAGATTTCTGCTCTCCTGCCTCTCACTCTCCTGATCTCCCAAAAGCGTTATAATAGCACTTTATTCAAATCAGCTGGCTTTTTTAGTGAGTAAGTTTCAGCACATTAGCATAGCTGTAGCGCTTAGCATTTTAAGCATCGTCACAGTTATTTTTATGACAGACATTATTATCATTTTTTAGTCGTCACTCGCTTTTTCTGTATATTTTCCTGACGCTTTCAACTACAATTCATTTACTGGAATCTGGCGTAACCTACAAATGTCACTTGTTTTCGAATTCCCTGGTCTGGTGTTTGTATCCGTTAGTTTGCGGTTAAATTATCAAATTAGGTACCGTACCCGTACAATTACGACCGAATGACTTCTCGACCTTCCTACCATGAAATCAGGCCCCGTTTCTACATTCCTTCCCCGCGGAATCGTTTTTATTTCCACTTTTCTGCCAAGGTGATGCGTCTAAAATCTGCAGTTTTATAATCAACACATCCAATCGAGAAGTCACTATCTGGGGTCCCTTGTTTTGCTGTTTTTGGTTACAACGCAGGGAAAACGACTGTGTCAGTCCTGGCCAGCTGCCAGCGGTCGGTCCTTTCCCTTAGATCTTAACAATGCGTCTGTATTTCATTCACTTCTAAGGAATATCTATATCACTCATTCCAAATCAATCAAATTTCTGGGAAATAGCACTGACTGGCGGTTGGTGCTCAAACATACATATTTTAAGCATCATTTTCCTGTTAGTTACAGTGACAACATTAAACTTATGCAAATTTTCACACAGCTTAAATCTGGCATTATTCCCGTTCAACATTCATTGACCCTTCAATCAATCAGTTCCATATCAGGTTCTTTTGACTGAAATATATTCAATCCTTGCCTGACAACGCCATTTTGATGTTGGATCACCTGATTAACCTTACTGGTCAATGAATGCTGAGAAGAGAGTAATCTTTCTGTTGTTTTATTCATCATCAAAAGCATGTATCAAAAGCATACAGTATCAAAGCTTTGGGCTTTGGATCAATATTGATTTCAGACATAGCTTAGTTTAACATAGTTACGTAACAGGATTAGACAATGTAACGTACCTGTGAACAGATGAGCAGATGTTTGACAACAGGTGGATGTAGCATGCTAACATGCTAGCTTGCTAAGCTAAGCTAAAGCCAGCGTGAGATAGTTTAAGCCTTCATGAGTTACGAGGTAAGCGCGCGTGAGACTCCTTGGTCCGTGTTTCTCTCTTTTATACGGTTCAGTGGAGAAGCTTAATATAGGCTGTCAGCTGACCATTCTTTATTATGGCCATGAAGCATTGATGAAACATTACCTAGGTCAAGATTAAATCTGACCTATATCCAATGTCTGGATTGACCAATGTTCCCTGTTGACGGCTATTTTGCTGACTGCATGGTCAACTGAGAGACCCCTGACCTTCCCTCAACTTCTCTATGCGGTGTGTGGCTCTAGTCCAGTGCTGGGCTGCTTGTGCTCTCCCTGTATCCTGTGTCCCTGCTACACGGCAGCTTATCTAATTATACACTGATATCAGCCACTTGCAGAGCACGAATCAAACCTTATATGGTTTACTGAAACTGGTGGCAGTCTATCTCAAAAACCCTTACAAAACCCACATCACTAGTAAATAACATTATCTAATGAGGTTTGGTATCGTTTAACAATGTAGCTAGTTAGATAAGTCACAGCTACAGGGAAATACGTCAATAAGACAAAAGGGCCTGTACTTCCTCAGTTGGGGAGGAAGTCAGGGAACGGGGTGTTGTATGGGGTTTAGTTTTTTATTTTTTCTAATCTATTCTGCTGACTTTAAGGTACAGGGTATAGAAATGACACACACAGATCGTATATTGATTGGAAGTGCACACCATATATGGTTTAATAATATACTGCATTACTTTATGGGAGAAGTAGATAGGTACAACTACAGTTCTTAGGTATTTGACATGGAATACTAATGGCATCAACATATTGTCAAAGCGTAAAAAGGTTCTCAGCTTCCTGAGAAATCATAAAATAGACATAGCTCTTCTACAGGAGACGCACTTAACGGATGCTGAACATGCTAAATTGACCCGTCAGTGGCAGGGCCAGGGGCCTCATTTATAAACATTGCGTAGAATCCACGTAACTAAGTTAGCTTAGCTAAGTGATTACTAAAATATACGCACAAAAAATCTCCGATTTATAAAACGCTGCGTATCACAACCCGTGTTCACTCAGGTACGCCTACGCCAGCTGCCCTTTATAAATCACAATCAACACTTAACTTGGCGCACGTGAACGCGCGTTCTGATCACACCCCAATTAACGCCCACAATTGCCTATAAATGGTCAGTGATACGCCTATACATATGCAACGACAATGGAGCCGAGTGCAAAAGGCAGAAAGAGAAAGATACATTTTACCGATGCGAGGTGGAGGTATTGGTCAACGAGGTAGAGACGCCGCAAAAGTATCTTTTCGGAACGATGATTTCACATGTGCACGACTGATAAGAGCACCTGTTAGGCCTGAGTGGTCTGTTAGATAATGAATTATCTATCATGCAGGCTATATTGGCATTCGTTTAGTGCGGTAGGCCTTATTAGGTGGCTGCTTATATCCAAACTGATAATCATTATAAGCCTATAGTGTTGTTGCATGGGTAATGGGGTTTGGATCTATATTGCACGTAATCTAATGCTTCACAGGGTGGCCCATGAATAAAATGCCTAACTTATCAACGTATAAACGGGTCAATTTACAATGACATCCATAACAATGCAAATATGTAGACCTATAGGCAAGTATCCCCAATTTAAATATACGACAGATCTGAGGGTTCTTTGCAGCATCCAATGTGTGTATTTTCCGGGATATCATGCATTTCACATACTTTCTCAAAACATTCTGTAGGCATATAGAAGCTGCGTGTTCTAATGGATGTTGCGGGATAGCCAAGCACATATTAGAACATCTGTGCCAAGTCCCGGCATATCCAAGGCCCCGTGCGTCATGGCCTACTATAATCCAGCTATATCAGTGCCTGTATCGAGGTCTTGTAAATATATGGGGTCCATGGATGAGTTTCATGTGATTCTATAAAGGGTAATTATTGCTACACACATGACGATTCGGCAAATTAATAATCTAACTTGCTCCCTTGTGTTCTTGTGTTCTTACAACTTGGAGACGCATCACCATGCGCTGTTTTGCGCACAGCTAATTCTACCAAAGCGGCATGTGAGCATTGGGATGACATGCGTTTTTAGGCCCACATTCCTCGTATGCCTGCTACATGACAATCATAAGACAATATGAGGATATATGATGATGTACAATATAGCCTTATGTAGCCTACAGTTGCCTCAAGTAGGACATTTCCATTCACCGCTCAACATCATTGTAATTGCGGCTTGCCTCAGTGGTCATTCGGGTTTACATAAAAGCCTAATAAAATATAGGCTATAAATACAACATAAATACATTAACGAATGAATAGGTGGATAATTAAACATACGAATAATTAACTAAATAAATGATTAACTGAATAAATATACTTCAACGCCGAATGCAACATTTGTTTGGTGCGGTATAGGCCTTATAGTTGTAGGCTATCGACATACGGAATCATTACTATAATAAGCCTATAGGCTCGTGTCGTGTTGTGTTATCAACGTAATATGTGGCTTTTATTCATAGGCTACTGCCCGTGATGCTTCACGGAATAGCCTATAAATTAATAGGCCTACAACATTACATTATATTATGACACAAATGGGTCAATTCACAGACACATCCAAAGCAATGCCGACATTATTTCGTGATTAGGCTACGGTGGCGATTGATTCCGTTTAAACTGTGTGACACATTGGAGGGTTTCTTGCAGCGACCGATGTATTTATTATTCAATATGTCATGTGTTTCGCAGACCTTCCCGAGTTTCATCTCTCTGCCATCGGAGTCGCGTTTTCCCCTTTCTCCAGAAACGTGCTTATCGTAGTTAAAGGAGGGTCGAAGTGTGCGTAGAGTTACGCACACCTTCCGCCAACTTATCGCTCAGCTCGTTTTTTATAAATACCGAAAGTTGCGTAGAAAGTTGCTCAGCATGGGTTACGCACGCTTTTGTACTTACGCAACGTTTATAAATGAGGCCCCAGGTCTTTTACTCATCCTTTACATCCCAATCTAGGGGAGTTGCCACGCTGATAGGAAAACATGTCCCTTTACATGTGGATAATGTTGAGAAGGATAAACAGGGCAGGTATTTGATACTTAAAGGCTCCTTAGCAGGTGAACCTATTACTATAGTTAATATTTACGGTCCTAATTATGATTGCCCTCAGTTCTTCCAGAGTCTGTTTTACGCGTTATCGTGCCCTTCTAGTGAGATTATTATTGGAGGGGATATTAATTTAGTTTTGGATCCTACTAAAGACCGATCATCTTCTAACCCCCAGGTTCTAACCCAAGCAGCCAAGGCTCTCAGAAAAGAAATGTTAGATTGCAGGTTGGTAGATATTTGGAGGGAGACACATAAATCACTACGTGAGTACTCTTTCTACTCGCATGCTCATAATAGCTATTCCAGAATCGACACCTTTATTGCTCATGCTGAAAAGATCCACCTGGTATCCTCGTATGAATATCTAGCTATGACGCACTCAGACCATGCCCCTCTCATGCTTCTGATAGCTCAAAGAAACCCTGCCAGTGGAACGAGACTTTGGCGACTCCCCAGACATCTACTTAATGACGCGGACTATGTCAAACATATCAACACCAATATTGACACATTTCTTAGCATTAACAAAGGGACTGCCTCACAGACTATTGTTTGGGAAGCCTTAAAGGCTTATTTGCGAGGGCAGACAATAAGTTATGCATCTTGGAAAAAAAAGCAACATCTGTTAAAAACTAGAACACTTGAATCAGAGATTAGGGCTCTTGAAAAGGAGCATTTTCGGACTCAAAATGAGAGGACCTTTGAGGCCCTCAACACCAAAAGGACTGAGTATGACATGCTATCTACTCGGGTGGTTGAAAACGCCATGGCCAGGACAAAACAACAATATTACGAGCATGGGGATAAATGTGGTAAATTACTGGCCTGGCAGATTCGGAAGGAGGATAGTTCGAGATGTATCCCTTCAGTTAAGACCAAGGACGGCACCTCTGAAATTCATGATCCTAAACGTATTAATGAAACGTTTAGAGACTTTTATTCTAACCTGTACACATCTCAGGGAGTAGATAATCATAAGATGGAGACTTTTCTAGAGGGACTTACCATCCCAGAGTTGACTGTGGAAACTCAGGTCAACCTGGAAGCTCACATTACTAAGCAGGAAGTTTTGGAGGCGATAGTCAGGCTCTCAGGGGGAAAATCACCAGGGCCTGACGGGTTTCCTATGGACTTTTTTAAAGTCTTTGCGCCCAGTCTGATTACACCACTAATGGATATGTTTCAGCATGCAATTGAGATCAATCGGCTACCTAAGACCCTGGAACAAGCTCTGATTACGGTCCTGCTAAAACCAGGCAAAGACCCGAAACTATGTGGATCCTTTAGACCCATTGCCCTCTTATCGTCAGAATATAAGGTGTTCACTAAGGTTATAGCCACTAGATTGGAAACTGTGATACCTAGTCTCATAAACAAAGATCAGACCGGTTTTGTTCAAAATCGTTTTTCATCAGATAACATTCGGAGGTTCCTCAACATAATTCACTGTGCTAAAGCTATCCCCACCCCAGTAGTTGCTCTTTCATTAGATGCCGAAAAGGCATTCGACCGTTTAGAATGGCCCTTTCTTTTTGCGGTTTTACAGAAGATGAATTTTGGTCCAAACTTAATACGAATGATACAAATTCTATATCTCAGTCCATCGGCAATGATCCAGACCAACTGTAATATATCTACTCCTTTCCCCTTGTTGCGTGGCACACGCCAGGGTTGTCCCTTGTCCCCTCTTCTGTTCTCACTAGCGATTGAACCTCTTGCAATAGCTATAAGAGCACACCCTGGTATTGAGGGGGTGGTGGTAGGACAGGAAAAGCATGTGATTTCCTTGTACGCGGATGACATTATGGTGTATTCATCCAATGCGGCGGCCTCACTTCCTGCCCTTTGCTCTCTATTGGATGAATACAGCTGCTTCTCTGGTTACAAAATTAATATGAATAAAAGTGTGATATTGCCTCTCAACACAGCGGCCCAAGGAATGTTGAAGGTCAACATCCCCTTCCGTTGGGAACCCCATAAGATCTGTTACCTCGGAATACAAATACCTAACCAATTAGATCTAATTTTCTCACTCAACTATGACCCCTTGCTTAAGAAAGTGGAGGCAGATCTGGGAAGATGGTCTTGCCTACCTATATCATTAATTGGACGAATAAACTGTATAAAAATGAATATTTTACCCAAATTTCTTTATCTATTTCAAGCGCTACCAACACCACTCCCCAAATCTTTCTTTAAGACTCTGGATAAACAGATTTCTGGATTTCTATGGAACGGTAAGGTTCCGAGGGTCAAGCTTGAGACCCTTTGTCGTCCCATTGACCAAGGAGGGTTGAATCTACCTAACTTCCAGCTATATTACATGGCTGCCCAGTCAAGGGGCATTTGGACATGGATTAAAGAATTAGAACATCCCCCGGCATGGAAACAAATTGAGCAGTCTCACACGTCACTGATGCTGTCAAGTATTCCATTTGTCCCCTCCTACCACAGTCAGAAAAGTGCCACTTCAAATCCAATAATAAAACATACACCTAAGACATGGCATCAAATCAGAGTCAAGTTTCAAAGTGTTCGTTCAATATATAGGTCCACCCCTTTCCATTTTAATCCTGTATTACCTGAGGCTCTGCGTGATGGCATTACTAGGGACTGGTATAACAGAGGTATATGCACGTTTGGAGACCTTTACGAGCACAACGATTTGAAATCCTTTGAGCAACTGAGAACCTCTTTTGGGCTTCCCTCTTCACATTTCTTTAAATATCTACAAGTTAGAGATTATATTAGAATACAGCTTGGAGGCAAGCTTGTCCCTTTGGAGGATTTTCAGCTGGATGTTATGATGCATGAGAAACACAACCCCAGAGGTTTCCTATCCTATGCCTATAATAAACTCATAAGTTTTACAGAACATAAAGTACTTAATGCAAAGGTTAAATGGGAAAGAGACATGGGCACAGATTTTGAGGACAGTGAGTGGAAGACGATCTGTGAAAGCTCTCAATCGTTCTCCTATAACAGTCGACACAAACTCCTACAGTTTAACCTCATTCATAGGGTCTACTTCACACCTTACCGTCTCCATAAGATAAGTGATAGCTACTCTGAACAGTGTCCTAGATGCAAGACTGAAACAGGGTCGCTGTTGCATATGTTTTGGACATGTAGATGCCTGGAGCAGTTTTGGAGATCTGTGTTGGACAATATTCAAGTAATTGTGGGGGAGGAGGTCCCACACGACCCAAGACTGGCACTACTGGGAGACTGCTCAGTTCTTCCAGCCAATTTAAAGGGCAGTATTCGTTTCATCAGAATGGCCCTAATTGCGGCAAATAAATGTATAGCCATTCGCTGGAAGGATGAGGAACCACCTGCCGTGTCTTTGTGGCTCAAGGAGCTCTCATCATACTTACCCTCAGAAAAGATCATGTTTAACCTCAGGGAAAAAACTGTACTTTTTGATAAATGCTGGGGAGACTTTGTAACCTTTTTACGAGATAGGACTTAAACGTGATGTCAGTGTTCATAATTGATGCCAAATGCTGTATTTCTGTGATGGTATATGTACCTTCGGTGTGTGGTGTGCAATTTAATGCCTGTATATATTGTGTCTAGCTCAGTGGTTCTTAACCTGGGTTCGATCGAACCCCAGGGGTTCGGTGAGTCAGTCTCAGGGGTTCGGCGGAGGTCAAGACACACACCCGACTCATATGATTCGTGATGACACGCCCCGCTTGGCCATCATTGGCTGCAGGTGATCACGCTACATCGCTTGGCCTATCTGTGCTGCAGGGAATTTGGTGCACTCAGTAGTCGACTTGTGACTGTCGTGATGGTACGTCGTGTGATTGTGAAAGGAACAGACTTTGTTGCGAAAATGACATGAGAGTGGCACTTGCCAAGGTCTGAACTGGTCTCTGAAAGGCAACAGCAGAAGTCACACTGATTTGCAGTAAATATTCATTATTATGCTTTTGTTTTTGTGTGAAAATCATGTTTTGATGGTTTTGTTCTTTGAACACAGTGATGTTGATGCACGGTTCATTTTGTGCACCAGTAAAATGTATACCTACAGTATGTTTTGAATTTGAAAAAATCATATTTTATTTTTCCAATTAAGAAGGGTTCGGTGAATGCGCATATGGAACTGGTGGGGTTCAGTACCTCCAACAAGGTTAAGAACCACTGGTCTAGCTACTGTATCTGTGTTTGATTTAGGGTTGTTTATTGTATTTTATTTTGTTGCAGGGGTGGGGGGGGTGGGGGTGGGTGGGTGATACCTGATACTTTGTCGATTGTCTTGTACCTTTTCTGTGGGAAACTAAGTAAAACGTCAATAAACAAATTGTAAAAAAAACAAACAACAACTACATGTACTGCAGAAAATGTCTCCACTCATGAGGCAAATGTGATCATTATTTTGACCCGTGGGCATTTGGTCTACAGACACAATAAATGTTGTAGACACACCTAAGGGTTTGGTTGTCTATTCCCACTTTCTGTCATTGTGATTATAAAATATTTGCTGTCTTCCATGTTTGGGCTGTTGGTTAACTCAGTCAGGCATGGGGCTCAATCTCAGGGTTGTAGGTTTGAACCCCACACCAGCCACTGCTAAGCATTTCATTGTAGACAGAACCCATATTTTTTACATATGGCAAATGTACAAGAGTTGTTATTTTTTATTATTATTTATCAGATCATAGTATGAATACAAAATGCTGATGTCTTATTTTCTCCTGATTTCATTCAGCCTGAGTGGGTGTAAACTCTCAGAGGGATGCTGTGAAGCTCTGGCCTCAGCTCTCATCTCCTCACATCTGAGAGACCTGGACCTGAGTTTCAATAACCTACAGGATTCAGGAGTGAAGCTGCTCTCTGCTGGACTTGGGAATCCACACTGTAAACTAGAGAACCTGAGGTCAGTATTACTGAGCATATTCATCCTGTCATTGATTGTGTTTGAATGTCTCAGTACAACAGTAACATACATTTTATATCTTAAAGTAACAAACATGATTGATTACATTAAATATGATGATTCATCAAGGCAAGGCAAGGCAAGGCAAGTTTATTTATATAGCACATTTCAGCCACAGGGCAATTCAAGGTGCTTTACATGAGACATTAAAAGCATTAAAACAAAAAGCAAGACATTATAGACATTTAAAACAAAAGGCAGGACAAATTAAAAGCATTAAAACAAAAAGCAAGTCATTATAGATATTTAAACAAAAAGCAGGACAAATAGAATACAGGAATAAAAGTTACAGTGCAGTATACTGATAAACATAGCTCCTCTTAGAAAGCAGTGGCAAAAAGAAAAGTCTTCAGGCTTGTTTTAAAAGAACCAAGAGTTGCAGCAGACCTGCAGTTTTCTGGAAGTTTGTTCCAGATATGTGGAGCATAAAAACTGAATGCTGCTTCTCCATGTTTTGTTTTAACTCTGGGGACAGAAAGTAGACCTGTGCCAGACGACCTGAGGGGTCTGGATGGTTCATAGCATATGAGCAGATCAGAAATATATTTTGGCCCTAGGCCATTCAGTGCTTTATAAACCAACAGCAGTATTTTAAAGTCAATTCTTTGACAGACAGGAAGCCAGTGTAAAGACCTTAGTACTGGTGTGATATGCTCCACTTTCTTAGTCTTAGTGAGGACTCGAGCAGCAGCGTTCTGAATCAGCTGCAGCTGTCTGATCGATTTTTTAGAGAGACCTGTATACATGCCGTTACAGTAGTCGAGTCTACTGAAGATAAACGCATGGACAAGTTTTTCCAAATCCTTCTGGGACATAAATCCTTTGATCCTTGATATATTCTTCAGGTGATAGTAGGCTGACTTTGTAATTGACTTAATGTGGCTGTTGAAATTCAGGTCTGAGTCCATGACTACACCAAGATTTCTGGCTTCGTTTGTGGTTTTTAGCATTACTGATTGAAGTTGAGCACTGACTTTTAATCGTTCTTCTTTGGCTCCAAAGACAATTACTTCAGTTTTATTTTTGTTTAGTTGGAGAAAGTTCTGGCACATCCAATCATTGATTTGTTGAATGCACTTACTCAGCGCTTGTATGGGATTATAGTCTCCTGGTGATATAGTGATATCAATTTGTGTGTCATCTGCATAGCTATGGTAACATATTTTGTTGTTTTCCATAATTTGAGTTAGTGGGAGCATGTAAATGTTGAACAGAAGAGGCCCCAGGATGGAGCCTTGGGGAACTCCACAGGTCATTTTTGTCAGCTCAGATTTGTAATTGCCTATAGACAAAATAATCCCTGTCCTTTAAGTAGGATTCAAACCAATCTAACACTGTACCAGAAATTCCCAGCCAATTTTCCAGTCGGCCTAGTAGTATGTTGTGGTCTACCGTGTCGAACGCAGCACTGAGATCCAGTAGTACTAAGACTGAGATTTTGCCATTATCTGTGTTTAAATGGATGTCATTAAATACCTTAATTAGAGCAGTCTCGGTGCTGTGATGTGGTCGAAATCCTGACTGGAAGACATCAAAGCCATTACTTAGTGCCAGGAAGTTATTCAGTTGTTGGAAAACAACCTTTTCAATTATTTTGCTTAGAAATGGGAGGTTTGATATGGGCCTATAATTGTTCATTTGTGAGCTGTCTAGATTATTCTTTTTTAAGAGTGGCTTGATGACTGCAGTTTTCAGGGTATGTGGGAACACACCTGAAAGAAGAGATGTGTTTACAATTTGTAGTAAATCAGAGGCCATGCAGTTGGATACAGTTTTGAAGAAGTCTGTAGGTAGAACAACAAGGCAACAGGTGGAGGATTTCAGATATTGTATAGTGTCCCCCAGGGTTTTATGGTTGATCGGATTAAATTGTGTCATGGTACAATTATTGATTTTAAGTGGACAGTGTGACGACACATGTCCTGTACCTGGAATGGAGGCACTGACTGCTTGTCTAATTTTCTGAATTTTGTCAGTGAAGAATGAGGCAAATTCATTGCAGGCCCTGGTGGATAGAAGTTCAGAGGCTACTGACACAGGAGGGTTTGTCAGCCTATCAACAGTGGCAAACAAAGCACGCGCATTGTTATGGTTTTTGGTGATGATGTCAGAAAAGAAGGTCTGCCGTGCATTTCTCAGCTCCAGATTATAAATGCGAAGTCTCTCTTTATAGATGTCATAATGAACATGGAGATTTGTTTTTCGCCATCTGCGTTCAGATTTTCGACACTCTCTCTTTTCTATTCTGACCAGCATGGCCTTTCTCCATGGAGATCTTCTCTTACCAGAGATCACCTTCACCTTAGTGGGCGCAACGGCGTCAATAATGTTTGTAATTTTAACATTGAAATTATCTACAAGCTCGTTGACTGAGGCCATATAGAGGGCAGGTGTGGACGAGAAAGCCTGAGTAAATATCTCACTGGTGTTTTCAGTGATGCGCCGTTTTGAGATAACCTCTGATTGAGAATTTGTGTGCATGGAGATAGTACTCTCAAAGAAAACACAGGAATGATCAGAGAGCGCAACATCAGACACCTGAACCTTAGAAATATTCAGACCTTTGGTGATGATTAAGTCCAGAGTGTGCCCCTTGTTGTGTGTGGGCTCCGTCACATGCTGAGTCAGTCCATAGTTATCAAGGACACAACCTAGCTCTTTAGTCCCTCTGCCCTGAGGGTTGTCAACATGGATGTTAAAATCACCAACAATAACCACACAGTCAAAGTCAATGCAGACAGTAGACAACAGTTCAGCAAAGTCATCAAAGAAGTTTGGACAGTATTTAGGTGGCCTGTAGATGTTTAGAAATAACGCTCGGGAAAAGGAATTCAACTGAAGAGCCACATATTCAAAGGAACCAAAATTTCCATAACACACCTGCTTACATTGGAGGGAGTCATTAAACAAGATGGCTACTCCACCTCCTTTCTTATGCACTCTAGCCTCGCTCATAAAGCTGAAGTTGGGAGGAGTTGACTCAATAAGAACAGCTGCACTGTTACCTTGGTCTAGCCAAGTTTCAGTTAAAAACATAAGATCAAGATTGTGGTTGGTTAAAAATGTCTTTCCTGTTAAAGATCTGACATTTAATAAAGCTAAGTTTAGTGTGCTGAGGGTATTATCTGCACATTTCTCTGTGATAGTTTGTGGCTGACGAGGAATAGATACTAAATTTGATACATTTGTAAAGCCGGTTGAGTGTTTCCTGTTACTTAGCAGATTCACCATTGTTATTCTATTACCTATCAAGACAGGAATTGAGGAAGATACCATCACGTTGGGTCCTGGCTTGTCCTGGAAGGGGTCATGAGTGCCATTAGCCTTGTAGCCTGGACCCAGTACATATCAGTTAGAGCTTGCTGTATTGGCCCGGCAGGGGGTAAGGGCGGTTGGGAGCGCGTAATACAGCGCGTGAAAATGCTTGCTGCTGGATGCCGGTGAGAGGAAGCAAGTGAGAGACTCCCCCTCTTGGGGGGGTGGATCATCGCTGGTGAGTGCTAGTGGGAGGGGGGGAGTGAGAGACTCCCCCTCTTGGGGGGGTGGAGGGGGTGGATCCTCACTGGTGAGTGCTAGTGGGAGGGGGGGAGTGAGAGACTCCCGCTCTTGGGGGGGTGGATCCTCGCTGGTGAGTGCTAGTGGGAGGGGGGGAGTGAGAGACTTCCCCTCTTGCAGTAGCTCATCAATTTGGCTGAGCTTCAGTGTGGCAGCTTTGAGGAGGCCCTTGATTGGTGAGCGGGGTGGAGGAGGGGAGGGGCATCGTTGGGTTGTTGTCGATGGGGGGTGGTGTGAAGATTCTTCTTCCTGGCGCGGGTGTCTCCCATAATCAGAGCTTTGTTGAAGCAGCTCTTCAAGGTTTCTGCCATGTTGTGATATGTCTTCCTTCTGTTTTGGTATTTCTTGTCTCTTGTCCTTGACCATGGCAGAGGGAGCAGATGGATGACGCAGAGAATAGAACAGATTGGAGATAAACAGTTTTACTCCTGACCTGTTAAGGCAGAGTCCATTTCTCTGAAAAAGATGGTATCGTTCCCAAAAAAATGGAAAATTGTCAATGTAGCGCACTGAGTGAGTGGTACAGGCAGTTGAGAGCCATGTGTTCAGTGCCAACAGTCTGCTGAATCTCTCAACCCCTCTTCTGACTGGTGGTAGAGGGCCGCTGATAAACACCTTCGCTTTCAGAGACCTGACTGTGTTCAGCAGATCAATAAAGTCTCGTTTAAGAACTACCGACTACTGTTGCGCAACGTCATTTGTCCCCACTTGCACAATGATGTTTTCCACAGTTGGATGTGTAACCCCGATATGCAAGATTTTTTTTGTCATGTCAGCAACCGTATCCTTGGGAAAGCAGAGTATTTTGGTGCTTTCACTGCACATGCTTCTCACATCTTTTACAGTAAAGTCACCCACAATCAGAGTTTGAGGCCCAGTCGGTAGCCTTTTACTTTCTGGTTTACTCTCAGTCCTTACCCTGCTGTGTGAAGAAGAGATGTGATCCAGGTCATCAGACAGTGGGGCAAATTTGTTCTCCAGTTGTATGGTTGATTGTCGGCGAGATCTGTTTCTGGTTCTCCCTTTTGCGGTTGTCCACGGCGGTGTCCTTCTAGGGACAGGGGTTGAAGAGGCACTCTGCCTGGATGATAATGCAGGCCAGTCAGTCTCATAGTTCTCCAGGGACAGGTCTCTGCCTTGTTCTCCCTTTTCCCTGGGAGGTGAATTTCTCTTAGGCTTTGCACCAAGAGAGTTCCAGGGAGGGTTTGTAGGTTTAGTGCCCAGTACATGGCTCTCCTGTTTCTTGGTAGTCTCTTTGGTGCTAATTAGCTCTTGTCTGGTACTGTTTTGAATCCATGGTAAGGTGGTGTCGTTCCCAGTTAGTCCATTGACGTCCACACACATCTCTAACCGGTTCATTTTTGTTTCCAGCACTGTAATCTTCTGCAGAAGTTTGTGGAAGTCATCCGCAGTTAAAGGGGGCATCTTGCTGCCGTGCTCACGTTATCGTGAGGAGATGATAAAGACGTTGAAAAATGGCAACTAAATCTTCAAAAAAAATAAAATATATATTAGAGTCTTTAAAGTATCCAGGAGCCACTGCTCACAGTTTCTTATGGAAGAAAAGCAACAATATCAGCTGAAAAATGCAGAAAATGCAAACAAAGGCGAGAGCAAGCAGCAGAAGCGTCTGCACTGTCTGAAAGCAGGAAGTAGCCAAACAGAGACTATCACCACAAATCAAGCACATCTGGTCAGCCAAGTGCCCAATATGAAATAGGATTTACAGCTTTAATAACTCTGAGTGACATGTTTATGTTAGCAGAATCTGAAGACAATTGCCTAGGGACTAGGCACTAGGGGCGAACAAATCTCCGCTAGCATCCCCCCCCCCTCTCCCCCTCAACAACTTGTCGGGGGCGCACTATCATTATTTTGCAGGCCCCCAGGATTCGAAATCTAAAGTGAAGCCCTATTGAACCGCGCCATCTTGGCAAATTTGTAGTCATTTGGCTATTTCCGGTGACTTTCGTACTTGCGCAGTTGTTCTTTTCTGTCCTACGCGTGTCCACGAACAAGTTCACGTTTATGTGAAATGCAATGAAATGAAAACCGGCTTGCATATTAACCTGTTTTTGTCAAATATATCCATTGGAGACATTATTTTTTTTATCCAGGCATTTTAGTTTTAACAGGTTAATTATAGCTGAACATGTTTTGTTTGCTAGTCGATGGCATTCATTCCGTTCGTGATAACGTTATTGCAGCCAGGCTAAATTCCTCCAGGGAGCCAGTGACAGGCGAGTTGAAAAGCTTCACTCCCCGCCAGCCGGAGCTTTTGGCCGCTCCTACCGCATCTCGGATAACCCGCTGAGTTCGTGGCTGCTATTTCACATTCGCCCTTGATCAATCCCAATACCATTCCATGGTAATAATGAATCAATCGTTCAGATATAGGTTGGGTTCCGGTGCATAGTTGAAATGGTAGTGGGATACGGTGATAAACTGGAGTGATCATTTGACAGCAATTATTAGCCTTTTCCAGAAATGGACAGAAACTGGATATTTTTTAGAATAACAGGAATTTATTCACATACAATGGAAAGGAGTTGATATGTAGGCATAAAAATGAAACGATACACTGCCATTCAACAATCCACAATAATTAGCCTAGGCCTACATGGTTAAGTTTGGGTGTTTTCAGTCAACGTTGGCGTTGACCGCTTCTAGCTTCTATATCGATAGCCTAAGGTTAGAGAGATAAATGTAGCTTATGTTAATAAAGCTAACAATGATGTTGTAAAATGCATGCAGCACTGCCGATCTGAAAGATTGATTCATTATTACCATGGATCGGTATTGGGATTGATCAAGGGCGAGTGTGAAATAGTAGCCACAAACTCAGCGGGTTATCCGAAATGCGGTAGCAGCGGCCAAAGCTCCTGCTGGCGGGGAGTGAAGCTTTTCAACTCGCCTGTAACTGGCTCCCTGGAGGAATTTAACCTGGCTGCAATAACGTTATCGCGAACGGAATGAATACTACTGGCAAACTGAATCTACTAGCAAACAAAACATGTTCAGTATCAGGAGTTCAAACATACTCCAGGAGCTTGCTCGATCGCCTTGTTGAGAGGGGTCAGGGAAGAATTTTTACAGCTCACTTATCTGGCCCCCGGGTGATTACTGTTTTTTTTTTCATTTCATTCATTTCTCATTTATCAAAGAGCGTGTAAATTCAGGTGTAAAAGATGGCGTACGACGAAAATGAGAAAAGGTCGGACTGCCGCGTACGACGAGAATATTTACAGTACACGCTTTTCTGATCTATCAAACATGGCGTACACGCTGCTGCGACGAATTTTCAATGATAAATCCCACGGTGTCGTAGAAGACAGCGGACGTGCACGCGCCTCATGTTCCTCCCTCTCCACGCCCACATTCAACCATATATGGTGTTGAAGAAGTTTTGATCTTAAGTCAAAAAAGGATTTGCCAAGGTTCGCACAAAAAGGTTCAGTCAGATTTATTAAGAAAACAATACGATTGCAAAAGGACCTCAGGATAAAACACAGAGTGGTTCATCAGAAAGAAGTGAAGCCAAAGCTCGTCTGGCGCAGCCTTATATGTGCTCAATACAAGGATGTGACGCTAGCAGACATTTGGTTGGCTGACCCATCTATACACGTCATAATAAGGTGACGGACATCAAACAGTGGTCGAGGGATGCAAAGAAAAGCGCGGTACACTTTGAATATAGACAAAGGAACAATGGCCTGAGCCAGGACGGGAAGGTTGAGGTGTGAGGCCTTCCTGTCCTGGTGAGGATACAACGACAGGGGTGTCTGTCTTAACAAAGAAGTGGGGAAGACAGAGGTTCAGGAGGTGTTTGGAATTACAAGAGAGAGAGAGAACAAAGGTTTAAAGTGTTTAGAATAGCAAAAGGCAGGGGACTGGATCAATAGGTTTTAAGAACAAAAAGCTGAGATCTGAAAAGTCTTGAGGCCAGTTGTAAATTCTATGACAATGGTCAAAACTATGACAGTGCACAACCTGGTTCCCCGGAAGGAACCGACATAATATAGCGTGGAGCAAAGGCAAGACAATTACATTTTTGAAAAAACGCGGAAAGAAGATAAACTTTTCGGAGACGGAGGAAAAAAATCATCTTCGGAAGGTATTTGTACTAGCCTACCTTTGTCTGCTGCTCCTACAGTTTAGGTAGCCTACTGTACGTTTCGTGCATCCTGTATTTGGCGTAGGCTACACGGACATGCTGTATTATGTGGCTGTGAGGAAAGCAAATATTCCAAACATTCTGTGGTAGGCTATGATTGATTTAGGACCAAAAACAGGGAACGATAACACAGATGATCACTTCATGTTGTTAGACCACATTAAACATTTTCCCCTCTGGGAAATTAAGACTCTCATCTAAATCACCCGGTAAATCACACTTAAGCATTTATTTGGCTGCCAACAGAAAAAACATATCAAATGAATATGGCTACACAATGAAATGTTTAATGCATAATAAAGTTTACAGACAAAATCAAAGAAAATGACTGAAATTGTTTCTCCAGACTCTGACGTGGGGTGGGACTCAGAGGAGGGGGAGTCTGCAGTGGTCCTTGACCTGACAGTCGTGCCCCCGCCGTTTGCAGCCTCCACCTCCAGCGCCACCGCCTCCAGTGCCTCCAGCGCGCCGGCCTCCACCTCCAGTGCCATCTCCAGCGCCTCCGTCTCCGTCTCCACCGCCGACGCCTCCACCTCCGGCTGCCAGCGTCCCTGCCTCAAGGGTCCCTGAGGGAAACCGTCTGGGCTTCCTCTCAGACGCTGTGCTGGAGGCCCAGACGGGGACCCTAGAGGCCCAGAGGGACATGGCAGAAGGGATTGGGGGCAGTTGTGCAGCAGTTGGTGGAGGTCACCACACTACACCACCAGAGCCAACAGGACATCCTCACTGCACTTCTTTCCCTCACACATGCTGTCACGGACCTCACACAGTCACTCACTACCACACTCACGGACCTCACACATTCACTCACAAACGCACTCACACACCTCACACAGTCACTCACCAACAGACAATAAAATGGTAACAATGTGAACCTTACTTGTTTGTGTCTTCATAGCTGGCGTATGACCTCAGCGCGGGCGCTTTGGCCCCGCTGGTAACCCTCATGACGGGGAGGGGGCTGAGGGCTTGGGTCCTCATTTTGTGGTGGGGTCTTGACTGGTTCTCATTCTTATCAGCTTTGGATATGTATCTTGGCAAACATAACACAGGATGATGTACAAGGAGGGGACAGATACCTAGTGAAAGTACTATTGGTTGCTAGGCCATGGTCAAACCCTACATCCCCTCCCGACCGCTACGCTCTGCTACCTCAGGGCGACTGGTTGCCCCGTCACTCCGAGGCTCCTGCGGTCGATCGACACGGTCACGGCTCTTCTCTGTCCTGGCCCCGCAGTGGTGGAATGAGCTGCCCACTGATGTCAGGACAGCAGAGTCGCTGCCCATCTTTCGTCGCAGGCTCAAAACTCATCTCTTCAAGAAATACTACAACAATCCTCCCACCTAAGCACTTATTATATTATATTGCACTGTACTTTATATTGTCATTCTTGCACTTTGCCTTCAGCACTAGATTATGCTCTTAGTCACTTGTTTTAGAAAGAAGATGCACTTGTGAGTTCTGGCAAGTAGTAGTACATTGGCTCTTCCTACGTTAAATGCAATTATTGTTAGTCGCTTTGGATAAAAGCGTCTGCTAAATGACTGTAATGTAATGTAATGTAGTAAAAAGACAATAACGAGGGCTTGGTATAAGGTGGAACCCCCAATCAAGGAGCAGTGGCTGGGTGTTGTGGATGAGATTTATGCTATGGAGAAGTTCACGCATGCATTGAGGATGCAGGAAGGAAAGTTTGAAGGGAGATGGGAAAAATGGATGGATTATAGAAGGAAGTGTGATGATACCACTAATATTGAAATTGTAATATTTGAGTAAGATCAAATAGCTGCATTGTGACTTGATGGAAGTAGCCATAAGCTGTTATTGTTAGTTTTTATTGTTTTTAGTTTTATTGTATTGTCGTATGGATGGAAAATGCTAATAAAGATTAAAAAAGAATATGTATCTTGGCATATGCACTCACCAACAAGACAGCCGTCACGCGCAGCGCCTGCCTCCAGTCTAGCCCCTACCCTGCTGTGCGCCAGGATGAATGAGTCATGCGTGGAGCCAGGCCACCGTGCCACTACACTTGTGATGAGCATGTCGGCGTCACATATGATTTGGGTATTTATAGTGTGCACATTTTTGCGATTCACATAGACGTATTCATTCACTGATGGTGCCCTTATCAATATGTGGGTGCAGTCGCCATCGCCGCCACCTCTTTGGAGTTCTATCTCGGCCAGTAGGCCGAGTAGCGCCGGATTCATTTAGGCTCGGAAATACGCACAGGAGGACTGTCATTTACATGCTTACCAAACAGCAAACGGGTCCACATGGTCACATATTAATGACAATCTAATTGGTCAACTATTGCCATTTGATGGAGTGCCTGCATTAGGTGTGTGACAGAAAGGTTTGGGACAGCGCATAAGTTCAGTTTGGGGAACAAATTCATATCGGACCATTAATGAGCCGGTGTAGTATATTTTTATACTGTATTATACTGTATTACATCAATCATCTGTATTACTCTCATGTAGTAATCATTTTATTAAGAATAATGAATACACTTCACTTTAGGTGGAACTGTGTTAACTTAAGGAGTTTAACAGGTCAGTTACAACAGCTGTCCTGTCCTGAGTCAGCATTCCTTTGTCCCTGAGTCAATAAAGATAGTAGATGGTTGTCTTGGAAGTCAGTTAGCCTACAGTTTGTAACGCGATCCTGTGAGGTAGAACTTAATTGTCTTGACAGTCAAATTTGCTGTTGCTATAAGGAACTTCTGATAAATAAGGAGAATAAGTTAAATTGTTTAATTAAGACGCATAGTTTGCGTTGACTTGTTCAGGTCTAGAAACTGATAAAAGACATAGTTTGTGTGAGATCTGTTCAAAAGCCAACGCACATTTGATGGTGCGTGGTTCGTTATGTTCAGGTCTGAAAGACGCATAAGTTTAGTGAAGACTTGAGCTTAGTGAAGTTCAATGTCTCTAAAGAAAGCCAGTTAAATTAAATGCATAAGTTTGCATATTAGTGTAGAGAAAAGGAAATTGAGGTACTGTGTGTGCGCAGGCTAAAACCGGAGCCCTGCGTGTGTCTTGTTAAAGTGTGTTTGGCCATCTGCTATGTTCTGTGTCTTTCATGTTCCTTGTAACTGTCTAGTAGGTCCATTGTATATTTGAGATTAGTTTAATGTAGATATTACTTGTTGAATATTTCTGTGTAGTCACAAGAACCTGGATGTGAGAGGGAAGGGAGATCCTTTTGTTCTCTCTCCCACGTGAGTGGCTATGCGTGTGTGCCCTTTGATCTTTTGTGTGTGGAGACACATGGGCTGTGTCGGTGTGAGAGGAGAGCGTGTGTTGCGTCTTTTGTGTCTTGAGTAAAGTTTTGTGTTTGTTGGTTGGATCCATTATATGTTTGAAAGTTGAGTTAATGTAAATACTATTTGCTGGTATTTCTGTTTAACTGTCCTGTATGGGTGAGGCCGCATGTCCGTTCATGCAGCTGAATTCCTTAGCCCCAATAAAACCGCTGTGAAAGGGGGGTCAGTGAAACGCATTCACGGGCCTATTAAGGGGGGTTGTGCTGTCTTGTGCGGACAGTGAAGTCAATTGTATGTCTTTCTCTCCCTATCTATCTATCTTTATCTCTCTCTTTTTCTCATTCCTTTCTCTGTCTTTCCTGTCTTTAGAAATTAGGGAAAGATAATTCATCCAGTGGGTCGTGCGGTGTATTGGGACGACTGGATTAGATTAGAATTATTAATTTATAAATTCATAAGTGGATGCTGAATCTGGGCCAGGTGGACACTGATCGAGACATCGGTTACTCAGCACTCAAACCCTAGCAGCAATCCACTAGTCAATCATACCCTTTATTAATGAAACCCTTCTTCAATCTTCATACATTGAGGAGGGGTGTAGCTAATCTATATTTTAGGGATATGAAGAAATCTTTCATCCTACTCACCTCTGTTGTCCAATGTCGCCCACTAGTGGTTGTTATAGTGCAAGTATAATATATTAGGTTGTTTAATGCTGCCATCCAGTGTTTACTATTATACATGACAGTCTTTTGATTTTTAGAATAATGGGTTGAGATGGCAAATTATTTTTTAATTATCATTGCTTTGTGATTAATTGTTATTTCCCCTTTGAGTAAATCTGTTTGCAGTTATATCCGGAATAGTTTTTGTCCTTACCAGACCATCCATCTCAGACCATCCATCCATCCATCTAAGAGGGACTTCTTTGCAAAAACCATCCATCGCCTGTACTGAAAAGTAAGCCTGAATTGCTGATTAATGCTCATTGATTGAAGTAAATTGTCCATCTGATTTAATTGTTTTGAGTGGTTCATATGCATTTGAGGCTTGGTGTTTTATGATAAGGTGATTGATTGGTTTGGTTACTTGATATGATAGGATAAATGGTTAGTTTATTAATTGATTAATTATTCAATATTTTATTGATTATTTGATTAATTATTTATAGTTATTCAACTTTTTATTATTATAAGTATTATCTCCTTCTTCTTCTTCTTCTTCATCCGCTTATCCAGGGTCGGGTCGCGGAGGCAGCAGCTCCAGCAGGGGGCCCCAGACATCCCTTTCCCTAGCAGCATCAACCAGCTCTGCCTGGGGAATCTTTAGCCGCTCACAGGCCAGTGCGGAGATGTAGTCCCGTCACCTACACCGACACGCCTGGAACACCTCCCTAGGGAGGCGCCCAGGAGGCATCCTCGCTAGATGCCCGAACCACCTCAACTGGCCCCTTTCGACGCAAAGGAGCAGCGGCTCTACTCCGAGTCTCTCCCGGATGACTGAACTTCTCACCCGATCTCTCAGGGAGACCCCAGCCGCCCTCTGGAGAAAACTCATTTCGGCCGCTTGTATCAGTGATCTCGTTCTTTCGGTCATGACCCATCCTTCATGACCATAGGTGAGGGTGGGGACGAAGATAGACCGGTAGATCGAGAGCTTTGCCTTTTGGCTCAGCTCTCTTTTCGTCACAACAGTGCGGTAAAGCGACTGCAGAACCGCACCAGCTGCTCCGATTCTCCGGCCAAACTCCCTCTCCATGGTTCCCTCACTCGTGAACAAGACCCCCAGATACTTGAACTCCTTCACTTGGGGTAAGGACTCATTTCCTACTCGGAGCGGACAGGCCACCGGTTTCCTGCTGAGAACCATGGCCTCAGATTTAGAAGTGCTTATTCTCATCCCAGCCGCTTCACACTCAGTTGCGAACCTATCCAGAGAGTGCTGGAGGTCGCAGGCAGCTGATGCCATCAGGACCACATCATCTGCAAAAAGCGGTGACGTGATCCCCAGCTCACCGAACTGCAAACCCACCTCCTCACGGCTACGCCTCGATATCCTGTCCATGAAAATCACAAACAGGATTGGTGACAAAGCGCAGCCCTGGCGGAGGCCAACCCCCACCGGAAAGGAAGACGACTTACTGCCGAGGATCCGGACACAGCTCTCGCTCTGGGTGTACAGGGATTGGATGGCCCTAAGTAGGGACCCCCTCACCCCATACTCCCGCATAACCCTCCACAAGACCTCTCGAGGGACCCGGTCGTAAGCCTTCTCCAGGTCCACAAAACACATGTAGACAGGTTGGGCAAACTCCCAAGCCCCCTCCAAGATCCTTGCGAGAGTGAAGAGCTGGTCGGTAGTTCCACGACCAGGACGAAATCCGCATTGTTCCTCTTCGATCTGAGGTTCGACTATCGACCAGACCCTCCTTTCCAGCACCTTGGAGTAAACTTTCCCTGGGAGGCTGAGTAATGTGATGCCTCTATAATTCGCACACACCCTCTGGTCCCCTTTTTTGAATATTGGGACCACCACCCCAGTCTGCCACTCCTTCGGCACTGACCCAGACTTCCACGCAATGTTACAGAGGCGTGTCAACCAAGACAGCCCCTCTACACTCAGCGCCTTCAGCATTTCTGGGCGGATCTCATCAGTCCCTGGGGCTCTGCCACTGTGGAGTTGTTTGACTACCTCAGTGACCTCCTCCAAGGAAATTGACGACCCCCCATCATCTTCCGGCTCTGCCTCGATCGTAGAGGGTGGATTAGTCGGGTTCAGGAGTTCCTCAAAGTGCTCCTTCCAACGCTCAACAACCTCCTCAGTTGAGGTCAGCAGTGTCCCCTCCTTGCTGTATACAGCTTGGATGGTCCCCCGCTTTCCCTTCCTGAGGTGTCTGATGGTCTTCCAGAAACACTTTGGTGCCGACCGAAAGTCCTTCTCCATGGTTTCTCCGAACTCCTCCCACACCTGCTGCTTTGCCTTGGTCACAGCCGAAGCCGCAGCCCTCCGGGCCAGTCGATACCCTGCAACTGTTTCTGGGGTCTTCCGGGCTAACATATCCCGGAAGGCCTCCTTCTTCAGTCGGACGGCTTCCCTGACCACCGCTGTCCACCACGGTGTCCGAGGGTTACCGCCCCTTGAGGTACCTATGGCCCTCAGGCCACAGCTCCCAGCCGCAGCTTCAGCAATGGAGGCTTTGAACACTGACCACTCATGCTCGATGTCCCCAACCTCCACAGGGATGCCTGAGAAGCTCCGCCGGAGGTGGCAATTGCAATCTCTCCGGACAGGCTCTTCCTCCAGACGTTCCCAGTTCACCCTCACTACACGCTTGGGTTTTCCAGGTCTGTCCAGAAGCTTCCCCCGCCATCGAAACCAGTTCACCACCAGATGGTGATCAGTGGACAGCTCTGCCCCTCTCTTTACCTGAGTGTCCAAAACACATGGCCTCAGATCAGACGATACAATAACGAAATCGATCATCGACCTTCGGCCTAAGGTGTTCTGATGCCAGGTGTACTTGTGGGCATCCTTGTGTTCGAACATGGTGTTTGTTATGGACAAACCGTGACTTGCACAGAAGTCCAACAACAAAACACCACTCGGGTTCAGATCGTAATTATAAGTATTATATATATAATAATTCTACTTGATATTGGATATAAGTGGTTTTGATGGTGTTTAATTGTTAAATGGATGTAGATGGTTTGGTGTTGAACTGTGGTTCTTGAGTGATTGGTGGTCTGTTTGATATCTGGTTTAGAGGTGTCTTGGTTGTTTTTGATAGAATAAACATCAGTTAGTGGGTTTGCTTTAGTAGAGAGGCATTTACATAGATACACATATTACGCTTTGCATATTGTGTGTGTGTGGAGGGAAAGGATTGTGAGTGGACGGACAGTAGGACTCAACTTGCTGACAGGCAAAGTGGTGTGGACATTTTGATGTCTACGTCAAATCTTTTTTATTTTAATTTATTATTTTCTGGCATACAGCGATTAATGATGAGGGGATTGTCTTCTGGTGCACAATACCTAAGCTTGTGTCAAATCAGGCCTGGTGGTTTTTAATTTGTAAAAATTAAAAGTGCTTAAAGAGGCCGATCGCTCCCTGTGCTGAAGACTAGGGTTGAGTTGAGCAAGATTAGATCTGGTTAGGAAGTTTAGTCAGAGCAAGAAGTGTCCCATGTCCGTGAGTGATTGAGTGTTCATTTCTTTATTAATTACATAATTGATAAAGCTTCATTTTTATGGTGTTAGATTCTTAAGAGGTTTATTAATAGTTTGAATTGTTAACAGTTTATCAAATTGTGAGGATTCTAAACAGTCTTGACGCTGTTCAGTAAAGTGGGACGGACACAGAAAACAGCATTGGAAGCAGTAATCATAGCTCAAACTGAAATAAAGGAAGTCAACAGCACGACGGACAAGCTGCAGAGTGAAATTGATGCTCTGTTCTCCCACATGAATTTAGTTTTGACTTCGCATCCTTGTGACATCAAGAGGGAATCTACTACGGCTTATTCACAGTTACTTGTGCTAAACACTGAGGGAAGATATGTCATCAAAGATGATAATGACGACATTATGAAGACGGGAAATGCCAGATCGACCATCACTACCCATCCTGATGGGAAGTGCAAAACCAGGAAGTTAGCTCAGTCTCTGACACCAGCTGAAAAGAAGAAGAAGAAGATAAACAAAAAGGGAAAGTGTGGAAGCGACAGTGACTCTTCTGAAGATGAAGGAGTGAATATTGGAGGATATGATGAAAGTATTAGAAGGATTATGGCATGTGCTGAATAGAAAGAAAGGAAGCGTTGCTAATGAAACAGACTCTAGTAGTAGTAGTAGTGAAGAAGTGAATGAGGAGTCTGACTCGAATGAAGATGATACAACGTGGACCAAGGACGTACCAGTGGAAGTAGAATTGAAGGAAATGAGGAAGTAGAATTGAAGGTAATGAGGAAGTAGTTTAAGGAAATTAGGAAGTAGTTGAAGGAACAAGATGCAGAGCTGAAGAAGAAACTCTCACAAAGTCAGCTATTGGATGAAAAATGGAAAGTAATGGAGAAGGAACAAGCTGTTGTTTTGCAGAATGAACAATCACAAATTCAACGACAACCAATGATGCAATCTTCACTCCCGTTCCCTGTTTTCCAGCAGCCTCAGACATGGAGAGGTGTGGAAGAGGCTTATTATTCATTCTGAAGAATTCAAAACCAATTAGAAAAAAAAAAGAAAAAAAAAGGGGGGGGGTGAAGAGGAAGTCGAGTATGTCATTGGACAGATGCCATCAGCTCCAAGCAATGTCAAGAGTCATGTCATCAGGGGATGATGAGTTACAAGCTCAACCTAGAGGGTTAAGACCAGCCAGGACGAAGAAGAAGAAAAACCCCGATGGCAGGAGGACTATGTCACCTAGTCCACAGGTGTGTCTTCACTGTCAGGAGGTGCAATGGGAAAATCTAGAGATTAGATTAGGAATTCTGGTCTATCCCTGTTTGGATGAGTCACCGAGATCAATCACAGAAAGAAGATCAGGGACACAATGCCAGTACCTGAGTCAATGACTTCTGGACTTATGACTACAGCCATACTTAAGACTAAGACAAAGACAGTTACTATTAGGACTGTACTTGAATCAGAAACTCCCGGTATAACTCAAGAAACTACAGAGACTCCAATAATATCAATGAAGAGTGACATTACATCTGACAAAACTGAAACCCCAGCAATGAAGACAGAAGTGGTAGAGACTGCAACTCATAGAGACACTGATAGAATAATTGAAGGTGAACTTGCGGAGGATGAGGATGACTATGTGAGTGGAATTGGAAGTATTGAAGAGGAACAAGCTCAAACATTTGGAAGCCAAATAGGGAAAAGATAAACTAGGAGAGTGCTTAAGGGAAAAGACTCAAATGGGACTGTTTCAAGGAAAACTCCTTCTACTACAAGACGAGCATCTCATTGCATAACAGATATACTGATGAAACAAGCAATGAAAAACATCTGGTACCAATGGTTGAACTATACAGGGCAAACTAACAAGAAAGAAAATTGCTATATGTGCTCCAAGGCCAAAGAAAGCACATTGATAGTGATGAACACTCAATTCAGCTGGAAAAACTGTGTAAAGCTAAAGAGAGCCTGGTTGAAGAAGATGAAAGGACCAAAAAACTTTGATCAACTTGGACGCCCATCTGGTACATTTAAAGCAATTGACTTCGCACCACTCTGCGAAGCGGAATGTTTGCAACTCCTGGGATCAAAAGAATACTACGACAATACAGTGATGAAGGGCCAGAGAGTACTTGATTTGACAGGACTGACAGAATCTGTGAAAAGTATGGAAGAATGATGTACAGCTCTGGACGTTCGAGTAGATGCTCAACTAGGAACGAAACCCGCCGAGACTGAATTGAAATTAGTGGGTCATTTTGAATGTTTTGAAAGAGCAGGAACTGAACATGTAGGTATGCTGCCTACCAAGTTCTGTGAAACTATATGGGACATTTCTCACAAAGATAAAGGTGCATATACAGTTGAAGCCTTCGACTGTGCGCCCAAAAAAGGAAGACTGAAACAGGTACCAGCAGAAGTATTGAAGAAGGGGAAGCAGACTGCACCCCCACCAAATGTTTGTCCTTACCACTGTTGAGGAATTTACATCCAAACACCTTAAACCTTTGTCCTCTCACTTCTCTTGTAATTCTTTTTTTTTTAGGGGGTTTTAGGCTGCGTCGTGTTTATTAGGGATTTGTTTCAGTATAGCTTTTATTAAACTTAAATTTCCCCGCGCACGCCCACATACAACATCCGGGTCTTACATGCAACATTTTGGGAGCACCACTAGGTGTCCCTGTAACACCGGCTACTAACATATGCCTATATGTAACAGGTTAAGGGAAAAGCCTGTTAATTCTATAGACTGGTCTGCTTTTAAGATTTGGGAGAGAGTAGCACGAGAGGGTTTTTTAGATCAGGAAGGAAAGATAAGGAGGTTCAGCAGACTGTCTCTCCGCCATTTCCCCAGCAGAATAACTCTGATTTAAAATTAGATTTTTCCCCCTCGACTCGTTGCTCCGTGCTCACACCCAACCAGGCTGTTCTAACCCCCTTTTTCATGCTCCCGCCATTAGCCACGCCCCTTCTCTCTCCCCTCTACAATACGAGTTAAGCGCGCCCCTTTCTACGAGGTATTCGTCCGAACAAGAACAGGTTTTGAATAGGTGTTTGAGTTTAGGATATGAGACAGCGCTGAGGGCTGTTCTCTTTCGATGGGGCTATGTGCTAGTAACCTCTGGCCCCCGATTTGCTTTGTTGCTGTGTGATGATTTTGGTTATTTGTATGTGTTTAATGTTTTTGTTAAATATCTCATGTTTATAGTTTGAGGCACATTCATCGGGGCGGAGTGTTTTTCTGAGTGTTTTACAGACAACTGTCGTTCCGGGAGTGATGGGTGAGTGCCGAACCAGGAGACGACACAGGACCGGAGGTGGAGATGGAGGTTACCGGCCTGTTCCTCTACAGATGGGCGACCTGTGGTTCGTGGGATGCAGGGCCAACGCCATGTCACCGACTCACCGTGAGCGACAGATAAGTATGACATAGGGAAGAGACCATTTTGTCCGAAGCGGTGCCCAATACTCTGTCCTCAAATGCAGAAGAGGGAAGTTTTAGATATACAATTTTAATAATTAGCTATACAAATAAAGTTTTGATTGATTGATTGATGTTTTGTTAATTGTAAATGAAGCGAGTTCATTTTAGTGTCATTTTATTTGAGTGATGCATTTTTTTCCCCCATCTCTGTTTTATCCTGACTTCAGGAAATTTGTTTCTACCCTTAGGGGGGTGTTATTTTGTTGAGACGAGAATGTGTTTATTTTATTTTATTTCATAAAATCGCGAGAGAAATTCTAGAGCCAAATCCAATTGCCTTGATCATGACTGGGGACTGGGCGTGTTAAAGTCATTCTAACACTGCCCCTGATGTCACTGTAGGCTACTGCAGAGCCTAGATCCCTGCTACTGTCCGATTCGGTAAATGGACAAAAGCTAGATTCCCCACTGACAAACTACATAGACTGACGAACTGACTGGCTCTAATGACACTTGAACAGACACCCTGTTTAAGTTTTCCTGACTGAATAACAAAATTTTTCCCCAAAGCAGGAGCTTGCACTTAACCATGTTTCTGAGTATCTCCAACAGACTGCTGATAACCGTTCCTGACCAAAGAGGGGAACAGGGAGACCAGACCAGAGGACTCAAAGAGGGGAACAGGGAGACCAGACCAGAGGACTCAAAGAGGGGAACAGGGAAACCAGACCAGAGGACTCTCCTTTTGCTCTTCTGTTTTGTCTCTGTTGTCTCTCTCATCTGTGGATCCACAGATGGAGCACTTCATCAGCCTGTACTGGGGGAGCGGGAGCGCCGAGGTGGCCCTCCAGCAGCACGACCCGGGCCGGCCCTACGTGGAGCAGTACCGTGTGGACCGGGCTCAGTTCAAGAGCCTGTACGTGCTGCTGGCGCCCTGGCTGTGTGGGGTCCACACGGACACCGTGTCGCACCGCACCTTCACCCTGCTGAACCAGGACAGGGACTCCCTCCTCACCTTCCGAGAGCTCGCTGGCTGACCGCTCTATGTAGACCTGCCCAATGGGGAGACAAGAGACTACCAGGAGCAGATGAGCAGCCTGAGAACAGGCCAGAAAACATGGAAGAGAAGTAGATGTTGCGGGGTGAACCTACCCGTCAAAGATGGAACAATCAGCACCAGGACATTCTGGCCTGTGTAGAATAGCTGTCAAAAGTAGCTGAGAGGACGGTCCATGCAGCCGAACCAGAGATCTCAAGAGCAATCGGAGTGACCTTGACAGTCACCGCCACACTGTCCTCTCCTCTGATGAGCAATCGGAGAGTGACCTTGACAGTCACCGCCACACTGTCCTCTCCTCTGATGAGCAATCGGAGAGTGACCTTGACGGTCACCGCCACACTCTCCTCTCCTCTGATGAACAATCGGAGACTGACCTTGCCGGTCACCTCCTTCTCGTGGTTGTGGTATGACAACGTGGACAATCTCAACAGCAATGACTGCACCTCTAACCGCACACACTGGAACCTACATTAAACATTCAGAGACGCAAACATGGAAGCTATGATCCAGAGGAAATTACATGCGATTATTCACAACAAGAGTGAATGAACTTTGAAATTATCTTGAAAAAATATCATATTTGTTTACAAGAGTTACAATGGTTGAAACATGAGTTGATAAATAAGTTTGGGTTTTTCCTCTAAATTGACCAAGAGGTTTTTTGCCCTTCTTACACTGGTAACCATTTCATCTTTTTGCCTTGTTCAAACTTTAAAATCAAGTTTTTTTGGTGAATGGTTGTCCACTTTTAGACTATAAATAGTATATAATCATGTCATCTTTTTTACCTTGTTTCCTGTCATATTTCTGAAACAAGGGGTTTTGGTGCGTGATTTTGCACGTGGAAAGAAAATAATCTATTTTTTGGTTAAATATTTCACAATAAAATAAAAAAATATTATTTTTTTGCTCCACCTAGTGGAGAGATTACTTCCTTTCCACATGTATAGTATAGCTGAATGTTAACACTTTGTGTTTGGATTTTATATTTTATTTTTGTGTACCTGTTCAGGCACAAATGGGGGATTGTTGAGGAATTTACATCCAAACACCTTAAACCTTTGTCCTCTCACTTCTCTTGTAATTCATCACCTCCCCCAAATATTCACATAGCTGTGCTAACATACAAAATGGCTTCCAGAGAGGCCATCTGTCTACAACAGAATAACCATCCTTTGTCATCCTTTGTCCCCAAATTGCCGCCTTTTTCTCATGTCACATGTCTGTACTCTTGGCCACGCCTGCCATTTCATATGACGTACAATGCAGTAGCCAATCACATCCTGGAAGGACCTTACCTGTGGTTTGACTGCATATAAGGCACAGCAAAAGACCAAACGGGCACTTCGCCGAATAAACCACCCTTGTTGCGTTGTTCGGGAAGTCCTTGCGCTCGTATGCTTTTCACAATAAACCAGACTTAACCTTTTGAACGATTGGATCAACTATATCTATTACAATCAACAAAGATTCATCAATCGTACTAATGAGGCTCTTGGGGCATTAGGGAAACAACTTGCAGCAACTAGTGAAATGGCTTGGCAGAACAGAAAAGCTTTGGACTTTCTTCTTGCAGAAAAAGGTGGAGTTTGTGCGATGTTTGGCGAAACTTGTTGTTCCTTCATACAGCTCCTGAGGGGTCCTTTACTCAGGCCATGAACAAACTCAAGAACCTCTAGGCGGAAGTCAAGGGGAATGCCGGATTTGGACACGAATGGTCGGACTGGCTGGAGTCCCATCTGGGGGGCTGGGGTATTTGGTTTGCTAGAATTGGAAGTATCATTCTGATCGTCCTAATTATTCTGGGCTTAATATTCTGCTGTTGCATCCCAATCTTAAAAGGACTAGTGACTAGAGGCATCAGTGGTGCAGTGAACATTCAAGCCCTTCAGTTGGATTATCTACTAGGAAGAGATAAGGATTTTACTCCAGAGAATTGTGACCCAGATCTGTATCCAGTTCCATGGTATGAGAGATATAATGAGTTTTACAAAGACGACGAGGATGTAAAGGATGATGAAGATTGGAAGGATGGCATCAACTCTGTCTAGAATTCTGTGGAACCACCGACCCTTGTGTGAGTCTGTTCTATAACATCTTTTGAGGTCAAATACCTAATAAGTTACTTCATGATCAGTTTCAACAGCCCATAATACTCAAGTTTGAAGGATGCCGTTATTGAACTTCACACAGAAGAAACATTGACTTTGCTGTTCAAAGGAGAAAGGATCATGCAGCAACAGTGTGCTATTTGAATGTATTGATGAACTTTTCTGAAGGCAAGTCCTCATCTTGGGTGAGGCGAAGATTGGATTTAGCAGCCCGACGGCAAGGCCGTCTCCTACAGTTAGATTATGCCCCCAGTCCCCTACTATTTCATCTCTATCGCTACGCTCTATCCTCTATCTATGATTGAATGAGACAGTGGACAATACTGTTCTCCTATGGTGAGGTCATGTGCTAGTAACCTCTGACCTCTAGGTAATGGTATGTCAAGACATGAAGACAACATCTCCTGGACTTTCGTTTGTTTTTGTTTAATTTGATTTTGATTATGTAAAAACTGATATTGAATACTATGGAAGTAATCTGTTTTATGTAATCAATGTTGATACTGTTTAATGGAGTTAAAGTTTCTCAGGAAAGGTATTCTTGTTTGTTTTATTTTGTTGATGCATGAAGGTGTGCCCAGTTGCAGACTTTGTACGGTGATCGCCCTGGATGGATGGTTGGTTATGGGGGTCGCAAGAGACTTTTTCCATTACATATTGAAGTGATATTGAAATGATTATAATTTTTTTTTCACTCTGCCTGCTTCTTGGGACGTCTGCATCTTATGTGGTGTCTGCCTATTTTGACATTTATGAGTTATCTTGTAGTATTGTAGTTTGTGTCTTTTTATATGATTTAGTTTTTTATATGGCTTGTCTTAGTGTATGTGTGAGCGGAGAGACTGCAGCTCAGGGATTTTCTATGTTTATTTTCAGTTATTTGTAGTATGTGCGATGAATTGGGTTTCCCTTCAGTTGTTTTTGTGCTGGGACCCCAAGTGGTCCCAGAGGGGAGAATGTAGTATATTTTGACCAGTATAATCACAAGTTATATAGTGAATTTTAAATGCACACACATACTGGAGGGATGGAATACTACAGACAGGACACTGGGGATTTTCCAGAGTGTGTTACTGTGGCAGACTGGCACCACCTATATTTTACTAAGTGCTTCTTATCTAAACTATATGACAGTAAGTGCCTTTTAGTAAAATCCAGATATTCACTATTGCCACCTATATGACATTTAGTGGCTTTTAGTAGAACCTATATATATACTAGGCGTCAAGTTTCTGACTATAGGATTAGTTGTCTTACAGCAGAGCGTTGAATTTCAAAGGCAACTTACAACACACACACCGTCACACAGACATGGCATATAGGATCTGTTTAACTGAGACATTAAACTGTCTAACTTTAGACAAGGTAACGAAGAACAGGACAATTTTGGGTAACACCTCTTTTTGTATAACCAAGAGCGATGCGCTGTGTTAAGTTAGTTCATGATAGACCATTGGCGAGTGAACTCATCACAACTGCGCAGTGTGATTCTGATGCCAGAGATTCAATAAAAGTATTGAAACTTGCATCGACGGATCCGAGTCTTCTTCCTTACAGCCAGAAATTATCAAGAGACGACACTGCGCAGAATCGATTAGCGGTGGTCAACGCACAGTGCATGCCGGTTAGTTTTCTGTCCGAGGTGACCCAGGCTCCTAGGATTCAAAATCTAAAGTGAAGCCCTATAGGACCGCGCCATCTTTGAAAAAAACGCTTCACTGGCGCCTTTGACATGCGCAGTCAGAGGCACCAATGACGCGTTTTTGTAGTCCACGAACAGATGTGAAATGCAAACGCACGTTCATGGCTCTCCCGGCTCTAAGTTAGCAATGAAAATCGGCTTGCTTATTAATGTACTTTCGTGAAATATATCCGTTGGAAAACATATTTTTTTAGCTAGGCATCTTAGTTTTGGGAGTGGGGAGGGACTGGATTTGGAAAGGCCCCATGCACCGATGCAGGCTCGCTATTTAAGGGTATGACAGTCCACTCGTACTCCAAGTGCACTCTGCATTAATTGATTTGGGACAACCCTTAACATGGCGAAGCTTGGCATGAGCGCGCAAACGGAGGGGGCTTAGAGGACGAGGGCTTAGGGGTTGGTTTGAGATTGGGCCTTTGTCTGGTTGTCATGGAAATGAGATGACAAGTTTCCCCGAAAATGTTGAGAACAAAATCAGCGTTTTCTTTCTCTCACACAACACGCATGCGCCGGCGAGCTCGCGCTCTGCCGTTGAGCATAGCGGTTGTGAACTGTCTAGGACCCATTGCTTTCTGCCTTCACTGGCAGCATCGAGGCTGGATATGCAAATGTGGTGACACGATTCCCTGATTTACGAGACTCTGCCGCTTTGTCTGAATGTGCAAATCGACAGCGGGTTGTCAGTAATGCGGGCGCTGTAGACTCACTTCCTCATTCTATGAATGAAGTGCTTCTTGGCAGAAATGCTATTCACCTTCATACTGAATCAGAACATGGAACTTCCTATGGGGACTTTTCATGTCCCTTTCGAGGACATGGACCAGCAGAGTTTCTCCGCTGTCTGGTGGCGGTCAGGGCCAAGTTGAATTACAACAGATTCCTCAATCTGATGCCACGATCTCTGGAACAGCCTCTTTCAGACTGCTTAACAATTTGGCAGAAGTGCCTTTTGGACAGCTGGTTACAGCGCGTTCTAGGGATGTCACTGTTACAGCCAGTGGTCTGGCTGTAGCTTGTGTGTGTCGTATGTGTCCGTTTTGTCTCCCCCTTCTGTCTCCTACTCCCCTTTCAGTCATTCAGGTGCTGTGGGCGTGGCCCGGTTTCCTGGTCATCATGCACAAACTCCCTGGAGCTGCGGCCGTCCAATCAGCGAGCACGCCACCCACTATACAGTATATACCCTACTCAAATTCATTAATTTGCCTTTGTGCCATTTGCTGTATGCTACTGGTTTGTACAGTATGTTCAGTTGCCTTTGTGTTACATGTTTTTTGTTAACCTTAGTTATCTTGCCTCTTTGTTGTCCTCAGTTGTAGCCACACTAGTTTTGTTTATTGTATTTCTTAGTTGTCTCTATAAATTGTATAGCCGTTTTTGTTTGTTTATCACAATAGCTTAGCCAAGTTCTCAGTTAATGACCCAGGTGAGTGGGGGGGACAGGCTATCCACCCCGGGTTTTACACTTTTCAGCCCGGAGGTGACTCCCCTGTTTAGTACACCAGTTTAGGAGTGTGTGTCAACCCCTTGTCCTTTTATAGTCATGCTGGTCTTTACTCAGCTGGCTATTAGGTAGGGAAGGTATAGGGAAGTATTTTTGTTTGTTCAGGTAGGTACGCTAGGTAGGTTTATAGGTAGGGATGTTTTATTTTTATTTGACACCGCTCTTAGTTCCCTCTGCTCCCCGTGGTCTATTTTGGCTTTGTTAAATAAAAATACATTTTTGTTATTCCTTAAATTGGTCTCCTCCTCCACTTTGTGCCCACTCCACCTCCACTGGTACACCACGCCCTCCAGGGGGCGTAACAGTCACGGTGTGGATCTTTTCCCACCGACTAATAAACCCATGAAAACACCGGTATTACCGGTAGCACCGTCTACAATAAGAGAGCGCTTGCTTTGATCTTTAACATTAGACCTTTGCCTTACATTGTACTTAAATTTGGTGTTGTATGCCTCCACTTGCCTGCAAATGCGTGATCACAGTGAGATATAAACGTTACACTCAGTCTTGTGCTTCTTTATGATGAGAATCCGTTTTTTGACATGTCGTTTTTCAACGTAGCCTACTAGGAATATGTAGCCTACCATGCCCGAAGCAAATTCCTAGTAGGCTATGTTGAAAAACTACATGCCAATAAACAAATTCTGATTATAAAGAAGCACAGGACCGAGTGTAACGTTGATCTTATTCTTACCTTACTCAGATCGCGCATTTGCAGACTAGCCGTGGAGACAACGCCAAATTGCCGCAGTTATGTTAGTTATGAGCGAAACGCTGCTAGACTACTAGAATACAGGGGTAGCCTAGCAAATTTACCAAACTACGACCAATGTGTCCCGTCAGCTTTACGTACTGTGTTAGTAGGGTATTCCATTCAGTTTCGCTGCCCCCCACACGGGCGTTGTGGAGATGGTGATACAGCGTCTCCACAATTTGGGAGAGTGGTTGTCCACTTCTACAGTAGGCTGTACTTGAAAATTAGAATATTTCAGACTATAAGAGAGTCACTTCCTGATAACTTTTGTTGTTTCTTATGTTGTATATTTCTGATGCATCTTCTTCTTGTGAAACAGAACTTCAAGGAGGCCAAAATCGTCGAATCATCAATTTATTGAGCATGCCTAACAGGGCCAGAACTAAGGCAATACTACTTTCTTTCACGAGGCGGCCAGCTTATATGTCCTGGCTTCAGGCCAGATCTCACATGTCAAACACATTTGCATACAAGGAATATAAACATGGTCACAAATGGTTCAACTAAGTTCTGAATGGTCAAGGTGTCAACTGGTCTTTGTATCAGCTGAGCTCTTGCCCCCCTTCCTCGGACACGGGGCTTCCTGGGATCATGTTACAACTGTAGGCTCACTGACTTCTTCTTCAGAGGTGTTATCTTTATTGACTCAGGGACAAAGGAATGTTGACTTTAGGACAGGACATATGTTGTCACTAACCTGTTAAATTACTTATAATAACACAGTTCTACCTAAAGTGAAGTTTATTCATTATTCTTAATAAATTGATTACTACATGAGAGTAATACAAATGTATTGATGTAATACAGTATAAAAATATACTACACTTATAAGGAAGGTGGTGCAACAACGCCCATAATTTCAGAACAGGAAACAGTAACACAGAAACACAAGCAAGACAGTACGGAAGTAGGCTACGGAATGGAAGACAAGAAAATATAAAGTAAGTGCAAATTACATATGATAACATGCATTGTTTTATGTTGTCTGAATCACAATAGCTTTCTGATTCTGTGGAATCTACTACACACTTAACAAGTCAAAGCAAAGAAGGACCTTTTGCAGAATATTACTGAACTTTAGATCAGAGACCTTAATCAGAGCACCATGGGAGGAACAGAGGTAATCCTAACATTAGGAAATGTGCTGTTAAGCTGTGTCATCACTAGAGTGAGAATATGCATGCAACCATTATGGTACATGTACAGCATGTAACACTTAATCTGATTAATAATTGTGATAGGAGAAGTCCAATAAATCCAGGTCCAGGCACCCAATGTGGGTTTGAAAAATGTAAAAGGTTAATTCAATTCATAGAGCTGTAGAGAAGTGTAAAAACACCTACGTGGATCAGCTTGTTCCTTTTTAAGGGTGTGGCGCAAGCCGATACACGTTGGTGTATTTTACCTGTTTGGGTCATAATTTCTCCTCTGCTCTTGAACTTGATTCCTTCCATGACCACTGGTGGTTGGAGGGACACCAGTAGCACTCTAATACCGCGTCTTTCCTCATAATTGTGATTGTTTGTGGCACTTTTGGGGGTTAAAAAGTCAACACGGGGAGGGAGTTGAATACTTTACATAAGTCCCTCTGTACAGTATCTAGTTCTGAAGGCGCAAAATATAGGTCCACCTTTGTTAATGAATTATCCAGTAAAAAAAATTAATGATTAATTTATCATGAGGATGAGAAACACATTCATAAAATAGCTCTCTGACGTGACTTTGTTACTTCTATTGAGGCTGACTATTGGAGATTCTGAACCAGTAGAACCGACCAAACCCAATCAAACGATTGGCTTGTTTTCAAGGTTCCTTCTGTCCATTCTGAACTCGGTAGATCTGCTTTTGTCCATGATGCTCCTTATACCTTCAACAGACTCTAAAGCTTGAAGTACTTCCTTCAGTCGCAGAGTTTAAATCCATGGCTTTGGCATTTGTACTTCGACCTGACACTGTTTTTAATTATTATTATTATTATATTTAATATCATTATTATTATTATTATTATTATTATTATTATTATTATTAGTGTATATTGTATTTGTTCTGTACATCTGTGTGAAATCTTCAACACTGTAAATGAGGGAAACCTCAGTACTTTACGAGTATATATAAAGGTTTTAAATTAAATTAAATGAAACAGAAAGGACCGAGAAAGGAGTGGCCTAGGCTCTTGTTGAAAATAAAAATATGGACGTGACAGTATGGTTTTGAAAGCAACAATATTTTAAAATGTTAAAATTTTTAATTTCTGACTTTAATATTATGTAGCCTATTTTGTATTATCAATTAGGGGTAGGGTCAGGTTAAAGGAGTAGTAAAGGGAAAATGCATGTTTAGCCCTGTTTTAAGGTTACTTATGATCATATACAATGGTTCAGATCAAAAAGTTGACAAAACTAGCACTTTTGAGAAAGTCTGATAATTGCTCTACCACCGTTTTGGTCATACAATGGATGTGGGTGGGCACCCTGAAAAATCATTCCAAAAACATGTTAAGCTCTTAATACCTTTAAATTGTATACTTTAATTCCAATTGGTTACCTTCCAAATTGTTTACTCAGCTTTTACTTTCAGTTAGCTTTAACCATTCAAATACATTGATAATGGGTCTGTATAATAAAAACAAGATAAAACAAACAAAAAGCCGGCACAAAACAAACCCCACGGTCAGTTGCAGGCCTGTTGGTGCGTCGTAGCCACCTATAATGGCTCCTTCGCTCCACTGAGCCGAATGGCAGACGGTTCACTCAAGCAGTCTCCCAGTCACAGCGCGCTCACAGCGTGTCCCACGTGGAGAGAGAAAATTGGACAAGACATGGATAATTTCTCTATGAACGAAGTGTCTTCAGATGTTGCTCAGACACTCCCATATGCTGAGCTAGCGATCCTGCAGTGTCCTCACTCCATCCCGACAGATCTAGGTCAAGGTAAACTTTATTTATATAGCGCATTTAACAACCAAAGTGCATTCCAATATAAAAACAGACAATACAAAATACAATATAAAGTGTAAGTCAAAGTTCAATAGACAAACTCAACATGACTAGGAATGTACTGTATGTCTACTATAATAGTATTAGTATTAGTAATGGTATGTACTACTATCTTCGAGGTAGTGCAGAAACAGCTGTCAATCTCCCCCGACGCTCCCAACTTTATATTGGGTGATTTTAACCACGTTTCTCTTAAAAAGACACTAAGGAACTTTTATCAATATGTATCCTGTCCAACCAGACGGGACAGGACATTAGACCTTTGTTATGGGTTGGTGAAGGATGCCTACAAATCTCTCCCCTTGGCCCCGCTGGGCAGAGCGGACCACAACTGCGTGCACTTGCTGCCTACCTACAAAACTGTCTTGAAGAGAGAGAAGGTTCAGACAAAGGACATCAAGGTCTGGACACAAGAAGCTGTGCTCCGCCTGCAAGCGTGCTTTGACTGCACGCACTGGGACAGCTTTAAGAGGTCCTGTGGTGATAACATAGATGCACTTGTCTATGTAATATGTTCTTACATTGTTTTTTTTAGGGACATGATTATTTCTTGTAAGCGGTTAAAATTTACCCGAACAACAAACCATGGGTGAATAAATCTGTGAAATCCAGCCTACAGAAAAAGAGAGCTGCTTTTAAGCAGGGTGCTTCCTCCTCTGACTTTCACACAGCCAATAGAGAGCTCAAAAGAGAAATCTTAAAGGCAAAGCAGAACTATAAATCTGAGCTAGAGAACAAGATGGCCACAAATAACCTGGGCTCAGCCTGGACGAGTATGAAAACTATAGCAGGCCTCCAGGGCTCAAAGAGTAACAACCAGATCAACATGGATGGCTTCAACTCAGACACTGAGTTTGCGAATGCTCTTAATGAGTTTTATAACCGTTTTGATAAATTTGATTTTAGTGATGAGGTCCAGGAGCTGAGGCACAAACTGGAGGAAGACCAGCACTTTAACATAGACCTCAGAGACGTGGAAAAGGCCTTTTTCTCAGTTAAAGTGAATAAAAGTCATGGTCCAGATAATGTAGACGCCTACTTAAATCCTGTGCGAGGGAGTTGAGTCCTATTTTTCATTTTATTTTTAATAAGTCTTTACAGGCCCAACATGTCCTCGCAATCTGGAAGGATACTGTGGTAGTCCCCGTCCCCAAAGTCAGCTGCCCCAAGACTCTCAATGATCTCAGGCCAGTGGCTCTCTCATCACTTGTGAGGAAAACCTTTGAGAGACTGGTCAAGACAGAGATCCTGACCAAAACAGAGTAGGCACCAGACCCTATGCAGTTTGCATATAGACCTAATAGAGGGGTAGAGGATGCCACAGTCACCCTGCTCAACCTGATCGTCAAGCACTTGGAGGAAGTTGGGTCACACGTTAGACTACTTTTTATTGACTTCTGCTTTTAACACAATGCAGCCTCACATTGTAGCTAGCATGCTTCTAAAACAGTTCGGCTTGAGTAACAATCTTGTGGGTTGGGTTCTTGATTTTTTAACGAACAGAACACAGAGTGAGGGTAAATGGATCCCTATTGGATCAAGTCTGCTTTTCCACGGGTTCCCCACAGGGATGTGTTTTGTCACCCTTATTATATATCCTCTATACTAATATGTGTCAGAGTGGGTTCGAGAAGAGAACCATTATGAAGTACGCAGATGACACAGTCATTATCAGTCAGCTACAGCCAGGTGAGACCAGTCATGGTTCGGTCGTTGACCATTTTGTAGAGTGGTGTGACGAATCATATCTTGAGGTAAACACAAAAAAGACCCAGGATATGATCATAGACTATAGGAAGCAAGCCCCCCCATATGAAGTTACAACCATCAAGGGCCAGACAGTTGAAAAGGTACAATCGTATAAATACCTGGGGACAATCATAGATTCAAAACTTAACTTTGGGGAGAATTGCGAAGCTGTGTGTAAGAAGGGACATCAGTGTCTTTTCTGTTTACGGAAACTGTCTTATTTTCATGTTCACAGAACTATGATGATGCTGTTCTATCACTCTTTTGGTGAATCTGTCCTGTCTTTCTGTCTAATGTCATGGTTTGGTAACCTGTCTCTTAAGAACAGAAACTCACTGAGTCAGATTGTTAAATGGTCTAGTAGGCTTATCGGTGAGACACAGCTCAGCCCAGAATCCCTGTACATGAGACAGTTGCAGCGGTTAACTGGCTCAATCTTAGCTGATAGGTCTGAATCTCTGAACTGTGTGTTCCAGCTTCTCCCATCTGGCCTCACTGTACCAAGATGTAAAACCAAACGGCACAGGTCTAGCTTTGTCCCAGCAGCCATCACCCAGTTAAACACAAACCAATGATCTCTTTGATGGTGGTGGTGGTGATAGTAATGATGATGACGACGACACTAAGGTTTTTGCTATTGTTGTCAAGGTAGTGTGTGTTGCACACCAGGGGACTCTGAGAGGTAGCAGTATTTAATAGCCTATGCAAGATGGTGGTGATGATGATGAGGATGTTGATGAACTGATCCTGTTTTTTTTTACTGTATTTAGTTATGTTTTTGCTTTGCATTGTCCTGGGTTGTACGACTGACTCAACTGCAAGCCAAATCTACCTTTGGGTATCAAATAAAGTAAATTAAAGAGCAAAACCTCCTATCTGAAAAATTCACTTTTTTGAGAAACGAAAAAAAAACAACAACATGTTTTTGTGCAGAATGCTATTTTTTAGGTATACAGAACTATGCAGATAGGAGGTTTTGCTCTTCGGCCATCGGTAGGCTCAATCATGGATCAGGATCCAGTGCAAGTTCAAACGTTGCCTAAGACACTAAGGTGTTTGATTTGATTCAGCTGAATAGGTTACATTCCACCCTAATGTTACCTGTCCCTCACTAATCTAGGTAATCAAGTCACTCCGCTGCCACTAGAAGTCGTTTGATCAACGATGCCTCCTGGTGGTTAGTGTGCAACACACTGTGTGAAAGACAAAACGTGCTGATGCCACGGTGCCACCGTGCTGCTGAATTTTGCGATTTCCAAAATTAGAGGCTCAGGCACTATATGTAGTAATGATCATGTGGTTTGTAGACAAGCCAGTACTAGGTAGGTACTGTTTGCAGGAATGTACTGTAGCAGAGTGCGTTGTTCCTAGTCAAAGAGAAGAGAATGTGGTTAAAAATAAAATGAGAGCTGTTTCTCCATCTTGTGAATGTTATTCTGTATTCAATTAATTGTATTTCAATTAAATGCATCACACAACTGTTAAGAGGAATCTGTTGTACAACCCCAATGTAAACTAGACCATAACCGGCATGGCTTTCAAACTAGTTTTGACCGTTCAGCTATACAATATGAGAATCTGGTATCTGTTCTACTTTCTGTAGTGATCTACAATGGCCGCATGTGGTAAAGAACTGTTGTTGGCCATTCTGGATGACCTGTCAACACGAGAGTTCAAAAAGTTTCAGTGGTACCTGCAGAATGAAGTTCTGGATGGTTTCCTGCACATCCCAAAGTGCAAGCTGGAGAACGCTGAAAGACACGACACAGTGGATAAGATGGTGGAAGCCTACCACCATGATGGAGCTCTGAAAATCTCAGTGGCGATCCTAAGAAAGATGAGCCTGAACAATCTAGCCGAGAGGCTGAAAGCAGGTCATTCTGATTTCTTATCTTAGCTCTTCTAACATTCAAATAACATCAATGAAGTTCAAAACAGGGTTGAAACCCAGCACCGCCTCAGGCAATCCTTCATAACCATCACAGAATGTAGAACATGAGTCTCTCACACAGCATCTCCTGATCCTCCCTGTTCTCTCTTTCCATACTGTAGGTGCTGAGGAGGCTGGTGAGAAGAGTTCAGCGTCCTGCCTTCCTGAGGAAGCCCAGCGCTCCTCTCCTCCTCCCTGCCTTCCTGAGGAAGCCCAGCGCTCCTCTCCTCCTCCCTGCCTTCCCGAGGAAGCCCAGCGCTCCTCTCCTCCTCCCTGCCTTCCTGAGGAAGCCCAGCGCTCCTCTCCTCCTCCCTGCCTTCCCGAGGAAGCCCAGGGCTCCTCTCCTCCTCCCTGCCTTCCTGAGGAAGCCCAGGGCTCCTCTCCTCCTCCCTGCCTTCCTGAGGAAGCCCAGCGCTCCTCTCCTCCTCCCTGCCTTCCTGAGGAAGCCCAGCGCTCCTCTCCTCCTTCCTCCATCACTGAGACTGGAGGGCATGTTGCTGCTCCTGCACCCCCTGATGGAAACTCCACAGAGGATGGTAAATAACCTGACTGTCTCACAGTAGAATAGTGAGAGTTGAAGGACATGGAGGAGATTGTTTATGACTGCTGTGTAAACTACTGTATGAAGAAACAGTAAAATAATTTAGTATTGAGGTCCCAGTGCTGTAGTTATGAAGTCGGAAATGTTTAAAATATAAGATAACATACTTGTTTTTGCTGATACATTATTATAAAGTGATAAAATCAATCATCAATCAAACTTATTTTATTTAGCCCATTTCATACAGAAAGGCAACACAATGCACTTCACAGGAAGAAAGGTGGGGAGAATGTACATACTGATCCCCCCTGACTTTCCAGAGGGAAGCAAAAAATACAGGTCACCCATTTGAACCAATATAGACAACTGTAAAAATTCTTCCATGACCTCTCTCTCTCTCGACAAGACAATCAAGCAAGCTCCTGGAAAATGTGTAACTGTATTAGCTATATCATATGATGCATATATGTGCTGATATATTGATAGTAACATTGTTTTTTATTTTTATATCTATCTGATGAAGGTACTGCATACAAACGTGAATTCCAATTGGCACTCAAACTAAGGTTTCATAAAATATCTGAAGGGAAGAAAAAGCATGACAGGAAGACACTTCTCAATGACATTTACACAGAGCTCTACATCACAGAGGCTCAAAGTGCAGAGGTCAATCAAGAACATGAAGTGAGACAGATTGAGGCAGCATCCAGGAAATCAACAAGACCAGAGACACCAATCAAATGCAATGACATCTTTGAACCCAGAAATGGAGGTACCATCAGAACCGTACTGACAAAAGGTGTGGCTGGTATAGGAAAGACAGTCTCTGCGCAGAAGTTCATTCTGGACTGGGCTGAGGGAAAAGAAAATCAGGACATCGAGTTCATCTTTCCTCTCACGTTCAGGCAGCTGAATTTGTTGAGAGAAGAAAACTACACTTTGGTTGAAGTTCTTCATGAATGCATCAGAGAGACTGAAGTGATTGAAAAGGGATTTCTCCACCACATTCTCATGCAATTACAAACGCCTGGGACAACAAACAATGATGAACGCAAATACAAAACGTTGTTTGTTTTGGACGGTCTGGATGAGTGTCGACCACCGCTAGACTTCAAAAAGAAGAATCGCTTTGATGATGTCACAGCGTCAACCTCAGTGGACATACTGCTGACAAACCTGATCAAGAGGAAGCTGCTTCCTTCTGCTCTGCTCTGGATAACCTCCCGACCTGCAGCAGCCAATCAGATTCCTGATGATTATCTTGATCTGGTGACAGAGGTACGAGGGTTCAATGACTCACAGAAGGAGGAGTACTTCATGAAGAGATTTCCAGATGACCAGGACCTGGCCAGAAGAATCTTCTCACACATCAAGACATCAAGGAGCCTCTACGTCATGTGTCACATACCAGTCTTCTCTTGGATTTCAGCTGAGGTTCTCAAGAAGATGGACAGAGAGCAAAGTGGAGAAATGCCAAAGACCCTGACTCAGATGTACACTCAGTTTGTGATAGTACAGATCAAACAGAAGAACGTGAAGTATCATGACAAAACTGGGACAGATCCACCCTGGGATAAAGAGAACATCAACATGATCCTGTCACTGGGGAAACTGGCTTTCCAACAGCTGGAGAAAGGCAACCTGATCTTCTATGAGACAGACCTGGAGGACTGTGGCATTGATGTCACAACAGCCGCTGAGTATTCAGGAGTGTGCACAGAAATATTCTCTGAAGATTATGCATTGCAGGACAAGGTGTACTGCTTCATGCATCTGACCATCCAGGAGTTTCTGGCTGCTCTCTATGTGTTTCTGTCATTCCACAATGACAATGTTCTAGCAATGCAGCAATCCATTAAATGGAAAATGGCAAACTGGTTTAAATATAAACCTGCTGTCACATTCTACAAGAGTGCTGTGGACACGGCCTTGCAGAGTAAGAATGGACACCTGGACCTTTTCCTCCGCTTCCTCCTGGGCCTCTCACTGGAGTCCAATCAGACCCACTTACGAGGCCTATTGAAACAGACAAGAAGCAGCCCACAGAGCCATGAGGAAACAGTCCAGTGCATCAAGAAGCAGATCAAGAAGAACCCCTCTTCAGAGAGATGCATCAATCTGTTCCACTGTCTGAATGAATTAAAGGACTGTTCTCTAGTGGAGGAGATCCAACACTACCTGAGCTCAGGAGGTCTCTCTGAGGAAGATCTCTCACCTGCACAGTGGTCAGCTCTGGTCTTTGTGTTGCTGACATCGGAAGAGGAGCTGGCTGTGTTTAACCTGAAGAACTACTCCAGATCAGAGGAAGGTCTTCTGAGGCTGCTGCCAGTGGTCAAAGCCTCTACAACTGCTATGTACGTACAATATGAGGATATTTGATTTAATCATAGGGTGTCAATTATGTTTTCAAGCAACATATTTGTCTTTTCTGTTTTCAAAATATAATTCCACCATTATATGAAAACATGAAGCTGAGTAGGCTATACTTATTTATCATTCAGGCTGAGTAGCTGTAACATCTCAGTGCAATGCTGTGAAGCGCTGGCCTCAGCCCTCATCTTTTTGCTCAGTTATCCATGTCAGAGCTGTTAGCCCAGTTAGCAGTAGAGCATGAGAGTCTCAATCTCTGGGTGGCAGGTACCCCACTTGCGCAATAATTAGGTGGGCTAGCTTGCAAAAGCTAGCCCAACTTGTGATATTCCCACTATTTCTTTCTTTATTATTATTAGGTGGGCTAGCTTGCAAAAGCTAGCCCAACTTGTGATATTCCCACTATTTCTTTCTTTCTTTCTTATTATTTTTCTTCTCCCCGTTTTTTGTCTCCTTTATAACTTCTTCATACTTTGTGCTAGAAACTTCATTCAAACTTGTTCACGATATTTAGCTCTTTAACGGATGTATTCAGATTTTTGATATTTGTTATAGTTTTTTAGTAATTTAACTTTTAATAGTCATTTTTGTGCTATTGAAACTGCTGGTGGAGTGTTCAGTATCATTATGTTTTTAGAGTGGTGGCAGCTGTTGCTTTGAAAATATTTACACATTGTGTAAACTGCTGGCACTCCTACAGTTTTGAAAGCTCACACACGTATTATACATCAAAACTTTCACACAACTGTGCTGATTCGTACAATGTAAGTATCTCAGCTGTGTGACTTATACTTTTCGCTGTATGATGATTTGTTCGGCAACTGCGCTCCCCATTGAAACGTATGGCGCTGCACTCTAGCTTTTGCTGCTAATTTAGCATTTTTCCCCATTTTCTAACTTGTCGCTATGCCTACAATTTTAACAGCTCGTACACATACAGTATTATACATCTAAACGTTCACACAACTGTGCTGATTCGTACAATGTAAGTATCTAAGCTGTGTGACTTACCATTTTTGAGGTATGACGATTTGTTCGGCAACTGTGCTCCCCATTGGAACGTATGGCAACGCACTGTAACTTTTGAGCTGCTAATTTTGCATTTTTACCCTTTTTCTAACTTGTCGTCATACCTACATTGTTTAAGCTATACAGACATATTATACATAGAAATGTTCTGCAAGTTCTCAGGATCCCTATGGTGTCAATATATAAGCTGTAACATTTATAGTTTTCGCGATGGAGCTGTCTGAAGCGGACCATGTCTAGGATCAGAGTGTCAGTTGGGATTAGACTGGTGGCAGCTGTTGCTTTTTTTGAATTTGTGTGCATGTGCAGCATGTCTTAAAGGTACAGGCACCCTTTTATAACTAATGTGGTAGCACAGAACTCCAGTGGAGTCAAAGTGGAATAGAGACACAAGATCTTCACTGGTGGGGGCCGGTGGGTAGCCCGGAGAGGAGTACACCGTCCCTGACTAGCTATGACCAAGGGGGGAGCCTCGCCACCACGCCACTATTCATGTCACAGAACCCACTTTTCAGCCCCTGAGTGGGCTAGAGACACACAGTCTTCAATGGTGGATGCATGGTCACTGTACTGTCCCCGAGTAGCTGTGACCCAAGGGGGCGGAGCCTAACCAGCACGCCACTATCCACGCCACGGGCCCCACAACTCAGCCCCTGAGTGGGCTAGAGACACACAGTCTTCACCGGTGGAGTCAGGTAGGTGGCCCGGAGAGGATTACACTGTCCCCGACTGTCTCTGACCTGAGGGGGCAGTCTCTCACCACCACGCCACGGGCCCCACAACTCAGCCCCTGAGTGGGCTAGAGACACATGGTCTTCACCGGTGCGGGCGGGTAGCTGGCCCGGAGAGGGGTACACTGTCCCCAACCAGCTCTGACCTGAGGGGGCGGAGTCTCACCACCACGCCACAGAACCCACTTATCAGCCCCTGAGTGGGCTAGAGATACACAGTCTTCAATGGTGGATGCATGGAAATTGCCCGGAGGTCACTGTACTGTCCCCAACTAGCTGTGACCTAAGGGGGCGGAGCCTAACCAGCACGCCACTATCCACGCCACAGGCCCCACAACTCAGCCCCTGAGTGGGCTAGAAACACACGGTCTTCACCGGTGGAGTCAGGTAGGTGGCCCGGAGAGGATTACACTGTCCCCGACTGTCTCTGACCTGAGGTGTTGGAGTCTCACCACCACGCCACGGGCCCCAAAACTCAGCCCCTGAGTGGGCTAGAGACAGATGGTCTTCACCGGTGCGGGCGGGTAGGTTGCCCGGAGAGGGGTACACTGTCCCTGACCAGCTCTGACCTGAGGGGGTAGAGTCTCGCCACCACGCCACAGACCCCACAATTCAGCCCCTGAGTGGGCTAGAGACCCAGGTCTTCGCCGGTGAGTGCATGGAGATTGCCCGGTCCGTAGTAGTTCTAGCAGTAGCTGTTACATACAGCTGCAGCAGCTAGCCCACCTCACATTTTCTCCAGGAAATGTTCTTTCTAGTTATTAGGTGGGCTAGCTTGCAAAAGCTAGCCCAACTTGTGATATTCCCACTATTTCTTTCTTTCTTTATTAGGTGGGCTAGCTTGTAAGAGCTAGCCCAACTTGTGATATTCCCACTATTTCTTTCTGTCTTTCTTTCTTTATTAGGTGGGCTAGCTTGTAGAAGCTAGCCCAACTTGTGATATTCCCACTATTTCTTTCTTTCTTTATTAGGTGGGCTAGCTTTCAAAAGCTAGCCCAACTTGTGATATTCCCACTATTTCTTTCTTTCTTTCTTTATTAGGTGGGCTAGCTTGTAAAAGCTAGCCCAACTTGTGATATTCCCACTATTTCTTTATTATTCTTCTTCTTCTTCTTCTCCCCCTTTTTTGTCTCCTTTATAACTTCTTCATACTTTGTGCTAGAAACTTCATTCAAACTTTAAAATGTTCACGATGTTTAGCTCTTTAACGGATGTATTCAGATTTTTGATATTTTTTATAGTTTTTTAGTAATTTAACTTTTAATAGTCATTTTTGTCTTCCTTCCTTCCTTCCTTCCTTCCTTCCTTTCTTCCTTCCATCCTTCCTTCCTCCTTTCTTCCCTTTCCTTCCCCTTCCCTTCCTTCCTTCCTTCCTTTCTTCCTTTCTTCCTTCCATCCTTCCTTCCCTCTTTCTTTCTTTCTTTCTTTCTTTCTTTCTTTCTTTCTTTCTTTCTTTCTTTCTTTCTTTCTTCCTTCCTTCCTTCCTTCCATCCATCCTTCCTTCCTTCCTTCCTTCCATCCTTCCTTCCTTCCATCCTTCCTTCCATCCTTCCATCCTTCCATCCTTCCATCCTTCCTTCCCTTCCCTTCCTTCCTTCCTTCCATCCTTCCATCCTTCCTTCCTTCCATCCATCCATCCATCCTTCCATCCTTCCTTCCATCCATCCTTCCTTCCCTTACTTCCATCCTTCCTTCCGTCTTTCTTTCTTTCCTTCCTTCCTTTCCTTCCTTCCATCCTTCCTTCCTTCCTTCCTTCAATCCTTCCTTCCTCCTTTCTTCCCTTTCCTTCCCCTTCCCTTCCTTCCTTCCTTCCTTCCTTTCTTCCTTTCTTCCTTCCCTTACTTCCATCCTTCCTTCCGTCTTTCTTTCTTTCTTTCCTTCCTTCCATCCTTCCTTCCTTCCTTCCTTCCTTCCTTCCATCCTTCCTTCCTCCTTTCTTTCCTTCCCCCCTTCCTTCCTTCCTTCCTTCCTCCTTTCTTTCCTTCCCCCCTTCCTTCCTTCCTTTCTTTCTTTCTTTCTTTCTTTCTTTCTTTCTTTCTTTCTTTCTTTCTTTCTTCCTTCCTTCCTTCCTTCCATCCATCCTTCCATCCTTCCTTCCATCCTTCCTTCCATCCTTCCTTCCATCCTTCCATCCATCCATCCTTCCTTCCTTCCATCCTTCCTTCCTTCCTTCCCTTCCCTTCCCTTCCCTTCCCTTCCCTTCCCTTCCTTCCATCCTTCCATCCTTCCATCCTTCCTTCCTTCCATCCATCCATCCTTCCATCCTTCCTTCCCTTCCCTTCTTTCTCTTTCCTTCCTTCCTTCCATCCTTTCTTTCTTTCTTTCTTTCTTTCTCTTTCTTTCTTTCTTTCTTTCTTTCTTTCTTTCTTTCTTTCTTCCTCAAAGAAATATTCAGAATGACACTCTTTTTCAGGCTGCAAACTCATATTAATATATTTTCTCCTCTTTCAGCTATTGAACTCAATAAAACTATGAGTTATGATGAGTGGTCTAATCTATTTTTGAGTGTAGTACTAGCAGTACTCGTAACAAACACCTACTGCAACACCTCCACAGCTACTGGTCCGCCCGGGGTGGGCTATAGACACATGGTCTCCAATGAGGGGTGCATTGGGATGGCCTGGCAATCACTGACCTGCCCCCCACAACCTCTGATCTGAGGGGGCGGAGTCTCGCCACCACGCCACTATCCACACCACCGTCCCCACATCTCAGACCCTGAGTTGGCTAAAGATGCAGTTTTCACGGTTGGGTGCATGTGGGTGGTCCGGGGAGCAGTACGCTGTCCTAGACCGGCTCTGAACCGAGGAGGCGGAGTCTCGTCACAACGCCACTATCCACGCCACTGTCCCCACATCTCAGCCCCTGAGTGAGCTACAGACAAACGGTCTTCACTGGTGGGTGGATGGAGATTGCCCGGATGTCAGTGCACTGCCCCCGACCTGCTCTGACCAGAGGGGGCGGAGTCTTGCCATCACGCCACTATCCATGCCACGGACCTCACAACACAGCCTCTGAGGTGGCTAGAGACACACAGTCTTCACTGGTTAAGGCGGGTAGGTGGCGCGGAGAGGGGTACACTGTTCTCGACCAGCTCTGACCTGAGGGGGCGGAGTCTCACCACCATGCCACTGTCCACGCCACAGACCCCACAACTCAGCCCCTGAGTGGGCTAGAGACGCACGGTCTTCACTGGTGGGTGCATGGAGATTGCCCGGATGTCAGTACACTGCCCCCGACCTGCTCTGACCGGAGGGGGCGGAGTCTCGCCATCACGCCACTATCCACGCCACGGACCTCACAACACAGCCTCTGAGGTGGCTAGAGACACACAGTCTTCACTGGTGAAGGCAGGTGTGTAGCCCGGCATGGCCTTCACTATCCACGACCGGCTCTGACCCAAGGGGGCGGAGTCTCGCCATCACGCCACTGAACATGCTACGGACACCACAACTCAGCCCTTGAGTGGGCTGGAGACACACGGTCTTCACTGGTGAAGGCAGGTGGATAGCCCGGTGCGGCCTACACTGTTCACGCCTGGCTCTTAACCAAGCGGGCGGAGTCTCGCCACCACGCCACAGACCCCACAACTCAACCCCTGATTGAGCTAGAGACACAGTCTTCACCAGTGGGTGCAAGGAGACTGCCCAGAGGTCTTCATGGTGGAGTCAGGTAGGTGGCCCGGAGAGGGGTACACTGTCCCCGACTGGCTCTGACCTGAGGGGGTGGAGTCTCACCACCACGCCACTATCCACGCCACAGACCCCACAACTCAGTCCCTGATTGGGCTAGAGACGCACGGTCTTCGCCGGTGGGTGCATGGAGATTGCCTGGTCCGTAGTAGTTCTAGCAGTAGCTGTTACATACAGCTGCAGCAGCTAGCCCACCTCACATTTTCTCCAGGAAATGTACTTTCTAGTTATTATTATTCTCCCCGTTTTTTGTCTCCTTTATAACTTCTTCATACTTTGTGCTAGAAACTTCATTCAATCTTTAAAATGTTCACGATGTTTAGCTCTTTAACGGATGTATTCAGATTTTTTATAGTTTTTATAGTTTTTTAGTAATTTAACTTTTAATAGTAATTTTTGTGCCATTGAAACTGCTGGTGGAATGTTCAGTATCATTATGTTTTTAGAGTGGTGGCAGCTGTTGCTTTTAAAATATTTACACATTTTGTAAACTGCTGGCACTCCTACAGTTTTGAAAGCTCACACACTTATTATACATCAAAACTTTCACACAACTGTGCTGATTCGTACAATGTAAGTATCTAAGCTGTGTGACTTATACTTTTCGCTGTATGACGATTTGTTCGGCAACTGCGCTCCACATTGAAACATATGGCGCTGCACTCTAGCTTTTGAGCTGCTAATTTTGCATTTTTACTATTTTTCTAACTTGTCGCTATGCCTACAGTTTTAACAGCTCATACACATATTATATATCGAAACGTTCCCATAACTGTGCTGATTCGTACAATGTAAGTATCTAAGCCGTGTGACTTATAGTTTTCGCTGTATGATGATTTGTTCGGCTACTGCGCTCTCCATTGAAACGTATGGGCCCACACTACCTTTTGAGCTGCTAATTTTGCATTTTTACCCTTTTTCTAACTCGTCGCCATGCCTACAGTTTTTAAGCTACACGGACATATCATAGCCTAAAATGTTCAGCATTTTCTCAGGATTCCTACGGTGTCAATATCTAGGCTGTGACCTTTATACTTTTTGAGAGAGAGCTGTCTGAAGCCAACATGCCTTTCCATTGAACTGAATGAGAGGATGCTCACAGTGTCAGTTGGGATTTGAATTTGGGGACATGTGCAGGCTCTCTGTACAGGCACCCTTTTATGACTACTGTGGTAGCATTCATATTCCATCCTCCATCCATCCATCCTTCCCTTCCTTCCTTCCTTCCTTCCTTTCTTCCTTCCTTCCATTCTTCCATCCTTCCTTCCTTCCTTCCATCCTTCCTTCTTGCTTTCTTTCTTTCCTTCCTTCCTTCCCTCCTTCCTTCCTTCCTTCCTTCCTTCCTTCCTTCCTTCCTTCCTTCCCTTCCTTCTTTCTTTCTTTCCTTCCTTCCTTCCTTCCATCCTTCCCTTCCCCCCCTTCCATCCTTCCTTCTTTCTTCCTTTCTTTCCTTCCTTCCATCCTTCTTTCTTTCCTTCCTTCCTTCCTTCCATTCTTCCATCCTTCCTTCCTTCCTTCCATCCTTCCTTCTTGCTTTCTTTCTTTCTTTCCTTCCTTCCTTCCTTCCTTCCTTCCTTCCCTTCCTTCTTTCTTTCTTTCCTTCTTTCTTTCCTTCCTTCCTTCCTTCCTTCCTTCCATCCTTCCCTCCCCCCCCTTCCATCCTTCCTTCTTTCTTCCTTTCTTTCCTTCCTTCCATCCTTCTTTCTTTCCTTCCTTCCGTCCTTCCTTCCATCCTTCCTTCCTCCTTTCTTTCTTTACTTCATTCCATCCTTCCTTCCATCCTTCCATCCTTCCTTCCATCCTTCCTTCCATCCCTTCCATCCATCTTTCTTTCTTTCCTTCCATCCTTCCTTCCTTTCATCCTTCCTTCCATCCTTCCTTCCCTCCTTCTTTCTTTCTTTCCTTCCTTCCATCCTTCCTTCCTTTCCTTCCTTCCATCCTTCCTTTCCTTTCCTTTCTTCCTTCCTTCCTTCCATCCTTCCTTCCTTTCCTTTCCTTTCCTTTCCTTTCCTTCCTTCCTTCCTTCCATCCTTCCTTCATTTCCTTTCTTCCTTCCTTACATCCTTCCTTACATCCTTCCTTTCCTTTCTTTCTTTCTTCCTTCCTTCCTTCCTTCCTTCCTTCCTTCCTTCCTTCCTTCCTTCATTCCTTCCTTCCTTCCTTCCTTCCATCTTTCCTTCCTTTCCTTCCTTCCATCCTTCCTTCCTTTCCTTTCTTCCTTCCTTCCATCCTTCCTTCCTTCCATCCATCCTTCCATCCTTCCATCCTTCCTTCCTTCCATCCTTCCTTCCATCCTTCCTTTCCTTCCTTCCATCTTTCCTTCCTTTCCTTCCTTCCTTCCATCCTTCCTTCCATCCTTCCTTCCTTCCTTCCTTCCTTCCATCCTTCCCTTCCTTCCTTCTTTCTTTCTTTCTTTCTTTCTTTCTTTCTCTTTCCTTCCTTCCATCCTTCCTTCCTTCCTTCCTTCCTTCCTTCCCTTCCTTTCTTTCTTTCTTTCTTTCTTCCTTCCTTATATTCAAAGAAATATTCAGAATGACACTCTTTCTCAGGCTGTAAACTCATATTAATATATGTTCTCCTCTTTCAGCTATTGAACTCAATAAAACTATGAGTTATGATGAGTGGTCTAATCTATTTTTGAGTGTAGTACTAGCAGTACTTATAACAAACACCTACTGCAACACCTCCACAGCTACTGCTCCGCCCAGCGTGGGCTATAGACACATGGTCTCCAATGAGGGGTGCATTGGGATGGCCTGGCAATCACTGACCTGCCCCCCACAACCTCTGACCTGAGGGGGCGGAGTCTCACCACCACGCCACTATCCACGCCACTGTCCCCACATCTCAGACCCTGAGTTGGCTAAAGACGCAGTTTTCACGGTTGGGTGCATGTGGGTGGTCCGGGGAGCAGTACGCTGTCCTAGACCGGCTCTGACCCGAGGGGGCGGAGTCTCGTCACAACGCCACTATCCACGCCACTGTCCCCACATCTCAGCCCCTGAGTGAGCTACAGACACACGGTCTTCACTGTTGGGTGCATGGAGATTGCCCGGATGTCAGTGCACTGCCCCCGACCTGCTCTGACCGGAGGGGGCGGAGTCTCGCCATCACGCCACTATCCATGCCACGGACCTCAGAACACAGCCTCTGAGGTGGCTAGAGACACACAGTCTTCACTGGTGAAGGCGGGTAGGTGGCGCGGAGAGGGGTACACTGTCCTCGACAAGCTCTGACCTCAGGGGGCGGAGTCTCACCACCATGCCACTGTCCACACCACAGACCCCACAACTCAGCCCCTGAGTGGGCTTGAGACGCACGGTCTTCACCGGTGGGTGCATGTAGATTGAATGGTCCGTAGTAGTTCTAGCAGTAGCTGTTACATACAGCTGCAGCAGCTAGCCCACCTCACATTTTCTCCAGGAAATGTACTTTCTAGTTGTTTTTGTTATTTGTTTTTATTTTATTAAGATTTGTCTTTATTATTATGAATCACGTCGAGATATGGATAAACTAATGAGGTCTTATTTTCTGGGTTGTAGGTTTGAACCCCACACCAGCCACTGCTAAGCATTTCATTGTAGACAGAACCCATATTATTTACATATGGCAAATGTACAAGACTTGTTATTTTTTATTATTATTTATCAGATCATAGTATGAATACAAAATGCTGATGTCTTATTTTCTCCTGATGTCATTCAGCCTGAGTGGGTGTAATCTCTCAGAGGGATGCTGTGAAGCGCTGGCCTCAGCTCTCATCTCCTCACATCTGAGAGACCTGGACCTGAGGCTCAATGCCCTGCTGGATTCAGGAGTAGAGCTGCTCTCTGCTGGACTGGGGAATCCACACTGTAAACTGGAGACACTGAGGTCAGTATTATTGGGCATATTCATCCTGTCATTGATTGTGTTTGAATGTCTCAGTACAACAGTAACATACATTTTATATCTCTTCCCTTAAAGTAGCATGTCGAGCATGGATACTCAGCTTAAGAAATAGGCTTTCAAACAAATGGTTCACCAAACAGAGACTATCACCACAAATCAAGTACATCTGATCAGCCAAGTGCCCAATATCGAATCAGATGTACAACTTTTAATAACACTGAGTAACATGTTTACGTTATCAGAATCTGAAGACTTAAAACCATCTGATCTCTACATTAGAACATGTCTGAACAAAAGAAAGAAACCACACACTCAAGCTCTCAATGCAGGGTTATTTAATTGAACGGACGAACGTTTCGGCCTTGCGGCCTTTGTCAAAGTCATACAGCAGCCATGGGTGACACACCTTTAATAGTGCACGCCCCTGATTAACCAGTGACGTCAGGGGGCAGGTTATGCATTTCAACATTTTAAGATGTAAACAGTTTCATAGAATAATTGAGTATACAAATACAGTTGTACAAATATGAAATGCCTAATCAGCTATGATGATGAATAGTGGTGACAGTGTATACAGTTACAGAAAGTGCACAAAAGACAGCCTCAGTAATAGAATAGGGGCATAGAATACATTACACCAATAAGATATAAAATATACAGAATATTTACATAAATAATTTACAAGAAAGGGCAAGAAAAGCTTAAACATCAAATCCAAAAGGGCATCATATGAAGCTCAAACTGGACTTCCTATCAGGTGGATGAGCGTGTAACGAGGCCATTCCCCGTGGATGACAAGATTATAGGAAACATTTCAATTCAAAATAAGCATTAAAACCATGAGGGGCCAGAGTTTTCAAATAGTGAATGTAGAAGTTCTCCCTTCTGGATAGTAGGTTGTCTAAATTGCCACCCCTTCTAGGGAGGGAGACATGTTCTATTCCTATATAACTCAAAGAGGAAATAGGATCATTCTCTTCTACAAAGTGCGCTGCTACTGCCAGGGTAGTTGTGGTTTTTACATAGATAGTGCTGCCATGTTCCACGATGCGGGTCTTTAGTTCACGGCTAGTCTTACCTACATAAGACGTCCCACAAGGACCTATGTGATTAAATATACAGTATCACTGACTGAGTATGGCAAATGATGACCCCTTTAATGGGAATGGACTGTGAGGGGTGCTTGAGGGTGCTTCAGGTGTGTGTAGTTACACTGTACAGTTACACTCACAACCTCAAGAGGGAATAGAACACTGTCAAAATGTAACCCAGATGTTCATACAGGTGTGGGACTGGTACTCTAGTAAGCCTGAACTGTTAACAACTACATGTACTGTAGAAAATGTCTCCACTTACGAGGCAAATGTGATCATTATTTTGACCCGTGGCCCTTTGGTCTACAGACAAAATTAATGTTGTAGACACACCTAAGGGTTTGGTGGTCTATTCCCACTTTCTGTCATTGTGATTATAAAATATTTGCTGTCTTCCATGTTTGGGCTGTTGGTTAACTCAGTCAGGCATGGGGCTCAATCTCAGGGTTGAATGTTTGAACCCCACACCAGCCACTGCTAAGCATTTCATTGTAGACAGAACCCATATTATTTACATATGGCAAATGTACAAGAGTTGTTATTTTTTATTATTATTTATCAGATCATGGTATGAATACAAAATGCTGATATCTTATTTTCTCCTGATGTCATTCAGCCTGAGTCGGTGTTATCTCTCAGAGGGATGCTGTGAAGCGCTGGCCTCAGCTCTCATCTCCTCACATCTGAGAGACCTGGACCTGAGTCACAATAAGCTGCAGGATTCAGGAGTGAAGCTGCTCTCTGCTGGACTGGGGAATCCACACTGTAAACTGGAGAAACTGAGGTCAGTATTACTGGATTATTCATCCTGTCATTGATTGTGTTTGAATGTCTCAGTACAACAGTAACATACATTGTATATCTCTTCCCTTAAAGTAGCATGTCGAGCATGGATACTCAGCTTAAGAAATAGGCTTTCAAACAAATATGGTTCACCAAACAGAGACTATCACCACAAATCAAGTACATCTGATCAGCCAAGTGCCCAATATCAAATCTGATGTACAACTTTTAATAACACTGAGTAACATGTTTACGTTATCAGAATCTGAAGACTAAAAACCATCTGATCTCTACATAAGAACATGTCTGAACAAAAGAAAGAAACCACACACTCATGCTCTCAATGCAGGGTGATTTAATTGAACGGACAAACGTTTCGGCCTTGCGGCCTTTGTCAAAGTCATACAGCACCCATGGGTGACACACCTTAAATAGTGCACGCCCCTGATTAACCAGTGAAGTCAGGGAGCAGGTTATGCATTTCAACATTTTAAGATGGAAACAGTTTCATAGAATAATTGAGTTTAAAAATACAGTTGTACAAATATCAAATGCATAATCAGCTATGATAATGAATTGTGCTGTCAGTGTATACAGTTACAGAAAGTGCACAAAAGACAGCCTCAGTAATAGAATAGGGGCATAGAATACATTACACCAATAAGATATAAAATATACAGAATATTTATATAAATTATTTACAAGAAAGGGCAAGAAAAGCTTAAACATCAAACCCAAAAGGGCATCATATGAAGCTCAAACTGGACTTCCTATCAGGTGGATGAGGGTGTAACGAGGCCATTCCCCGTGGATGACAAGTTAATAGGAAACATTTCAATTCAAATTCAGCATTAAAACCATGAGGGGCCAGAGTTTTCAAATAGTGAATGTAGAAGTTCTCCCTTCTGGATAGGTTGTCTAAATCGCCACCCCTTCTAGGGAGGGAGACATGTTCTATTCCTATATAACTCAAAGAGGAAATAGGATCATTCTCTTCTACAAAGTGCGCTGCTACTGCCAGGGTAGTTGTGGTTTTTACATAGATAGTGCTGCCATGTTCCATGATGCGGGTCTTTCCCACTGAGCAAAGACACATCTAAAAGACGTATTTTAGATGTCTTTTTTGTCTTTTTCGGACGTCCAAAGACATCCAATTAGGAGCCAGAATGAATGTTTTTTTTTTACGTTCAGATATTGAACCGTTTGTGCACGTTCACAGATGTCTTAGAGGGGTCCAAGCCAGACGTTAGAATATTGAGGGGTCCAGCAGACGTACAAATGGGGTTCTGGACCGACGGACGTTATTAAGACATGATCTGAACGTCTCCTTGATGTTGCGTGTTTGCTGGGTTAGTTCACGGCTAGTCTTACCTACATAAGACGTCCCACAAGGACTTATGTGATTAAATATACAGTATCACTGACTTAGTATGGCAAATGATGACCCCTATAATGGAAATGGACTGTGAGGGGTGCTTGAAGGTGCTGCAGGTGTGTGTAGTTTGGGGCGGCTGTAGCTTAGTTGGTAGAGCAGGTCGTTCAATGATCGAATGGTCAGCGGTTCGAATCCCAGCTCTGACAGTCCACATGTCGAAGTGTCCTTGAGCAAGACACCTAACCCCAAATTGCTCCCAATGAGCAGGTTAGCACCTTGCATGGCAGCTACCACCATTGGTGTGTGAATGTGTGTGTGAATGGGTGAATGAGAGGCCATTGTAAAGCGCTTTGAGTGCCGCTAAGGTGGAAAAGCGCTATATAAGTGCAGTCCATTTACCATTTAGTTACACTGGACACAGACATGTGTGTGCGGGTCTTTTCTTCAGTCTGTCACCCTTTACACACCTCTCCAAGACCACGGTGTGCCTTTTCTTTTTTCTAAACTCCACTTTTCAACACAGCGCACCACCACTCACAACCTCAAGAGGGAGTCGAACACTGTCAAAATGTAACCCAGATGTTCATACAGATGTGGGACTGGTACTGTAGTAAGCCTGAACTGTTAACAACTACATGTACTGCAGAAAATGTCTCCACTCATGAGGCAAATGTGATCATTATTTTGACCCGTGGGCATTTGGTCTACAGACAAAATAAATGTTGTAGACACACCTAAGGGTTTTTGGTCTATTGCCACTTTCTGTCATTGTGATTATAAAATATTTGCTGTCTTCCATGTTTGGGCTGTTGGTTAACTCAGTCAGGCATGGGGCTCAATCTCAGGGTTGTAGGTTTGAACCCCACACCAGCCACTGCTAAGCATTTCATCTTAGACAGAACCCATATTATTTACATATGGCAAATGTACAAGAGTTGTTATTTTTTATTATTATTTATCAGATCATAGTATGAATACAAAATGCTGATGTCTTATTTTCTCCTGATGTCATTCAGCCTGAGTGGGTGTAATCTCTCAGAGGGATGCTGTGAAGCGCTGGCCTCAGCTCTCATCTCCTCACATCTGAGAGACCTGGACCTGAGTGACAATAAGCTGCTGGATTCAGGAGTGAAGCTGCTCTCTGCTGAACTGGGGAATCCACATTGTAAACTGGAGAAACTGAGGTCAGTATTACTGAGCATATTCATCCTGTCATTGATTGTGTTTGAATGTCTCAGTACAACAGTAACATACATTTTATTTCTCTTCCCTTAAAGTAGCATGTCGAGCATGGATACTCAGCTTAAGAAATAGGCTTTCAAACAAATGGTTCACCAAACAGAGACTATCACCACAAATCAAGTACATCTGATCAGCCAAGTGCCCAATATCGAATCAGATGTACAACTTTTAATAACACTGAGTAACATGTTTACGTTATCAGAATCTGAAGACTTAAAACCATCTGATCTCTACATTAGAACATGTCTGAACAAAAGAAAGAAACCACACACTCAAGCTCTCAATGCAGGGTGATTTAATTGAATGGACGAACGTTTCGGCCTTGCGGCCTTTGTCAAAGTCATACAGCAGCCATGGGTGACACACCTTTAATAGTGCACGCCCCTGATTAACCAGTGCGACGGGGCAGGTTATGCATTTCAACATTTTAAGATGGAAACAGTTTCATAGAATAATTTAATTTACAAATACAGTTGTAAAAAGATCAAATGCATAATCAGCTATGATGATGAATAGTGGTGTCAGTGTATACAGTTACAGAAAGTGCACAAAGGACAGCCTCAGTAATAGAATAGGGGCATAGAATACATTACACCGATAAGATATAAAATATACAGAATATTTATATAAATAATTTACAAGAAAGGGCAAGAAAAGCTTAAACATCAAACCCAAAAGGGCATCATATGAAGCTCAAACTGGAATTCCTATCAGCTGGATGAGGGTGTAACGAGGCCATTCCCCGTGGTTGACAAGATTATAGGAAACATTTCAATTCAAATTCAGCATTAAAACCATGAGGGGCCAGAGTTTTCAAATAGTGAATGTAGAAGTTCTACCTTCTGGATAGGAGGTTGTCTTAATTGCCACCCCTTCTAGGGAGGGAGACATGTTCTATTCCTATATAACTCAAAGAGGAAATAGGATCATTCTCTTCTACAAAGTGCGCTGCTACTGCCAGGGTAGTTGTGGTTTTTACATAGATAGTGCTGCCATGTTCCACGATGCGGGTCTTTCCCACTGAGCAAAGACACGTCTAAAAGACGTCTTTTAGATGTCTTTTTTGTCTTTTTCGGACGTCCAAAGACATCCAATTAGGAGCCAGAATGAATGTTTTTATTTTACATTCAGATATTGAACCCGTTTTGCAGGTCCACAGACGTCTTAGAGGGGTGCAAGCCAGACGTTTGAATATTGAGGGGTCCAGCAGATGTACAAATGGGGTTCTGGACCGACGGACGTTATTAAGACATGATCTGAACGTCTGTCTCCCTGATGTTGCGTGTTTGCTGGGTTAGTTCACGGCTAGTCTTACCTACATAAGAGGTCCCACAAGGACTTATGTGATTAAATATACAGTATCACTGACTTAGTATGGCAAATGATGACCCCTTTAATGGGAATGGACTGTGAGGGGTGCTTGAAGGTGCTCCAGGTGTGTGTAGTTACACTGGACGCAGACATGAGTGTGCGGGTCTTTTCTTCAGTCTGTCAACCGTTACACACCTCTCCAAGACCACGGTGTGCCTTTTCTTTTTTCTAAACTCCACTTTTCCACACAGCGCACCACCACTCACAACCTCAAGAGGGAGTAGAACACTTTTAAAATGTAACCCAGATGTTCATACAAGTGTGGGCCTGGTACTGTAGTAAGCCTGAACTGTTAACAACTACATGTACTGCAGAAAATGTCTCCACTCATGAGGCAAATGTGATCATTATTTTGACCCGTGAGCCTTTGGTCTACAGACAAAATAAATGTTGTAGACACACCTAAGGGTTTTTGGTCTATTGCCACTTTCTGTCATTGTGATTATAAAATATTTGCTGTCCTCCATGTTTGGGCTGTTGGTTAACTCAGTCAGGCATGGGGCTCAATCTCAGGGTTGTAGGTTTGAACCCCACACCAGCCACTGCTAAGCATTTCATTGTAGACAGAACCCATATTATTTACATATGGCAAATGTACAAGAGTTGTTATTTTTTATTATTATTTATCAGATCATGCTATGAATACAAAATCTTGATGTCTTATTTTCTCCTGATGTCATTCAGCCTGATTGCGTGTAGTCTCTCAGAGGGATGCTGTGAAGCGCTTGCCTCAGCTCTCATCTCCTCACATCTGAGAGACCTGGACCTGAGTCACAATAACCTGCTGGATTCAGGAGTGAAGCTGCTCTCTGCTGGACTTGAGAATCCACAGTGTAAACTGGAGAAACTGAGGTCAGTATTACTGAGCATATTCATCCTGTCATTGATTGTGTTTGAATGTCTCAGTACAACAGTAACATACATTTTATATCTCTTCCCTTAAAGTAGCATGTTGAGCATGGATACTCAGCTTAAGAAATAGGCTTTCAATCAAATATGTTTCACCAAACAGAGACTATCACTACAAATCAAGTACATCTGATCAGCCAAGTGCCCAATATCAAATCAGATGTACAACTTTTAATAACACTGAGTAGAGTAACATGTTTACGTTATCAGAATCTGAAGACTAAAAACCATCTGATCTCTACATTAGAACATGTCTGAACAAAAGCAAGAATCCACACACTCAAGCTCTCAATGCAGGGTCATTTAATTGAACGGACGAACGTTTCGGCCTTGCGGCCTTTGTCAAAGTCATACAACACCCATGGGTGACACACCTTAAATAGTGCACGCCCCTGATTAACCAGTGCGACGGGGCAGGTTATGCATTTCAACATTTTAAGATGGAAACAGTTTCATAGAATAATTTAATTTACAAATACAGTTGTAAAAAGATCAAATGCATAATCAGCTATGATGATGAATTGTGCTGTCAGTGTATACAGTTACAGAAAGTGGACAAAGGACAGCCTCAGTAATAGAATAGGGGCATAGAATACATTACACCGATAAGATATAAAATATACAGAATATTTATATAAATTATTTACAAGAAAGGGCAAGAAAAGCTTAAACATCAAACCCAAAAGGGCATCATATGAAGCTCAAACTGGACTTCCTATCAGGTGGATGAGGGTGTAACGAGGCCATTCCCCGTAGATGACAAGTTTATAGGAAACATTTCAATTCAAATTCAGCATTAAAACCATGAGGGGCCAGAGTTTTCAAATAGTGAATGTAGAAGTTCTCCCTTCTGGATAGGAGGTTGTCTAAATTGCCACCACCTCTAGGGAGGGAGACATGTTCTATTCCTATATAACTCAAAGAGGAAATAGGATCATTCTCTTCTACAAAGTGCGCTGCTACTGCCAGGGTAGTTGTGGTTTTTACATAGATAGTGCTGCCATGTTCCACGATGCAGGTCTTTAGTTCACGGCTAGTCTTACCTACATAAGACGTCTCACAAGGACTTATGTGATTAAATATACAGTATCACTGACTTAGTATGGCAAACGATGACCCCTTTAATGGGAATGGACTGTGAGGGGTGCTTGAAGGTGCTGCAGGTGTGTGTAGTTACACTGGACGCAGACATGAGTGTGCGGGTCTTTTCCTCAGTCTGTCACCCGTTACACACCTCTCCAAGACCACAGTGTGCCTTTTCTTTTTTCTAAACTCCACTTTTCCACACAGCGCACCACCACGCACAACCTCAAGAGGGAGTCGAACACTGTCAAAATGTAACCCAGATGTTCATACAGGTGTGGGACTGGTACTGTAGTAAGCCTGAACTGTTAACAACTACATGTACTGCAGAAAATGTCTCCACTCATGAGGGAAATGTGATCATTATTTTGACCCGTGGGCCTTTGGTCTACAGACAAGAAAAATGTTGTAGACACACCTAAGGGTTTGGTGGTCTATTCCCACTTTCTGTCATTGTGATTATAAAATATTTGCTGTCTTCCATGTTTGGGCTGTTGGTTAACTCAGTCAGGCATGGGGCTCAATCTCAGGGTTGTAGGTTTGAACCCCACACCAGCCACTGCTAAGCATTTCATTGTAGACTGAACCCATATTATTTACATATGGCAAATGTACAAGAGTTGTTATTTTTTATTATAATTTATCAGATCATAGTATGAATACAAAATGCTGATGTCTTATTTTCTCCTGATGTCATTCAGCCTGTGTTGGTGTAGTCTCTCAGAGGGATGCTGTGAAGCGCTGGCCTCAGCTCTCATCTCCTCACATCTGAGAGACCTGGACCTGAGTGTGAATAACCTGCAGTATTCAGGAGTGAAGCTGCTCTCTGCTGGACTGGGGAATCCACACTGTAAACTGGAGAAACTGAGGTCAGTATTACTGAGCATATTCATCCTGTCATTGATTGTGTTTGAATGTCTCAGTACAACAGTAACATACATTTTATATCTCTTCCCTTAAAGTAGCATGTCGAGCATGGATACTCAGCTTAAGAAATAGGCTTTCAAACAAATATGTTTCACCAAACAGAGACTATCACTACAAATCAAGTACATCTGATCAGCCAAGTGCCCAATATCACTACTATAATAGAGGGCACTTGGTATATTAATGAGCATTTATGACCCCCTAATTTGATATGCAAATGAGATTAAACTTATTTTATGACATGCACCTGGTCCGGGGTTTGTCTGGCACAATAGGAGGGGGTGGTTTTGTGTGTGTGTTTGAAATGTTTGTGAGGTGTGACTTTATAGTGGGTTTATAGGGTTTGAATTAAGGTCTGTATTATAGATAGGTTGATAGTGTGCTATCAAAATGCTATAGTGTGTATGTGTGTTAATGTAATGGTATTAAGATAGTATAGGGGTTATTCACTATTCCCCCAGGACTTTATGGGCTGCAGGTGGTCTTCTGTGTGTGCGTGACTGGGTCTTCTGTGTGTGCGTGACTGGGTGTTCTGTGTGTGTGTGTGTGTGCGTGACTGGTTGTTTGTGTGTGTGTGTGTGTGTGTGTGTGTTTGGATGTTTGTGAGGTGTGACTGGTGCCATGTGGACTAGTGAGTTGATTCCTTTAGTTATCAGAATGTTTTAATGTGTGTGCGTGACTGGTTGTTTGTGTGACTGGGTGTGTGTGTGTGTGTGTGTGTGATTGAATGTTTGTGAGGTGTGACTGGTGCCATGTGGACTAGTGAGTTGATTCCTTTAGTTATCAGAATGTTTTAATGTGTGTGCGTGACTGGTTGTTTGTGTGACTGGGTGTGTGTGTGTGTGTGTGTGTGTGTGATTGAATGTTTGTGAGGTGTGACTTAATAGTGGCCTAGTGGTTTTGATTCAAGGGTTAGATATCAGAATGTTTTAATGTGTGTGCGTGACTGGGTGTTCTGTGTGTGTGTGTGTGTGTGTGTGTGTGTGTGTGTGTGTGTGTGTGTGTGTGATTGAATGTTTGTGAGGTGTGACTTAATAGTGGCCTAGTGGTTTTGATTCAAGGGTTAGATATCAGAATGTTTTAATGTGTGTGCGTGACTGTGTGTGCGTGTGTGTGTGTGTGTGTGTGTGAGGTGTGACTTTATAGTGACTTTATAGGGGTTGAATCAAGGGTTATATTATAGATAGGTTGATAGTGTTTAATGTATGTGTGTGTGTGTTTGTGTAATATAGTGTGAATGTGTGTGAATGTATTGATATTAAGTTAATATAAGGTTTATTCTCTGTTCCCCCCATGATTTTATGGGGTGCAGGTGTTGTGCTGTGTGGAGGGGGCTAGGAGAGCAAGGAGTGGGGTTTGTCACTATATCAGAGTGAGAAGGTGTGACTTTATAGGGGTTGAATCAAAGATAGGTTGATAGTGTTTAATATTGGGTGTGTGCGTGACTGGGTGTGTGTGTGTGTGTGTGTGTGTGTGTGTGTGTGTGTGTGTGAGAAGGAGGCGGGGTGTGTGACTGTGTGTGTGTGTGTGAGAAGGAGGCGGGGTGTGTGACTGGGGTGTGTGTGTGTGTGTGTTTGTGGGTGGCTACTGCCAGGTGTTCTAGTGAGTTTGATTTCCTTTAGATATTAGAATGTGTGTGTGTGTGTGTGTGTGTGTGTGTGTGTGTGTGTGTGTGGCTATTGCCAGGTGGTCTAGTGAGTTTGATTTCCCTTAGATATTAGAATGTGTGTGTGTATGTGTGTGTGTGTGTGTGTGTGGCTATTGCCAGGTGGTCTAGTGAGTTTGATTTCCCTTAGATATTAGAATGTGTGTGTGTGTGTGTGTGTGTGTGTGTGTGTGTGTGTGTGTGTGTGTGAATGTATTGATATTAAGTTACTAGGGTGGGGGTAGGAGGGGGTGGGGTGTTTGTCACTAAATCATAGTGAGAGAATGATAGGGGTGTGATTTTTAATGCAGGCTTCCCCTTTTCCCTGTTTGATCTGATTGAAATGAAGATGTTGTAGTAGGTCTAGTGAGTTTGATTTCCTTTAGATATCAGAATGTTTTAATGCATCGGTGGGTGGGGTGTGAATGTGTGTGTGTGTGTTTGTGTATTATAGTGTGAATGTGTGTTAATGTAATGATATTAAGTTAATATAGGGATTATTCTCCATTCCCCAGGGTTTATGGCCTGCATGTGGTGTTCTGTGTGAGGGGCTAGGATGTTTGTCACTAAATCATAGTGAGAAAATGATAGGGTGTGATTTTTAATACAGGTTTCACCCTTTTCCCTGTTTGATATTAAAATAATATAGTGTGAATGTGTGTTAATGTATTGATATTAAGTTAATATAAGGTTTATTCTCCAAACCCCAGGATTGTATGGGGTGCAGGTGTTGTGCTGTGTGGATGGGGCTAGGAGAGCAAGGAGGGGTTTGTCACTATATCAGAGTGAGAAGGTGTGACTTTATAGGAATTGAATCAAAAGGGGGGTGTGTGACTGGGTGTGTGCGTGACTGGGGGTGTGTGACTGGGGGGTGTGTGTGTGAGAGGAAGGAGGGGCGTGTGTGACTGGGTGTGTGTGTGTGTGTGTGTGTGTGTGTGTGTGTGTGTGTCTAAGAATGTTTGTGAGGTGTGACTACTGCCAGGTGGTCTAGTGAGTTGATTCCTTTAGATATCAGAATGTTTTAATGTGTGTGTGTTTGTGTAATATAGTGTTTAATGTATGTGTGTGTGTGTTTGTGTATTATAGTGTGAATGTGTGTTAATGTAATGATATTAAGTTAATATAGGGATTATTCTCCAAACCCCAGGGGTTTATGGCCTGCATGTGGTGTTCTGTGTGAGGGGCTAGGGGGTTTGTCACTAAATCATAGTGAGAAAATGATAGGGTGTGATTTTTAATACAGGTTTCACCCTTTTCCCTGTTTGATATTAAAATAATATAGTGTGAATGTGTGTTAATGTATTGATATTAAGTTAATATAGGGCTTATTCTCCAATCCCCAGGGGTTTATGGCCTGCAGGTGGTGTTCTGTGTGAGGGGATAGGGGGGGTTTGTCACTATAACAGAGTGAGAAAATGATAGGGTGTGATTTAAATACAGGTTTCACCCTTCTCCCTGTTTGATATCAAAATAATATAGTGTGAATGTGTGTTAATGTATTGATATTAAGTTAATATAAGGTTTATTCTCCAAACCCCAGGATTTTATGGGGTGCAGGTGTTGTGCTGTGTGGATGGGGCTAGGAGAGCAAGGAGGGGTTTGTCACTATATCAGAGTGAGAAGGTGTGACTTTATAGGAATTGAATCAAAAGGGGGGGGGGGGTGTGACTGGGTGTGTGCGTGACTGGGTGTGTGTGACTGGGTGTGTGTGACTGGGGGGTGTGTGTGTGAGAGGAAGGAGGGGCGTGTGTGACTGGGTGTGTGTGTGTGTGTGTGTGTGTGTGTGTGTGTGTGTGTGTGTGTGTGTGTGTGTGTGTGTGTGTGTGTGTGTGTGTGTGTGTGTGTGTGTCTAAGAATGTTTGTGAGGTGTGACTACTGCCAGGTGGTCTAGTGAGTTGATTCCTTTAGATATCAGAATGTTTTAATGTGTGTGTGTTTGTGTAATATAGTGTTTAATGTATGTGTGTATGTGTGTTTGTGTAATATAGTGTGAATGTGTGTTAATGTATTGATATTAAGTTAATATAGGGATTATTCTCCATTCCCCAGGGGTTTATGGGCTGCAGGTGGTGTTCTGTGTGAGGGGCTAGGGGGTTTTGTCACTATATCAGAGTGAGGAGGTGTGACTTTATAGGGGTTGAATCAATTGCCGTATCATAGATAGGGTTATAGTGTTTAATGTGGGTGTGTGTGTTTGTGTATTATAGTGTGAATGTGTGTTAATGTAATGATATAAAGTTAATATAGGGAATATTCTCCATTCCCCAGGGGTTTATGGCCTGCATGTGGTGTTCTGTGTGAGGGGCTAGGGGGTTTGTCACTAAATCATAGTGAGGAAATGATAGGGTGTGATTTTAATACAGGGTTCACCCTTTCTCCCTGTTTGATATCAAAATAATATACAGGGTTCACCCTTTCTCCCTGTTTGATATCAAAATAATATACAGGGTTCACCCTTTCTCCCTGTTTGATATCAAAATAATATACAGGTCTCACCCTTCTCCCTGTTTGATATCAAAATATTATACAGGTCTCACCCTTCTCCCTGTTTGATATCAAAATAATATAGTGTGAATGTGTGATAATGTATTGATATTAAGTTAATATAGGGATTATTCTCCAATCCCCAGGGTTTATGGCCTGCATGTGGTGTTCTGTGTGAGGGGCTAGGGGTTTTGTCACTATATCATAGTGAGAAAATGATAGGGTGTGATTTTAATACAGGTTTCACCCTTCTCCCTGTTTGATATTAAAATAATATACAGGTCTCACCCTCTCCCCTGATTGAAATTAAGATGTTGTAGTAAGTCTAGTGAGTTGATCACTTTAGATATCAGAATGTTTTAACGCATCGGTGGGGGGTGTGAATATGTGTGTGTGTGTGTGTGTGTGTGTGTGTGTGTGTGTGTGTGTGAGTGAGAAGGAGGGGTGTGTGGGAGAAGGAGGGGTGTGAGGTGTGACTACTGCCATGGGGTCAGTGAGTTGATTCCTTTAGATATCAGAATGTTTTAATGCATAGATAGGGTTATAGTGTTTAATGTATGTGTGTGTGTTTGTGTAATATAGTGTTAATGTGTGTTAATGTATTGATATTAAGTTAATATAGGGATTATTCTCCATTCCCCAGGGGTTTATGGCCTGCATGTGGTGTTCTGTGTGAGGGGGTAGGGGGTTTGTCACTATAACAGAGTGAGAAAATGATAGGGTGTGATTTTAATACAGGTTTCACCCTTCTCCCTGTTTGATATCAAAATAATATACAGGTCTCACCCTCTCCCCTGATTGAAATTAAGATGTTGTAGTAAGTCTAGTGAGTTGATCACTTTAGATATCAGAATGTTTTAATGCATCGGTGGGGGGTGTGAATGTGTGTGTGTGTGTGTGTGAGTGAGAAGGAGGGGTGTGTGGGAGAAGGAGGGGTGTGAGGTGTGACTACTGCCATGTGGTCAGTGAGTTGATTCATTTAGATATCAGAATGTTTTAATGCATAGATAGGGTTATAGTGTTTAATGTATGTGTGTGTTTGTGTAATATAGTGTGAATGTGTGTTAATGTATTGATATTAAGTTACTATGGGTAGGAGGGGGTTTGTCACTATAACAGAGTGAGAAAATGATAGGGTGTGATTTTAATACAGGTTTCACCCTTTATCCCTGTATGATATCAAAATAATATACAGGTCTCACCCTTCTCCCTGTTTGATATCAAAATAATATAGTGTGAATGTGTGTTAATGTATTGATATTAAGTTAATATAGGGCTTATTATCCAATCCCCAGGGGTTTATGGCTTGCATGTGGTGTTCTGTGTGAGGGTCTAGGGGGTTTGTCACTAAATCATAGTGAGAAAATGATAGGGTGTGATTTTTAATACAGGTTTCACCCTTATCCCTGTTTGATATCAAAATAATATACAGGTCTCACCCTATCCCCTGATTGAAATTAAGATGATATAGTAAGTCTAGTGAGTTGACCCCCTTTAGATATCAGAATGTTTTAATGCATCGGTGGGTGGGGGTGTGTATGTGTGTGTGTGTGTGTGTGTGTGTGTGTGTGTGTGTATTGTGTGTGAAAATATAAACAATGATGTATACATTTTCAAAATGTTTATTGATGATAAATATGTATTGATGCATCATTATTATACAATAAAAAACATATTGAACAATAAATAGTTGCTCCACCTTGCTTTTATTTTATGTATTTGAAATGTTACAACAAACTCTGAAATATGATATACATAACACTGACATAACACTGACATAACACAACATAACACTGACATAACACTGACATAACACTGACATAAGTCAACATAACACTGACATAACTCAACATAACACTGACATAACTCAACATAACACCCTCTTTTATGATTTGATATAGAATGTTTATCACATTATGTTGATGTTATACTACGCCTCATAAAACGTATTCAAATACATCCATCCAATGGTTGGAATATCTATCCTATTCACGCGGCGTGTCAATACAACATGCGGTAAACACTGGGGAGGCTCAGTTTGGACATTACTATGTTGATGGTTTTTATGAACGTGACGGCTTGAACTATGCATTTGAATTCAACGGGTGCTTTTTCCACGGCCATTCGTGTCGATATAATGCGAACTGTGTCCACCCCTTGGCAGCCGTTTTCTTATGGTCTTTTGCACATGCGATTTAACTATAAATTAGAAATTCTTAGGACCGTTTATAATCTAACGGTTGAAGTAATGTGGGAGTGTGTATGGAATCGAATGAAACAGACAGATCCTAACGTTATAGCATTTATGGATACCTACGAAACACCGGAACGCCTACGATCCAGAGAGGGCGCCAACGCTAGGTCCGTATTTAGGTGATCTTACAAATGAAATTTCGGGGGGTAATTATATTATAGAGTTTTGCTCCGGGGGTCCAAAGACTTATGGATACCGTACTTCTGACGGTGCAGTTTGTATGAAGGCCAAGGGGATCACTTTGAACGCCGTCAATTCAGAAGTGATTAAATTGGATAACTTGAAGCAATTAGTAAGTCAGTTCATTTCTGAACGTGATGATTCAACACATCTTTTAGCCCCCACCGAAAATATCATACGCGTTTAAAAGACCCTAACTTTGAAGAACCAAACAAATGTTAAAAAATTCAGGATCGTCTACAATAAGAGGGTGTTATTATCAGATGGTACCACGTTACCCTACGGTTATTAAATATGGAAAAACAATCATCCGTCCTAAAGGATGATGTCAATTTTGATTTTAGACTAGCCCATCCATTTTCCTGTATTATAAGCGGTCCTTCTAACTCAGGCAAAACGTATTTCGTGGAGGGGTTACTACGCGAGGCCGATCGTCTAATATCTCATAAAATTGATCATATCGTATACATATATGATTGCTGGCAACCGCTATATGACCGATTGTTAACAATAAGAAACATTCATTTTGTGCAAGGATTACCTCAAAAGTTAGATGATGATGAATTACTACCCCAACTAAAAATTGTTTATTAATAATAGATGATATGATGAATGAGGCATCTAGTAATCATGAGGTTGGTAAAGTCTTTACACAATTTGTCCATCATCGTAACCTGTCTGCTCTATATTTAATTCAAAACATATTTGTACAGGGCTCTGCTAGTAGGAACATAAGTCTTAATACTAATTACATGATTTTGTTTAAAAATCCTAGAGATACCTCGCAAATTTCTGTATTGGCTCACCAAATGTACCCCGGTAATACACGTTATTTTATGGACGCTTTCAAAGTTAGCCGTAAGGTATAGAGGTTGTATCTTTGAAAGCGTCCATAAAATAACGTGTATTACCGGGGTACATTTGTAGTAGTGTAGTAGTGCGTAGTAACCCCTCCACGAAATACGTTTTGCCTGAGTTAGAAGGACCGCTTATAATACAGGAAAATGGATGGGCTAGTCTAAAATCAAAATTGACATCATCCTTTAGGACGGATGATTGTTTTTCCATATTTAATAACCGTAGGGTAACGTGGTACCATCTGATAATAACACCCTCTTATTGTAGACGATCCTGAATTTTTTAACATTTGTTTGGTTCTTCAAAGTAAGGGTCTTTTAAACGCGTATGATATTTTCGGTGGGGGCTAAAAGATGTGTTGAATCATCACGTTCAGAAATGAACTGACTTACTAATTGCTTCAAGTTATCCAATTTAATCACTTCTGAATTGACGGCGTTCAAAGTGATCCCCTTGGCCTTCATACAAACTGCACCGTCAGAAGTACGGTATCCATAAGTCTTTGGACCCCCGGAGCAAAACTCTATAATATAATTACCCCCCGAAATTTCATTTGTAAGATCACCTAAATACGGACCTAGCGTTGGCGCCCTCTCTGGATTGTAGGCGTTCCGGTGTTTCGTAGGTATCCATAAATGCTATAACGTTAGGATCTGTCTGTTTCATTCGATTCCATACACACTCCCACATTACTTCAACCGTTAGATTATAAACGGTCCTAAGAATTTCTAATTTATAGTTAAATCGCATGTGCAAAAGACCATAAGAAAACGGCTGCCAAGGGGTGGACACAGTTCGCATTATATCGACACGAATGGCCGTGGAAAAAGCACCCGTTGAATTCAAATGCATAGTTCAAGCCGTCACGTTCATAAAAACCATCAACATAGTAATGTCCAAACTGAGCCTCCCCAGTGTTTACCGCATGTTGTATTGACACGCCGCGTGAATAGGATAGATATTCCAACCATTGGATGGATGTATTTGAATACGTTTTATGAGGCGTAGTATAACATCAACATAATGTGATAAACATTCTATATCAAATCATAAAAGAGGGTGTTATGTTGAGTTATGTCAGTGTTATGTTGAGTTATGTCAGTGTTATGTTGACTTATGTCAGTGTTATGTCAGTGTTATGTCAGTGTTATGTTGTGTTATGTCAGTGTTATGTCAGTGTTATGTATATCATATTTCAGAGTTTGTTGTAACATTTCAAATACATAAAATAAAAGCAAGGTGGAGCAACTATTTATTGTTCAATATGTTTTTTATTGTATAATAATGATGCATCAATACATATTTATCATCAATAAACATTTTGAAAATGTATACATCATTGTTTATATTTTCACACACAATACACACACACACACACACACACACACACACACATACACACCCCCACCCACCGATGCATTAAAACATTCTGATATCTAAAGGGGGTCAACTCACTAGACTTACTATATCATCTTAATTTCAATCAGGGGATAGGGTGAGACCTGTATATTATTTTGATATCAAACAGGGATAAGGGTGAAACCTGTATTAAAAATCACACCCTATCATTTTCTCACTATGATTTAGTGACAAACCCCCTAGACCCTCACACAGAACACCACATGCAAGCCATAAACCCCTGGGGATTGGATAATAAGCCCTATATTAACTTAATATCAATACATTAACACACATTCACACTATATTATTTTGATATCAAACAGGGAGAAGGGTGAGACCTGTATATTATTTTGATATCATACAGGGATAAAGGGTGAAACCTGTATTAAAATCACACCCTATCATTTTCTCACTCTGTTATAGTGACAAACCCCCTCCTACCCATAGTAACTTAATATCAATACATTAACACACATTCACACTATATTACACAAACACACACATACATTAAACACTATAACCCTATCTATGCATTAAAACATTCTGATATCTAAATGAATCAACTCACTGACCACATGGCAGTAGTCACACCTCACACCCCTCCTTCTCCCACACACCCCTCCTTCTCACTCACACACACACACACACACACATTCACACCCCCCACCGATGCATTAAAACATTCTGATATCTAAAGTGATCAACTCACTAGACTTACTACAACATCTTAATTTCAATCAGGGGAGAGGGTGAGACCTGTATATTATTTTGATATCAAACAGGGAGAAGGGTGAAACCTGTATTAAAATCACACCCTATCATTTTCTCACTCTGTTATAGTGACAAACCCCCTACCCCCTCACACAGAACACCACATGCAGGCCATAAACCCCTGGGGAATGGAGAATAATCCCTATATTAACTTAATATCAATACATTAACACACATTCACACTATATTACACAAACACACACACATACATTAAACACTATAACCCTATCTATGCATTAAAACATTCTGATATCTAAAGGAATCAACTCACTGACCCCATGGCAGTAGTCACACCTCACACCCCTCCTTCTCCCACACACCCCTCCTTCTCACTCTCACACACACACACACACACACACACACACACACACACACACACACACACACACACACACACACACACACATATTCACACCCCCCACCGATGCGTTAAAACATTCTGATATCTAAAGTGATCAACTCACTAGACTTACTACAACATCTTAATTTCAATCAGGGGAGAGGGTGAGACCTGTATATTATTTTAATATCAAACAGGGAGAAGGGTGAAACCTGTATTAAAATCACACCCTATCATTTTCTCACTATGATATAGTGACAAAACCCCTAGCCCCTCACACAGAACACCACATGCAGGCCATAAACCCTGGGGATTGTAGAATAATCCCTATATTAACTTAATATCAATACATTATCACACATTCACACTATATTATTTTGATATCAAACAGGGAGAAGGGTGAGACCTGTATAATATTTTGATATCAAACAGGGAGAAGGGTGAGACCTGTATATTATTTTGATATCAAACAGGGAGAAAGGGTGAACCCTGTATATTATTTTGATATCAAACAGGGAGAAAGGGTGAACCCTGTATATTATTTTGATATCAAACAGGGAGAAAGGGTGAACCCTGTATTAAAATCACACCCTATCATTTCCTCACTATGATTTAGTGACAAACCCCCTAGCCCCTCACACAGAACACCACATGCAGGCCATAAACCCCTGGGGAATGGAGAATATTCCCTATATTAACTTAATATCATTACATTAACACACATTCACACTATAATACACAAACACACACACCCACATTAAACACTATAACCCTATCTATGATACGGCAATTGATTCAACCCCTATAAAGTCACACCTCCTCACTCTGATATAGTGACAAAACCCCCTAGCCCCTCACACAGAACACCACCTGCAGCCCATAAACCCCTGGGGAATGGAGAATAATCCCTATATTAACTTAATATCAATACATTAACACACATTCACACTATATTACACAAACACACATACACACATACATTAAACACTATATTACACAAACACACACACATTAAAACATTCTGATATCTAAAGGAATCAACTCACTAGACCACCTGGCAGTAGTCACACCTCACAAACATTCTTAGACACACACACACACACACACACACACACACACACACACACACACACACACACACACACACACACACACACACACACCAGTCACACACGCCCCTCCTTCCTCTCACACACACACCCCCCAGTCACACACACCCAGTCACACACCCCCAGTCACGCACACACCCAGTCAGACACCCCCCTTTTGATTCAATTCCTATAAAGTCACACCTTCTCACTCTGATATAGTGACAAACCCCTCCTTGCTCTCCTAGCCCCATCCACACAGCACAACACCTGCACCCCATAAAATCCTGGGGTTTGGAGAATAAACCTTATATTAACTTAATATCAATACATTAACACACATTCACACTATATTATTTTGATATCAAACAGGGAGAAGGGTGAAACCTGTATTAAAATCACACCCTATCATTTTCTCACTGTGTTATAGTGACAAACCCCCCTATCCCCTCACACAGAACACCACCTGCAGGCCATAAACCCCTGGGTATTGGAGAATAAGCCCTATATTAACTTAATATCAATACATTAACACACATTCACACTATATTATTTTAATATCAAACAGGGAAAAGGGTGAAACCTGTATTAAAAATCACACCCTATCATTTTCTCACTATGATTTAGTGACAAACCCCCTAGCCCCTCACACAGAACACCACATGCAGGCCATAAACCCTGGGGAATGGAGAATAATCCCTATATTAACTTAATATCATTACATTAACACACATTCACACTATAATACACAAACACACACACACACATTCACACCCCACCCACCGATGCATTAAAACATTCTGATATCTAAAGGAAATCAAACTCACTAGACCTACTACAACATCCATTTCAATCAGATCAAACAGGGAAAAGGGGAAGCCTGCATTAAAAATCACACCCCTATCATTCTCTCACTATGATTTAGTGACAAACACCCCACCCCCTCCTACCCCCACCCTAGTAACTTAATATCCATACATTCACACACACACACATTCACACCCCACCCACCGATGCATTAAAACATTCTGATATCTAAAGGAAATCAAACTCACTAGACCTACTACAACATCTTCATTTCAATCAGATCAAACAGGGAAAAGGGGAAGCCTGCATTAAAAATCACACCCCTATCATTCTCTCACTATGATTTAGTGACAAACACCCCACCCCCTCCTACCCCCACCCTAGTAACTTAATATCAATACATTCACACACACACACACACACACACACACACACACACACACACACACACACACACACACACACACACATTCTAATATCTAAGGGAAATCAAACTCACTAGACCAACTGGCAATAGCCACACACACACACACACATACACACACACATTCTAATATCTAAGGGAAATCAAACTCACTAGACCACCTGGCAATAGCCACACACACACACACACACACACACACACACACACACACACACACACATTCTAATATCTAAAGGAAATCAAACTCACTAGAACACCTGGCAGTAGCCACACACACACACACACACACCCCAGTCACACACCCCGCCTCCTTCTCACACACACACCCAGTCACACACCCCGCCTCCTTCTCACACACACACACACACACACACACACACACACACACACACACACACACACACCCAGTCACGCACACACCCAATATTAAACACTATCAACCTATCTTTGATTCAACCCCTATAAAGTCACACCTTCTCACTCTGATATAGTGACAAACCCCACTCCTTGCTCTCCTAGCCCCCTCCACACAGCACAACACCTGCACCCCATAAAATCATGGGGGGAACAGAGAATAAACCTTATATTAACTTAATATCAATACATTCACACACATTCACACTATATTACACAAACACACACACACATACATTAAACACTATCAACCTATCTATAATATAACCCTTGATTCAACCCCTATAAAGTCACTATAAAGTCACACCTCACACACACACACACGCACACACAGTCACGCACACACATTAAAACATTCTGATATCTAACCCTTGAATCAAAACCACTAGGCCACTATTAAGTCACACCTCACAAACATTCAATCACACACACACACACACACACACACACACACACACACACACACACACACACACACACAGAACACCCAGTCACGCACACACATTAAAACATTCTGATATCTAACCCTTGAATCAAAACCACTAGGCCACTATTAAGTCACACCTCACAAACATTCAATCACACACACACACACACACCCAGTCACACAAACAACCAGTCACGCACACACATTAAAACATTCTGATAACTAAAGGAATCAACTCACTAGTCCACATGGCACCAGTCACACCTCACAAACATTCAATCACACACACACACACACACACCCAGTCACACAAACAACCAGTCACGCACACACATTAAAACATTCTGATAACTAAAGGAATCAACTCACTAGTCCACATGGCACCAGTCACACCTCACAAACATCCAAACACACACACACACACACACACAAACAACCAGTCACGCACACACACACACACACACAGAACACCCAGTCACGCACACACAGAAGACCCAGTCACGCACACACAGAAGACCACCTGCAGCCCATAAAGTCCTGGGGGAATAGTGAATAACCCCTATACTATCTTAATACCATTACATTAACACACATACACACTATAGCATTTTGATAGCACACTATCAACCTATCTATAATACAGACCTTAATTCAAACCCTATAAACCCACTATAAAGTCACACCTCACAAACATTTCAAACACACACACACAAAACCACCCCCTCCTATTGTGCCAGACAAACCCCGGACCAGGTGCATGTCATAAAATAAGTTTAATCTCATTTGCATATCAAATTAGGGGGTCATAAATGCTCATTAATATACCAAGTGCCCTCTATTATAGTAGTAATATCAAATCAGATGTATAACCTTTAATAACACTGAGTAACATGTTTACGTTATCATAATCTGAACACTAAAAACCATCTGATCTCTACATAAGAACATGTCTGAACAAAAGAAAGAAACCACACACTCAAGCTCTCAATGCAGGGTGATTTAATTGAACGGAAGAACGTTTCGGCCTTGCGGCCTTTGTCAAAGTCATACAGCACCCATGGGTGACACACCTTAAATAGTGCACGCCCCTGATTAACCAGTGACGTCAGGGGGGGGGTTATGCATTTCAACATTTAAGATGGAAACAGTTTCATAGAATAATTGAGTTTACAAATACAGTTGTACAAATATCAAATGCATAATCAGCTATGATGATGAATTGTGCTGTCAGTGTATACAGTTACAGAAAGTGCACAAAAGACAGCCTCAGTAATAGAATAGGGGCATATAATACATTACACCAATAAGATATAAAATATACAGAATATTTATATCAATTATTAACAAGAAAGGGCAAGAAAAACTTAAACATCAAACCCAAAAGGGCATCATGTGAAGCTCAAACTGGACTTACTATCAGGTGGATGAGGGTGTAACGAGGCCATTCCCCGTGGATGACAAGTCTATAGAAAACATTTCAATTCAAATTCAGCATTAAAACCATGAGGGGCCAGAGTTTTCAAATAGTGAATGTAGAAGTTCTCCCTTCTGGAAAGGAGGTTGTCTAAATTGCCACCCCTTCTAGGGAGGGAGACATGTTCTATTCCTATATAACTCAAAGAGGAAATAGGATCATTCTCTTCTACAAAGTGCGCTGCTACTGCCAGGATAGTTGTGGTTTTTACATACAGTAGAGAGTGCTGCCATGTTCCACGATGCGGGTCTTTCCCACTGAGCAAAGACAGGTCTAAAAGACGTCTTTTAGATGTCTTCTTTGTCTTTTTCGGACGTCCAAAGACATCCAATTAGGAACCAGAATGAATGTTTTTTTTTTACGTTCAGATATTGAACCCGTTTTGCACGTCCACAGACGTCTTAGAGGGGTCCAAGCCAGACGTTTGAATATTGAGGGGTCCAGCAGACGTACAAATGGGGTTCTGGACTGACGGACGTTATTAAGACATGATCTGAACGTCTCCCTGATGTTGCGTGTTTGCTGGGTTAGTTCACGGCTAGTCTTACCTACATAAGATGTCCCACAAGAGCTTATGTGATTTAATATACAGTATCACTGACTTAGTATGGCGAATGATGACCCCTTTAATGGGAATGGACTGTGAGGGGTGCTTGAAGGTGCTGCAGGTGTGTGTAGTTACACTGGACGCAGACATGAGTGTGCGGGTCTTTTCTTCAGTCTGTCACCCGTTACACACCTCTCGAAGACCACGGTGGCCTTTTCTTTTTTCTTAACTCCACATTTCCACACAGTGCACCACCACTCACAACCTCAAGAGGGAGTAGAACACTGTCAAAATGTAACCCAGATGTTCATACAGGTGTGGGACTGGTACTGTAGTAAGCCTGAACTGTTAACAACTACATGTACTGCAGAAAATGTCTCCACTCATGAGGCAAATGTGATCATTATTTTGACCCGTGAGCCTTTGGTCTACAGACAAAATAAATGTTGTAGACACACCTAAGGGTTTTTGGTCTATTGCCACTTTCTGTCATTGTGATTATAAAATATTTGCTGTCTTCCATGTTTGGGCTGTTGGTTAACTCAGTCAGGCATGGGGCTCAATCTCAGGGTTGTAGGTTTGAACCCCACACCAGCCACTGCTAAGCATTTCATTGTAGACAGAACCCATATTATTTACATATGGCAAATGAACAAGAGTTGTTATTTTTTATTATTATTTATCAGATCATAGTATGAATACAAAATGCTGATGTCTTATTTTCTCCTGATGTCATTCAGCCTGAGTGGGTGTAATCTCTCAGAGGGATGCTGTGAAGCGCTGGCCTCAGCTCTCATCTCCTCACATCTGAGAGACCTGGACCTGAGTGACAATGACCTGCTGGATTCAGGAGTGAAGCTGCTCTCTGCTGGACTGGGGAATCCACAGTGTAAACTGGAGAAACTGAGGTCAGTATAACTGAGCATATTCATCCTGTCATTGATTGTATTTGAATGTCTCAGTACAACAGTAACATACATTTTATATCTCTTCCCTTAAAGTAACATGTTGAGCATGGATACTCAGCTTAAGAAATAGGCTTTCAAACAAATATGTTTCACCATACAGAGACTATCACTACAAATCAAGTACATCTGATTTGATATTGGGCACTTGGCTGATCAGATGTACTTGATTTGTAGTGATAGTCTCTGTATGGTGAAACATATTTGTTTGAAAGCCTATTTCTTAAGCTGAGTAGCAGCTTTTAATAACACTGAGTAACATGTTTACGTTATCAGAATCTGAAGACTAAAAACCATCTGATCTCAACATTAGAACATGTCTGAACAAAAGTAAGAAACCACACACTCAAGCTCTCAATGCAGGGTGATTTAATTGAACGGACGAACGTTTCGGCCTTGCGGCCTTTGTCAAAGTCATACAGCACCCATGGGTGACACACCTTAAATAGTGCACGCCCCTGATTAACCAGTGCGACGGGGCAGGTTATGCATTTCAACATTTTAAGATGGAAACAGTTTCATAGAATAATTTAATTTACAAATACAGTTGTAAAAAGATCAAATGCATAATCAGCTATGATGATGAATAGTGGTGTCAGTGTATACAGTTACAGAAAGTGCACAAAGGACAGCCTCAGTAATAGAATAGGGGCATAGAATACATTAAACTGATAAGATATAAAATATACAGAATATTTATATAAATTATTTACAAGAAAGGGCAAGAAAAGCTTGAACATCAAACACAAGAGGGCATCATATGAAGCTCAAACTGGACTTCCTATCAGGTGGATGAGGGTGTAACGAGGCCATTCCCCGTGGATGACAAGTTTATAGGAAACATTTCAATTCAAATTCAGCATTAAAACCATGAGGGGCCAGAGTTTTCAAATAGTGAATGTAGAAGTTCTCCCTTCTGGATAGGAGGTTGTCTAAATTGCCACCCCTTCTAGGGAGGGAGACATGTTCTATTCCAGGGACGGACTGGGACAAAAATTCAGCCCTGGCATCTTGGCCCAGACCGGCCCACAGGACTGGACTGGGTGAATATTTCCTATGTAGCCCCAGTCGGCCCACTAGCCGAGCCGACGCGTGAAATGGAACACCTTCAGTCTCGTTTTGTTGATGGGGGGGGGGGGGGGGGGGGGGTGCTGCTGCACGATTTGTTGACGGGGGGGGGGGGGGGGCCTGCTGCGCGATTTGTTGACGGGGGGGGGGGGGGGGGGGGGGGCTGCTGAGGCTCTCTAGCGGCCCACGCAAATGACACCTGAAACTAACAGAGGGAGGGGTGGGGCCTACATATGATTGGGCCAGCCCAGTGTCAGTATAGAAAATGGACCAATGGGCCGCTGTCCCTGCTCTATGGGCCGTTCGTTAGCTCGTTTTTTTAGATCGGCCCACAAGTAGGTCCGGCCCACCGGGCATTTGCCCGGTACGCCACATGGCCAGTCCGGCCCTGTTCTATTCCTATATCACTCAAAGAGGAAATAGGATCATTCTCTTCTACAAAGTGCTGCTACTGCCAGGGTAGTTGTGGTTTTAACATAGATAGTGCTGCCATGTTCCACGATGCGGGTCTTTCCCACTGAGCAAAGACACGTCTAAAAGACGTCTTTTAGATGTCTTTTTTGTCTTTTTCGGACGTCCAAAGACATCCAATTAGGAGCCAGAATGAATGTTTTTTTTTTACATTCAAATATTGAACCCGTTTTGCACGTCCACAGACATCTTAGAGGGGTCCAAGCCAGACGTTTGAATATTGAGGGGTCCAGCAGACATAGAAATGGGGTTCTGGACTGACGGACGTTATTAAGACATGATCTGAACGTCTCCCTGATGTTGCGTGTTTGCTGGGTTAGTTCACGACTAGTCTTACCTACATAAGAGGTCCCACAAGGACTTATGTGATTAAATATACAGTATCACTGACTTAGTATGGCAAATGATGACCCCTTTAATGGGAATGGACTGTGAGGGGTGCTTGAAGGTGCTGCAGGTGTGTGTAGTGTAGTTGAATAAAAATGAAAGTATTTGCCAAAGCCTGGGTTCGCTCAAAAATATGTTCAGTCAGGTTTATTAAGAAAACAATACGATTGCAAACGGACCTCAAAGTAAAAACACAGAGTGATTCTAACAGGAGAAGTAAATCAGATCGCCAATTCTTCTCCTTATATCTTGCTCAGGCCAACGAGGTAGTACAGGCGTCATTTGATTGGCCACACAGTGGGCGGGGGATGAAACTCACTTTGAATATCACTTTGAATATAGACAAAGAAAACAAAAGGTCTGAGCCAGGGCAGGAAGGACATAAGGTGTGGCCCTTCTGACTTAAACAAAGAAAGGAGGAAGAGCGAGGCAGAGGAGTTGTTTACATTTACAAAAGGGAGAGTTGAGGTGTTTACAATTACAAAAGGGAGAGTTGAGGTGTTTACAATTACAAAAGGGAGATTGAAACTACAGGTTGCAGGGGACTTGATGATTGAAATAAAAGATATGAATCTGAATAGTCTTGAGACTGTGTGTTAAATTCCATGACAACTCCCTCATCTGTGGCTGAAACAGCCACATAAAATATATACATCAGATATAAAATAAGCATAATAAAAAAAATAAAAAATAAAAAAAATAAAAATTATAAACACAAATTTCAAAAACTCTATGCTATACATGTGGAAAGGAAGTAATCTCTCCACTAGGTGGAGCAAGAACAAAATGCAAATTACGCTTTAAAACTCCTTGTTTCAGAAATTTGACAGGAAACAAGGTAAAAAAAACATGTATAGTCTAAGAGTGGAGAACCATTCACCAAAAACCCTTGATTTAAATTTTGAACAAGGCAAAAAGATAAATGGTTACCAGTGTAAGAAGGGCAAAAACCTCTTGGTCAATTTAGAGGAAAAAAACCCAAAGAAGTAAAACTTCAAAATCATCTATCAGCTCATGTTTCAAAACATTATAAGTCTTGTAGATAGATATTATGCATTTCATCGAGATAATTTTCAAAGGGGTCATCTACTTCTCCGCTCGGTACTGAAGTCTGGACCATTAGTGCTTGAGCTGGAATATCCACTAAACACTTTGTAGCACATTTGATAAACCTTCTGGAGAGGGACGATTTTGAATTGATCAGTGTTTGTTTGAACTCTAAGATTAGTTTGGTTGAATAGTTTTCTCTGAGACTGGACAAAACAATCAATAATCTGACATTTTAATCCGGAAAATACAATTGAATTTCTCCATTCTACAGTTGTGGATAAGCCAGTACACACTAACTGTGCAGTTAAAGGAACTGTATATATCTGTGTGAAGACAGCTTGAATATTATGAATTAACTGCGGTCCAGGTACTCTGGAAAAATGTATAACTCTAGCTAGTTCTAGTCGAGTAAATTCTCTTGGTTTCTGGTGTTGATTGACCTGCATAGTTAACTCTGTTAAAATGCTATTCTCTATACCGCCGTAGGAATAAATTAATCTATCTACTCCTGCATGAAATTGACAAGATGAGACTTGTTCCCTAGTGGAGAATGTATGGGTTGCTAACCCTTGCCAGTCATATTGTAACCACTCAGCCTTTGTTAAGGGAATAGGATATAGGATAGGTGATGTTGTACTAGAGGGGACCTGTTGACAAATCCAACAATCATCATAATCCATTTTTGATGCAAATTCCCGTACCATACTTATAGCAGTGTTAGGATGGGTCTTCCGATCTGAGTTGGATGACCTGGTTAAATACTTGTTACAATTAACTACCATAGTAGAGGGATAATCTGGGACAGGTTTGCAAATATCAGCACCATAGTTTCTGCTTCGAGCTACATTAATCACATCTCTGCTTAAAACACACCAATATGGCATTCTCCAATCAGCATTGGTCAGAGTCACCAGGGTAGATCCAAGGAACTTCTCATCGTCTTGGATTTTGACATCTGTAGAGTGTAACAAAGTCCAGTCATTCTTGTTCACAGTGTATATCCAACAGTCATTTAGGTGACACTTCTCTTTTGGGCAATAGAATGTCACTGGGGAATGCAAGGCGTCTTCTCTTCTGGATCGCAACTTCAATGTCGCGTTGTTTGAATCAGTTATGTTCAATGTTAGTTGCAGTGTGTGCAGGTGTGTGTGCGTGTGTGGTGCATCTTGTGAGGTCATGGCTGTGGAGTTTCTCCATGTTGCCATCATAACGACCATGAGAAGGAGGTGACCAGCAAGGTCATTTTTCCTCCGATTCTTCGTCAGAGGAGAGGACAGTGTGATGGCCCATGGTTTTGGCCTCTGAGCCCTCTGGTTCAGCTGCATCCTTGATCTCCTGGTGTTGGCGATCCCCTGGTGGACCGTCGTCTGCTGCTTTGACCCGTCGGCAATGGCTTGCATGGATCCACGAAGTCCTCTCAGCTACTTTGACCGCTGTCTGCGTGGTGAGTAGAACCTGGTACGGCCCGAGCCACCTCGGCGAGTTCCAGCTCCTTCGTCTTTGGTCGCGGACCAGGACCCAATCCCCAGGAGAGATGTGATGCAGGAACCCCTCCTTAGCCTCAGGAATGGCGGTCCTCACTCTGTTGAAGACATTTTTTAGAATGTTATTCAGTGCAAGACAATATTGTATCATATCATCTTCACATGACATGAGACTAATCTTATTTTGGGGAAACGGTGTGTTAGTCATTTTCATAGGTCGACCAGTAAGGACTTCATATGGAGCCAGCCCTGTGGTCTGGTGCGGTCTCCCTCTCATGTACATGAGTGCCAGAGGTAGAACTTTCATCCATGACAGACCTGTCTCTGCCATCAGCTTGGTGAGCTTTACTTTCAGAGTTTGATTAGCTCCCTCCACTATTCCAGCACTTGCTGGATGATAGCTACAATGCGTTCTAAGGTCAATCTGTAGGCTATTGCAGATTTCCTGAATGACACTATTTACAAAATGGGTCCCTCGATCTGAAGAGAGTTTGGTTGGCAGGCCCCATCTTGGAATGATCTCTCTCAGGAGACTCTTTGCCACTGACAACGCTGAGAAATGCCTGCAAGGAAATACCTCAGTCCATTTGGAGAAAACATCAGTTAACACTAGGCAATATTTGTACCCCTGGCATGGAGAGAGTTCAATAAAATCCATCATAACATGTTCCCATGGCCCACTTGGCCGAGGATGTGCTGACAGTTCCATTTTTATCCCTTTTCCAACATTGTTTTGCATGCATATGATGCATTTGGCACAGTTTTGTTCTGCAAAAACCGTGAAACCTGGTGCATACCAATACCTGTTAACATCCTCCGCCACCCCTGTTTTTGAAACATGATCTGGCCCGTGGGCTAGTTTGAAAGCATAATGAAAACATGAACGAGGTAGTACAGGTTTGTCATTAGGCCCTAGATACAGGTTAGTTTGGTTGTGGAATGTGCACTTATTCCTCCATTTCTTTTTCTCCGCAGGTGGAGCAGATGCTTGTAGGTCAGAAATGTCTGCCAGGGACAGTGGAGGAATCTTGTCAGGGTCTGTGGATGGTACAGAGAGCATAGAAAGCACAGGGGAGGAAGCAGAGACGGCCGCAGCTTTTGCAGCGAGGTCAGCAGTCGAGTTACCGACAGAGACAGGATCAGAGCTTTTAACATGAGCTTGGCATTTACACACTGCTAGGCTAGATGGTAAAAGCATAGCTTCTAGAAGGTTGTTGATCAACACATGGTGTGCAATAGGTTTACCAGTTGACGTGAGGAACCCACGGTTTCGCCAAAGGGAGCCGAAGTCATGCACAACTCCAAAAGCATAACTACTGTCTGTGTAAATGGTTGCAGACTTTCCACTTGCTATTTTACAAGCTCTGGTCAGAGCGAACAATTCAGCTGCTTGCGCTGAAAGGTGTTGTGGGAGTTTTGCTGATTCTAAAACTCCATCTAATGTTGTGACTGCATATGCGACAAGTGGTTGACCTGTTGTCGACCGCTGGGCTGATCCGTCCACAAAAAGCTCAAAATCAGGGTTAGAGAGAGGAACATCAGTGAGGTCTGAGCGTGGCTTATTGACCTCCTCTACTATAGCTACACAGTCATGCGGTTCCCCGTCTTCTGGAGTCGGAAGCAGAGTTGCTGGGTTGAGTATAGTGCATCTTTGAAGTGTAAGATTAGACATAGTCAACAGTACATTCTGGTAATGCAACAATCTTGCTGGGTGCAGGTGCGATGTCTTTGCCTGTAAAAGAAGAGCAGACACGGCATGCGGTACATGGACTACCAGCGGCCGCAGTGCTACTAGGTCTACAGAACTCAATACAGCCTCAGTAGTAGCTGCCACTGATCTCAAGCAGGACACGAGTCCTCTAACAACAGAGTCAAGTCTTTTGGAGTAATAGGCTACCGGTCTGTACCTATCTCCATGCTTCTGTGCTAATACTGCTGCCATGTAACCTTCCCTCTCGTTCGTGAACAGGTGGAAGGTCTTGTCATAGTCAGGAATACCTAGACAGGGTGCTGTGGACAGTCTTTGTTTAAGTGTCGTTAAAGCCAGTCTGGCTTCGTCAGTCCATGTGATTTTGTCTGAGGGAGCTAATTTCTGTCCATGAGCTAAATCAGATAGCGGCTGTGTTATCTCTGCAAAGTCAGGAATCCAAGCTCGGCAGTAACCTACAGTCCCAAGCAGTGACATCATCTGTTTTTTGGTTGTGGGCAGGGGAAGTGTAAGAATTACTTTAACACGGTCAGTCCCCAGTGTCTTGCCATCTTTTGTTATTAAGTGACCAAGGTATCTGACCTGCTCACATACTAACTGGATCTTGCTTCTAGACACCTTGTGGCCATTTTCTGCAAGGAAAAACAACAGTGCTCTTGTATCCTCAATACATGACTCCTTGTTTCTACTGGCAAGAAGTAGGTCATCCATGTATTGAATGAGAGTGCTGCCTTTTGGCGGGATGAATCCTTCTAGGTTCCGTGCCAACTCGACATTAAAGATGGTTGGAGAGTCCACATATCCTTGAGGCATTACACACCAGGTATAACTCCGTCCTTGAAAGGTGAACGCGAACCACTCTCTGGAGTCAGGGTGAACAGGGATAGAGAAAAACGCATTACTCAAATCAATAACACTAAAATGTGTAGCTGTGGCAGGTATGAATGACAGAATGGTAACAGGGTTCGGAACAAGGGCTGTTCTAGCATGGACAGCTTCATTAACAATTCTCAAATCTTGAACAAATCTCCATTCACCTGAAGCCTTCCTCACAGGCAGAATAGGGGTGTTGCAAGGTGAGCTGTCAATCTCAACAATAGCACCTCTTTCTAATAAAGAGGCGTGAACCTTAGCAATCCCCTCCTCTGTACCTCTGTTCTCAGAGGATACTGGGCACGTCTTGGACGGAATGTTCCCTTTGGGCTGACGACTACTGGGTTGACATTCTTAATCCTGCCTATATCAAACTTATCTCTGGCCCACAATGAGTCGGGCACCCCCTGCAACACAGATGGACTTTCTATGTTGTCATAAGGAATTTGGACAAACGTGGGGTTGAGGCGTTGACCCTCCATTCCACGTACCACAGGTGTCAGCCATCTAAAAGGGAAGCAGCTTACCCCTGTTGTTGGAGAGTGTCTTACTTGGTGTGGATCTCCAACCCAGTCAGTAGCTTCCATTGCCGTCTGCAGCCGCATGCCTGTCTCCTCCTTGGTAACAAACTCAGAGACACCCAGTGAAATGTGTGGGACACCTTGTTTTTCATCATACAGCTGTTTCTGTGTCTCTGTCAGACACACAGAAAGAGAGCTGCATGGTCAGGATCTACATACAGCATAGCACATTCAAGAACCTCACTACTTTGTGGTTGTAACCAGACTTTCTCAAAATCATGATCTTGTTGTAGTGGAGATACATTTGCAGTGCAGTGTAATGAAGTCTGTGGTGTGAGAGGGGTGTCATATGAATAACAGGAGTTAATTTTTGAGAACAGCTTAGAACGTTGGAGTGACATCTGATCATTATTTTCAATGTTCCAGGAATATGTCCAACTTGTCATATGTTCTATAAACATGAGGTCGCGCAGTGGTGTTACCTGTTTAGGCCGGATAATGGTGACCCCATTTGAGTCACAGCACATCTGAAAACCTAGTTTGCACAGCAGATCTCTCCCCATTAGGTTAACAGGACAACAATGAGAATAGATAAATTGGTGTTGGAATTCAGCATCATCCAACACAACAGGAAGTGACGTAGTCATTCTCTCAGATTTTTCAATACCTGCTGCACCAATGGTTTTTGCAACTTCATTTGTTAGTTTAGGAACAACATTAATTTTTGAGGAGCTTAGGACTGATGAGTGTGCGCCGGTGTCAGCTAAAAACATGAGTTGCTCTCCATTAACTTCTAAAGTTACTACTGGAAGCTCGGACGGTGTTGTATGCAGATTAAGGTATTGACAAATATGAACAACCTTCTCTTTATCCTGTACAGCTGTACTATCTGACGGTCCCTCAGCAAAACTCTCTGTCTGTTCCTGGCCTAGTCATGACTGTTGCTGTGGGTTGTTCAGGGAAATTCCAGCAGGTGGCGCCGAACCCCAGGTTGCAGGATTCTTTCTCTCATTTCGCCTGCGGTAACTGTGACAGTCTTTGATCCAGTGACCAGTTTTACCACAATGAAAACACGCGTCAGTTTTGTCTCTGTTTTCGTTTCCCTCCCTCGGTTTCCTCCTGTAGCTTATTCTGTTACTATGCCTGCTATTTCTGTTCATGTGACGACCCTGTGGTCGTTGTTCCCTCTCTGATCTCTTGGACTGGTTTTCTATCTGTTCCAGTTGAGCGGCTTTTAACTTGGCTGTACCTAACTTAAGTTCTTTCGCCTCCCTTTGTTCAATGTGAACGCGAAGCCGCTCCGCATACCGGAAATGGTCAACAACTTCCTCGAGCGAAGTTGACTCCCAGGTGTAGCAACACATCCTAACTTGGTCAGACAAAGAGGAGAGAGAGTTATTCATCAACTGTTGTTTTAGAATTTTCTTATAATCGGAATTCTCTTTGTCCATGCCACTGTGTGACGCGAAGACTGATTCCAGTCTTTCCCAAAATTTCTCGAACTGCTCATCGGATTGTTGTTTACAATATGTGATACGGTCCCAATCCATTTTCTTTGGGAAACGAGTTTTGATTCTGTTCAACAGTGCAGTGTTTTGGTCAGCAAAATCAGCATGAGAGAAAGGCAATGTAATGTCAAACGGATGTTTCACATCCACCCATTTTAGCCCAAGGCATTGTCTCATGATCATGGCGATTTCCTCTGCGTGAGGCTCATACATACGAACTAAACTGTTAAAAAGATTTTCAAACTCGTCAATGTCTTTGGTTGGATCGGGCAACGTTTTAGCAACATCACGAAGTTCGTCAGAACGCCATGGTCTATACACTCTGATTTCAGGGGTCCAGGCCGCGTGGCCCTCTTCATCATCTGTTTGAGACGGTCGGGGATTAGGGTTCGGGCATCGTACCATTGGGGCTAGGAGTTGCGGTTCCTCCAGACTATTACTAGCTATTTGTAGTTGTTCCAAATTTAACTTAGCCTCAGATATGGCTCTAGCCAATTCTTTCTTCCTGTCCTGCTTTTGCTTTGTGTAACATCTAGTCGACAGAGCTATAGAATGGACGGGAGAAGAGGGTGGTCCTGGAGGTACGCTTCGTTCGGGGGAAAGGGGCGCATTTAATTCGTATTGCGGAGGCGCCTGCATGGGTGGTGCAGAGGCAATACTGTGAGGGGATACGGCAGAGAGAGAAGGGACGTGGCTAATAATGGCGGTGGCATTGTTAGGGGGTGTGATCACGGCGCAACGAGTCGAGGGAGAGAAGTCTAGGTCAGAGTGATTCGATGGGGGAAGCGGCGGAGACGCCGTTGGCTGTATAGCTTCATTGTATCTTTTCTCTGACATCAAAAACCCTTCCCGCGCTACTGACTCCCAAATTTTAAACGCTGCCCAATCGATGGCATTACCGCTTTTCTTACCCAACTTAGTCTTCTCAAATGCTTCTAGTTGAACCCTAATGTTGGCCAAAGCTTTAACGCTAAGAGTACCAGATGGAGACGGAAAACTGTTATTCTTATTTCATAACTGAATCTGCCAACAGGCACTAGCAGAATATTTTAGCAAAACAATTTTAGCCGGACCAGACAATTTGAGAATATCAAGTGGCGAGCTAGTAACGGCACCCATTTTGCACCAAATCGCTTACGAAAAAACAAACCAAAAGATACTCTCCCACACTCCTTCGTAACACGGAGATGAACGTCTCTCAGACTACTCACTAGCAGTTACGATTTACGGCCCTTAAAAACAGTGTCGGAAAAAAAATAAACAGTACTTTTACCTGGAAAAAAAATATAGCGCTTAACAACACATACAAGACAGAGCCGAAACTCCAACAGTAAAACAGCAGACTAACAACCCCGTGCACATACAAAAAACGAAACTCCAACAGTAAAACAGCAGACTAACACGGGAACGCAAAACAAAAGAACGACCAAAGATGACGAAAAGACGACTAACATACGACTTAACACACAAGCATGCTCGAACTGCACCAGCCACTTGGTCAAGGCTAGACCGGATGTCTAGATCCTACCAAATACTGTACAGCCACTTGGTCAAAGCTAACTCTCGTTAGGTTTACCAACTTGGTCAAAGCTAACTTCTCGTTAGGTTTACCAAACCACCCGGGATCAAAGGGGAAAACGTTTCTCCAAGAAACGCGGATTGGAAACACCAATCACTCCCGTAGCTATCTTCGTTGAGCAAAGCACTCTCAACGGGCTCTGCGGTTTTAATCTCACCCGCGACCGGCCAAAGGGAATCCTGTTCTGAACACTGCTTATACCCTCGTAACGAAACAAGGACGAAGTCAAAGGACAATACGATATAAATATATATATTGCTGTTCACAACTTCCTTAGATAGTTACTTTAACTCATACGTACTAAAAATACCCACGCTGGGGTTTCTGTTTTCAATAATCTAGACCAACAAGCTGAACCAAAACCCAAGGCAAATAACAAGCATAAAAGGATTTCGCTTTTCAACGTACCGTGAGCTTAGCCGAGTGGAACCAACGGCGGGGCTTCTCCAAAACCAATGCGCATAGACGCAACGAGAGAAGCTTTCAAAAGCGGCTACCGCTCCGCACGTCTGCGTCCCTCGCTTCCACCCCGGCGAATCTCACGGCAGTCGATCCCGTCCTCGAGTCGCCAATTGTAGTTGAATAAAAATGAAAGTATTTGCCAAAGCCTGGGTTCGCTCAAAAATATGTTCAGTCAGGTTTATTAAGAAAACAATACGATTGCAAACGGACCTCAAAGTAAAAACACAGAGTGATTCTAACAGGAGAAGTAAATCAGATCGCCAATTCTTCTCCTTATATCTTGCTCAGGCCAACGAGGTAGTACAGGCGTCATTTGATTGGCCACACAGTGGGCGGGGGATGAAACTCACTTTGAATATCACTTTGAATATAGACAAAGAAAACAAAAGGTCTGAGCCAGGGCAGGAAGGACATAAGGTGTGGCCCTTCTGACTTAAACAAAGAAAGGAGGAAGAGCGAGGCAGAGGAGTTGTTTACATTTACAAAAGGGAGAGTTGAGGTGTTTACAATTACAAAAGGGAGAGTTGAGGTGTTTACAATTACAAAAGGGAGATTGAAACTAGAGGTTGCAGGGGACTTGATGATTGAAAGAAAAGATATGAATCTGAATAGTCTTGAGACTGTGTGTTAAATTCCATGACAGTAGTTACACTGGACGCAGACATGAGTGTGCGGGTCTTTTCTTCAGTCTGTCACCCGTTACACAGCTCGCCAAGACCACGGTGTGCCTTTTCTTTTTTCTAAACTCCACTTTTCCACACAGCGCACTACCACTCACAACCTCAAGAGGGAGTAGAACACTGTCAAAATGTAACCCAGATCTTCATACAGGTGTGGGACTGGTACTGTAGTAAGCCTGAACTGTTAACAACTACATGTACTGCAGAAAATGTCTCCACTCATGAGGCAAATGTGATCATTATTTTGACCCGTGGGCCTTTGGTCTACAGACAAAATAAATGTTGTAGACACACCTAAGGGTTTTTGGTCTATTCCCACTTTCTGTCATTGTGATTATAAAATATTTGCTGTCTTCCATGTTTGGGCTGTTGGTTAACTCAGTCAGGCATGGGGCTCAATCTCAGGGTTGTAGGTTTGAACCCCACACCAGCCACTGCTAAGCATTTCATTGTAGACAGAACCCATATTATTTACATATGGCAAATGTACAAGAGTTGTTATTTTGTATTATTATTTATCAGATCATAGTATGAATACAAAATGCTGATGTCTTATTTTCTCCTGATGTCATTCAGCCTGAGTGAGTGTAGACTCTCAGAGGGATGCTGTGAAGCTCTGGCCTCAGCTCTCATCTCCTCACATCTGAGAGATCTGCACCTGAGTCACAATAAGCTGCTGGATTCAGGAGTGAAGCTGCTCTCTGCTGGACTGGGGAATCCACACTGTAAACTGGAGAAACTGAGGTCAGTATAACTGAGCATATTCATCCTGTCATTGATTGTGTTTGAAGGTCTCAGTACAACAGTAACATGCATTTTATATCTCTTCCCTTAAAGTAGCATGTCGAGCATGGATACTCAGCTTAAGAAATAGGCTTTCAAACAAATATGTTTCACCAAACAGAGACTATCACTACAAATCAAGTACATCTGATCAGCCAAGTGATCGCACTAGATCGCACAACAGCCAGATCAATAGCCATTTTTCTAGCTGCTAACCAGGGGCATTTACAAAGTCCTTAATATTATATTAACCCCCAAACATTATAAAGATACACGCTACCTAACAGGCCGTATCCTCGAATTTGCATTAGGCCTATTTGGGAAAAGTACGATAAAAGTATAACGACGACACGTCTCCCCCACGACACAGAGGAAAAAGCACCCTGCAGCCGGCCACGCAAGCTTGGAGGCTTGGGCTATTAGACTAACGTTATAGCTTTCAGACAGCTACGAACAGTACCTATTTAGTCAAATAATTGCAATTGTGGGTCTTGCCAGAAGACAGATCATTTGCGCTGTGAAACCGACATAACATCCGCATTGTTCACCAGTCTAACGTTATTTATCTTAGTAGGTGTCCAACAAAGCCAGTTGAACACTGAAACGTTACTGTTCTGGGTTCAACATCTGTCAGTTGTGGTGATGTAAGGAATCGAGCGGAATACCACTGCAATAACTGATTATTGGTCAGATCAATTAAATCATTATAGCTCATTTCACATACAAAGGCAACACAATACATTTTGCAGAAAGGGGCTGGGGATGTAGCCTACATATAGGCTAGACTACTGATCCTACTAATATGTGGCAGACTGCATGCGTAGCGCAGCGATTCAACATAATCGATGAGTTTGGAGACAGAGGGCCGTGCACCACGACTCCGTGAGCGCAGCGGTCAAGGGGCCTACTCCGGAGTCTGGAGACTAACAGGTCATGCAGTCAATAGATCTCGTTTTGAATGTTATTGTAATGCCCTCTGGTTATAATAGAATATCGCTACTGGAGCTGTTTAATCCCAAAATGCGCAATGCTTCCTGAAGTTGGGTCGGATCGAGGTGCTGGGATGATCAACATTATGTGGAGCAGATGCCACAGTGATGATAAGCCTTACACAACTTTCAGAATGTTTTGCAGAATTACAATTATTTGGAGTTGTAAATTATGAAAGGAACATAACTTGACTTAATATCTTCACCTCCACCCACCCTGAAATGTAGTCATAATTTTAGCACAGTAGCCTCTATATGCGCATCACAACGCTGCAATACAAGACCTTAGGACAAACGATTCAGTACACAGCAGGTGTGTTTGATCAAGTTAAGATCTCAATGTGAGAATAAATAAATGACAAAAACCCGCACGGGTAGGACTACGTCTTTATTTTCCGAGGTAATTGTTGCGCATACAACATGACATTAAATTAAGACATAGGCTACTTTCTCATAAAACAGGGCGGTGTTGTAACATTTATAATATCATTAGGTGACATTGGCTGCAACCTGCCCTCCAGGACCTGCACACCTCCAGAGCCCTGAAGCGCGGGACCTGGACCTCCCGAGTCCCAGTATTGGAAATGTAGTGATCTGGCTACAAGAAAAGGGGGCAAATTATAAAAGCGATTAGTAATAGCATCGTTATTTTGCATATGCAAAACAGCATAAATTACAACAATAGGCTATTTATCAGTAAGTCTACATTATATCGAATTAAGTTTGAGCGAGAGATAATCGGGAGATTCTTGTGGAGACAAACTGACTTATATCCAACTTTGACTTCGTAACGTTGCCTATTGTATTGGCCAATACAACAAAGCACGCTCACAACAGTTCTGGTAGGCTATCGCTTCGGAAACCTTACAGCACAGTTTGCACCTGGTGCAAGTAGATTTGATGCCAGGGAAGAGTACAGTATGGTGCGCTGTGTTTCTGCCATTGCACTGGAGGGCTAACGTTACCAAAAGCAAATGCATTGAGAGCTAACGTTAGCATGCTAGGATAATTAACACAGCTAGCTGACATTCCAAACATTAGGCTAGCTAACGTCAACATGCTGGATAAAGACAAATAGCTAGCTGGATCAGACAGCTTTTTAAAAACTGTTGCCAATTACAGCTAACGTTATGGTTCGTTTATCTAACATTAGCTAGGTTGGCTACTCAGACACGGAGATCATGGTGAAAACTTCCCAATATGTATGACAACCACAAATACAATTAGGCCTATAAAACGTACTAATTATATAAAATAAAGAGACTGCAACTATTCAATTATTCTCAAGATGAGAAAGGGTTCAGAGCTGCCTTACCATGTTGGATAGTAGGTGAAAAGGCGCAAAGACAGCAGGTGCGGGAGGCAGACAGGTTTCTGTTGGAGGCGGTGCAGGGGAGTGGAGGCGGGATTTTCAAACTTTAGGGTGACGTCAACAAAGGGAAAAACGTCACGAATTCGGAGTATTTTTACCCCGAGTCAAATTGGACTGAAAATGTTACGCTTCCAGTTTCTCAAAAACGACAAAACGGATATATTTAATGTTTTTATTGTGTTTCTTCAATGTCCTATTGTGCAAATAGCACGTTCAAACTCAAAAAAAGTGAAAATTACCATGTTAATCCTTTAAGACATCATCTGAACATCTCCCTGATGTTGCGTGTTTGCTGGGTTAGTTCACGGCTAGTCTTACCTACATAAGACGTCCCACAAGGACTTATGTGATTAAATATACAGTATCACTGACTTAGTATGGCAAATGATGACCCCTTTAATGGGAATGGACTGTGAGGGGTGCTTGAAGGTGCTGCAGGTGTGTGTAGTTACACTGGACGCAGACATGAGTGTGCGGGTCTTTTCTTCAGTCTGTCACCCGTTACACACCTCTCGAAGACCACGGTGGCCTTTTCTTTTTTCTAAACTCCACATTTCCACACAGCGCACCACCACTCACAACCTCAAGAGGGAGTAGAACACTGTAAAAATGTAACCCAGATGTTCATACAGGTGTGGGACTGGTACTGTAGTAAGCCTGAACTGTTAACAACTACATGTACTGCAGAAAATGTCTCCACTCATGAGGCAAATGTGATCATTATTTTGACCCGTGAGCCTTTGGTCTACAGACAAAATAAATGTTGTAGACACACCTAAGGGTTTTTGGTCTATTGCCACTTTCTGTCATTGTGATTATAAAATATTTGCTGTCTTCCATGTTTGGGCTGTTGGTTAACTCAGTCAGGCATGGGGCTCAATCTCAGGGTTGTAGGTTTGAACCCCACACCAGCCACTGCTAAGCATTTCATTGACAGAACAGAACCCATATTGATTTACATATGGCAAATGTACAAGAGTTGTTATTTTTTATTATTATTTATCAGATCATAGTATGAATACAAAATGCTGATGTCTTATTTTCTCCTGATGTCATTCAGCCTGAGGTGGTGTCATCTCTCAGAGGGATGCTGTGAAGCGCTGGCCTCAGCTCTCATCTCCTCACATCTGAGAGACCTGGACCTGAGTGACAATAAGCTGCTGGATTCAGGAGTGAAGCTGCTCTCTGCTGGACTGGGGAATCCACACTGTAAACTGGAGAAACTGAGGTCAGTATTACTGAGCATATTCATCCTGTCATTGATTGTGTTTGAATGTCTCTGTACAACAGTAACATACATTTTATATCTCTTCCCTTAAAGTAGCATGTCGAGCATGGATACTCAGCTTAAGAAATAGGCTTTCAAACAAATATGTTTCACCAAACAGAGACTATCACTACAAATCAAGTACATCTGATCAGCCAAGTGCCCAATATCAAATCAGATGTACAACCTTTAATAACACTGAGTAACATGTTTACGTTATCATAATCTGAAGACTAAAAACCATCTGATCTCTACATAAGAACATGTCTGAACAAAAGAAAGAAACCACACACTCAAGCTCTCAATACAGGGTGATTTAATTGAATGGACGAACGTTTCGGCCTTGCGGCCTTTGTCAAAGTCATACAGCACCCATGGGTGACACACCTTAAATAGTGCATGCCCCTGATTAACCAGTGACGTCAGGGGGCAGGTTATGCATTTCAACATTTTAAGATGGAAACAGTTTCATAGAATAATTTAATTTACAAATACAGTTGTAAAAAGATCAAATGCATAATCAGCTATAGTGATGATTGGTGCTGTCAGTGTATACAGTTACAGAAAGTGCACAAAGGACAGCCTCAGTAATAGAATAGGTGCATAGAATACATTACACCGATAAGATATAAAATATACAGAATATTGATATAAATTAGTTACAAGAAAGGGCAAGAAAAGCTTAAACATCAAACCCAAAAGGGCATCATATGAAGCTCAAACTGTAAACTGGAGAAACTGAGGTCAGTATTACTGAGCATATTCATCCTGTCATTGATTGTGTTTGAATGTCTCAGTACAACAGTAACATACATTTTATATCTTAAAGTAACAAACATGATTGATTACATTAAATATGATGATTCATCAAACAGAGACTATCACCACAAATCAAGCACATCTGGTCAGCCAAGTGCCCAATATGAAATAGGATTTACAGCTTTAATAACTCTGAGTGACATGTTTATGTTATCAGAATCTGAAGACTGAAAGCCATCTGATCTCTACATTAGACCATGGTGCCCTGTCTTCAAATTTACTTCCGGGGTTTAAGAATTTGATCGGAGCTCGGAATTTGGTGCCCGAGACGCAGTGGCGGCGCATGCATTTGGCATACAAGGCGATTGCCATGGACGCCGAGGCACTAGGGGCGCACAAATCTCCGCTAGCACCCCCCCCCCCCCCCCCCCCCGATCAAGAAATCTTCAAACAATTTGAATTGTCCGCTAGCACCCCCCTCCTCCCCGCTCAACAACTTGTCGGGGGCGCACTATCGTTATTTTGCAGGCCCCCAGGATTCGAAATCTAAAGTGAAGCCCTATTGAACCGCGCCATCTTGGCAAATTTGTAGTCATTTGGCTATTTCCGGTGACTTTCGTACTTGCGCAGTTGTTCTTTTCTGTCCTACGCGTGTCCACGAACAAGTTCACGTTTATGTGAAATGCAATGAAATGAAAACCGGCTTGCATATTAACCTGTTTTTGTAAAATATATCCATTGTAGACATTATTTTTTTATCCAGGCATTTTAGTTTTAACAGGTTTATTATAGCTGAACATGTTTTGTTTGCTAGTCGATGGCATTCATTCCGTTCGTGATAACGTTATTGCAGCCAGGCTAAATTCCTCCAGGGAGCCAGTGACAGGCGAGTTGAAAAGCTTCACTCCCCGCCAGCAGGAGCTTTGGCCGCAGCTACCGCATCTCGGATAACCCGCTGAGTTCGTGGCTGCTATTTCACATTCGCCCTTGATCAATCCCAATATCATTCCATGGTAATAATGAATCAATCGTTCAGATATAGGTTGGGTTCCGGTGCATAGTTGAAATGGTAGTGGGATACGGTGATAAACTGGAGTGATCATTTGACATAGCCTTTTCAAGAAATGGACAGAAACGGGATATTTTTTAGAATAACAGGAATTTATTCACATACAATGGAAAGGAGTTGATGTGTAGGCATAAAGATGAAACGATACACTGCCATTCAACAATCCACAATAATTAGCCTACATGGTTAAGTTTGGGTGTTTTCAGTCAACGTTGGCGTTGACCGCTTCTAGCTTCTATATCGATAGCCTAAGGTTAGAGAGATAAATGTAGGTTATGTTAATAAAGCTAACAATGATGTTGTAAAATGCATGCAGCACTGCTGATCTGAAAGATTGATTCATTATTACCATGGATCGGTATTGGGATTGATCAAGGGCGAGTGTGAAATAGCAGCCACGAACTCAGCGGGTTATCCGAGATGCGGTAGCAGCGACCAAAGCTCCTGCTGGCGGGGAGTGAAGCTTTTCAACTTGCCTGTCACTGGCTCCCTGGAGGAATTTAACCTGGCTGCAATAACGTTATCGCGAACGGAATGAATATCCATCTACTAGCAAACAAAACATGTTCAGCTATAATTAACCAGTTAAAACTAAGATGCCTGGGGCCTCATTTATCAAAGAACGTGTAAATTCAGGTGTAAAAGATGGCGTACAACGAAAACGAGAAAAGGGCGGACTGCCGCGTACGACGAGAATATTTACAGTACACGCTTTTCGGATCTTTCAAACATGGCGTACACGCTGCTGCCTCGATTTCTCAATGATAAATCCCACGGTGTCGTAGAAGACAGCGGACGTGCACGCGCCTCATGTTCCGCCCTCTCCACGCCCACATTCAACCATATATGGTGTTGAAGAAGTTTTGATCTTAAGTCAAAAAAGGATTTGCCAAGGTTTGCACAAAAAGGTTCAGTCAGATTTATTATGAAAACAATACGATTGCAAAAGGACCTGAGGATAAAACACAGAGTGGTTCATCAGAAAGAAGTGAAGCCAAAGCTCGTCTGGCGCAGCCTTATATGTGCTCAATACAAGGATGTGACGCTAGCAGACATTTGGTTGGCTGACCCATCTATACACGTCATAATAAGGTGACGGACATCAAACAGTGGTCGAGGGATGCAAAGAAAAACGCGGTACACTTTGAATATAGACAAAGGAACAATGGCCTGAGCCAGGACGGGAAGGTTGAGGTGTGAGGCCTTCCTGTCCTGGTGAGGATACAACGACAGCGGTGTCTGTCTTAAAAAAGAAGTGGGGAAGACAGAGGTTCAGGAGGTGTTAATGGTGGAATTACAAGAGAGAGAGAGAACAAAGGTTTAAAGTGTTTAGAATAGCAAAAGGCAGGGGACTGGATCAATAGGTTTTAAGAACAAAAAGCTGAGATCTGAAAAGTCTTGAGGCCAGTTGTAAATTCTATGACAATGGTCAAAACTATGACAGTGCACAACGTGGTTCCCCGGAAGGAACCGACATAATATAGCGTGGAGCAAAGGCAAGACGATTACATTTATGGAAAAACGCGGAAAGAAGAGAAACATTTCGGAGACAGAGGAAAAAAATCATCTTCGGAAGGTATTTGTACTAGCCTACCTTTGTCTGACTGCTCCTACAGTTTAGGTAGCCTACTGTATGTTTCGTGCATCCTGTATTTGGCGTAGGCTACACGGACATTCTGTATTATGTGGCTGTGAGGAAAGCAAACATTCCAAACATTCTGTGGTAGGCTATGATTGATTTAGGACCCAAAACAGGGAACGATAACACAGATGATCACTTCACAATGTTAGACCACATTAAACATTTTCCCCTCTGGGAAATTAAGACTCATCTAAATCACCGGTAAATCACACTTAAGCATTTATTTGGCTGCCAACAGAAAAACATATCAAATGAATATGGCTACATAATGAAATGTTTAATGCATAATAAAGTTTACAGACAAACTCAAAAAAAATGACTGAAATTGTTTCTCCAGACTCTGACGTGGGGTGGGACTCAGAGGAGGGGGAGTCTGCAGTGGTCCTTGACCTGACAGTCGTGCCCCCGCCGTTTGCAGCCTCCACCTCCAGCGCCACGTCCTCCAGTGCCTCCAGCGCGCCGGCCTCCACCTCCAGTGCCATCTCCAGCGCCTCCGTCTCCACCGCCCACGCCTCCACCTCCGGCTGCCAGCGTCCCTGCCTCAAGGGTCCCTGAGGGAAACCGTCTGGGCTTCCTCTCAGACGCTGTGCTGGAGGCCCAGACGGGGACCCTAGAGGCCCAGAGGGACATGGCAGAAGGGATTGGGGGCAGTTGTGCAGCAGTTGGGGGAGGTCACCACACTACACCACCAGAGCCAACAGGACATCCTCACTGCACTTCCTTCCCTCACACATGCTGTCACGGACCTCACACAGTCACTCACTACCACACTCACGGACCTCACACATTCACTCACAAACGCACTCACACACCTCACACAGTCACTCACCAACAGACAATAAAATGGTAACAATGTGAACCTTACTTGTTTGTGTCTTCATAGCTGGCGTATGACCTCAGCGCGGGCGCTTTGGCCCCGCTGGTAACCCTCATGACGGGGAGGGGGCTGAGGGCTTGGGTCCTCATTTTGTGGTGGGGTCTTGACTGGTTCTCATTCTTATCAGCTTTGAATATGTATCTTGGCAAACATAACACAGGATGATGTACAAGGAGGGGACAGATACCTAGTGAAAGTACTATTGGTTGCTAGTAAAAAGACAATAACGAGGGCTTGGTATAAGGTGGAACCCCCAACCAAGGAGCAGTGGCTGGGTGTTGTGGAGGAGATTTATGCTATGGAGAAGTTCACGCATGCATTGAGGATGCAGGAAGGAAAGTTTGAAGGGAGATGGGAAAAATGGATGGATTATAGAAGGAAGTGTGATGATACCACTAATATTGAAATTGTAATATTTGAGTAAGAGAAAATAGCTGCATTGTGACTTGATGGAAGTAGCCATAAGCTGTTATTGTTAGTTTTTATTGTTTTTTGTTTTATTGTATTGTTGTTGTATGGATGGAAAATGCTAATAAAGAGTAAAAAAGAATATGTATCTTGGCATATGCACTCACTAACAAGACAGCCGTCATGCGCAGCGCCTGCCTCCAGTCTAGCCCCTACCCTGCTGTGCGCCAGGATGAATGAGTCATGCGTGGAGCCAGGCCACCGTGCCACTACACTTGTGATGAGCATGTCGGCGTCACATATGATTTGGGTATTTATAGTGTGCACATTTTTGCGATTCACATAGACGTATTCATTCACTGATGGTGCCCTTATCAATATGTGGGTGCAGTCGCCATCGCCGCCACCTCTTTGGAGTTCTATCTCGGCCAGTAGGCCGAGTAGCGCCGGATTCATTTAGGTTCGCAATACGCACAGGAGGACTGTCATTTACATGCTTACCAAACAGCAAACGGGTCCACATGGTCACATATTAATGACAAACATATTGGTCAACTACTGCCATTTGATGGAGTGCCTGCATTAGGTGTGTGACAGAAAGGTTTGGGACAGCGCATAAGTTCAGTTTGGGGAACAAATTCATATCGGACCATTAATGAGCCGGTGTAGTATATTTTTATACTGTATTATACTGTATTACATCAATCATCTGTATTACTCTCATGTAGTAATCATTTTATTAAGAATAATGAATAAACTTCACTTTAGGTGGAACTGTGTTAACTTAAGGAGTTTAACAGGTCAGTTACAACAGATGTCCTGTCCTGAGTCAGCATTCCTTTGTCCCTGAGTCAATAAAGATAGTAGATGGTTGTCTTGGAAGTCAGTTAGCCTACAGTTTGTAACGCGATCCTGTGAGGTAGAACTTAATTGTCTTGACAGTCAAATTTGCTGTTGCTATAAGGAACTTCTGATAAATAAGGAGAATAAGTTAAATTATTTAATTAAGACGCATAGTTTGCGTTGACTTGTTCAGGTCTAGAAACTGATAAAAGACACATAGTTTGTGTGAGATCTGTTCAAAATCCAACGCACATTTGATGGTGCGTGGTTCGTTATGTTCAGGTCTGAAAGACGCATACGTTTAGTGAAGACTTGAGCTTAGTGAAGTTCAATGTCTATAAAGAAAGCCAGTTAAATTAAATGCATACGTTTGCATATTAGTGTAGAGAAAAGGAAATTGAGGTACTGTGTGTGCGCAGGCTAAAACCGGAGCCCTGCGTGTGTCTTGTTAAAGTGTGTTTGGCCGTCTGCTATGTTCTGTGTCTTTCATGTTCCTTGTAACTGTCTAGTAGGTCCATTGTATATTTGAGATTAGTTTAATGTAGATATTACTTGTTGAATATTTCTGTGTAGTCACAAGAACCTGGATGTGAGAGGGAAGGGAGATCCTTTTGTTCTCTCTCCCACGTGAGTGGCTATGCGTGTGTGCCCTTTGATCTTTTGTGTGTGGAGACACATGGGCTGTGTCGGTGTGAGAGGAGAGCGTGTGTTGCGTCTTTTGTGTCTTGAGTAAAGTTTTGTGTTTGTTGGTTGGATCCATTGTATGTTTGAAAGTTGAGTTAATGTAAATACTATTTGCTGGTATTTCTGTTTAACTGTCCTGTATGGGTGAGGCCGCATGTCCGTTCATGCAGCTGAATTCCTTAGCCCCAATAAAACCGCTGTGAAAGGGGGGTCAGTGAAACGCATTCACGGGCCTATTAAGGGGGGTTGTGCTGTCTTGTGCGGACAGTGAAGTCAATTGTATGTCTTTCTCTCCCTATCTATCTATCTTTATCTCTCTCTTTTTCTCATTCCTTTCTCTGTCTTTCCTGTCTTTAGAAATTAGGGAAAGATAATTCATCCAGTGGGTCGTGCAGTGTATTGGGACGACTGGATTAGAATTATTAATTTATAAATTCATAAGTGGATGCTGAATCTGGGCCAGGTGGACACTGATCGAGACATCGGTTACTCAGCACTCAAACCCTAGCAGCAATCCACTAGTCAATCATACCCTTTATTAATGAAACCCTTCTTCAATCTTCATACATTGAGGAGGGGTGTAGCTAATCTATATTTTAGGGATATGAAGAAATCTTTCATCCTTCTCACCTCTGTTGTCCAATGTCGCCCACTAGTGGTTGTTATAGTGCAAGTATAATATATTAGGTTGTTTAATGCTGCCATCCAGTGTTTACTATTATACATGACAGTCTTTTGATTTTTATAATAATGGGTTGAGATGGCAAATTATTTTTTAATTATCATTGCTTTGTGATTAATTGTTATTTCCCCTTTGAGTAAATCTGTTTGCAGTTATATCCGGAATAGTTTTTGTCCTTACCAGACCATCCATCTCAGACCATCCATCCATCCATCTATGAGGGACTTCTTTGCAAAAACCATCCATCGCCTGTACTGAAAAGTAAGCCTGAATTGCTGATTAATGCTCATTGATTGAAGTAAATTGTCCATCTGATTTAATTGTTTTGAGTGGTTGCTATGCATTTGAGGCTTGGTGTTTTATGATAAGGTGATTGATTGGTTTGGTTACTTGATATGATAGGATAAATGGTTAGTTTATTAATTGATTAATTATTCAATATTTTATTGATTATTTGATTAATTATTTATAGTTATTCAACTTTTTATTATTATAAGTATTATCTTCTTCTTCTTCTTCATCCGCTTATCCGGGGTCGGGTCGCGGAGGCAGCAGCTCCAGCAGGGGGCCCCAGACATCCCTTTCCCTAGCAGCATCAACCAGCTCTGCCTGGGGAATCTTTAGCCGCTCACAGGCCAGTGCGGAGATGTAGTCCCGTCACCTAGTCCTGGGTCTACCCCGCGGCCTCCTCCCAGCCGGACACGCCTGGAACACCTCCCTAGGGAGGCGCCCAGGAGGCATCCTCGCTAGATGCCCGAACCACCTCAACTGGCTCCTTTCGACGCAAAGGAGCAGCGGCTCTACTCCGAGTCTCTCCCGGATGACTGAACTTCTCACCCGATTTCTCAGGGAGACCCCAGCCGCCCTCTGGAGAAAACTCATTTCGGCCGCTTGTATCAGTGATCTCGTTCTTTCGGTCATGACCCATCCTTCATGACCATAGGTGAGGGTGGGGACGAAGATAGACCGGTAGATCGAGAGCTTTGCCTTTTGGCACAGCTCTCTTTTCGTCACAACAGTGCGGTAAAGCGACTGCAGAACCGCACCAGCTGCTCCGATTCTCCGGCCAAACTCCCTCTCCATGGTTCCCTCACTCGTGAACAAGACCCCCAGATACTTGAACTCCTTCACTTGGGGTAAGGACTAATTTCCTACTCGGAGCGGACAGGCCACCGGTTTCCTGCTGAGAACCATGGCCTCAGATTTAGAAGTGCTTATTCTCATCCCAGCCGCTTCACACTCAGTTGCGAACCTATCCAGAGAGTGCTGGAGGTCGCAGGCAGCTGATGCCATCAGGACCACATCATCTGCAAAAAGCAGTGACGTGATCCCCAGCTCACCGAACTGCAAACCCACCTCCTCACGGCTACGCCTCAATATCCTGTCCATGAAAATCACAAACAGGATTGGTGACAAAGCGCAGCCCTGGCGGAGGCCAACCCCCACCGGAAAGGAAGACGACTTACTGCCGAGGATCCGGACACAGCTCTCGCTCTGGGTGTACAGGGATTGGATGGCCCTAAGTAGGGACCCCCTCACCCCATACTCCCGCATAACCCTCCACAAGACCTCTTGAGGGACCCGGTCGTAAGCCTTCTCCAGGTCCACAAAACACATGTAGACAGGTTGGGCAAACTCCCAAGCCCCCTCCAAGATCCTTGCGAGAGTGAAGAGCTGGTCGGTAGTTCCACGACCAGGACGAAATCCGCATTGTTCCTCTTCGATCTGAGGTTCGACTATCGACCGGACCCTCCTTTCCAGCACCTTGGAGTAAACTTTCCCTTGGAGGCTGAGTAATGTGATGCCTCTATAATTCGCACACACCCTCTGGTCCCCTTTTTTGAATATTGGGACCACCACCCCAGTCTGCCACTCCTTCGGCACTGACCCAGACTTCCACGCAATGTTACAGAGGCGTGTCAACCAAGACAGCCCCTCTACACCCAGCGCCTTCAGCATTTCTGGGCGGATCTCATCAGTCCCTGGGGCTCTGCCACTGTGGAGTTGTTTGACTACCTCAGTGACCTCCTCCAAGGAAATTGACGACCCCCCATCATCTTCCGGCTCTGCCTTGATCGTAGAGGGTGGATTAGTCGGGTTCAGGAGTTCCTCAAAGTGCTCCTTCCAACGCTCAACAACCTCCTCAGTTGAGGTCAGCAGTGTCCCCTCCTTGCTGTATACAGCTTGGATGGTCCCCCGCTTTCCCTTCCTGAGGTGTCTGATGGTCTTCCAGAAACACTTTGGTGCCGACCGAAAGTCCTTCTCCATGGTTTCTCCGAACTCCTCCCACACCTGCTGCTTTGCCTTGGTCACAGCCGAAGCCGCAGCCCTCCGGGCCAGTCGATACCCTGCAACTGTTTCTGGGGTCTTCCGGGCTAACATATCCCGGAAGGCCTCCTTCTTCAGTCGGACGGCTTCCCTGACCACCGCTGTCCACCACGGTGTCCGAGGGTTACCGCCCCTTGAGGTACCTATGGCCCTCAGGCCACAGCTCCCAGCCGCAGCTTCAGCAATGGAGGCTTTGAACACTGACCACTCATGCTCGATGTCCCCAACCTCCACAGGGATGCCTGAGAAGCTCCGCTGGAGGTGGCAATTGAAATCTCTCCGGACAGGCTCTTCCTCCAGACGTTCCCAGTTCACCCTCACTACACGCTTGGGTTTTCCAGGTCTGTCCAGAAGCTTCCCCCGCCATCGAAACCAGCTCACCACCAGATGGTGATCAGTGGACAGCTCTGCCCCTCTCTTTACCTGAGTGTCCAAAACATATGGCCTCAGATCAGACGATACAATAACGAAATCGATCATCGACCTTCGGCCTAAGGTGTTCTGATGCCAGGTGTACTTGTGGGCATCCTTGTGTTCGAACATGGTGTTTGTTATGGACAAACTGTGACTTGCACAGAAGTCCAACAACAAAACACCACTCGGGTTCAGATCGTAATTATAAGTATTATATATATAATAATTCTACTTGATATTGGATATAAGTGGTTTTGATGGTGTTTAATTGTTAAATGGATGTAGATGGTTTGGTGTTGAACTGTGGTTCTTGAGTGATTGGTGGTCTGTTTGATATCTGGTTTAGAGGTGTCTTGGTTGTTTTTGATAGAATAAACATCAGTTAGTGGGTTTGCTTTAGTAGAGAGGTATTTACATAGATACACATATTACGCTGTGCATATTGTGTGTGTGTGGAGGGAAAGGATTGTGAGTGGACGGACAGTAGGACTCAACTTGCTGACAGGCAAAGTGGTGTGGACATTTTGATGTCTACGTCAAATCTTTTTTATTTTAATTTATTATTTTCTGGCATACAGCGATTAATGATGAGGGGATTGTCTTCTGGTGCACAATACCTAAGCTTGTGTCAAATCAGGCCTGGTGGTTTTTAATTTGTAAAAATTAAAAGTGCTTAAAGAGGCCGATCACTCCCTGTGCTGAAGACTAGGGTTGAGTTGAGCAAGATTAGATCTGGTTAGGAAGTTTAGTCAGAGCAAGAAGTGTCCCATGTCCGTGAGTGATTGAGTGTTCATTTCTTTATTAATTACATAATTGATAAAGCTTCATTTTTATGGTGTTAGATTCTTAAGAGGTTTATTAATAGTTTGAATTGTTAACAGTTTATCAAATTGTGAGGATTCTAAACAGTCTTGACGCTGTTCAGTAAAGTGGGACGGACACAGAAAACAGCATTGGAAGCAGTAATCATAGCTCAAACTGAAATAAAGGAAGTCAACAGCACGACGGACAAGCTGCAGAGTGAAATTGATGCTCTGTTCTCCCACATGAATTTAGTTTTGACTTCGCATCCTTGTGACATCAAGAGGGAATCTACTACGGCTTATTCACAGTTACTTGTGCTAAACACTGAGGGAAGATATGTCATCAAAGATGATAATGACGACATTATGAAGACGGGAAATGCCAGATCGACCATCACTACCCATCCTGATGGGAAGTGCAAAACCAGGAAGTTAGCTCAGTCTCTGACACCAGCTGAAAAGAAGAAGAAGAAGATAAACAAAAAGGGAAAGTGTGGAAGCGACAGTGACTCTTCTGAAGATGAAGGAGTGAATATTGGAGGATATGATGAAAGTATTAGAAGGATTATGGCATGTGCTGAATAGAAAGAAAGGAAGCGTTGCTAATGAAACAGACTCTAGTAGTAGAAGTAGTGAAGAAGTGAATGAGGAGTCTGACTCGAATGAAGATGATACAACGTGGACCAAGGACGTACCAGTGGAAGTAGAATTGAAGGAAATGAGGAAGTAGAATTGAAGGTAATGAGGAAGTAGTTTAAGGAAATTAGGAAGTAGTTGAAGGAACAAGATGCAGAGCTGAAGAAGAAACTCTCACAAAGTCAGCTATTGGATGAAAAATGGAAAGTAATGGAGAAGGAACAAGCTATTGTTTTGCAGAATGAACAATCACAAATTCAACGACAACCAATGATGCAATCTTCACTCCCGTTCCCTGTTTTCCAGCAGCCTCAGACATGGAGAGGTGTGGAAGAGGCTTTATTATTCATTCTGAAGAATTCAAAACCAATTAGAAAAAAAAAAAAAAAAAAAGGGGGGGGGTGAAGAGGAAGTCGAGTATGTCATTGGACAGATGCCATCAGCTCCAAGCAATGTCAAGAGTCATGTCATCAGGGGATGATGAGTTACAAGCTCAACCTAGAGGGTTAAGACCAGCCAGGACGAAGAAGAAGAAAAACCCCGATGGCAGGAGGACTATGTCACCTAGTCCACAGGTGTGTCTTCACTGTCAGGAGGTGCAATGGGAAAATCTAGAGATTAGATTAGGAATTCTGGTCTATCCCTGTTTGGATGAGTCACCGAGATCAATCACAGAAAGAAGATCAGGGACACAATGCCAGTACCTGAGTCAATGACTTCTGGACTTATGACTACAGCCATACTTAAGACTAAGACAAAGACAGTTACTATTAGGACTGTACTTGAATCAGAAACTCCCGGTATAACTCAAGAAACTACAGAGACTCCAATAATATCAATGAAGATTGACATTCCAACTGACAAAACTGAAACCCCAGCAATGAAGACAGAAGTGGTAGAGACTGCAACTCAAAGAGACACTAATAGAATAATTGAAGGTGAACTTGCGGAGGATGAGGATGACTATGTGAGTGGAATTGGAAGTATTGAAGAGGAACAAGCTCAAACATTTGGAAGCCAAATAGGGAAAAGATAAACTAGGAGAGTGCTTAAGGGAAAAGACTCAAATGGGACTGTTTCAAGGAAAACTCCTTCTACTACAAGACGAGCATCTCATTGCATAACAGATATACTGATGAAACAAGCAATGAAAAACATCTGGTACCAATGGTTGAACTATACAGGGCAAACTAACAAGAAAGAAAATTGCTATATGTGCTCCAAGGCCAAAGAAAGCACATTGATAGTGATGAACACTCAATTCAGCTGGAAAAACTGTGTAAAGCTAAAGAGAGCCTGGTTGAAGAAGATGAAAGGACCAAAAAACTTTGATCAACTTGGACGCCCATCTGGTACATTTAAAGCAATTGACTTCGCACCACTCTGCGAAGCGGAATGTTTGCAACTCCTGGGATCAAAAGAATACTACGACAATACAGTGATGAAGGGCCAGAGAGTACTTGATTTGACAGGACTGACAGAATCTGTGAAAAGTATGGAAGAATGATGTACAGCTCTGGACGTTCGAGTAGATGCTCAACTAGGAACGAAACCCGCCAAGACTGAATTGAAATTAGTGGGTCATTTTGAATGTTTTGAAAGAGCAGGAACTGAACATGTAGGTATGTTGCCTACCAAGTTCTGTGAAACTATATGGGACATTTCTCACAAAGATAAAGGTGCATATACAGTTGAAGCCTTCGACTGTGCGCCCAAAAAAGGAAGACTGAAACAGGTACCAGCAGAAGTATTGAAGAAGGGGAAGCAGACTGCACCCCCACCAAATGTTTGTCCTTACCACTGTTGAGGAATTTACATCCAAACACCTTAAACCTTTGTCCTCTCACTTCTCTTGTAATTCATCACCTCCAAATATTCACATAGCTGTGCTAACATACAAAATGGCTTCCAGAGAGGCCATCTGTCTACAACAGAATAACCATCCTTTGTCATCCTTTGTCCCCAAATTGCCGCCTTTTTCTCATGTCACATGTCTGTACTCTTGGCCACGCCTGCCATTTCATATGACGTACAATGCAGTAGCCAATCACATCCTGGAAGGACCTTACCTGTGGTTTGACTGCATATAAGGCACAGCAAAAGACCAAACGGGCACTTCGCCGAATAAACCACCCTTGTTGCGTTGTTCGGGAAGTCCTTGCGCTCGTATGTTTTTCACAATAAACCAGACTTAACCTTTTGAACGAATCTTGGTAAATCCTTTTGACTAGATCAGTTATTTTACTATTACAGTTGGCGACGCGGATGAAAATGGGAGGACTGCCTGCGTGTTGCTTCGGGATTCCAGTGGATGAACTGGTATAGACAGACGTGTCGGTCCATATGGGCTTGGAAAATCAATCTTCTCTCTTGCGCCAGAGCGCACGCTGAGATTATTTCCTCAGTTCTTCCACTGGATTCTTGAAGCTCACAGGTACGTTTAAACGAACCCTCTTATGGTTCTGAGTTGTATTTGCCTTGTTTTAATTTCGGATTGTGTTGGTCTGGCGTGTTCTGAAAACAAAAGCCCCGCGGGGGGGGAGTTGGGTGTTTCCTACCGAGGGTAGGGCGCTCGTTGTTGTTGATGTTTCGTTTCAGAACGATTACCAACTAGCTTAAGCCTCATTGTTGATGTTTCGTTTCAGAACGATTACCAACTAGCTTAAGCCCCGTTGTTGATGTTTCGTGTTAGCACGATTGCCAACTAGCTTCGAAGTGATTGTTGATGTTTCGTTTTAGAACGATTACCAACAGATGTAGCTACGGGAGTGATTGGTGTTTCCAATCCGCGTTTTTTGGAGAAACGTTTTCCCCTTTGATCCCGGGTGGTTTGGTAAACCTAAACGAGTTTTAGCTTTGACCAAGTGGCTGGTGCAGCCGAGCAAGCATATGTTTTTTTGCTTGTCGTAAACGTGGGCCTGTGTGTTCGTCCTGTGTTCGTCCTCTTTGTTCGTTCTTTGTGTTCTGCGTCCCTGCACTTAAGCGGTGTTCGGGTTGTTGTTTACTGTTTGAGCTTCGGCTCTTGCCTTGTATTGTTTGTTAAGCGCGCCATTGATCCAGGTAAAGTATTGTAAGTATTTTGTACAATCTTTAGACTGTTAAATTCGTAACTGCTAGATTTCCATTAGGCTAGCTGGTTGTCTGGGAGACAAAAGGAAACAACAACTACTACTCCGCTCTCCCGGTGATCCGCCATCGAGCCAGAGGGAGAACAAAGCATGAGTTGCTGGGTGAGTTAATTAGCGGTTTAATGTGTCTTTGTTTCTTTCGAAATTGTATTCTTTCCCGCCGTGAGTTAACTATAAGGTTTCCTTTCATTGCTGTTTTGGGGTTTTAGGCTGCGTCGTGTTTATTAGGGATTTGTTTCAGTATAGCTTTTATTAAACTTAAATTTCCCCGCGCACGCCCACATACAACATCCGGGTCTTACATGCAACATTTTGGGAGCACCACTAGGTGTCCCTGTAACACCGGCTACTAACATATGCCTATATGTAACAGGTTAAGGGAAAAGCCTGTTAATTCTATAGACTGGTCTGCTTTTAAGATTTGGGAGAGAGTAGCACGAGAGGGTTTTTTAGATCAGGAAGGAAAGATAAGGAGGTTCAGCAGACTGTCTCTCCGCCATTTCCCCAGCAGAATAACTCTGATTTAAAATTAGATTTTTCCCCCTCGACTCGTTGCTCCGTGCTCACACCCAACCAGGCTGTTCTAACCCCCTTTTTCATGCTCCCGCCATTAGCCACGCCCCTTCTCTCTCCCCTCTACAATACGAGTTAAGCGCGCCCCTTTCTACGAGGTATTCGTCCGAACAAGAACAGGTTTTGAATAGGTGTTTGAGTTTAGGATATGAGACAGCGCTGAGGGCTGTTCTCTTTCGATGGGGCTATGTGCTAGTAACCTCTGGCCCCCGATTTGCTTTGTTGCTGTGTGATGATTTTGGTTATTTGTATGTGTTTAATGTTTTTGTTAAATATCTCATGTTTATAGTTTGAGGCACATTCATCGGGGCGGAGTGTTTTTCTGAGTGTTTTACAGACAACTGTCGTTCCGGGAGTGATGGGTGAGTGCCGAACCAGGAGACGACACAGGACCGGAGGTGGAGATAGAGGTTACCGGCCTGTTCCTCTACAGATGGGCGACCTGTGGTTCGTGGGATGCAGGGCCAACGCCATGTCACCGACTCACCGTGAGCGACAGATAAGTATGACATAGGGAAGAGACCATTTTGTCCGAAGCGGTGCCCAATACTCTGTCCTCAAATGCAGAAGAGGGAAGTTTTAGATATACAATTTTAATAATTAGCTATACAAATAAAGTTTTGATTGATTGATTGATGTTTTATTAATTGTAAATTAAGCGAGTTCATTTTAGTGTCATTTTATTTGAGTGATGCATTTTTTTCCCCCATCTCTGTTTTATCCTGACTTCAGGAAATTTGTTTCTACCCTTAGGGGGGTGTTATTTTGTTGAGACGAGAATGTGTTTATTTTATTTTATTTCATAAAATCGCAAGAGAAATTCTAGAGCCAAATCCAATTGCCTTGATCATGACTGGGGACTGGGCGTGTTAAAGTCATTCTAACACTGCCCCTGATGTCACTGTAGGCTACTGCAGAGCCTAGATCCCTGCTACTGTCCGATTCGGTAAATGGACAAAAGCTAGATTCCCCACTGACAAACTACATAGACTGACGAACCGACTGGCTCTAATGACACTTGAACAGACACCCTGTTTAAGTTTTCCTGACTGAATAACAACATTTTTCCCCAAAGCAGGAGCTTGCACTTAACCATGTTTCTGAGTATCTCCAACAGACTGCTGATAACCGTTCCTGACCAAAGAGGGGAACAGGGAGACCAGACCAGAGGACTCAAAGAGGGGAACAGGGAGACCAGACCAGAGGACTCAAAGAGGGGAACAGGGAAACCAGTCCAGAGGACTCTTCTTTTGCTCTTCTGTTTTGTCTCTGTTGTCTCTCTCATCTGTGGATCCACAGATGGAGCACTTCATCAGCCTGTACTGGGGGAGCGGGAGCGCCGAGGTGGCCCTCCAGCAGCACGACCCGGGCCGGCCCTACGTGGAGCAGTACCGTGTGGACCGGGCTCAGTTCAAGAGCCTGTACGTGCTGCTGGCGCCCTGGCTGTGTGGGGTCCACACGGACACCGTGTCCCACCGCACCTTCACCCTGCTGAACCAGGACAGGGACTCCCTCCTCACCTTCCGAGAGCTCGCTGGCTGACCGCTCTATGTAGACCTGCCCAATGGGGAGACAAGAGACTACCAGGAGCAGATGAGCAGCCTGAGAACAGGCCAGAAAACATGGAAGAGAAGTAGATGTTGCGGGGTGAACCTACCCGTCAAAGATGGAACAATCAGCACCAGGACATTCTGGCCTGTGTGGAATAGCTGTCAAAAGTAGCTGAGAGGACGGTCCATGCAGCCGAACCAGAGATCTCAAGAGCAATCGGAGAGTGACCTTGACAGTCACCGCCACACTGTCCTCTCCTCTGATGAGCAATCGGAGAGTGACCTTGACAGTCACCGCCACACTGTCCTCTCCTCTGATGAGCAATCGGAGAGTGACCTTGACGGTCACCGCCACACTCTCCTCTCCTCTGATGAACAATCGGAGACTGACCTTGCCGGTCACCTCCTTCTCGTGGTTGTGGTATGACAACGTGGACAATCTCAACAGCAATGACTGCACCTCTAACCGCACACACTGGAACCTACATTAAACATTCAGAGACGCAAACATGGAAGCTATGATCCAGAGGAAATTACATGCGATTATTCACAACAAGAGTGAATTAACTTTGAAATTATCTTGAAAAAATATCATATTTGTTTACAAGAGTTACAATGGTTGAAACATGAGTTGATAAATAAGTTTGGGTTTTTCCTCTAAATTGACCAAGAGGTTTTTTGCCCTTCTTACACTGGTAACCATTTCATCTTTTTGCCTTGTTCAAACTTTAAAATCAAGGTTTTTGGTGAATGGTTTCCACTTTTAGACTATGAATAGTATATAATCATGTCATCTTTTTTACCTTGTTTCCTGTCATATTTCTGAAACAAGGGGTTTTGGTGCGTGATTTTGCACGTGGAAAGAAAATAATCTATTTTTTGGTTAAATATTTCACAATAAAATAAAAGTTTTTTTTTTTTTGCTCCACCTAGTGGAGAGATTACTTCCTTTCCACATGTATAGCAAAGCTGAATGTTTACACTTTGTGTTTGGATTTTATATTTTATTTTTGTGTACCTGTTCAGGCACAAATGGGGGATTGTTGAGGAATTTACATCCAAACACCTTAAACCTTTGTCCTCTCACTTCTCTTGTAATTCATCACCTCCCCCAAATATTCACATAGCTGTGCTAACATACAAAATGGCTTCCAGAGAGGCCATCTGTCTACAACAGAATAACCATCCTTTGTCATCCTTTGTCCCCAAATTGCCGCCTTTTTCTCATGTCACATGTCTGTACTCTTGGCCACGCCTGCCATTTCATATGACGTACAATGCAGTAGCCAATCACATCCTGGAAGGACCTTACCTGTGGTTTGACTGCATATAAGGCACAGCAAAAGACCAAACGGGCACTTCGCCGAATAAACCACCCTTGTTGCGTTGTTCGGGAAGTCCTTGCGCTCGTATGCTTTTCACAATAAACCAGACTTAACCTTTTGAACGAATCTTGGTAAATCCTTTTGACTAGATCAGTTATTTTACTATTACACCACTATGGCAGTGGCTGATCAGTTCTGGATCTGTGATACAGAGACTCTTCTTACCACCCTGCCCAGAAATTGGAATGGTAGGTGTGCTCGTGTCCAAGCAGTCCAATCTCTTATTGTTATTCCAGCGCAAGATATAGAAACCTAAAAAGAGCCTGGATCAGCAAGACGTCGAGGAGATTTAGACTCAGAGGTATATTTAGATGCGTTGGGAATTCCTTGTGGTGTACCCAACAAATTTAAAGCCATTAATTCAATAGGAATGGGGTTTGCATCTTCCCTTCTTCCATCTGCTGGAATAAAGGTTAATTCAGATTGGATCAACTATATCTATTAGAATCAACAAAGATTCATCAATCGTACTAATGAGGCTCTTGGGGCATTAGGGAAACAACTTGCAGCAACTAGTGAAATGGCTTGGCAGAACAGAAAAGCTTTGGACTTTCTTCTTGCAGAAAAAGGTGGAGTTTGTGCGATGTTTGGCGAAACTTGTTGTTCCTTCATACAGCTCCTGAGGGGTCCTTTACTCAGGCCATGAACAAACTCAAGAACCTCCAGGCGGAAGTCAAGGGGAATGCCGGATTTGGACACGAATGGTCGGACTGGCTGGAGTCCCATCTGGGGGGCTGGGGTATTTGGTTTGCTAGAATTGGAAGTATCATTCTGATCGTCCTAATTATTCTGGGCTTAATATTCTGCTGTTGCATCCCAATCTTAAAAGGACTAGTGACTAGAGGCATCAGTGGTGCAGTGAACATTCAAGCCCTTCAGTTGGATTATCTACTAGGAAGAGATAAGGAAGATGTTACTCCAGAGAATTGTGACCCAGATCTGTATCCAGTTCCATGGTATGAGAGATATAATCAGTTTTACAAAGACGACGAGGACGTAAAGGATGATGAAGATTGGAAGGATGGCATCAACTCTGTCTAGAATTCTGTGGAACCACCGACCCTTGTGTGAGTCTGTTCTATAACATCTTTTGAGGTCAAATACCTAATAAGTTACTTCATGATCAGTTTCAACAGCCCATAATACTCAAGTTTGAAGGATGCCGTTATTGAACTTCACACAGAAGAAACATTGACTTTGCTGTTCAAAGGAGAAAGGATCATGCAGCAACAGTGTGCTATTTGAATGTATTGATCAACTTTTCTGAAGGCAAGTCCTCATCTTGGGTGAGGCGAAGATTGGATTTAGCAGCCCGACGGCAAGGCCGTCTCCTACAGTTGGATTATGCCCCCAGTCCCCTACTATTTCATCTCTATCGCTACGCTCTATCCTCTATCTATGATTGAATGAGACAGTGGACAATACTGTTCTCCTATGGTGAGGTCATGTGCTAGTAACCTCTGACCTCTAGGTAATGGTATGTCAAGACATGAAGACAACATCTCCTGGACTTTCGTTTGTTTTTGTTTAATTTGATTTTGATTATGTAAAAACTGATATTGAATACTATGGAAGTAATCTGTTTTATGTAATCAATGTTGATACTGTTTAATGGAGTTAAAGTTTCTCAGGAAAGGTATTCTTGTTTGTTTTATTTTGTTGATGCATGAAGGTGTGCCCAGTTGCAGACTTTGTACGGTGATCGCCCTGGATGGATGGTTGGTTATGGGGGTTGCAAGAGACTTTTTCCATTACATATTGAAGTGGTATTGAAATGATTATAATTTTTTTTTCACTCTTGCCTGCTTCTTGGGACGTCTGCATCTTATGTGGTGTCTGCCTATTTTGACATTTATGAGTTATCTTGTAGTATTGTAGTTTGTGTCTTTTTATATGATTTAGTTTTTTATATGGCTTGTCTTAGTGTATGTGTGAGCGGAGAGACTGCAGCTCAGGGATTTTCTATGTTTATTTTCAGTTATTTGTAGTATGTGCGATGAATTGGGTTTCCCTTCAGTTGTTTTTGTGCTGGGATCCCAAGTGGTCCCAGAGGGGAGAATGTAGTATATTTTGACCAGTATAATCACAAGTTATATAGTGAATTTTAAATGCACACACATACTGGAGGGATGGAAAACTACAGACAGGACACTGGGGATTTTCCAGAGTGTGTTACTGTGGCAGACTGGCACCACCTATATTTTACTAAGTGCTTCTTATCTAAACTATATGACAGTAAGTGCCTTTTAGTAAAATCCATATATTCACTATTGCCACCTATATGACATTTAGTGGCTTTTAGTAGAACCTATATATATACTAGGCGTCAAGTTTCTGACTATAGGATTAGTTGTCTTACAGCAGAGCGTTGAATTTCAAAGGCAACTTACAACACACACACCGTCACACAGACATGGCATATAGGATCTGTTTAACTGAGACATTAAACTGTCTAACTTTAGACAAGGTAACGAAGAACAGGACCATTTTGGGTAACACCTCTTTTTGTATAACCAAGAGCGATGCGTTGTGTTAAGTTAGTTCATGATAGACCATTGGCGAGTGAACTCATCACAACTGCACAGTGTGATTCTGATGCCAGAGATTCAATAAAAGTATTGAAACTTGCATCGACGGATCCGCGGCCTCTTCCTTACAGCCAGAAATTATCAAGAGACGACACTGCGCAGAATCGATTAGCGGTGGTCAGCGCACAGTGCATGCCGGTTAGTTTTCTGTCCGAGGTGGACCCAGGCTCCTAGGATTCGAAATCTAAAGTGAAGCCCTATAGGACCACGCCATCTTTGAAAAAAACACTTCACTGGCGCCTTTGACATGCGCAGTCAGAGGCACCAATGACGCGTTTTTGTAGTCCACGAACAGATGTGAAATGCAAACGCACGTTCATGGCTCTCCCGGCTCTAAGTTAGCAATGAAAATCGGCTTGCTTATTAATGTACTTTCGTCAGATATATCCGTTGGAAAACATATTTTTTTAGCTGGGCATCTTAGTTTTGGGAGTGGGGAGGGACTGGATTTGGAAAGGCCCCATGCACCAATGCAGGCTCGCTATTTAAAGTCCCAGTTAACCAAAATCAGAGATTTGCTTGAAAACACATTCTATGTGTTAGTGATGCATTGCTGATAACATGTAAAAATGGGATGAACCATGCGTAGTACTGAATTGTGAAGTTAGACCAGTTTTGTGTTTTTGACCAGTTTTGATTTCTGGATTTTCTGGGCGGGTTTAAAACGGTACCGGATGACGTAGAGCGGTGTTCTTAGCATATCCCCGCCCTAACACTATATAAAGCTAGAACGGATTTGAATCTTCGGTTCTCCTGCTCAATCTTGAGTCTAGAATTAGCTAGTTTTAACCAACAGTCTAGAATTAGCTAGTTTTTCTTAGTCAGCAATGCCTATGCATAAAACTAAACGAAAATGCATCCTTCCTGGATGCCAGCAGGAATGGGATGATAAGGTCTCCTTCTTTCACTCCTGAGTAAAGCTGAAATGAGAAGCAAATGGTTAGCATTTTTGAAGAGCCATGGTGTTACAGAGGAGTCTGTCACCGCTAGCGCCCGCCTCTGCAGCAAACATTTCACTCCCGAAAGCTTCTGCAATTATAATATGAGGCTTTTGGGTTTCACGAACTCACGACTGGTCCTGGTGAATTCGGCGGAGCCAACCATCTCCCTCCCCGGCCTCCATTGTCCTCCTGTCGCATCAACCTTTGGTGCCGACACCGCTGCCTTGTGTGCTTATAGCTAATTAACGTTATAACGTTAGCTAGGTAACGTAAGCAATAGGAAAATACACTGCTACGTTAATCTACAAAAGGTGTCTTGACATTTATTTGGTAATGTCAGCTATGATGAATTATATGTAATCTTAGGAGGAATTATAGCTAACATTAGCTATGTAGCTTGTTGCAGATGGGAGTGTGTATATAACCTTAACCTTAGTCTAGCTAACATAGCTAGCAGCACCGACCAGGCGACCACCCACCAAATAACGTTACGGATGATATATTATGACTATAAGCGTTAACTATACAGAAACTGCCTGCCATATTTGTGGCACCTGATGTGCGTATGGGTTCACTGGTAATGGTTACAGTATATTTCTCCAGCGGGAGACCGGGAGGCGGGAGCGAGGGGGATGGTTAGGTAGACCAGCTGCAGCTGGAGAAAGACGCACCCTCTCCCAGTGAAGCGGTGCTCGGCGGCTACTGGCTGAACATTCCAGTTCTGTTGGATATGTTGCGGGAAAGTTGAAGCCGAGTGCTCGTTATTCTCACACATAACATTGCCAACGAGAGTGGATGAGTCTGTCCCGATTATCAACTCCGGTAGTGTACGCTTCTTCGCGCTATCAGCGCTGTTCAAGACAGTGACTAAAAGGTACATTTTAAACAACTTTTTCCATTGATCCCAAGGGACGACAGGATCGCCTGGGAGGGATAGGAATGGGTCCGGAGGTGGCAGGGAGAAAATAGGGACAGACTCATACATTCCTCGTTGCCTGTTTTTGTATTTTGCATCTAAGGGCAGTAACACTGGCGCGTTGGTATAGAGTAGCTACAGTTTTACCTGTGTTGTTTGTCAGGAGGTAGGTTAGGAGGAAGCATCTGTGCGTTTGACTCATTAGACAAGTGTAATTTCAACTCCTCTCTGTTTTCACAAAGCTGTGCCTTCCTACCACAAAAGAGACGGCGTGCCAGTGTGACAATATGCAGACCAGAGAACGGTTTGACAGGTTCTTCCCTCCACACCCCCTCCCCACGCAATTGGGTGTGGCTTCGGTGCCTTCAGCAGACACGCCCCCACAGTCTCAGACCAGAGAATGCTGCTGATTTTTAACCGATTTTGAAGCCTTATTTTATATACTTAGCGACATTTTTAATCACTCAGATTTGGCTGTGTGGTTAATGACATGTTTTCCTGTGGTGTGTGAAGCTCATAACAAAAATTTGAACTGGGTTAACCTGGACTTTAAGGGTATGACAGTCCACTCGTACTCCAAGTGCACTCTGCATTAATTGATTTGGGACAACCCTTAACATGGCGAAGCTTGGCATGAGCGCGCAAACGGAGGGGGCTTAGAGGACGAGGGCTTAGGGGTTGGTTTGAGATTGGGCCTTTGTCTGGTTGTCATGGAAATGAGATGACAAGTTTCCCCGAAAATGTTGAGAACAAAATCAGCGTTTTCTTTCTCTCACACAACACGCATGCGCCGGCGAGCTCGCGCTCTGCCGTTGAGCATAGCGGTTGTGAACTGTCTAGGACCCATTGCTTTCTGCCTTCACTGGCAGCATCGAGGCTGGATATGCAAATGTGGTGACACGATTCCCTGATTTACGAGACTCTGCCGCTTTGTCTGAATGTGCAAATCGACAGCGGGTTGTCAGTAATGCGGGCGCTGTAGACTCACTTCCTCATTCTATGAATGAAGTGCTTCTTGGCAGAAATGCTATTCACCTTCATACTGAATCAGAACATGGAACTTCCTATGGGGACTTTTCATGTCCCTTTCGAGGACATGGACCAGCAGAGTTTCTCCGCTGTCTGTTGGCGGTCAGGGCCAAGTTGAATTACAACAGATTCCTCAATCTGATGCCACGATCTCTGGAACAGCCTCTTTCAGACTGCTTAACAATTTGGCAGAAGTGCCTTTTGGACAGCTGGTTACAGCGCGTTCTAGGGATGTCACTGTTACAGCCAGTGGTCTGGCTGTAGCTTGTGTGTGTCGTATGTGTCCGTTTTGTCTCCCCCTTCTGTCTCCTACTCCCCTTTCAGTCATTCAGGTGCTGTGGGCGTGGCCCGGTTTCCTGGTCATCATGCACAAACTCCCTGGAGCTGCGGCCGTCCAATCAGCGAGCACGCCACCCACTATACAGTATATACCCTACTCAAATTCATTCATTTGCCTTTGTGCCATTTTGCTGTGTGCTACTGGTTTGTATGTTCAGTTGACTTTGTGTTACATGTTTTTTGTTAACCTTAGTTATGTTGCCTCTTTGTTGTCCTCAGTTGTAGCCACACTAGTTTTGTTTATTGTATTTCTTAGTTGTCTCTATACATTGTATAGCCGTTTTTGTTTGTTTATCACAATAGCTTAGCCAAGTTCTCAGTTAATGACCCAGGTGAGTGGGGGGGACAGGCTAGCCACCCCGGGGTTTACACTTTTCAGCCCGTAGGTGACTCCCCTGTTAAGTACACCAGTTTAGGAGTGTGTGTCAACCCCTTGTCCTTTTATAGTCATGCTGGTCTTTACTCAGCTGGCTATTAGGTAGGGTAGGTAAAGGGAAGTCTTTTTGTTTGGTCAGGTAGGTACGCTAGGTAGATTTATAGGTAGGGATGTTTTATTTTTATTTAGTTCCCTCTGCTCCCCGTGGTCTATTTTGGCTTTGTTAAATAAAAATACATTTTTGTTATTCCTTAAACTGGTCTCCTCCTCCACTTTGTGCCCACTCCACCTCCACTGGTACACCACGCCCTCCAGGGGGCGTAACAGTCACGGTGTGGATCTTTTCCCACTGACTAATAAACCCATGAAAACACCGGTATTACCGGTAGCACCGTCTACAATAAGAGAGCGCTTGCTTTGATCTTTAACATTAGACCTTTGCCTTACATTGTACTTAAATTTGGTGTTGTATGCCTCCGTTTGCCTGCAAATGTGTGATCACAGTGAGATATAAACGTTACACTCAGTCTTGTGCTTCTTTATGATGAGAATCCGTTTTTTGACATGTAGTTTTTCAACGTAGCCTACTAGGAATATGTACCATGCCCGAAGCAAATTCCTAGTAGGCTATGTTGAAAAACTACATGCCAAGAAACAAATTATGATTATAAAGAAGCACAGGACCAACTGTAACGTTGATCTTATTCTTACCTTACTCAGATCGCGCATTTGCAGACTAGCCGTGGAGACATACAACGCCAAATTGCCGCAGTAACTGTATGTTACTGTAGTTAAAGGACAATGCTCGTTTTTGACAACCTTGACCTTATTAACGGCATATTATAAGACGTTTCACTCACCGAGATAACTTTGGTGTAATTCGGAGGCCTGTAGAAGAAATGTAAAATCCAGCACAAGCCAAGTATATCCATGTAATGGCGGCGGACGGGGCACTGAAAATGCAGCTTCTAAAAATCTATTTTCTGCCGCGAAACAGTTGTTTTCATCAATCTGTCTTTATGAATCGCTAGTTGTGCTTACATAGAGCGTAGGCCTGTTGTGGTTTTTCACATGCCTCTGTAATATGATCTTTAGAAATGTCTTTAGACACGAAATAGCTTCCTCACTTGCTCCAGCACGCATGCGCACAGCTATTTCGTTTCGAAAGACGTTTCTAAAGATCATATTACAGAGGCATGTGAAAAACCACAACAGGCCTACGCTCTATGTAAGCACAACAAGCGATTCATAAAGACAGATTGATGAAAACAACCGTTTCGCGGCAGATAATAGATTTTTTAGAAGCTGCATTCTCAGTGCCCCGTCCGCCGCTATTACATGGATATACTTGGCTCGCGCTGGATTTTAAATTTCTTCTACAGGCCTCCGAATTACACCAAAGTTATCTCGGTGAGTGAAACGTCTTATAATATGCCGTAAATAAGGTCCAGGTTGTCAAAAACGAGCATTGTCCTTTAAGAGCGAAACGCTGCTAGCGTTTGCGTCTCCACAATTTGGGAGAGTGGTTATGTGAGTGGGCGTTGTCCACATCTACAGTAGGCTGTACTTGAAAATGAGAATATTTCAGACTAAGAGAGTCACTTCCTGATAACTTTTGTTGTTTCTTATAAGGAAGGTGGTGCAACAACGCCCATAATTTCAGAATGGGAAACAGTAACACAGAAACACAAGCAAGACAAAGTACAATGGAAGACAAGAAAATATAAAGTAAGTGCAAATTACATATGATAACATGCATTGATTTTATGTTGTCTGAATCACAATAGCTTTCTGATTCTGTGGAATCTACTACACACTTAACAAGTCAAAAAAAGAAGGACCTTTTGCAGAATATTACTGAACTTTAGGTCATAGATAAAATTAATCAGAGCACCATGGAGGAACAGAGGTAATCCTAACATTAGGAAATGTGCTGTTAAGCCGTGTCATCACTAGAGTGAGAATATGCATGCAACCATTATGGTATATGTACAGTATGTAACACTTAATCTGATTAATAATTGTGATAGGAGAAGTCCAATAAATCCAGGTCCAGGCACCCAATGTGGGTTTGAAAAATGTAAAAGGTTAATTCAATTCATAGAGCTGTAGAGAAGTGTAACAACAGCAACGTGGATCAGCTTGTGCCTTTTTAAGGGTGTGGCGCAAGCCGATACACGTTGGTGTATTTTACCTGTTTGGGTCATAACTTCTCCTCTGCTCTTGAACTTGATTCCTTCCATGACCACTGGTGGTTGGAGGGACACCAGTAGCACTCCTAATACCGCTGTCTTTCCTCATAATTGTGATTGTTTGTGGCACTTTTGGGGGTTAAAAAGTCAACACGGGGAGGGGATTGAATACTTTACATAAGTCCCTCTGTACAGTATCTAGTTCTGAAGGCGCAAAATATAGGTCAGCCTTTGTTAATGAATTATCCAGTAAAATAAATAAATAATTAATTTATCATGAGGGTGAGAAACACATTCATAAAATAGCTCTCTGACATGTCTTTGTTACTTCTATTGAGGCTGACTATTGGAGATTCTGAACCAGTAGAACCGACCAAACCGGAACGACTGGCTTGTTTTCAGGGTTCCTCCTGTCCATTCTGAACTCGGTAGATCTGCTTTTGTCCATGATGCTCCTTATACCTTACAACAGACTCTAAAGCTTGAGGTACTTCCTTCAGTCGCAGAGTTTAAATCCATGGCTTTGGCATTTGTACTTCGACCTGTCACTGTTTTTAATTATTATTATTATTATTATTATTATTGTTTATATCATTATTATTATTATTATTATTATTAGTGTATATTGTATTTGTTCTGGACATCTGTGTGAAATGGTCAACACTGTAAATGAGGGAAACCTCAGTACTTTACGAGTATATATAAAGGTTTGAAATTAAATTAAATGAAACAGAAAGGACCGAGAAAGGAGTGGCCTAGGCTCTTGTTGAAAATAAAAATATGGACGTGACAGTATGGTTTTGAAAGCAGCAATATTTTAAAATGTTACAATTTTTAATTTCTGACTTTAATATTATGTAGCCTATTTTGTATTATCAATTAGGGGTAGGGTCAGGTTAAAGGAGTAGTAAAGGGAAAATGGATGTTTAGCCCTGTTTTAAGGTTACTTATGATCATATACAATGGTTCAGATCAAAAAGTTGACAAAACTAGCACTTTTGAGAAAGTCTGATAATTGCTCTACCACCGTTTTGGTCATACAATGGATGTGGGTGGGCACCGTGAAAAATCATTAAAAAAACATGTTAAGCTCTCAATTTGATCCATTGTCTATGATCATAAGTAACCTTAAAACAGGGATAAACATGATTTTTCCCTTTACTACTCCTTTAACCCTATGGTGTGGTGGCAAGGATTTTCGTCCTTAGGCTAATTAAACACTCAGACTAAAATTCACAAGACAGAATAAAGTTAGTAAAGATGATTTAAGTGATTGAACATTACTTTAGTCAGAACAGAGACAGAGATAGTCACCCTGACAACACACAATAGGCTGCTGACACTTGCTATCCACTTTGGGGATCATAAGGACGTCATATAACCAGGCCAGTTCCAGCCTGGCTTATGTGCATGGCAGGCTTGTTTCTGTTCAGGACCGGTAGGACAGAAGCTAGTCATGCCACTGAAATAGCTGTGAATTGAAATGACTGATGTCTAATAAATTAAGATAGGTCTTGTCGCCTAGACACATCAGTTGCAATGCTTCCAATGCTAATCCAGCACAACAGAGCGGGATAGCCAGTTAGCTCATGAGCTCACAACAACTAGCAGCAACTTCCATAACATTAAAAGTAGCGGTCAGTGGCTAAAGCAGTAACACTGATGATTCCTGTAATGTTAGCTATTTTGCTGCAATTGGTTCCATTTCTGTTTCTGGAAAAAGTAATTACCTGCTGTATGCACTTCCCCTTATGTGGTGAAGTAAGTAGATGGTAATCTCTGAGAATGTCCCGAGTGGGAGTCCAATGCTCTGACCACTACTCTACTTGTAGAATTTAGGTAAGGGATAAAAAGGTTGGGGTGAAAGGATGAACATGTGGAGGTTTTGTGTATAGTCCCATAAAGTCATCCCCACCGGGTCTTGAACCCCGGTCTCCCGGGTGGGAGTCCAATGCTTTGACCACTACTCTACACTCTACACTACAGTGGAAATCGTCTGGTTGGTTTTGGTGTCCTTCTTCCGGTCCCTAGTGTGGGTTGGGGTTAGAATATGGGTTGGGGTTGGGACAGGATCTGACCTATTAGGCAAGGGGTAAAGGTTGGAGTGAAAGGATGAACATGTGGAGGTTTGGGGTATAGTCCCATAAAGTCATCCCCACCGAACCCCGGTCTCCCGGGTGAGAGTCCAATGCTCTGACCACTACTCTTCGTGTGCAGTGGATATCGGCGGATTGAGTTTGGTGTCCTTCTTGATTTTGGTGTGCTGGGACTACTGCCTCTTGTGGTGCAAGGTAACAGAGAGATGCAGGCCAACATTGTCGGGAGGGAGAGGTAACCCGACATACGTTATACTGGGTGCGCTGGCTTCCAGCCACACACAAAAATGAAAATTTTTGACTTGAGAACCAACGTGACTTCCTCTTTTCCTTGTTTAAGACGATAAGGGGAACCTCTCGTTGGAGAGGAGAAATACTTGACTTTGTGCGGTCATTTACTGAGGAGAGGACCTCACTGGACCCACAGGTGTATGCTTGAGTTACTTTCTCAATTTATTAAAGACTTTTGCTCAGATCTGATATGTCTCAGAATTTTCTGTGCTTGGTGCTTGTAACAAGTTGTGTTTGAAATCTCCACTTCCCTCTTTCTGCTGGAAGAATGAGGAACTTGCTCTCCTTCACTCAGCAGTTACCATGATAACCTGAACTTGGTTTGAGATTAATTGTGCATATGTTGTGCGTACCTGGATGTCAGCGTCTCATGGTGTCCGATATCAATGACTCAGAAGGGAGATTGCTCCGTTTTGGGGTTTTCCAGTAGAGACTTTGGTTTGGATTTGATTTGTCTCATATTACAGACACTCAGTCTGATAGAGAGTTTTGCAAGAGAAGCGGAACTCAGCCTGCAATGGAGGAATGTAACTACTCCAAAAATTCCTTGATGACATTGGGTGTCAGAGGAGAGAAACTCGACTCTATGATCATTCTCCCTCGTCACTGGAGGAAATTGTTCTAACTCCAGAATTCGTTGCAGAGGAGGCTGATCGTTGCTGGTGGTCATTGTAGCGCCCCTTTGGTGTACTGACCTAATTAAGGGACCTACCCTGAGTTCAGTTTTTGGACAATATAATATCGTCTTAAATACACGTTATAACTACCCAGTAAATTATATCTGCATACTGTACTAAAATAAATCACACCACACTAGGTTCTCAATTTCAAAAGTATTATTGATCATTAAATAAAAGAAAATTAAAAAACATAAATCCGATTACCACACTCAGTGGCAACTATGAATAAAATATTAAAATCGTCCTCAAAACCTAAATAAGCTAATTGGGCCCCTGTTTACTTGATTCGAATTGAATACCTTTAAATTGTTTACTTCAATCCCAATTGGTTACCTTCCAAATTGTTTACTCAGCTTTTACTTTCAGTTAGCTTTAACCATTCAAATACATTGATAATGGGTCTGTATAATGAAAACAAGATAAAACAAACAAAAAGCCGGCACAAAATAAACCCCACGGTCAGTTACCGTTGCAGGCCTGTTGGTGCGTCGTAGCCACCTATAATGGCTCCTTCGCTCCACTGAGCCGAATGGCAGACGGTTCACTCAAGCAGTCTCCCAGTCACAGCGCGCTCACAGCGTGTCCCACGTGGAGAGAGAAAGTTGGACAAGGCGTGGAGAATTTCTCTATGAACGAAGTCTCTTCAGATGTTGCTCAGACACTCCCATATGCTGAGCTAGTGATGCTGCAGTGTCCTCACTCCATCCCGACAGATCTAGGTCAAGGTAAACTTTATTTATATAGCACATTTAACAACCAAAGTTGCACCAAAGTGCATTCCAATATAAAAACAGACAAATACAAAATACAATATAAAGTGCAAGTCAAAGTTCAATAGACAAACTCAACACGACTAGGAATGTACTGTATGTCTACTATAATAGTATTAGTATTAGTAATGGTATGTACTACTATCTTCGAGGTAGTGCAGAAACAGCTGTCAATCTCCCCCGACGCTCCCAACTTTATATTGGGTGATTTTAACCGTTTCTCTTAAAAAGAGAACACTAAGGAACTTTTATCAATGTATCCTGTCCAACCAGACGGGACAGGACATTAGACCTTTGTTATGGGTTGGTGAAGGATGCCTACAAACCTCTCCCCTTGGCCCCGCTGGGCAGAGCGGACCACAACTGCGTGCACTTGCTGCCTACCTACAAAACTGTCTTGAAGAGAGAGAAGGTTCAGACAAAGGACATCAAGGTCTGGACACAAGAAGCTGTGCTCCGCCTGCAAGCGTGCTTTGACTGCACGCACTGGGACAGGTTTAAGAGGTCCTGTGGTGATAACATAGATGCACTTGTCCATGTAATATGTTCTTACATTGTTTTTTTTAGGGACATGATTATTCCTTGTAAGCGGGTTAAAATTTACCCGAACAACAAACCATGGGTGAATAAATCTGTGAAATCCAGCCTACAGAAAAAGAGAGCTGCTTTTAAGCAGGGTGCTTCCTCCTCTGACTTTCACACAGCCAATAGAGAGCTCAAAAGAGAAATCTTAAAGGCAAAGCAGAACTATAAATCTGAGCTAGAGAACAAGATGGCCACAAATAACCTGGGCTCCGCCTGGACGAGTATGAAAACTATAGCAGGCCTCCAGGGCTCAAAGAGTAACAACCAGATCAACATGGATGGCTTCAACTCAGACACTGAGTTTGCGAATTCTCTTAATGAGTTTTATAACCGTTTTGATAAATTTGATTTTAGTGACGAGGTCCAGGAGCTGATGCACAAACTGGAGGAAGACCAGCACTTTAACATAGACCTCAGAGACGTGAAAAAAAAGGCCTTTTTCTCAGTTAAAGTGAATAAAAGTCATGGTCCAGATAATATATGTAGACGCCTACTTAAATCCTGTGCGAGGGAGTTGAGTCCTATTTTTCATTTTATTTTTAATAAGTCTTTACAGGCCCAACATGTCCTCGCAATCTGGAAGGATACTGTGGTAGTCCTCGTCCCCAAAGTCAGCTGCCCCAAGACTCTCAATGATCTCAGGCCAGTGGCTCTCTCATCACTTGTGAGGAAAACCTTTGAGAGACTGGTCAAGACAGAGATCCTGACCAAAACAGAGAAGGCACCAGACCCTATGCAGTTTGCATATAGACCTAATAGAGGGGTAGAGGATGCCACAGTCACCCTGCTCAACCTGATCGTCAAGCACTTGGAGGAAGTTGGGTCACACGTTAGACTACTTTTTATTGACTTCTGCTTTTAACACAATGCAGCCTCACATTGTAGCTAGCATGCTTCTAAAACAGTTCGGCTTGAGTAACAATCTTGTGGGTTGGGTTCTTGATTTTTTAACGACAGAACACAGAGTGAGGGTAAATGGATCCCTATTGGGTCAAGTCTGCTTTTCCACGGGTTCCCCACAGGGATGTGTTTTGTCACCCTTATTATATATCCTCTATACTAATATGTGTCAGAGTGGGTTCGAGAAGAGAACCATTATGAAGTACGCAGATGACAAAGTCATTATCAGTCAGCTACAGCCAGGTGAGACCAGTCATGGTTCGGTCGTTGACCATTTTGTAGAGTGGTGTGACGAATCATATCTTGAGGTAAACACAAAAAAGACCCAGGATATGATCATAGACTATAGGAAGCAAGCCCCCCCATATGAAGTTACAACCATCAAGGGCCAGACAGTTGAAAAGGTACAATCGTATAAATACCTGGGGACAATCATAGATTCACTTAACCAAACTTAACTTTGGGGAGAATTGCGAAGCTGTGTGTAAGAAGGGACATCAGTGTCTTTTCTGTTTAGGGAAACTGTCTTATTTTCATGTTGACAGAACTATGATGATGCTGTTCTATCACTCTTTTGTTGAATCTGTCCTGTCTTTCTGTCTAGTGTCATGGTTTGGTGACCTGTCTCTTAAGAACAGAAACTCACTGAGTCAGATTGTTAAATGGTCTAGTAGGCTTATCGGTGAGACACAGCTCAGCCCAGAATCCCTGTACATGAGACAGTTGCAGCGGTTAACTGGCTCAATCTTAGCTGATAGGTCTGAACCTCTGAACTGTGGGTTCCAGCTTCTCCCATCTGGCCTCACTGTACCAAGATGTAAAACCAAACGGCACAGGTCTAGCTTTGTCCCAGCAGCCATCACCCAGTTAAACAAAAACCAATGATCTCTTTGATGGTGGTGGTGGTGATAGTAATGATGATGACGACGACACTAAGGTTTTTGCTATTGTTGTCAAGGTAGTGTGTGTTGCACACCAGGGGACTCTGAGAGGTAGCAGTATTTAATAGCCTATGCAAGATGGTGGTGATGATGATGATGATGTTGATAAACTGATCCTGTTTTTTTTACTGTATTAATTTATGTTTTTGCTTTGCATTGTCCTGGGTTGTACGACTGACTCAACTGCAAGCCAAATCTACCTTTGGGTATCAAATAAAGTAAAGTAAAGAGCAAAACCTCCTATCTGAAAAATGCACTTTTTTGAGAAACGAAAAAAAAAAAAAACATGTTTTTGTGCAGAATGCTATTTTTTAGGTATACAGAACTATGCAGATAGGAGGTTTTGCTCTTCGGCCATCGGTAGGCTCAATCATGGATCAGGATCCAGTGCAAGTTCAAACGTTGCCTAAGACACTAAGGTATTTGATTTGATTCAGCTGAATAGGTTACATTCCACCCTAATGTTACCTGTCCCTCACTAATCTAGGTAATCAAGTCACTCCGCTGCCACTAGAAGTCGCTTGATCAACGATGCCTCCTGGTGGTTAGTGTGCAACACACTGTGTGAAAGACAAAACGCGCTGATGCCACGGTGCCACCGTGCTGCTGAATTTTGCGATTTCCAAAATTAGAGGCTCAGGCACTATATGTAGTAATGATCATGTGGTTTGTAGACAAGCCAGTACTAGGTAGGTACTGTTTGCAGGAATGTACTGTAGCAGAGTGCGTTGTTCCTAGTCAAAGAGAAGAGAATGTGGTTAAAAATAAAATGAGAGAGCTGTTTCTCCATCTTGTGAATGTTATTCTGTATTCAATTAATTGTATTTCAATTAAATGCATCACACAACTGTTTAGAGGAATCTGTTGTACAACCCCAATGTAAACTAGACCATAACCGGCATGGCTTTCAAACTAGTTTTGACCGTTCAGCTATACAATATGAGAATCTGGTATCTGTTCTACTTTCTGTAGTGATCTACAATGGCCGCATGTGGTAAAGAACTGTTGTTGGCCATTCTGGATGACCTGTCAACACGAGAGTTGAAAAAGTTTCAGTGGTACCTGCAGAATGAAGTTCTGGATGGTTTCCTGCACATCCCAAAGTGCAAGCTGGAGAACGCTGAAAGACACGACACAGTGGATAAGATGGTGGAAGCCTACCACCATGATGGAGCTCTGAAAATCTCAGTGGCGATCCTAAGAAAGATGAGCCTGAACAATCTAGCCGAGAGGCTGAAAGCAGGTCATTCTGATTTCTTTTCTTAGCTCTTCTAACATTCAAATAACATCAATGAAGTTCAAAACAGGGTTGAAACCCAGCACCGCCTCAGGCAATCCTTCATAACCATCACAGAATGTAGAACATGAGTCTCTCACACAGCATCTCCTGATCCTCCCTGTTCTCTCTTTCCATACTGTAGGTGCTGAGGAGGCTGGTGAGAAGAGTTCAGCGTCCTGCCTTCCTGAGGAAGCCCAGGGCTCCTCTCCTCCTCCCTGCCTTCCTGAGGAAGCCCAGCGCTCCTCTCCTCCTCCCTGCCTTCCTGAGGAAGCCCAGCGCTCCTCTCCTCCTCCCTGCCTTCCTGAGGAAGCCCAGCGCTCCTCTCCTCCTCCCTGCCTTCCTGAGGAAGCCCAGCGCTCCTCTCCTCCTCCCTGCCTTCCTGAGGAAGCCCAGGGCTCCTCTCCTCCTCCCTGCCTTCCTGAGGAAGCCCAGGGCTCCTCTCCTCCTCCCTGCCTTCCTGAGGAAGCCCAGCGCTCCTCTCCTCCTCCCTGCCTTCCTGAGGAAGCCCAGGGCTCCTCTCCTCCTCCCTGCCTTCCTGAGGAAGCCCAGTGCTCCTCTCCTCCTCCCTGCCTTCCTGAGGAAGCCCAGCGCTCCTCTCCTCCTCCCTGCCTTCCTGAGGAAGCCCAGCGCTCCTCTCCTCCTCCCTGCCTTCCTGAGGAAGCCCAGCGCTCCTCTCCTCCTTCCTCCATCACTGAGACTGGAGGGCATGTTGCTGCTCCTGCACCCCCTGATGGAAACTCCACAGAGGATGGTAAATAACCTGACTGTCTCACAGTAGAATAGTGAGAGTTGAAGGACATGGAGGAGAATGTTTATGACTGCTGTGTAAACTACTGTATGAAGAAACAGTAAAATAATTTAGTATTGAGGTCCCAGTGCTGTAGTTATGAAGTCGGAAATGTTTAAAAATATAAGATAACATACTTGTTTTTGCTGACACATTATTATAAAGATATAAAATCAATCATCAATCAAACTTATTTTATTTAGCCCATTTCATACAGAAAGGCAACACAATGCACTTCACAGGAAGAAAGGTGGGCAGAATGTACATACTGATCCCCCCGACTTTCCAGAGGGAAGCAAAAAATACAGGTCACCCATTTGAACCAATATAGACAACTGTAAAAATTCTTCCATGACCTCTCTCTCTCTCGACAAGACAATCGAGCAAGCTCCTGGAAAATGTGTAACTGTATTAGCTATATCATATGATGCATATATGTGCTGATATATTGATAGTAACATTGTTTTTTATTTTTATATCTATCTGATGAAGGTACTGCATACAAACGCGAATTCCAATTGGCACTCAAACTAAGGTTTCATAAAATATCTGAAGGGAAGAAAAAGCATGACAGGAAGACACTTCTCAATGACATTTACACAGAGCTCTACATCACAGAGGCTCAAAGTGCAGAGGTCAATCAAGAACATGAAGTGAGACAGATTGAGGCAGCATCCAGGAAATCAACAAGACCAGAGACACCAATCAAATGCAATGACATCTTTGAACCCAGAAATGGAGGTACCATCAGAACCGTACTGACAAAAGGTGTGGCTGGTATAGGAAAGACAGTCTCTGCGCAGAAGTTCATTCTGGACTGGGCTGAGGGAAAAGAAAATCAGGACATCGAGTTCATATTTCCTCTCACGTTCAGGCAGCTGAATTTGTTGAGAGAAGAAAACTACACTTTGGTTGAAGTTCTTCATGAATGCATCAGAGAGACTGAAGTGATTGAAAAGGGATTTCTCCACCACATTCTCATGCAATTACAAACGCCTGGGACAACAAACAATGATGAACGCAAATACAAAACGTTGTTTGTTTTGGACGGTCTGGATGAGTGTCGACCACCGCTAGACTTCAAAAAGAAGAATCGCTTTGATGATGTCACAGCGTCAACCTCAGTGGACATACTGCTGACAAACCTGATCAAGAGGAAGCTGCTTCCTTCTGCTCTGCTCTGGATAACCTCCCGACCTGCAGCAGCCAATCAGATTCCTGATGATTATCTTGATCTGGTGACAGAGGTACGAGGGTTCAATGACTCACAGAAGGAGGAGTACTTCATGAAGAGATTTCCAGATGACCAGGACCTGGCCAGAAGAATCTTCTCACACATCAAGACATCAAGGAGCCTCTCCGTCATGTGTCACATACCAGTCTTCTCTTGGATTTCAGCTGAGGTTCTCAAGAAGATGGACAGAGAGCAAAGTGGAGAAATGCCAAAGACCCTGACTCAGATGTACACTCAGTTTTTGATAGTACAGATCAAACAGAAGAACGTAAAGTATCATGACAAAACTGGGACGGATCCACCCTGGGATAAAGAGAACATCAACATGATCCTGTCACTGGGGAAACTGGCTTTCCAACAGCTGGAGAAAGGCAACCTGATCTTCTATGAGACAGACCTGGAGGACTGTGGCATTGATGTCACAACAGCCGCTGAGTATTCAGGAGTGTGCACAGAAATATTCTCTGAAGATTATGCATTGCAGGACAAGGTGTACTGCTTCATGCATCTGACCATCCAGGAGTTTCTGGCTGCTCTCTATGTGTTTCTGTCATTCCACAATGACAATGTTCTAGCAATGCAGCAATCCATTAAATGGAAAATGGCAAACTGGTTTAAATATAAACCTGCTGTCACATTCTACAAGAGTGCTGTGAACACGGCCTTGCAGAGTAAGAATGGACACCTGGACCTTTTCCTCCGCTTCCTCCTGGGCCTCTCACTGGAGTCCAATCAGACCCACTTACGAGGCCTATTGAAACAGACAAGAAGCAGCCCACAGAGCCATGAGGAAACAGTCCAGTGCATCAAGAAGCAGATCAAGAAGAACCCCTCTTCAGAGAGATGCATCAATCTGTTCCACTGTCTGAATGAACTAAAGGACCGTTCTCTAGTGGAGGAGATCCAACGCTACCTGAGCCCAGGAGGTCTCTCTGAGGAAGATCTCTCACCTGCACAGTGGTCAGCTCTGGTCTTTGTGTTGCTGACATCGGAAGAGGAGCTGGCTGTGTTTAACCTGAAGAACTACTCCAGATCAGAGAAAGGTCTTCTGAGGCTGCTGCCAGTGGTCAAAGCCTCTACAACTGCTATGTACGTACAATATGAGGATATTTGATTTAATCATAGGGTGTCAATTATGTTTTCAAGCAACATATTTGTCTTTTCTGTTTTCAAAATATAATTCCACCATTATATGAAAACATGAAGCTGAGTAGGCTATACTTATTTATCATTCAGGCTGAGTAGCTGTAACATCTCAGTGCAATGCTGTGAAGCGCTGGCCTCAGCTCTCATCTTTTTGCTCAGTTATCCATGTCAGAGCTGTTAGCCCAGTTAGCAGTAGAGCATGAGAGTCTCAATCTCTGGGTGGCAGGTACCCCACTTGCGCAATAATTGTTTTTGTTATTTGTTTTTATTTTATTAAGATTTGTCTTTATTATTATGAATCACGTCGAGATATGGATACACTAATGAGGTCTTATTTTCTGGGTTGTAGGTTTGAACCCCACATCAGCCACTGCTAAGCATTTCATTGTACACAGAACTCATATTATTTACATATGGCAAATGTACAAGGGTTGTTATTTTTTATTATTATTTATCAGATCATAGTATGAATACAAAATGCTGATGTCTTATTTTCTCCTGATGTCATTCAGACTGAGTGAGTGTAATCTCTCAGAGGGATGCTGTGAAGCGCTGGCCTCAGCTCTCATCTCCTCACATCTGAGAGATCTGAACCTGACTTTCAATGCCCTGCTGGATTCAGGAGTGAAGCTGCTCTCTGCTGGACTGGGGAATCCACAGTGTAAACTGGAGAAACTGAGGTCAGTATTACTGAGCATATTCATCCTGTCATTGATTGTGTTTGAATGTCTCAGTACAACAGTAACATACATTTTATATCTCTTCCCTTGAAGTAGCATGTTAAGCATGGATACTCAACTTAAGAAATAGACTTTCAAATAAATATGGTTCACCAAACAGAGACTATCACCACAAATCAAGTACATCTGCTCAGCCAAGTGCCCAATATCAAATCAGATGTACAACTTTTAATAACACTGAGTAACATGTTTACGTTATCAGAATCTGAAGACTAAAAACCATCTGATCTCTACATTAGAACATGTCTGAACAAAAGAAAGAAACCACACACTCAAGCTCTCAATGCAGGGTGATTTAATTGAACGGACGAACGTTTCGGCCTTGTGGCCTTTGTCAAAGTCATACAGCACCCATGGGTGACACACCTTAAATAGTGTACGCCACTGATTAACCAGTGACTTCAGGGGGCAGGTTATGCATTTCAACATTTTAAGATGGAAACAGTTTCATAGAATAATTCAGTTTACAAATACAGTTGTACAAATATCAAATGCATAATCAGCTATGATAATGAATTGTACTGTCAGTGTATACAGTTACAGAAAGTGCACAAAAGACAGCCTCGTTAATAGAATAGGGTCATAGAATACATTACACCAATAAGATATAAAATATACAGAATATTTATATAAATTATTTACAAGAAAGGGCAAGAAAAGCTTGAACATCAAACCCAAAAGGGCATCATATGAAGCTCAAACTGGACTTCCTATCAGGTGGATGAGGGTGTAACGAGGCCATTCCCCGTGGATGACAAGTTTATAGGAAACATTTCAATTCAAATTCAGAATTAAAACCATGAGGGGCCAGAGTTTTCAAATAGTGAATGTAGAAGTTCTCCCTTCTGGATAGGAGGTTGTTTAAATTGCCACCCCTTCTAGGGAGGGAGACATGTTCTATTCCTATATAACTCAAAGAGGAAATAGGATCATTCTCTTCTACAAAGTGCGCTGCTACTGCCAGGGTAGTTGTGGTTTTTACATAGATAGTGCTGCCATGTTCCACGATACGGGTCTTTAGTTCACGGCTAGTCTTACCTACATAAGACGTCCCACAAGGACTTATGTGATTAAATATACAGAATTACTGACTTAGTATGGCAAATGATGACCCCTTTAATGGGAATGGACTGTGAGGGGTGCTTGAAGGTGCTGCAGGTGTGTGTAGTTACACTGGACGCAGACATGAGTGTGCGGGTCTTTTCTTCAGTCTGTCACCCGTTACACACCTCTCCAAGACCACGGTGTGCCTTTTCTTTTTTCTAAACTCCACTTTTCCACACAGCGCACCACCACTCACAACCTCAAGAGGGAGTAGAACACTTTTAAAATGTAACCCAGATGTTCATACAGGTGTGGGACTGGTATTGTAGTAAGCCTGAACTGTTAACAACTACATGTACTGCAGAAAATGTCTCCACTCATGAGGCAAATGTGATCATTATTTTGACCCGTGAGCCTTTGGTCTACAGACAAAATAAATGTTGTAGAAACACCTAAGGGTTTTTGGTCTATTGCCACTTTCTGTCATTGTGATTATAAAATATTTGCTGTCTTCCATGTTTGGGCTGTTGGTTAACTCAGTCAGGCATGGGGTTCAATCTCAGGGTTGTAGGTTTGAACCCCACACCAGCCACTGCTAAGCATTTCATTGTAGACAGAACCCATATTATTTACATATGGCAAATGTACAAGAGTTGTTATTTTTTTATTATTATTTATCAGATCATGGTATGAATACAAAATCTTGATGTCTTATTTTCTCCTGATGTCATTCAGCCTGATTGCGTGTAATCTCTCAGAGGGATGCTGTGAAGCGCTGGCCTCAGCTCTCATCTCCTCACATCTGAGAGACCTGGACCTGAGTCACAATAACCTGCTGGATTCAGGAGTGAAGCTGCTCTCTGCTGGACTGGGGAATCCACACTGTAAACTGGAGAAACTGAGGTCAGTATTACTGAGCATATTCATCCTGTCATTGATTGTGTTTGAATGTCTCAGTACAACAGTAACATACATTTTATATCTCTTCCCTTAAAGTAGCATGTCGAGCATGGATACTCAGCTTAAGAAATAGGCTTTCAAACAAATATGTTTCACCAAACAGAGACTATCACTACAAATCAAGTACATCTGATCAGCCTAGTGCCCAATATCAAATCAGATGTACAACTTTTAATAACACTGAGTAGAGTAACATGTTTACGTTATCAGAATCTGAAGACTAAAAACCATCTGATCTCTACATTAGAACATGTCTGAACAAAAGAAAGAAACCACACACTCAAGCTCTCAATGCAGGGTGATTTAATTGAATGGACGAACGTTTCGGCCTTGCGGCCTTTGTCAAAGTCATACAGCACCCATGGGTGACACAACTTAAATAGTGCACGCCCCTGATTAACCAGTGACGTCAGGGGGCAGATTATGCATTTCAACATTTAAAGATGGAAACAGTTTCATAGAATAATTTAATTTACAAATACAGTTGTTAAAAGATCAAATGCATAATCAGCTATGATGATGAATTGTGCTGTCAGTGTATACAGTTACAGAAAGTGCACAAAGGACAGCCTCAGTAATAGAATAGGGGCATAGAATACATTACACCGATAAGATATAAAATATACAGAATATTTATATAAATTATTTACAAGAAAGGGCAAGAAAAGCTTAAACATCAAACACAAAAGGGCATCATATGAAGCTCAAACTGGAATTCCTATCAGGTGGATGAGGGTGTAACGAGACCATTCCCCGTGGATGACAAGTTTATAGGAAACATTTCAATTCAAATTCAGCATTAAAACCATGAGGGGCCAGAGTTTTCAAATAGTGAATGTAGAAGTTCTCCCTTCTGGATAGGAGGTTGTCTAAATTGCCACCCCTTCTAGGGAGGGAGACATGTTCTATTCCTATATAACTCAAAGAGGAAATAGGATCATTCTCTTCTACAAAGTGCGCTGCTACTGCCAGGGTAGTTGTGGTTTTTACATAGATAGTGCTGCCATGTTCCACGATGCGGGTCTTTCCCACTGAGCAAAGACACGTCTAAAATACGTCTTTTAGATGTATTTTTTGTCTTTTTCGGACGTCCAAAGACATCCAATTAGGAGCCAGAATTAATGTTTTTTTTTAACATTCAGATATTGAACCCGTTTTGCACGTCCACAGACATCTTAGAGGGGTCCAAGCCAGACGTTTGAATATTGAGGGGTCCAGCAGACGTACAAATGGGGTTCTGGACTGACGGACGTTATTAAGACATGATCTGAACGTCTCCCTGATGTTGCGTGTTTGCTGGGTTAGTTCACGGCTAGTCTTACCTACATAAGAGGTCCCACAAGGACTTATGTGATTAAATATACAGTATCACTGACTTAGTATGGCAAATGATGACCCCTTTAATGGGAATGGACTGTGAGGTGTGCTTGAAGGTGCTGCAGGTGTGTGTAGTTACACTGGACGCAGACATGAGTGTGCGGGTCTTTTCTTCAGTCTGTCACCCGTTACACACCTCTCCAAGACCACGGTGTGCCTTTTCTTTTTTCTAAACTCCACTTTTCCACACAGCGCACCACCACTCACAACCTCAAGAGGGAGTAGAACACTGTCAAAATGTAACCCAGATGTTCATACAGGTGTGGGACTGGTACTGTAGTAAGCCTGAACTGTTAACAACTACATGTACTGAAGAAAATGTCTCCACTCATGAGGCAAATGTGATCATTATTTTGACCCGTGGGCCTTTGGTCTACAGACAAAATAAATGTTGTAGACACACCTAAGGGTTTGGTGGTCTATTCCCACTTTCTGTCATTGTGATTATAAAATATTTGCTGTCTTCCATGTTTGGGCTGTTGGTTAACTCAGTCAGGCATGGGGCTCAAACTCAGGGTTGTAGGTTTGAACCCCACACCAGCCACTGCTAAGCATTTCATTGTAGACAGAACCCATATTATTTACATATGGCAAATGTACAAGAGTTGTTATTTTTTATTATTATTTAACAGAGCATAGTATGAATACAAAATGCTGATGTCTTAATTTCTCCTGGTGTCATTCAGCCTGAGTGGGTGTAAACTCTCAAAGGGATGCTGTGAAGCTCTGGCCTCAGCTCTCATCTCCTCACATCTGAGAGACCTGGACCTGAGTCACAATAAGCTGCTGGATTCAGGAGTGAAGCTGCTCTCTGCTGGACTGGGGAATCCACAGTGTAAACTGGAGAAACTGAGGTCAGTATTACTGAGCATATTCATCCTGTCATTGATTGTGTTTGAATGTCTCAGTACGACAGTAACATACATTTTATATCTCTTCCCTTAAAGTAGCATGTCGAGCATGGATACTCAGCTTAAGAAATAGGCTTTCAAACAAATATGTTTCACCAAACAGAGACTATCACCACAAATCAAGTACATCTGATCAGCCAAGTGCCCAATATCAAATCAGATGTACAACTTTTAATAACACTGAGTAGAGTAACATGTTTACGTTATCAGAATCTGAAGACTAAAAACCATCTGATCTCTACATTAGAACATGTCTGAACAAAAGAAAGAAACCACACACTCAAGCTCTCAATGCAGGGTGATTAAATTGAATGGACGAACATTTCGGCCTTGCGGCCTTTGTCAAAGTCATACAGCACCCATGGGTGACACACCTCAAATAGTGCACGCCCCTGATTAACCAGTGACGTCAGGGGGCAGGTTATGCATTTCAACATTTTAAGATGGAAACAGTTTCATAGAATAATTTAATTTACAAACACAGTTGTAAAAGGATCAAATGCATAATCAGCTATGATGATGAATAGTGGTGTCAGTGTATACAGTTACAGAAAGTGCACAAAGGACAGCCTCAGTAATAGAATAGGGGCATAGAATACATTACACCGATAAGATATAAAATATACAGAATATTAATATAAATTATTTACAAGAAAGGGCAAGAAAAGCTTAAACATCAAGCCCAAAAGGGCATCATATGAAGCTCAAACTGGAATTCCTATCAGGTGGATGAGGGTGTAACGAGGCCATTCCCCGTGGATGACAAGTTTATAGGAAACATTTCAATTCAAATTCAGCATTAAAACCATGAGGGGCCAGAGTTTTCAAATAGTGAATGTAGAAGTTCTCCCTTCTGGATAGGAGGTTGTCTAAATTGCCACCCCTTCTAGGGAGGGAGACATGTTCTATTCCTATATAACTCAAAGAGGAAATAGGATCATTCTCTTCTACAAAGTGCGCTGCTACTGCCAGGGTAGTTGTGGTTTTTACATAGATAGTGCTACCATGTTCCACGATGCGGGTCTTTCCCACTGAGCAAAGACACGTCTAAAAGACGTCTTTTAGATGTCTTTTTTGTCTTTTTCGGACGTCCAAAGACATCCAATTAGGAGCCAGAATGAATGTTTTTTTTTTACATTCAGATATTGAACCCGTTTTGCACGTCCACAGACGTCTTAGAGGGGTCCAAGCCAGACGTTTGAATATTTAGGAGTCCAGCAGACATACAAATGGGGTTCTGGACTGACCGACGTTATTAAGACATGATCTCAACGTCTCCCTGATGTTGCGTGTTTGCTGGGTTAGTTCACGGCTAGTCTTACCTACATAAGAGGTCCCACAAGGACTTATGTGATTAAATATACAGTAGGCCTATCACTGACTTAGTATGGCAAATGATGACCCCTTTAATGGGAATGGACTGTGAGGGGTGCTTGAAGGTGCTGCAGGTGTGTGTAGTTACACTGGACGCAGACATGAGTGTGCGGGTCTTTTCTTCAGTCTGTCACCCGTTACACACCTCTCCAAGACCACGGTGTGCCTTTTCTTTTTTCTAAACTCCAGTTTTCACACAGCGCACCACCACTCACAACCTCAAGAGGGAGTAGAACACTTTTAAAATGTAACCCAGATGTTCATACAGGTGTGGGACTGGTACTGTAGTAAGCCTGAACTGTTAACAACTACATGTACTGCAGAAAATGTCTCCACTCATGAGGCAAATGTGATCATTATTTTGACCGGTGAGCCTTTGGTTTACAGACAAAATAAATGTTGTAGACACACCTAAGGGTTTTTGGTCTATTGCCACTTTCTGTCATTGTGATTATAAAATATTTGCTGTCTTCCATGTTCGGGCTGTTGGTTAACTCAGTCAGGCATAGGGCTCAATCTCAGGGTTGTAGGTTTGAACCCCACACCAGCCACTGCTAAGCATTTCATTGTAGACAGAACCCATATTATTTACATATGGCAAATGTACAAGAGTTGTTATTTTTTATTATTATTTATCAGATCATAGTATGAATACAAAATGCTGATGTCTTATTTTCTCCTGATGTCATTCAGCCTGAGGTGGTGTAATCTCTCAAAGGGATGCTGTGAAGCGCTGGCCTCAGCTCTCATCTCCTCACATCTGAGAGACCTGGACCTGAGTGACAATAAGCTGCTGGATTCAGGAGTGAAGCTGCTCTCTGCTGGACTGGGGAATCCACAGTGTAAACTGGAGAACCTGAGGTCAGTATTACTGAGCATATTCATCCTGTCATTGATTGTGTTTGAATGTCTCAGTCCAACAGTAACATACATTTTATATCTCTTCCCTTAAAGTAGCATGTCGAGCATGGATACTCAGCTTAAGAAATAGGCTTTCAAACAAATATGTTTCACCAAACAGAGACTATCACTACAAATCAAGTACATCTGATCAGCCTAGTGCCCAATATCAAATCAGATGTACAACTTTTAATAACACTGAGTAGAGTAACATGTTTACGTTATCAGAATCTGAAGACTAAAAACCATCTGATCTCTACATTAGAACATGTCTGAACAAAAGAAAGAAACCACACACTCAAGCTCTCAATGCAGTGTGATTAAATTGAATGGACGAACATTTCGGCCTTGCGGCCTTTGTCAAAGTCATACAGCACCCATGGGTGACACACCTTAAATAGTGTACGCCCCTGATTAACCAGTGACGTCAGGGGGCAGGTTATGCATTTCAACATTTTAAGATGGAAACAGTTTCATAGAATAATTTAATTTACAAATACAGTTGTAAAAGGATCAAATGCATAATCAGCTATGATGATGAATAGTGGTGTCAGTGTATACAGTTACAGAAAGTGCACAAAGGACAGCCTCAGTAATAGAATAGGGGCATAGAATACATTACACCGATAAGATATAAAATATACAGAATATTAATATAAATTATTTACAAGAAAGGGCAAGAAAAGCTTAAACATCAAACCCAAAAGGGCATCATATGAAGCTCAAACTGGAATTCCTAACAGGAGGATGAGGGTGTAACGAGGCCATTCCCTGTGGATGACAAGTTTATAGAAAACATTTCAATTCAAATTCAGCATTAAAACCATGAGGGGCCAGAGATTTCAAATAGTGAATGTAGAAGTTCTCCCTTCTGGATAGGAGGTTGTCTAAATTGCCACCACTTCTAGGGAGGGAGACATGTTCTATTCCTATATAACTCAAAGAGGAAATAGGATCATTCTCTTCTACAAAGTGCGCTGCTACTGCCAGGGTAGTTGTGGTTTTTACATAGATAGTGCTGCCATGTTCCACGATGCGGGTCTTTCCCACTGAGCAAAGACACGTCTAAAAGACGTCTTTTAGATGTCTTTTTTGTCTTTTTCGAACGTCCAAAGACATCCAATTAAAAGCCAGAATGAATGTTTTTTTTTTACGTTCAGATATTGAACCCGTTTTGCACGTCCACAGACGTCTTAGAGGGGTCCAAGCCAGACGTTTGAATATTGAGGGGTCCAGCAGACGTACAAATGGGGTTCTGGACCGACGGAGGTTATTAAGACATGATCTGAACGTCTCCCTTATGTTGCGTGTTTGCTGGGTTAGTTCACGGCTAGTCTTACCTACATAAGAGGTCCCACAAGGACTTATGTGATTAAATATACAGTATCACTGACTTAGTATGGCGAATGATGACCCCTTTAATGGGAATGGACTGTGAGGGGTGCTTGAAGGTGCTGCAGGTGTGTGTAGTTACACTGGACGCAGACATGAGTGTGCGGGTCTTTTCTTCAGTCTGTCACCCGTTACACACCTCTCCAAGACCACGGTGTGCCTTTTCTTTTTTCTAAACTCCACTTTTCCACACAGCGCACCACCACTCACAACCTCAAGACGGAGTAGAACACTGTCAAAATGTAACCCAGATGTTCATACAGGTGTGGGACTGGTACTGTAGTAAGCCTGAACTGTTAACAACTACATGTACTGCAGAAAATGTCTCCACTCATGAGGCAAATGTGATCATTATTTTGACCCGTGGGCATTTGGTCTACAGACACAATAAATGTTGTAGACACACCTAAGGGTTTGGTGGTCTATTCCCACTTTCTGTCATTGTGATTATAAAATATTTGCTGTCTTCCATGTTTGGGCTGTTGGTTAACTCAGTCAGGCATGGGGCTCAATCTCAGGGTTGTAGGTTTGAACCCCACACCAGCCACTGCTAAGCATTTCATTGTAGACAGAACCCATATTATTTACATATGGCAAATGTACAAGAGTTGTTATTTTTTATTATTATTTATCAGATCATAGTATGAATACAAAATGCTGATGTCTTATTTTCTCCTGATGTCATTCAGCCTGAGTGGGTGTAAACTCTCAGAGGGATGCTGTGAAGCTCTGGCCTCAGCTCTCATCTCCTCACATCTGAGAGACCTGGACCTGAGGCTCAATAACCTGCAGGATTCAGGAGTGAAGCTGCTCTCTGCTGGACTGGAGAATCCACAGTGTAAACTGGAGAAACTAAGGTCAGTATTACTGAGCATATTCATCCTGTCATTGATTGTGTTTGAATGTCTCAGTACAACAGTAACATACATTTTATATCTTAAAGTAACAAACATGATTGATTACATTAAATATGATGATTCATCAAACAGAGACTATCACCACAAATCAAGCACATCTGGTCAGCCAAGTGCCCAACATGAAATAGGATTTACAGCTTTAATAACTCTGAGTGACATGTTTATGTTAGCAGAATCTGAAGACTGAAAGCCATCTGATCTCTACATTAGACCATGGTGCCCTGTCTTCAAATTTACTTCTGGGGTTTACGAGTTTGTACCGGAGCTCGGAATTTGGTGCACTATCATTATTTTGCAGGCCCCCAGGATTCGAAATCTAAAGTGAAGCCCTATTGAACCGCGCCATCTTGGCAAATTTGTAGTCTTTTGGCTATTTCCGGTGACTTTTGTACTTGCGCAGTTGTTCTTTTCTGTCCTACGCGTGTCCACGAACAAGTTCACGTTTATGTGAAATGCAATGAAATGAAAACCGGCTTGCATATTAACCTGTTTTTGTCAAATATATCCATTGGAGACATTATTTTTTTTATCCAGGCATTTTAGTTTTAACAGGTTAATTATAGCTGAACATGTTTTGTTTGCTAGTCGATGGCATTCATTCCGTTCGTGATAACGTTATTGCAGCCAGGCTAAATTCCTCCAGGGAGCCAGTGACAGGCGAGTTGAAAAGCTTCACTCCCCGCCAGCCAGAGCTTTTGGCCGCTCCTACCGCATCTCGGATAACCCGCTGAGTTCGTGGCTGCTATTTCACATTCGCCCTTGATCAATCCCAATACCATTCCATGGTAATAATGAATCAATCGTTCAGATATAGGTTGGGTTCCGGTGCATAGTTGAAATGGTAGTGGGATACGGTGATAAACTGGAGTGATCATTTGACAGCAATTATTAGCCTTTTCCAGAAATGGACAGAAACAGGATATTTTTTAGAATAACAGGAATTTATTCACATACAATGGAAATGAGTTGATATGTAGGCATAAAAATGAAACGATACACTGCCATTCAACAATCCACAATAATTAGCCTAGGCCTACATGGTTAAGTTTGGGTGTTTTCAGTCAACGTTGGCGTTGACCGCTTCTAGCTTCTATATCGATAGCCTAAGGTTAGAGAGATAAATGTAGTTTATGTTAATAGAGCTAACAATGATGTTGTAAAATGCATGCAGCACTGCCGATCTGAAAGATTGATTCATTATTACCATGGATCGGTATTGGGATTGATCAAGGGCGAGTGTGAAATAGTAGCCACAAACTCAGCGGGTTATCCGAAATGCGGTAGCAGCGGCCAAAGCTCCTGCTGGCGGGGAGTGAAGCTTTTCAACTCGCCTGTAACTGGCTCCCTGGAGGAATTTAACCTGGCTGCAATAACGTTATCGCGAACGGAATGAATACTACTGGCAAACTGAATCTACTAGCAAACAAAACATGTTCAGTATCAGGAGTTCAAACATACTCCAGGAGCTTGCTCGATCGCCTTGTTGAGAGGGGTCAGGGAAGAATTTTTACAGCTCACTTATCTGGCCCCCGGGTGATTACTGTTTTTTTTTTCATTTCATTCATTTCTCATTTATCAAAGAGCGTGTAAATTCAGGTGTAAAAGATGGCGTACGACGAAAACGAGAAAAGGTCGGACTGCCGCGTACGACGAGAATATTTACAGTACACGCTTTTCTGATCTATCAAACATGGCGTACACGCTGCTGCGACGAATTTTCAATGATAAATCCCACGGTGTCGTAGAAGACAGCGGACGTGCACGCGCCTCATGTTCCGCCCTCTCCACGCCCACATTCAACCATATATGGTGTTGAAGAAGTTTTGATCTTAAGTCAAAAAAGGATTTGCCAAGGTTCGCACAAAAAGGTTCAGTCAGATTTATTAAGAAAACAATACGATTGCAAAAGGACCTCAGGATAAAACACAGAGTGGTTCATCAGAAAGAAGTGAAGCCAAAGCTCGTCTGGCGCAGCCTTATATGTGCTCAATACAAGGATGTGACGCTAGCAGACTTTGGTTGGCTGACCCATCTATACACGTCATAATAAGGTGACGGACATCAAACAGTGGTCGAGGGATGCAAAGAAAAGCGCGGTACACTTTGAATATAGACAAAGGAACAATGGCCTGAGCCAGGACGGGAAGGTTGAGGTGTGAGGCCTTCCTGTCCGGGTGAGGATACAACGACAGGGGTGTCTGTCTTAACAAAGAAGTGGGGAAGACAGAGGTTCAGGAGGTGTTTGGAATTACAAGAGAGAGAGAGCACAAAGGTTTAAAGTGTTTAGAATAGCAAAAGGCAGGGGACTGGATCAATAGGTTTTAAGAACAAAAAGCTGAGATCTGAAAAGTCTTGAGGCCAGTTGTAAATTCTATGACAATGGTCAAAACTATGACAGTGCACAACGTGGTTCCCCGGAAGGAACCGACATAATATAGCGTGGAGCAAAGGCAAGACGATTACATTTATGGAAAAACGCGGAAAGAAGAGAAACTTTTCGGAGACAGAGGAAAAAAATAATCTTCGGAAGGTATTTGTACTAGCCTACCTTTGTCTGACTGCTCCTACAGTTTAGGTAGCCTACTGTATGTTTCGTGCATCCTGTATTTGGCGTAGGCTACACGGACATTCTGTATTATGTGGCTGTGAGGAAAGCAAACATTCTGTGGTAGGCTATGATTGATTTCGGACCAAAAACAGGGAACGATAACACAGATGATCACTTCATGTTGTTAGACCACATTAAACATTTTCCCCTCTAGGAAATTAAGACTCTCATCTAAATCACCCGGTAAATCACACTTAAGCATTTATTTGGCTGCCAACAGAAAAAACATATCAAATGAATATGGCTACACAATGAAATGTTTAATGCATAATAAAGTTTACAGACAAACTCAAAGAAAATGACTGAAATTGTTTCTCCAGACTCTGACGTGGGGTGGGACTCAGAGGAGGGGGAGTCTGCAGAGGTCCTTGACCTGACGGTCGTGCCCCCGCCGGTTGCAGCCTCCACCTCCAGCGCCATGACCTCCAGTGCCTCCAGCGCGCCGGCCTCCACCTCCAGTGCCATCTCCACCTCCAGCGCCTCCGTCTTCATCTCCACCACCCACGCCTCCACCTCCGGCTGCCAGCATCCCTGCCTCAAGGGTCCCTGAGGGAAACCGTCTGGGCTTCCTCTCAGACGCTGTGCTGGAGGCCCAGACGGGGACCCTAGAGGCCCAGAGGGACATGGCAGAAGGGATTGGGGGCAGTTGTGTAACAGTTGGTGGAGGTCACCACACTACACCACCAGAGCCAACAGGACATCCTCACTGCACTTCCTTCCCTCACACATGCTGTCACGGACCTCACACAGTCACTCACTACCACACTCACGGACCTCACACATTCACTCACAAACGCACTCACACACCTCACACAGTCACTCACCAACAGACAATAAAATGGTAACAATGTGAACCTTACTTGTTTGTGTCTTCATAGCTGGCGTATGACCTCAGCGCGGGCGCTTTGGCCCCGCTGGTAACCCTCATGACGGGGAGGGGGCTGAGGGCTTGGGTCCTCATTTTGTGGTGGGGTCTTGACTGGTTCTCATTCTTATCAGCTTTGAATATATATCTTGGCAAACATAACACAGGATGATGTACAAGGAGGGGACAGATACCTAGTGAAAGTACTATTGGTTGCTAGTAAAAAGACAATAACGAGGGCTTGGTATTAGGTGGAACCCCCAACGAAGGAGCAGTGGCTGGATGTTGTGGAGGAGATTTATGCTATGGAGAAGTTCACGCATGCATTGAGGATGCAGGAAGGAAAGTTTGAAGGGAGATGGGAAAAATGGATGGATTATAGAAGGAAGTGTGATGATACCATTAATATTGAAATTGTAATATTTGAGTAAGAGAAAATAGCTGCATTGTGACTTGATAGAAGTAGCCATAAGCTGTTATTGTTAGTTTTTATTGTTTTTTGTTTTATTGTATTGTCGTTGTATGGATGGAAAATGCTAATAAAGATTAAAGTTTAGAAAAAAAAGAATATGTATCTTGGCATACAGTATGCACTCACCAACAAGACAGCTGTCACGCGCAACGCCTGCCTCCAGTCTAGCCCCTACCTTGCTGTGCGCCAGGATGAATGAGTCATGCGTGGAGCCAGGCCACCGTGCCACTACACTTGTGATGAGCATGTCGGCGTCACATATGATTTGGGTATTTATAGTGTGCACATTTTTGCGATTCACATAGACGTATTCATTCACTGATGGTGCCCTTATCAATATGTGGGTGCAGTCGCCATCGCCGCCACCTCTTTGGAGTTCTATCTCGGCCAGTAGGCCGAGTAGCGCCGGATTCATTTAGGCTCGCATTACGCACAGGAGGACTGTCATTTATATGCTTACCAAACAGCAAACGGGTCCACATGATCACATATTAATGACAATCTAATTGGTCAACTATTGCCATTTGATGGAGTGCCTGCATTAGGTGTGTGACATATTGCGCAGAAAGGTTTGGGACAGCGCATAAGTTCAGTTTGGGGTACAAATTCATATCGGACCATTAACGAGCCGGTGTAGTATATTTTTATACTGTATTATACTGTATTACATCAATCATCTGTATTACTCTCATGTAGTAATCATTTTATTAAGAATAATGAATAAACTTCACTTTAGGTGGAACTGTGTTAACTAAAGGAGTTTAACAGGTCAGTTACAACAGATGTCCTGTCCTGAGTCAGCATTCCTTTGTCCCTGAGTCAATAAAGATAGTAGATGGTTGTCTTGGAAGTCAGTTAGCCTACAGTTTGTAACGCGATTCTAGGAGGACACAGGAAGACCCAAAATAGCCTCATGTCGGAGGGGGGCAGAACATCAGTTGACCGTTTGTGACCATGTTTGTATTCCTTGTATGCAAATTTGTTTGTCATGTGATATTTGGCCTGAAGCCAAGATATAAGCTCGCCGCCTCGTAAGAGAAAGTAGTATTGCCGAAGATTCGACCCTGTGGTAGGCATGCTCAATAAAGTGATGATTCAACATTTTTGGCCTCCTTGAAGTTCTGTTCCACAAGAAGATGATGCATTTGAAATACACTGCACCGGTTAGACGACATGGTCTTGCATTGAGATAGGCTACATGTTTGTGCTGAATTGGGCTATTAGCCTACATGATTGTGCGTTTATAAACTCTCGCTCTTCCCCTCTCCATCAAACATTGTAATTCACCGATGCACCACCGGCGTCGCCAGTTCCCTCTGTGTTCAAAAAGGGTGCAAAAACCCGTCTAAATCGGAACGCCGAGTCAAGAGGTGTCGTACAAAAGCGTGTAAAAAGGCGACTAAATATACGCCCTTTTTGGTTGATAGATCGCGCTGTGGGGGGGGAAGAGGGCGTACGCCTGAAATCGCGGAAAAGACCGTGTAAAAAAAGGCGTACCTCAATGATAAATGAGGCCCCAGGATAAAAAAAATAATGTCTCCACATGAAAAAAACAGGTTAAAGTCGCACTGAAATGAAAAAAGCATTCTGTCCCATTTTGGTTCACATAATTGGTCATAGTGTTCACCTATTCAACGATGTATGCCAAAAAATTTACAAAATTCTACTTTTGTTGTAATCTTATATCAAAGTATATAATTTCTTACTTCCTGGAAAACGGTAGGTCACGTGCAATGACGACAATAGGTACCTTAGATTTTAGGCCAATAATCTCACGACATCCACCCGTCAATCAACGCTATCCTTCTATCGAATGTCTAAAGTTCTTAAAACCCGTCCACTTGTCAATGTTCCAATCAAATTCCTCTAAACATATGTCCCACCCTCATAGCTTGTTTGCGTTGGAAATACATAAAACTACGGAAGTTAGATGATCTCAAACGTCCGTTTCAGTGTGACTTTAATATGCAAGCCGGTTTTCATTGCTAAATCAAAGCGGGGAGAGCCGGGAACGTGCGTCTACATTTCGTGAACTTGTTCGTGGACGCGCATAGGCCAGAAAAGCACAACTGCGCAAGTACAAAAGTTACCAGAAAGCCAGAAAAGCACAACTGCGCAAGTACAAAAGTCACCGGAAATAGTCAAATGACTACAAATTTGCCAAGATGGCGCGGTTCAATAGGGCTTCATTTGTGATTGTGGTCAGTGAATGGAGTGACTGTATCCAGTTCTATTAATACATCCATGTTATTTTGCCTAGGGCGGCCAATCGCCTTCCGCCGGGCCTGCCGAGACGGCCTCACATCGAAGTTGAATGCGTTCCAGAAACAAAACGCAAAACCCTCACTTTCACCCAATCTTTGTAGTTCTAGGCAAGCTAGCTATTTTTAGCCATTGTTAGCAATACTGTTGTTTTGCGTATTTGACTTAACAGACACCATGTCTTGACCCAACGTCAGTTACTGAGGTAGACACTGTAGAATATGTTCGTAATAATATTAGGCTACATCCGGAGAAAAAATTTGTTTGAGAACAAGGTAATAATAACAATAAAACGTTATTTGTATAGCACCTTTTATACAGATAAATTCAGCTCAAATTGCTTTACAACAGAACATTTAAATTAAAGAATGGAAATGTAATGATGCAATGATCAGGCTTGTCTTCATTCGTAGACTATAGGAGAAATACACTGTGAGCCCAGCCTGCGAAATCTACTCAAAGACGCCACCTGGCAGTGGTGCATCACAAAAATGAAATAACACCCGTCTGAAATCCCACGAGATTTCCAAATGGATTTCCCTGTCAAATACCGCAATGGTGAAATGCTGCAGGATGAATAATTTCTAACTACCCCCAACTGTAGCTGCATCCTCCCCTCTTCCCTCCAGAATGAGTCAGTCTGTTTCTAACATCATTATATGAATTGTCTGCAGGACAGGCTCATCTGGCGTATTGCGTCATCTTATCCAAGTAATTAAAAAAATAAAGTTGACATTCTTCATTTTTATATTTTGTATGAAAAACAATAATGATCCTTCTTTAGTCTGTCAAGGTGTAGCATCACAGAGGAAGGCCTACATTCTCTGGCCTCAGCACTGAGGTCAAACCCCTCCCACCTGAGAAAGCTGGATCTGGGTCTCAACCAAAGATTATCAAGAGCAACAGAGCTCTCTGATTTACTGGCAGAGATTTACTGGTTAAACTGGAAGTCACACTGTAGATATGTGAGAAATACTGAATCTCTGCTTTGATTATCAGTTTTGATCTATGACATCTAGACATGTAACAAAACCATTAGCAGACTCAGACTAACAATACACATTTAACAATGAGATTAAAACTCCCCTCTATCACAGCAGCTGACACTCATAGGAACCCCCGTCCCTGAGTCCTGATACCCCCTCTGACTGTCTGACTGACTGCTGGAGGCCCTCAGTGACCAGGAACAGCACCTCCCTCCTCTGACTGACTGACTGCTGGAGGCCCTCAGTGACCAGGAACAGCTCCTCCCTCCTCTGACTGACTGCTGGAGGCCCTCAGTGACCAGGAACAGCACCTCCCCCAGATTAGAGTTAATGTAAAATAAATTTACTCTTGTCAATGTCATGATCACGACTGCAAATGTATGATAAGAAATGCAAACAAAGAGTCATTCTTTGTTACTGTTTCTGTTATTTACTAATGTATCAATATTAATATACAGATATGAGCGTTGATCTTTGAACAGATATGAGCGTCTTTGAGAATGCTAGGATGTTTATACTCATTTACAGATATCAGCGATCAGCGTTGATCTTTGAGAATGCTAGGATGTTTATATTCATGTTCAGATATCAGTGTGGATCTTTGAGAATGCTAGGATGTTCATATTCATATACAGATATGTTGATCTTTGAGAATGCTAGGATGTTTATATTCATATACAGATATGTTGATCTTTGAGAATGCTAAGATGTAGCCTATATATTCATGTTCAGATATCAGTGTTGATCTTTGAGAAAGCTAGGAACAAGGTACAATAGACATTAACCCTATAAAATAGGGAGAGATACACTGTACAAGGTTATAGCTAAACAGCTCATTTCCACCTGCAGTCCCTGGGCAAATAAATATACAGTCTTAAAAATAGTGGGGAAAATAGTATAGGAGAGTTACATACATAGAAGGAATACAAAAAGTTAGAAGCCTATAGCAGAAATTTCCAGACCGGTCGCCTCCTCTTTATCTGTGTATGGACACGCTTCTGCAAGTCACTTATACGTGTTCATTGACACGTATCTCACAGATGCGAATGTTCTTAATATGTGAGTCTTAGCTAAATTTGCTATCTTAAAATTATTTTTTGAAGCAGATATTAACCACATTATTGAATTAACGTTATATGTGTGGTTAAGGAAACTCCGCAAGCTATAGAGAAAGCATTAACGTCTGCTCAATTTGGCTGGCTGGAAGAGTAACGTTAGCTAGCTAGGCTAATATTTAGCTAGCACGACCGGTAACTAGCTAGGTAGCTAACGTTAGCCAACTAGCAAATGTCTTCATGAACATTTGTATTATAAAGCTAGGCTAGCCCTTTGGTGTTAAATATTGTTATACTAGTTAGCTTATTACATTTGATGATCATTAGTGTACTGTACGTTAGTACACTTAGCTAGCCCAGGGCTAGTCCCTCTCGGTCCTGCGTTGGACGAGCTAGCTTAAGCTCTCGAGTCTAGCTAACGTTAGAGGGGCTAGCCCAGGCAGAGACTAGCTAACGTTAACGTTAGAACATTTGAACTGTGCTAGTGTGACAGCGTTCACACTAGAACATTCCAGAGGGTGAACCACGACATTAGCCCAGGACTTGCTGACCCTGCGCCGGAGCAGTAGTTTGTTGGGTTATCCCCCGAAAATCGATTAACACAGGGCTAAAAAGTGCCAGTGTGGCTAAATTAACCCAGGGTTAACTCTTAAGCTAGGACCAGGGATAGCCCTAGGCTAAGAGTATGCAGTGTGAAAATGTTATAATAGAACAGTAAGTCAGCATTAGAAATATAATTATAATAGCTACTTAGTCAGGCATTTAACCTTTAGACTGCTGGACCCTTTAATAGACAGTTGTCCCAGCCAATCTCACTGCTCCTCCAACTGACTGTGTGTGTGTTGTGACAACCTCAGCCACGGACGAGGCACAGCGATCTGATCACCGTGCTTCAGCACCAAGGCCACTGACCCGCGCACCGTGGCACGCACAGGAGACCCAAACCCAACTCCAGCACTGAGACCACCTGTGGCCACTTTCCCCATGAGAGAGGAAGACACGCAGCACCACGCTTGCCTCTAATCCGAGGCTGATGAGGCCTGGGATGAAGGAGAGCCGGAGAAAACCAGACATTTGAACCTTTTTTGAATAAATACCCATACCGGGCTTAACTTGCCGTCTGTGTCTGTCTTGTCGCTCAGTTGGGTGCGAAGTCCCCCCCGGGTTTGGTCCGTGGTTGTCAGTGTGTGCATCACCTGTGTGTGTGTGTGTACGCGTGCGTGCTTTCTGTTGTCTCTCTGCCCTCCACAGAAAAGTATAACTACATTGGCATTTGGCAAACCGCTGAAGAGTGAAGCCCGCAGAGCACACAGAGTCTACTCTACCGTAGAGTAGATGAATACATAGCTTGATGTTATATCATTTACATCGTACAGATGACTTAACTATATGGCTAGATGGAACCAACTGTTCCCAAATGCAAAACCCATCTACCTGACTCAAGTAATTTAAAGCATCTCACATAGTATGTTAATGCAGGTTTTTCATCTCGGTATGAAAAATATCTTGCTTGCTCTAGGATTATATGCTATAGCTACAATCAAAAGTTAACCTTTTGTTAGGGTTTGAGGCTGGTAGATGGAGGTAGGACCCATAAGCAGACAGCAGGCAGGCAGTGCAGGTTCAAAGAATAAAGATTTAATATTAAAAAAAATAAACAAGTAACACGCACTAACATATGACAATGAACCGACAGAGAACAAAGGAAACATGAGGGCATATATACTCTGGGAGAACAATCAAGGAACAACATACAAGTGTGCAACAAGACATAATGAGACACAGGTGCAGACAATCACCCAGACAAGGACATGGAGGGATTCCAACAACACACCAACACAAGGACAGAGGAACAAGGACACAAGGGCAGGGAACGGGGAACGAGGCTGGGGGGAACTAAAGGGGGGAACTAGAGGGCCAGGAGAGGAGGGACTGGAGTGACTTGAGACTAGTGAGGGGACAGGTGTCTAGAGCTGGGAGGACACAAACCAACATAGAAGACAAGACAACAGACAAGACAACGAACACAAGACCAAACACACAAGGAGGCAGAACAAACCCAAGAGACAAAGTGACCAAAGTGTACAACAGTCTCTGGGGGGTAGTGCAGGGGCAGTCACTGGGAGGGGAGGTGCTCAGGGTCCAGGAAGGTCCAGGGGGCACAGGAGCTCAGGGTGAGGAATCCAGGCCGGGAACAGGGGGTGAACATGGCGAACCAGGGGTCCGGGGCAGGGGCGAGGGTCTGGACCGGGAGCAGGGGGCGAGCAGAACAAACCAGGGGCCCGGGGCAGGGGCGAGGGTCTGGACCGGGAGCGAGCAGAGTGGACCAGGGATCCGGGCGAACCAGGGGTCCGGGGCGAATCAGGGGTCCGGGGCAGGGATGAGGGTCTGGACCGGGAGCAGGGGGTGAGCCGGGGCGGACCCGGCCCGAACCATAACACCTTTACAGATATAATGGCATGTTGAAGAGGCAATGGAAGCAGCACAACCATAAACATTTTATTTCATAAGATATATTACACAATGGTCTTCAGAATCATACTTTGATTTGTTTATAAATGTGGTCAGATCATTAGCTTCCCTCAAAAGACAGGAGTGACGAAAATGCTCATCTGTGGTCTCCCCCAAAAAACAATGAAACCAAAATCTACAATGTGAAATGGTTATTATAATAATGTGGGGTAGAATAATTAAATGCCATTGTAAGTAAAAACGGGGTCAGGTTGCATACATATCAGACCTGCAAACCCATCACAGGTGAAACAAGTCACAAAGATGCAAACCCATAAAACGTTTATTTTCACCTAAAGGTGACACGTCTGCACCCCTGCATATATATGAGGCAATCTAAACAAAGTACAGGACAGGACTGGATAATTCTGAGTGGGCAACAATCAGTGCAAACGGGTCAGAGTAATAAATAACAAATGGCTTCTCACCGTAGTAGACGTAGGTCATGATGGCTAAGTGATGTGGAGTTTCATGACTGGCACCCCTGAACCTTGAGCACACAGGAATGTGGAGAGCATCTCTTCAGACAAGAATAATTCAATAAACTTCAAACCTAACTAAAAACCTACTCACAACATCAACGTTGGGCACGGAAAGTGTTAGGGTAAGGTCTCAGACCCAAAAGCAGACACAATCATTAAAGCAGCCCAATCTAAGATTTCGAATTGTTGCGATTTGCCTCTAGTGTGTAACCGCCAAATAGCACAGCGTTGGTTGATATGGTTGCTAAGGGGCTGTAACATAGTGCGAGCGAAAAGCATGTCCCACCAAATCTTAATTAGTCCTAGAACTGGCTTGGAGGAGGCAGGATTTGGAACGAACAATGGGCCATTCTCTTTATTACAATACAGTGTACCCAAAAAGACTTTGGAGCTATTATTTGGATGTACTTTTTTTTAACAGGAAAGTTAGAACGTGCTGCTTTAAATTTACGAGGGTCAGGAAGGAACAGGTTAGTCAGACAGGCGTGGGTCAGGCAGGGACATGGTCAGACAGGCGAGGGTCAGGCAGGGATGTGGTCAGACAGGCGAGGGTCAGGCAGGGACATGGTCAGACAGGCGAGGGTCAGGCAGGGATGTGGTCAGACAGGTGTGGGTCAGGCAGGGATGTGGTCACAGGCGTGGGTCAGGCAGGGATGTGGTAGTCAGACAGGCGTGGGTGAGGCAGGGATGTGGTAGTCAGACAGGCGTGGGTCAGGCAGGGATGTGGTCAGACAGGCGTGGGTCAGGCAGGGATGTGGTCAGACAGGCGTGGGTCAGGCAGGGATGTGGTGGTCAGACAGGCGGGGGTCAGGCAGGGATGTGGTAGTTAGACAGGCGTGGGTCAGGCAGGAATGTGGCAGGGGCGTTTCCGGACCTTTTTGACTGGGGTGGCACAAGTGGGGCACAGAGCTAGGCACGGGGGGCACACTTTTGCACGCCGCAATTTTTGGGGGCGAGTTGGAGCAAATCTCTTATGCCTGCGAAGCGCAGATCATGCCCACAGCGGTGGTTCTGAAGTTTTCATTAACCATAGCCTACTAATTTCACCATCTCACAGCACAAATGCAAATCCAAAGAAAAGGTCTTGAATATCAATCAACACTACACAGCATTGAATAGTATGACAAAAACGTGTGTAGCGCTGCATTGTAATAATCGTGCATTATGTAATAATGTAATAAATTGTCACTTCATTATGTAATAACGCCGCATTTTGTAATAATCTGCCGCATTATAATAACATTCTTGAACGCAATATGTAATAAACTTTGACGCATTTTGTAATAAGTTGTTACATATTGCCTCGGTTATTACAGAATGCGGGTGTTGCACTTTTTTATGAAGAAAATTGTATAATTTGGTGCATTATTTATTAGAAAAAGAAAAAAAACACCGGAACAACATTGACTTTAAGCATTCCAGCATTAGCCTAATCATAACTAGGGATTCATTTATTTTAAAAACTATTGTGCCAAAAAAAACATCTGGAGCTGTTGCGCATCAATTGACAGGAGGCGGTGCCAACCAGACAGTTCACATACAGTTCAAACAAATAAAAGTCTGTGTGTTACCACATATCTCCACATTCCCCCCTTCCAAAGTTCGCTACGTCCTCGTGCGAACCAGAATGTCCAAAGGGGTGCAATAATAACATGCAACAGGTTACAACAATAACATATACCTGTACATTCTCCTACAACACTTAAATGGCACTTGATCTGCACCTACAGGATTTTTCAGCACAACTTGTTAAGATCCGTACACAACCCCCACAATGTACCCCCTTTAAGACATACTACTTTCGAAACCTAACAGGGAGCTGCCCCCGTGTACTGCGTTGCGGTCTAACGGGTCTCTCTAGCTCCTCACTCTCAGTGTCTGACACATCAGAATCTCCTGTCACAGATTCCCCCTCTGTCATAACCCCGCTATCACCCTGCTGTGACCCCCGTCTGTGTCGGGATCTGAGACTACCCCCATATCACTGTGAGCATGTGTTGGGTGTGGGATAGGGACATAGACTATATCATATGTGTCCAGGTCTGAGTGGTTCGTATGTTACGGCTGCCCTGCAAGGCTTCACTCCGACCAAGGTCGGAACTTTGAGTCTAGTGTAATTAAAGAGCTCTGCAGGATGTACGAAATCTCCAAAAGTCGCACCACTCCCTACCACCCCCAGGGCAACGGTCAATGCGAGAGGTTCAACCGTACCTACCATGCACGACATGTTGCGCACCCTGCCCACGGAAAAGAAGAGGAACTGGAAGGAACACCTTCCAGAGCTAGTCATGGCGTATAACTGTCACGTACACTCCTCCACAGGCTACGCCCCCTTCTACCTTCTGTTCGGAAGGGATGCGAGAATGCTTAGAGACATACTGGGCGGCAGAGACTTGGAGAGCGGCGATGCCGAGAACTTGGATGACTGGGTGAGAGAGCACCACGAGCGGCTTGAGGTCGTTGCAGAAGCAGCAAGGGCGGCAGCGGAAGATGCGTCACGTCGCCGGAAGAGACTATATGACCGGAGATCCTGAGGAGCGCTTATCCGACCGGGAGACCGGGTGCTGTTACAAAATCACCGCCCCAGGGGCCGAAACAAAATCCAAGACAAATGGGAAGCTGAACCTTACTTGGTTGTTTCACAAAACCATGACGATATGCCAGTATTCACCGTGCAGCCTGAGTCCGGTGGTCCTACAAAGGTGGTAGCCTACATCGAGACCAGATGAAGCCTTGCACGTTCTCCAGTCCAGCCAGCAAGGGACATTATTATTATTTTTATTTTTTTATTTCATTGTAACAAATCTGAATTGCAGATCTTCCATGAATTTGAATAAAAAATGTGTCACTACTGTCAAAAATGTGTCATTACTGATCTGGAAAATAAAATGACTATTGTAGCAAATTCAGTGGCAGCAGGAATTGAACCCAGTTTGCCCAGATCATAGGCAAGCACACTAATCAGCTAAACGGTCCAACCTATTAGTCAAGGGCTAGAGAGCCTACACATCCATGGTCATTATGCTGCCCCTTCAGGAAACATGGACCCCATGCTTCACCATAGCAGCTCCCTCACACCCTGGGCATGTGAATCAGTCATTGCCAATTTCTGCCCATATTTCTTTGTTTATTTCTACATGAAGTCCTGTCACTGGGGTTGGTTGTGGAATGATTCTGAGGACATCATCAAAAGGATACCACATAGTATCCTCACGGCTTGGCCAGTAGAAGCGATTTTTCCCCACTCTATACATGCATTTGACTTTTGCATGTGTCTCATTGATCTCTATAATTGTCCCAGGATAAAGGTCGTCGTCATATTTGAGGACACACCACTGTCCGATGATGTCGTTGCTTTCCCACTGGATTTCATTTGTTGTCTGCACTTCTACGGTGGCGTCAGAGAGGATGGGCTGAATCTCAAATTCAAACCTTTGTGTGTTGTGACATGTGTACTCAAGAATCAGCTCAGTTGAGCAGAGACAGCTGACTTCTCTGTAGATGACGTTTCCTGGTGTGAGAGTGATCATATGATGGAGAGGCATTGTCGAAGGAACCACCGGGAGTCGTTTCGGCATATTCTGTACAGCTTTGTTCACAGATTCCTCTTCAATATAGAACAGCTGTATAGAGGTCTGGACATTCAGTAGACTGTTGTACAATTGCTTGGCATTTGGGATGTCTTTTCCTTCACTGACCAATCGGTCCGCTGTTCTTTTTAAAACCCCACCCACTCCATCTGGAGCACCTTCTCCGTGGCTTGCTTAACACAAGCAGCGCCAAGCATTTGAAACTTACCAGCTTAGCTGGGGGGTGGGTCAAATGCCCCCGCAGTCTTTAGAATGGGAGGCTGTTATTGACACACAATGGCCGCTAGATGGCGCTCGTGTGTGTGTTTGTGACACCAAATGCGGCTGTATCGGCTTGGGCTACAAATAGATACACCTGTCTAGAAATAAGATGGTCGTGTCTGGGACTACGTTTTCCCAAGCCCTATTATCAAATAGAGAGCATATCACTGATAACACTTGAAAAATAAGAACACATTGGCGCAGTATGATGTAGGACTATTCACCTATTGAGCAATTTATAGATGGATTTATGGATGAATTCCATGTTTACTCAGGCCCGGTCGGATTTCTGGCTAAGCCGCTGGGGTAGGCTTGTGTTGCAGTTTTATTTTCGGAATTTGAGCTGAAAGGCATTTTTCTTAACATGTATTATGATATATAGATATATATTATACTAAATAAATATATAATATTTGGGCGGGTTTTTATCGCATTGGGGGGATTTGGAGCACTCATGGGGCTGGAGCACCAATCTGGCAATCCGGCTTGTTTACATCCGGACGTGAAGTATGTAGCAACATTCTGTAATAGTTGCATCGACACTGGCCGTAAGAAGAAGTGATTGAATACATTTTCCGCATGTTTGTTGTATTCTATTTGACATGTTCCTTTGCCTCATTTAGCACCAGCTGCAACAATCTCCTCCAAATCCGTTCTCTCCGTTAGCAGGGCTAACGTTGCACTCAGTAGCTTGTGCTTATTAGCTAGGTTTGGTAAAAAGCTTGTGCAGTGGAGGGGTTCTTTTGGGGGAATTATTGGATTATGCCAGCTAACGTTAGTTCCCAAGCTTGTTTGATAACTATTCGATGCAGTCTGCCAGGCTAGTGCCTGTCGCAGTCATGAATGAGACGGCCCCACTTTATAGACGGCCCCAGCTTTTGTTTGCTTTTAACTTCAAATTAACGTTTTTGTGTTTTGGGGCAAACTCTTAAAATAATATAATACGGCATGCATAGCTAGCGAGAGATATGCCCCCGCATCATTTTTGCAACTGCTTGTCCACATCTACACGTTGGGTGTATGAAACTGGATTGTGAACAATTGCACAACCCTCATCCCACGATGGAGGCTATCAACTGGGCTTGGGACTCTGCCTCTCATCGCTAACTGGAAACTGTCCCGGTTGAGCTAATGGTAGGTAACGTTAGCTAGCTCAAACGTAGTTTTTTATTAGGCTATTATTAGCCTATCCAACCAATATCCAACCAATGTTATGTAGTTGTAGTATACTGTTGTATGGGTGGGGGTTGCAGAGGGCTACAAACAAGAGTGTGACACATGAGCACAGTTGTATTGTACTGAAAAATAAATTGACACAAACAATAATCTGATTAAGGTGACACTTTATTTTTAAATAATGTCGCGCTTAACATAGTATTTTGAGCCCGTAAATTACGACTGACTTGAGATTTACACTGTCAGAGCTGGCAAGCTAAACATTATGCCTAAATTCGTTATGCTAAGAAATCGTACATTATTGACATCATCGACTTTTCGCCGTTTGCGTGGTCAAGTTCAGGTTTACCTTAATGTTAGCTAGCTGGCACTAGCTATCTCTTGTCAACATATTTGGGCATCATTACATACACATAGCAGATTGTAGTGCATAATCGTTTGTATTATTTTGATTACAACGTACAAATTTACTTTACGTTGCCCTAAAGTTATCTTTGTCGCTGTACCCATGTGGGCTGCCATCTTGTTTGACTGCCATTCCAGTGCATTTTCACATCTAGAAGGTTGGAAAAACACGGGTTACGGGTTGCCTGGAACGCGCCATAGTGCTTGCTTGTTTACAAAAAATGGGAACCAAATAAAATAATAATAAATAGATTAAAAAAAAGGCTAGTTCCGAGCAACGAGTGCTAACGGTAAAATATCGCAGGTTAGGTGAAGGTTAGGGTTAGGATAAGGTTAATGTGAGGGTTAGGTTAGGGTTAGGGTCCGGGGGTAGCTAGCTAGCTAAACTAGCTAAGATGGACATGCACTAACCAGAGGCCTTTGTTCCCTGTAGGCTATATTTGCCAAAGTTGGCGTTCCCTGCACATCGGTGGTGCGTTTTAGAGCATTCGCCACAGACCAGTTGCCTTCGCTCTCTGTAGACTAACGTTATATTTGCCAAAGTTAGCATTCCCTGCACATCGGTGGTGCATTTTTAGAGCATTTGCCACAGACTAGTATGATATGGTTGATAATAGTGAAGAAAATGTGCAAGTTGTGTGTCATAAAATGTAAAAAAAGTACACATCAGCTTATCACAGAGTTGGCTGAAATATAAGGTTGCTCCCTGTCCTTTGACATTCGCTACCCGCAGACAGACGGCATATTTGCATGTCAATGTATGCTCAAACTAATTTGAATTCCGTGGGGGTTGGGGGGGTTAGTTAGGGTGAGGAAAACGACTCGCGGTCTCTTTAGCCCTGAGACCATCAGGCAGGCAGCTCAGGAAGGCTATATATTAGTATGATATTATGTCTAATAATACATTTGTTGAAAGTAACGAGAATAACATGCCCAAAAAACAGAGATAGGACACGAACATTACAGTTGATAATAGTGAAGGACAAGTTGTGTGTCATAAAATGTGGAATCTCTATCTTATTTTCGTTGTAGATGGAATCAAACCAAAAAATACGACTTTTGAACCGGCTCTCCCCTACCTACACCGAGACCAATTAAATTGGGTGATAAGTGATACGCTGATAGGTCTATAAAAACATACATGTTCAAATAAAATGCCAGATCAGATGCCACATAAACTAAAGTAAACATCATCTTATTGCCACCCCTGAAAAATGCCTTGCCAACCCAGTTGCCACCCTAACTGTAGGCAATTAATCTTTTTTTTAATTTTTATGTTGATTGTAAATGTTGGTGATATTTCTCCGTAGTTCATGTAAACGTCTTACTCACCAGCTTACAATTAACTTTGCCCTAAATAGAGAAAAAAATGGTTGCACCCGTGACCCGCCCACCTGACTGACCTGCAGAAACCACAACAATACTAACGTTACGCTACGTGGTGACTGGAGCGATCCTCACTACCACAGCATATTTCCAGAGTGAGTCAGGTAAGCAAGCTATAATTTGTTTGTTGTTGCTTTATGTTTAAAATGTTCAAATGTTCTGTCAAGTTTGACAATGTGAAATATGTGATAGAGCTCAACCACATGACTATTGTTATTGTATGACATGAGTTACTGCAGATTCATGCTCTACAACATCAGGAGGATTCGCCCTTTCCTCACTAATGAAACGGCGCAGGTACTCATCCAGGCCCTGGTCATCTCCCGCCTGGACTACTGCAACTCCCTCCTCGCGGGGGCACCGGCGTCAGCCATTAAACCTCTGGAACTTGTCCAGAAAGCTGCTGCTCGCCTGGTGTTCAACCACCCCAAATTCTCCCACACAACTTCCCTCCTCCGTTCTCTACACTGGCTCCCTGTAGCGGCTCGCATCCAGTTTAAAACTCTGGCGCTAACCTACAGGGCAATGAAAGGAACAGCCCCCTCCTACCTCCAGGCCATGGTCAAACCCTACATCCCCTCCCGACCACTACGCTCTGCTACCTCAGGGCGACTGGTTGCCCCGTCACTCCGAGGCTCCTGCGGTCGATCGACACGGTCACGGCTCTTCTCTGTCCTGGCCCCGCAGTGGTGGAATGAGCTGCCCACTGATGTCAGGACAGCAGAGTCGCTGCCCATCTTTCGTCGCAGGCTCAAAACTCATCTCTTCAAGAAGTACTACAACAATCCTCCCACCTAAGCACTTATTATATTATATTGCACTGTACTTTAGATTGTGATTCTTGCACTTTGCCTTCAGCACTAGATTATGCTCTTGGTCACTTATATTGTTAGTCGCTTTGGATAAAAGCGTCTGCTAAATGACTGTAATGTAAATGTAATGTAATGTAATGTTATTCTAAACTCTTTGGCGTACATACTGAAGCGGGGGGGAATCTAGCTTCACATCAACTAGCTAGCTAGCACTAGTGAAATGAGACAACTGTTTCCCTCAGCGTGCGCTGTTGTCAAATGGTAGCCTGTAATGAAATGAGACCATCATGGTTTTCCTCAGCTAGGCCTATTTGCATGTCAATGTAAACCCGTGGGGGTTGGGGAGGGCTACAAGGTATGGCTTTTGGTTAGCCTATAGCCCTACCAAGAAATGTTAGTTCTGCTTCATTCCCACAGCAATTTTCTATAGGGAGGCTTTAGCGGCTCTCAACCTCAAGTACAAACCCTTCTCTACATGGCCGCTCAGAAGATCTACAAGTCCAACTGGGCAGCCAGGGTCCGTGCCACAGTGGTGTGGATGAAGAGGTCCCACAAGGCCAAAGTGGTCTTGAAGGAGAAGCAGCAATTGCTCAGTGAGATCACATCTCAGTACATTCTTTTGATTATAGATGCATGATTGAAAAATGAATGATAATGAATGATAATGCTAATTTATCGTTTTTTGAATCATGCTTTTTATTATTTTGTCATTAAAGATAACAGCAACATACAATATGTTATTCACTCAGTTAGGCTATATGAAAATTATTGCTAGTAAATTGATAGATTTTGGGTGACAATTTTGTTTGTGTGTGATTTGTTTGCGTTTTCCTGTCAGTTGGACCCACAGCTCAGGAAGTAGGTGGAGAAGGACAGAGTCAACAGCATGAACACAGGGGACTTCAGGAAGGCAGAGGAGTTTGTGGAGCCGATGCGTGTGCTGCACACATCCACACTCTGTGTCTCCAGTGAAAGAAACCCAACCTGTGGCCAGATCATTCCAATCCTCTAAAAGTTGCAGGCCCATTACAATGTGCGCCAGGGGGACTCTGCCCAGCTAGCAGATCATGAGTGGGCAGCCAGCGGCCCGCTGACGACCAACTCGGCGGCCCTACGTCCTCCGTCAGTGCGTTGGTGGCTTGCTGCTCACACTGCACCACCCTCCCCACACACTGCATGCTAATGCGCTCTATACGTTGCTATGCTAATGCATGTAATATTGCTAATAATGCATGCAATAAATGAGAACAGATGTGTGAACTTTTTTTAAATTTTATTTAAAGTAGCACATCAATATAACACAGATTAATGCAATACTCGTAAGAGGAGACAGGTACAGTAAAGAAAATGTTCAAAAGCAGCATAACGAACATACAGTACATAACATATATCAGCATACATATAGTACACTATGAACAGCATATGACATTATGGAGATGGACACTAGACATATGGTAGGCTATATAAATACTCTAGACAGATGGCATGTACAGTAACAATCAATAGTTTGGACACCTTCTCATCCAGTTGAATGCAAAGGTGTCCAATCTTTTGACTGGTACTGTAACTGTACACAACTGTGCACACAACTCAGGTGTACAGTAGTCTGATGGCTGTACAACAAAAGCAGAATAACCTGGGGGGTTGTGTGTAGCCCCAAGACGTCATGGCCGATCTAAAACACAGAATTCAAACTAAATTTGACTTTGTAAATGGCTGAAAGAATTGGTCTTTGATAAGTATATATAATAAAAAAAATGTGAACAGGTCAGAAAAAACAAACACCAACCATAAGAACTGGCGTCGCATGCTGTGGTTTGTGGACGATGTGGCGTGGAGTCCCATGTTCGGGCCCCAAGGTAGGTGGTCTAAAATAAGATTAAAAATAATATTAAGATAAAGTAGGTGGCCTAAAATAATATTTAAAATAATATTAAGATAAAGTCTAGACCAAGTGCCCGGCTATAGAGTACCTGGTCTGCACGTATTCATGGCTTTCAAATGTAGTCCTAGACCTGCCGGACCAACACAGGTGTTTCAAATTAATGAATTAGTTCTACTGCATAAGATACATTGAAACACCTGTGTTGGTCCCCAATATGGCAGGTCTAGGACTACATTTGAAACCCATGAATATGCTGGTCTGTGCTAATCTTCACTGTTCTGTGCTAGTATAACAGTAACATCCTGGTTCTACTCTGGTCTCCATACCTGTTCTCTGTACTGGTCCTCATGTCTCCTCTCGCCCTTCGCCTGCATCATCACCTCAAGTTTTTCCCAGTTTCTGGCACCTTCCAGTTTGGATGTGCCAGAGCCCATAGGCCACCTGGGCTGGAGGGAGAGACAGGACAATTAACCAAGTGAAAGAGACAGAAATACTGCACACAGAAGAGACATTGATATGACTGTCCAGCCTGTGATAGACCTCTGAAGTTTTGCAGAATCTAATAAGATGGCGAAGTTTTGCAGAATCTAATAAGATGGCTAATTTTAGCAATAAAATCTTAGCTAGCTAGTAGTGCCAACTGCCTACCTAGCACAGCCTACTCATTGACCAAATGAACATGGGAACTTTCACAGACGTTGCCAGAGCATTTGGGACAGTTAGCTATTCTGTTCTCTCTCAAAATGATTAAAGATTGGCTTATAGCCAATCAGACGACGATTACATTGCCAAAACTGTAGCTAGCTAACGTTAGCCGAGATGAATTTGCGTCAGGCAGCCTAATGGTGGCCAACGAACAAAGGCCCTCCACAACGCCTCACAAAAGTTCAAGAAACGGTCACAACTGAAATGTTTCAAAGTTGCCAACTCAACGTTACAATTACCACAAAAAGCAGAACGTATAACACTCATGGCGACAGAGTAATTTTAGCACTAGCCTAAGCACTAGCCTAGGTATGCTGCTAACGTTGGAGATGAAGTAAACATGGAGATGTTACGCCTGTTGCTCATAGCACTAGTGCTTATTCATGTATATTGTCCTCTTATTTCGGTTATTTCAGTTATAATATTTCAGTTATTCAGTCCCTCATCACCTTTGCGCTAGCTCGCTAGCTAGCTCGCACTCCACTGGAGAGTAAACAAACAGTGCGCCCCACAATGCACAGCGCATCTGACTACGGGTCTTTTTCAGGTCAAACATGTTGCGTCCGTCCGAGAACGGGCGGTTTCACACAACTGGAGCTTCCTAGAAATCACTTGTAACCGCTCCGAAAACACCTCTTCAGGAGGGTCTCGGAGCGGCTGTTTTAGTGTGCACTTGTCTGCGATTGTTGTGTTCACACAGGCCCATACAGAGCGCTCTCGGGCCCAAAGCTCGTTTGGTGCGCACAAACTGTGTTCGGAATCGCTCCCTATTCACTATATATTGAACTATATAGGGCGTCAGCCATTTTGGGCTGAACGAGGGAGCGATTCCGAACACAGCTTATGTGTGAAACCACCCTAAGTTACTCCCTTTACGCACAAATATAATGAGCGGATATTTATTCTTGATAAGTTCATGAGGCAACTTACAGTAGGATTGATCATGTTGTGTGCATAAACAGTGGCTTAGCATAAAACATAAACAAACAGAGCTAGCTAACATACAGTGCTAACATAAACAGTGCTAGCTAACATAAGCAGTCGGCAACATTACAGTAACGTCAACATTACCGGTAAGAATGGGCTAACGTTAGCGAAGCTAGCCAAACTTACATCATCGACGAGATCCAAATTGTTGTCACGTCTCCAAATCCCCCAAGCTCCTCTTCTGATGAGCTGGACTCAAAGACAGCCTCTAAAACCTCAGCACATCTCCTGTTTTTGTGTTTGTTTGCTCATTTGATCTCCTCCGGTAGCCTAAGTTCATTCAGGTAACGTTAGCCCAGCCGGCTTCAAAACATCCTCCCTAGTTGTTTGCAAACCACATGGCCCAGGTTTATCCAATGGGGGGCTCTGTTGATAGAACGTGGTGAATAATGTGGATGGTCATTGGTTTATTATGTCTGAGACTGATAGACAGCTGAATCCATGGGGAAAGCTCCAACCAATGGATTCAGAGAAGGCGGCGTATGATGCCTTCAGGAACCAATCATAAACGCTGTAAATCTCAAGACACAAAACAGACCTTATACACAAAACAACGGTGTAAAATAATGTATATGATTTCTGTGCGTGTTGATATGGCGGAAAAATCTATAAAAACGTACGACGCCCGCGCCACCGCGGGCGCAGACTCCAGAGGGATAAAGCACAGTTCTTTTTACTCACACCAATGCTCCTATATAATTATAATTATATTATACTCCCAGTTATATTATATATTTGCTTTGTCCAGATTGCCAGTTGAACAAAAACCATCCAAGTGCCAAGTGCAACATTGTAACATATTATTCCCTGAACCAATGCAAACGGTCTAGAGGGTTGAATAGCCTGCACCCCTAGTAATTTTGCATTCATTCAATAGCCTACATAAGCATTCACATCCATAAACATAAGGCTGTGTTTTCAAGACATTCACAGCATTTCAGAATTCAACATTTGCATCATAGACTATTGAGTGCTATTCGTTTGAAGACATTTGACCTGTGTTGAGCTGATAGCATACGTTTTGAGATTAAACATAGTTTTATCTAAATGAGCCATTGTGTGAGTGTAACCTTTTGCATTCATTGTTGAAGTCACATATAGTCTACCACAAAAATATTATTGCTGTGCACATTCTTATATCCATATGTAAGGATGGATTATTCATTCAACCTTGATTCCTATTAAAAGGAGGCTTTTAGCCAGAATACACTAAAAAAATGACCAAACTACCTTTTCCTGGTGGGATTTCGAAGTTTCAAAAACACTGACACGTAAAACGCACATATCTAGGAAAAGTCATGAAAGCAGGGCGCTGTAACTTGAACGGTTGCAGAGAATTATTTTTTAATGTAGTTGCATGGGTCACCTTGACCCACCCTCAGCTATTCTAGTGTTAACATGGCGAAGCTTGGCATGAGCGCGCAAACGGAGGGGGCTTAGAGGACGAGGGCTTAGGGGTTGGTTTGAGATTGGGCCTTTGTCTGGTTCTCATGGAAATGAGATGACAAGTTTCCCCGAAAATGTTGAGAACAAAATCAGCGTTTTCCTTCTCTCACACAACACGCATGCGCCGGCGAGCTCGCGCTCTGCCGTTGAGCATAGCGGTTGTGAACTGTCTAGGACCCATTGCTTTCTGCCTTCACTGGCAGCATCGAGGCTGGATATGCAAATGTGGTGACACGATTCCCTGATTTACGAGACTCTGCCGCTTTGTCTGAATGTGCAAATCGACAGCGGGTTGTCAGTAATGCGGGCGCTGTAGACTCACTTCCTCATTTTATGAATGAAGTGCTTCTTGGCAGAAATGCTATTCACCTTCATACTGAATCAGAACATGGAACTTCCTATGGGGACTTTTCATGTCCCTTTCGAGGACATGGACCAGCAGAGTTTCTCCGCTGTCTGGTGGCGGTCAGGGCCAAGTTGAATTACAACAGATTCCTCAATCTGATGCCACGATCTCTGGAACAGCCTCTTTCAGACTGCTTAACAATTTGGCAGAAGTGCCTTTTGGACAGCTGGTTACAGCGCGTTCTAGGGATGTCACTGTTACAGCCAGTGGTCTGGCTGTAGCTTGTGTGTGTCGTATGTGTCCGTTTTGTCTCCCCCTTCTGTCTCCTACTCCCCTTTCAGTCATTCAGGTGCTGTGGGCGTGGCCCAGTTTCCTGGTCATCATGCACAAACTCCCTGGAGCTGCGGCCGTCCAATCAGCGAGCACGCCACCCACTATACAGTATATACCCTACTCAAATTCATTCATTTGCCTTCGTGCCATTTGCTGTATGCTACTGGTTTGTACAGTATGTTCAGTTGCCTTTGTGTTACATGTTTTTTGTTAACCTTAGTTATGTTGCCTCTTTGTTGTCCTCAGATGTAGCCACACTAGTTTTGTTTATTGTATTTCTTAGTTGTCTCTATAAATTGTATAGCCGTTTTTGTTTGTTTATCACAATAGCTTAGCCAAGTTCTCAGTAAATGACCCAGGTGAGTGGGGGGGACAGGCTATCCACCCCGGGGTTTACACTTTTCAGCCCGGAGGTGACTCCCCTGTTTAGTACACCAGTTTAGGAGTGTGTGTCAACCCCTTGTCCTTTTATAGTCATGCTGGTCTTTACTCAGCTGGCTATTAGGTAGGGAAGGTATAGGGAAGTCCTGTTGTTTGGTCAGGTAGGTACGCTAGGTAGGTTTATAGGTAGGGATGTTTTATTTTTATTTGACACCGCTCTTAGTTCCCTCTGCTCCCCGTGGTCTATTTTGGCTTTGTTAAATAAAAATACATTTTTGTTATTCCTTAAATTGGTCTCCTCCTCCACTTTGTGCCCACTCCACCTCCACTGGTACACCACGCCCTCCAGGGGGCGTAACAGTCACTGTGTGGATCTTTTCCCACCGACTAATAAACCCATGAAAACACGTCTACAATAAGAGAGCGCTTGCTTTGATCTTTAACATTAGACCTTTGCCTTACATTGTACTTAAATTTGGTGTTGTATGCCTCCGCTTGCCTGCAAATGCGTGATCACAGTGAGATATAAACGTTACACTCAGTCTTGTGCTTCTTTATGATGAGAATCTGTTTTTTGACATGTCGTTTTTCAACGTAGCCTACTAGGAATATGTAGCCTACCATGCCCGAAGCAAATTCCTAGTAGGCTATGTTGAAAAACTACATGCCAATAAACAAATTCTGATTATAAAGAAGCACAGGACCGAGTGTAACGTTGATCTTATTCTTACCTTACTCAGATCGCGCATTTGCAGACTAGCCGTGGAGACAACGCCAAATTGCCGCAGTTATGTTAGTTATGAGCGAAACGCTGCTAGACTACTAGAATACAGGGTTAGCCTAGAAAATTTACCAAACTACGACCAATGTGTCCCGTCAGCTTTACGTACTGTGTTAGTAGGGTATTCCATTCAGTTTCGCTGCCCCCCACCTCCCTACACGGGCGTTGTGGAGATGGTGATACCGCGTCTCCACAATTTGGGAGAGTGGTTATGTGAGTGGGCGTTGTCCACATCTACAGTAGGCTGTACTTGAAAATTAGAATATTTCAGACTATAAGAGAGTCACTTCCTGATAACTTTTGTTGTTTCTTATGTTGTATATTTCTGATGCATCTTCTTCTTGTGAAACAGAACTTCAAGGAGGCCAAAATCGTCGAATCATCAATTTATTGAGCATGCCTAACAGGGCCAGAACTAAGGCAATACTACTTTCTTTCACGAGGCGGCCAGCTTATATGTCCTGGCTTCAGGCCAGGTCTCACATGACAAACACATTTGCATACAAGGAATATAAAAATGGTCACAAATGGTTCAACTAAGTTCTGAATGGTCAAGGTGTCAACTGGTCTTTGTATCAGCTGAGCTCTTGCCCCCCTTCCTCGGACACGGGGCTTCCTGGGATCATGTTACAACTGTAGGCTAACTGACTTCTTCTTCAGAGGTGTTATCTTTATTGACTCAGGGACAAAGGAATGTTGACTTTAGGACAGGACATATGTTGTCACTAACCTGTTAAATTACTTATAATAACCCAGTTCTACCTAAAGTGAAGTTTATTCATTATTCTTAAGAAATTGATTACTACATGAGAGTAATACAAATGTATTGATGTAATACAGTATAAAAATAAACTACACTTATAAGGAAGGTGGTGCAACAACGCCCATAATTTCAGAACAGGAAACAGTAACACAGAAACACAAGCAAGACAGTACGGAAGTAGGCTACGGAATGGAAGACAAGAAAATATAAAGTAAGTGCAAATTACATATGATAACATGCATTGTTTTATGTTGTCTGAATCACACTAGCTTTCTGATTCTGTGGAATCTACTACACACTTAACAAGTCAAAAAAATAAGGACCTTTTGCAGAATATTACTGAACTTTAGGTCATAGATCTTAATCAGAGCACCATGGGAGGAACAGAGGTAATCCTAACATTAGGAAATGTGCTGTTAAGCCGTGTCATCACTAGAGTGAGAATATGCATGCAACCATTATGGTATATGTAGAGTATGTAACACTTAAGCAGATTAATAATTGTGATAGGAGAAGTCCAATAAATCCAGGTCCAGGCACCCAATGTGGGTTTGAATAATGTAAAAGGCCTTTAATTCAATTCATAGAGCTGTAGAGAAGTCGTCGAATCATCAATTTATTGAGCATGCCTAACAGGGCCAGAACTAAGGCAATACTACTTTCTTTCACGAGGCGGCCAGCTTATATGTCCTGGCTTCAGGCCAGGTCTCACATGACAAACACATTTGCATACAAGGAATATAAACATGGTCACAAATGGTTCAACTAAGTTCTGAATGTTCAAGGTGTCAACTTGTCTTTGTATCAGCTGAGCTCTTGCCCCCCTTCCTCGGACACGGGGCTTCCTGGGATCATGTTACAACTGTAGGCTAACTGACTTTTTCTTCAGAGGTGTTATCTTTATTGACTCAGGGACAAAGGAATGTTGACTTTAGGACAGGACATATGTTGTCACTAACCTGTTAAATTACTTATAATAACACAGTTCTACCTAAAGTGAAGTTTATTCATTATTCTTAATAAATTGTTTACTACATGAGAGTAATACAAATGTATTGATGTAATACAGTATAAAAATAAACTACACTTATAAGGAAGGTGGTGCAACAACGCCCATAATTTCAGAACAGGAAACAGTAACACAGAAACACAAGCAAGACAGTACGGAAGTAGGCTACGGAATGGAAGACAAGAAAATATAAAGTAAGTGCAAATTACATATGATAACATGCATTGTTTTATGTTGTCTGAATCACAATAGCTTTCTGATTCTGTGGAATCTACTACACACTTAACAAGTCAAAAAAATAAGGACCTTTTGCAGAATATTACTGAACTTTAGGTCATAGATCTTAATCAGAGCACCATGGGAGGAACAGAGGTAATCCTAACATTAGGAAATGTGCTGTTAAGCCGTGTCATCACGAGAGTGAGAATATGCATGCAACCATTATGGTATATGTACAGTATGTAACACTTAATCTGATTAATAATTGTGATAGGAGAAGTCCAATAAATCCAGGTCCAGGCACCCAATGTGGGTTTGAAAAATGTAAAAGGTTAATTCAATTCATAGAGCTGTAGAGAAGTGTAACAACACCAACGTGGATCAGCTTGTGCCTTTTTAAGGGTGTGGCGCAAGCCGATACACGTTGGTGTACTTTACCTGTTTGGGTCATAATTTCTCCTCTGCTCTTGAACTTGATTCCTTCCATGACCACTGGTGGTTGGAGGGACACCAGTAGCACTCCTAATACCGCTGTCTTTCCTCATAATTGTGATTGTTTGTGGCACTTTTGGGGGTTAAAAAGTCAACACGGGGAGGGAGTTGAATACTTTACATAAGTCCCTCTGTACAGTATCTAGTTCTGAAGGCGCAAAATATAGGTCAGCCTTTGTTAATGAATTGTCCAGTAAAAAAATAAAATAAATAATTTATCATGAGGATGAGAAACACATTCATAAAATAGCTCTCTGACATGTCTTTGTTACTTCTATTGAGGCTGACTATTGGAGATTCTGAACCAGTAGAACCGACCAAACCCAATCAAACGACTGGCTTGTTTTCAAGGTTCCTTCTGTCCATTCTGAACTCGGTAGATCTGCTTTTGTCCATGATGCTCCTTATACCTTCAACAGACTCTAAAGCTTGAAGTACTTCCTTCAGTCGCAGAGTTTAAATCCATCCCGACAGATCTAGGTCAAGGTAAACTTTATTTATATAGCACATTTAACAACCAAAGTTGCACCAAAGTGCATTCCAATATAAAAACAGACAAATACAAAATACAATATAAAGTGTAAGTCAAAGTTCAATAGACAAACTCAACACGACTAGGAATGTACTGTATGTCTACTATAATAGTATTAGTATTAGTAATGGTATGTACTACTATCTTCGAGGTAGTGCAGAAACAGCTGTCAATCTCTCCAGACGCTCCCAACTTTATATTGGGTGATTTTAACCATGTTTCTCTTAAAAAGAAACTAAGGAACTTTTATCAATGTATCCTGTCCAACCAGACGGGACAGGACATTAGACCTTTGTTATGGGTTGGTGAAGGATGCCTACAAATCTCTCCCTTTGGCCCCGCTGGGCAGAGCGGACCACAACTGCGTGCACTTGCTGCCTACCTACAAAACTGTCTTGAAGAGAGAGAAGGTTCAGACAAAGGACATCAAGGTCTGGACACAAGAAGCAGTGCTCCGCCTGCAAGCGTGCTTTGACTGCACGCACTGGGACAGGTTTCAGAGGTCCTGTGGTGATAACATAGATGCACTTGTCCATGTAATATGTTCTTACATTGTTTTTTTTAGGGACATGATTATTCCTTGTAAGCGGGTTAAAATTTACCCGAACAACAAACCATGGGTGAATAAATCTGTGAAATCCAGCCTACAGAAAAAGAGAGCTGCTTTTAAGCAGGGTGCTTCCTCCTCTGACTTTCACACAGCCAATAGAGAGCTCAAAAGAGAAATCTTAAAGGCAAAGCAGAACTATAAATCTGAGCTAGAGAACAAGATGGCCACAAATAACCTGGGCTCAGCCTGGACGAGTATGAAAACTATAGCAGGCCTCCAGGGCTCAAAGAGTAACAACCAGATCAACATGGATGGCTTCAACTCAGACACTGAGTTTGCGAATGCTCTTAATGAGTTTTATAACCGTTTTGATAAATTTGATTTTAGTGATGAGGTCCAGGAGCTGAGGCACAAACTGGAGGAAGACCAGCACTTTAACATAGACCTCAGAGACGTGGAAAAGGCCTTTTTCTCAGTTAAAGTGAATAAAAGTCATGGTCCAGATAATATATGTAGACGCCTACTTAAATCCTGTGCGAGGGAGTTGAGTCCTATTTTTCATTTTATTTTTAATAAGTCTTTACAGGCCCAACATGTCCTCGCAATCTGGAAGGATACTGTGGTAGTCCCCGACCCCAAAGTCAGCTGCCCCAAGACTCTCAATGATCTCAGGCCAGTGGCTCTCTCATCACTTGTGAGGAAAACCTTTGAGAGACTGGTCAAGACAGAGATCCTGACCAAAACAGAGAAGGCACCAGACCCTATGCAGTTTGCATATAGACCTAATAGAGGGGTAGAGGATGCCACAGTTCAACCTGATCATCAAGCACTTGGAGGAAGTTGGGTCACACGTTAGACTACTTTTTATTGACTTCTGCTTTTAACACAATGCAGCCTCACAATGTAGCTAGCATGCTTCTCAAACAGTTCGGCTTGAGTAACAATCTTGTGGGTTGGGTTCTTGATTTTCTGAACACAGAGAGTGAGGGTTAATGGATCCTTAACCCTATTGGATCAAGTCTGCTTTTCCACGGGTTCCCCACAGGGATGTGTTTTGTCACCCTTATTATGTATCCTCTATACTAATATGTGTCAGAGTGGGTTCGAGAAGAGAACCATTATGAAGTATGCAGATGACACAGTCATTATCAGTCAGCTACAGCCAGGTGAGACCAGTCATGGTTCGGTCGTTGACCATTTTGTAGAGTGGTGTGACGAATCATATCTTGAGGTAAACACAAAAAAGACCAAGGATATGATCATAGACTATAGGAAGCAAGCCCCCCCATATGAAGTTACAACCATCAAGGGCCAGACAGTTGAAAAGGTACAATCGTATAAATACCTGGGGACAATCATAGATTCAAAACTTAACTTTGGGGAGAATTGCGAAGCTGTGTGTAAGAAGGGACATCAGTGTCTTTTCTGTTTAGGGAAACTGTCTTATTTTCATGTTGACAGAACTATGATGATGCTGTTCTATCACTCTTTTGTTGAATCTGTCCTGTCTTTCTGTCTAGTGTCATGGTTTGGTAACCTGTCTCTTAAGAACAGAAACTCACTGAGTCAGATTGTTAAATGGTCTAGTAGGCTTATCGGTGAGACACAGCTCAGCCCAGAATCCCTGTACATGAGACAGTTGCAGCGGTTAACTGGCTCAATCTTAGCTGATAGGTCTGAACCTCTGAACTGTGGGTTCCAGCTTCTCCCATCTGGCCTCACTGTACCAAGATGTAAAACCAAACGGCACAGGTCTAGCTTTGTCCCAGCAGCCATCACCCAGTTAAACAAAAACCAATGATCTCTTTGATGGTGGTGGTGGTGATAGTAATGATGATGACGACGACACTAAGGTTTTTGCTATTGTTGTCAAGGTAGTGTGTGTTGCACACCAGGGGACTCTGAGAGGTAGCAGTATTTAATAGCCTATGCAAGATGGTGGTGATGATGATGAGGATGTTGATGAACTGATCCTGTTTTTTTTTACTGTATTTATTTATGTTTTTGCTTTGCATTGTCCTGGGTTGTACGACTGACTCAACTGCAAGCCAAATCTACCTTTGGGTATCAAATAAAGTAAATTAAAGAGCAAAACCTCCTATCTGAAAAATTCACTTTTTTGAGAAACGAAAAAAAAAAAAAAACATGTTTTTGTGCAGAATGCTATTTTTTAGGTATACAGAACTATGCAGATAGGAGGTTTTGCTCTTCGGCCATCGTTAGGCTCAATCATGGATCAGGATCCAGTGCAAGTTCAAACGTTGCCTAAGACACTAAGGTGTTTGATTTGATTCAGCTGAATAGGTTACATTCCACCCTAATGTTACCTGTCCCTCACTAATCTAGGTAATCAAGTCACTCCGCTGCCACTAGAAGTCGTTTGATCAACGATGCCTCCTGGTGGTTAGTGTGCAACACACTGTGTGAAAGACAAAACGCGCTGATGCCACGGTGCCACCGTGCTGCTGAATTTGCGATTTCCAAAATTAGAGGCTCAGGCACTATATGTAGTAATGATCATGTGGTTTGTAGACAAGCCAGTACTAGGTAGGTACTGTTTGCAGGAATGTACTGTAGCAGAGTGCGTTGTTCCTAGTCAAAGAGAACAGAATGTGGTTAAAAATAAAATGAGAGAGCTGTTTCTCCATCTTGTGAATGTTATTCTGTATTCAATTAATTGTATTTCAATTAAATGCATCACACAACTGTTAAGAGGAATCTGTTGTACAACCCCAATGTAAACTAGACCATAACCGGCATGGCTTTCAAACTAGTTTTGACCGTTCAGCTATACAATATGAGAATCTGGTATCTGTTCTACTTTCTGTAGTGATCTACAATGGCCGCATGTGGTAAAGAACTGTTGTTGGCCATTCTGGATGACCTGTCAACACGAGAGTTGAAAAAGTTTCAGTGGTACCTGCAGAATGAAGTTCTGGATGGTTTCCTGCACATCCCAAAGTGCAAGCTGGAGAATGCTGAAAGACACGACACAGTGGATAAGATGGTGGAAGCCTACCACCATGATGGAGCTCTGAAAATCTCAGTGGCGATCCTAAGAAAGATGAGCCTGAACAATCTAGCCGAGAGGCTGAAAGCAGGTCATTCTGATTTCTTATCTTAGCTCTTCTAACATTCAAATAACATCAATGAAGTTCAAAACAGGGTTGAAACCCAGCACCGCCTCAGGCAATCCTTCATAACCATCACAGAATGTAGAACATGAGTCTCTCACACAGCATCTCCTGATCCTCCCTGTTCTCTCTTTCCATACTGTAGGTGCTGAGGAGGCTGGTGAGAAGAGTTCAGCGTCCTGCCTTCCTGAGGAAGCCCAGCGCTCCTCTCCTCCTCCCTGCCTTCCTGAGGAAGCCCAGCGCTCCTCTCCTCCTCCCTGCCTTCCTGAGGAAGCCCAGGGCTCCTCTCCTCCTCCCTGCCTTCCTGAGGAAGCCCAGGGCTCCTCTCCTCCTCCCTGCCTTCCTGAGGAAGCCCAGCGCTCCTCTCCTCCTCCCTGCCTTCCTGAGGAAGCCCAGCGCTCCTCTCCTCCTCCCTGCCTTCCTGAGGAAGCCCAGCGCTCCTCTCCTCCTCCCTGCCTTCCTGAGGAAGCCCAGGGCTCCTCTCCTCCTCCCTGCCTTCCTGAGGAAGCCCAGGGCTCCTCTCCTCCTCCCTGCCTTCCTGAGGAAGCCGAGCGCTCCTCTCCTCCTTCCTCCATCACTGAGACTGGAGGGCATGTTGCTGCTCCTGCACCCCCTGATGGAAACTCCACAGAGGATGGTAAATAACCTGACAGTCTCACAGTAGAATAGTGAGAGTTGAAGGACATGGAGGAGATTGTTTATGACTGCTGTGTAAACTACTGTATGAAGAAACAGTAAAATAATTTAGTATTGAGGTCCCAGTGCTGTAGTTATGAAGTCGGAAATGTTTAAAATATAAGATAACATACTTGTTTTTGCTGACACATTATTATAAAGTGATAAAATCAATCATCAATCAAACTTATTTTATTTAGCCCATGTCATACAGAAAGGCAACACAATGCACTTCACAGGAAGAAAGGTGGGCAGAATGTACATACTGATCCCCCCTGACTTTCCAGAGGGAAGCAAAAAATACAGGTCACCCATTTGAACCAATATAGACAACTGTAAAAATTCTTCCATGACCTCTCTCTCTCTCGACAAGACAATCAAGCAAGCTCCTGGAAAATGTGTAACTGTATTAGCTATATCATATGATGCATATATGTGCTCATATATTGATAGTAACATTGTTTTTTATTTTTATATCTATCTGATGAAGGTACTGCATACAAACGCGAATTCCAATTGGCACTCAAACTAAGGTTTCATAAAATATCTGAAGGGAAGAAAAAGCATGACAGGAAGACACTTCTCAATGACATTTACACAGAGCTCTACATCACAGAGGCTCAAAGTGCAGAGGTCAATCAAGAACATGAAGGGAGACAGATTGAGGCAGCATCCAGGAAATCAACAAGACCAGAGACACCAATCAAATGCAATGACATCTTTGAACCCAGAAATGGAGGTACCATCAGAACCGTACTGACAAAAGGTGTGGCTGGTATAGGAAAGACAGTCTCTGCGCAGAAGTTCATTCTGGACTGGGCTGAGGGAAAAGAAAATCAGGACATCGAGTTCATATTTCCTCTCACTTTCAGGCAGCTGAATTTGTTGAGAGAAGAAAACTACACTTTGGTTGAAGTTCTTCATGAATGCATCAGAGAGACTGAAGTGATTGAAAAGGGATTTCTCCACCACATTCTCATGCAATTACAAACGCCTGGGACAACAAACAATGATGAACGCAAATACAAAACGTTGTTTGTTTTGGACGGTCTGGATGAGTGTCGACCACCGCTAGACTTCAAAAAGAAGAATCGCTTTGATGATGTCACAGCGTCAACCTCAGTGGACATACTGCTGACAAACCTGATCAAGAGGAAGCTGCTTCCTTCTGCTCTGCTCTGGATAACCTCCCGACCTGCAGCAGCCAATCAGATTCCTGATGATTATCTTGATCTGGTGACAGAGGTACGAGGGTTCAATGACTCACAGAAGGAGGAGTACTTCATGAAGAGATTTCCAGATGACCAGGACCTGGCCAGAAGAATCTTCTCACACATCAAGACATCAAGGAGCCTCTACGTCATGTGTCACATACCAGTCTTCTCTTGGATTTCAGCTGAGGTTCTCAAGAAGATGGACAGAGAGCAAAGTGGAGAAATGCCAAAGACCCTGACTCAGATGTACACTCAGTTTGTGATAGTACAGATCAAACAGAAGAACGTAAAGTATCATGACAAAACTGGGACAGATCCACCCTGGGATGAAGAGAACATCAACATGATCCTGTCACTGGGGAAACTGGCTTTCCAACAGCTGGAGAAAGGCAACCTGATCTTCTATGAGACAGACCTGGAGGACTGTGGCATTGATGTCACAACAGCCGCTGAGTATTCAGGAGTGTGCACAGAAATATTCTCTGAAGATTATGCATTGCAGGACAAGGTGTACTGCTTCATGCATCTGACCATCCAGGAGTTTCTGGCTGCTCTCTATGTGTTTCTGTCATTCCACAATGACAATGTTCTAGCAATGCAGCAATCCATTAAATGGAAAATGGCAAACTGGTTTAAATATAAACCTGCTGTCACATTCTACAAGAGTGCTCTGGACACGGCCTTGCAGAGTAAGAATGGACACCTGGACCTTTTCCTCCGCTTCCTCCTGGGCCTCTCACTGGAGTCCAATCAGACCCGCTTACGAGGCCTATTGAAACAGACAAGAAGCAGCCCACAGAGCCATGAGGAAACAGTCCAGTGCATCAAGAAGCAGATCAAGAAGAACCCCTCTTCAGAGAGATGCATCAATCTGTTCCACTGTCTGAATGAACTAAAGGACCGTTCTCTAGAGGAGGAGATCCAACACTACCTGAGCTCAGGAAGTCTCTCTGAGGAAGATCTCTCACCTGCACAGTGGTCAGCTCTGGTTTTTGTGTTGCTGACATCGGAAGAGGAGCTGGCTGTGTTTAACCTGAAGAACTACTCCAGATCAGAGGAAGGTCTTCTGAGGCTGCTGCCAGTGGTCAAAGCCTCTACAACTGCTATGTACGTACAATATGAGGATATTTGATTTAATCATAGGGTGTCAATTATGTTTTCAAGCAACATATTTGTCTTTTCTGTTTTCAAAATATAATTCCACCATTATATGAAAACATGAAGCTGAGTAGGCTATACTTATTTATCATTCAGGCTGAGTAGCTGTAACATCTCAGTGCAATGCTGTGAAGCGCTGGCCTCAGCTCTCATCTTTTTGCTCAGTTATCCATGTCGGAGCTGTTTGCCCAGTTAGCAGTAGAGCATGAGAGTCTCAATCTCTGGGTGGCAGGTACCCCACTTGCGCAATAATTGTTTTTGTTATTTGTTTTTATTTTATTAAGATTTGTCTTTATTATTATGAATCACGTTGAGATATGGATACACTAATGAGGTCTTATTTTCTGGGTTGTAGGTTTGAACCCCACATCAGCCACTGCTAAGCGTTTCATTGTACACAGAACCCATATTATTTACATATGGCAAATGTACAAGAGTTGTTATTTTTTATTATTATTTATCAGATCATAGTATGAATACAAAATGCTGATGTCTTATTTTCTCCTGATGTCATTCAGCCTGAGGTGGTGTAATCTCTCAGAGGGATGCTGTGAAGCGCTGGCCTCAGCTCTCATCTCCTCACATCTGAGAGACCTGGACCTGAGTTTCAATGCCCTGCTGGATTCAGGAGTGAAGCTGCTCTCTGCTGGACTGGGGAATCCACAGTGTAAACTGGAGACACTGAGGTCAGTATTATTGGGCATATTAATCCTGTCATTGATTGTGTTTGAATGTCTCAGTACAACAGTAACATACATTTTATATCTCTTCCCTTAAAGTAGCATGTCGAGCATGGATACTCAGCTTAAGAAATAGGCTTTCAAACAAATATGGTTCACCAAACAGAGACTATCACTACAAATCAAGTACATCTGATCAGCCAAGTGCCCAATATCAAATCAGATGTACAACTTTTATTAACACTGAGTAACATGTTTACGTTATCAGAATCTGAAGACTAAAAACCATCTGATCTCTACATTAGAACATGTCTGAACAAAAGAAAGAAACCACACACTCAAGCTCTCAATGCAGGGTGATTTAATTGAACGGACGAACGTTTCGGCCTTGCGGCCTTTGTCAAAGTCATACAGCACCCATGGGTGACACACCTTAAATAGTGCACGCCCCTGATTAACCAGTGACGTCAGGGGGCAGGTTATGCATTTCAACATTTTAAGATGTAAACAGTTTCATAGAATAATTGAGTTTACAAATACAGTTGTACAAATATGAAATGCATAATTAGCTATGATGATGAATAGTGGTGACAGTGTATACAGTTAAAGAAAGTGCACAAAAGACAGCCTCAGTAATAGAATAGGGGAATAGAATACATTACACCAATAAGATATAAAATATACAGAATATTTACATAAATTATTTACAAGAAGGGGCAAGAAAAGCTTAAACATCAAACCCAAAAGGGCATCATAACAAGCTCAAACTGGACTACCTATCAGGTGGATGATGGTGTAACGAGGCCATTCCCCGTGGATGACAAGATTATAGGAAACATTTCAATTCAAATTCAGCATTAAAACCATGAGGGGCCAGAGTTTTCAAATAGTGAATGTAGAAGTTCTCCCTTCTGGATAGTAGGTTGTCTAAATTGCCACCCCTTCTAGGGAGGGAGACATGTTCTATTCCTATATAACTCAAAGAGGAAATAGGACCATTCTCTTCTACAAAGTGCGCTGCTACTGCCAGGGTAGTTGTGGTTTTTACATAGATAGTGCTGCCATGTTCCACGATGCGGGTCTTTAGTTCACGGCTAGTCTTACCTACATAAGACGTCCCACAAGGACCTATGTGATTAAATATACAGTATCACTGACTAAGTATGGCAAATGATGACCCCTTTAATGGGAATGGACTGTGAGGGGTGCTTGAAGGTGCTGCAGGTGTGTGTAGTTACACTGTACAGTTACACTCACAAACTCAAGAGGGAGTAGAACACTGTCAAAATGTAACCCAGATGTTCATACAGGTGTGGGACTGGTACTGTAGTAAGCCTGAACTGTTAACAACTACATGTACTGTAGAAAATGTCTCCACTTACGAGGCAAATGTGATCATTATTTTGACCCGTGGCCCTTTGGTCTATAGACAAAATAAATGTTGTAGACACACCTAAGGGTTTGGTGGTCTATTCCCACTTTCTGTCATTGTGATTATAAAATATTTGCTGTCTTCCATGTTTGGGCTGTTGGTTAACTCAGTCAGGCATGGGGCTCAATCTCAGGGTTGTAGGTTTGAACCCCACACCAGCCACTGCTAAGCATTTCATTGTAGGCAGAACCCATATTATTTACATATGGCAAATGTACAAGAGTTGTTTTTTTTTATTATTATTTATCTGATCATAGTATGAATACAAAATGCTGATGTCTTATTTTCTCCTGATGCCATTCAGCCTGAGTGGGTGTAAACTATTTAAGGGATGCTGTGAAGCTCTGGCCTCAGCTCTCATCTCCTCACATCTGAGAGACCTGGACCTGAGTCACAATAAGCTGCTGGATTCAGGAGTGAAGCTGCTCTCTGCTGGACTGGGGAATCCACAGTGTAAACTGGAGAAACTGAGGTCAGTATTACTGAGCATATTCATCCTGTCATTGATTGTGTTTGAATGTCTCAGTACAACAGTAACATACATTTTATATCTCTTCCCTTAAAGTAGCATGTCGAGCATGGATACTCAGCTTAAGAAATAGTCTTTCAAACAAATATGGTTTACCAAACAGAGACTATCACCACAAATCAAGTACATCTGATCAGCCAAGTGCCCAATATCAAATCAGATGTACAACTTTTAATAACACTGAGTAACATGTTTACGCTATCAGAATCTGAAGACTAAAAATCATCTGATCTCTACATTAGAACATGTCTGAACAAAAGCAAGAATCCACACACAAAAGCTCTCAATGCAGGGTGATTTAATTGAATGGACGAATGTTTCGGCCTTGCGGCCTTTGTCAAAGTCATACAGCACCCATGAGTGACACACCTTAAATAGTGCACGCCCCTGATTAACCAGTGACGTCAGGGGGCAGGTTATGCATTTCAACATTTTAAGATGGAAACAGTTTCATAGAATAATTTAATTTACAAATACAGTTGTACAAAGATCAAATGCGTAATCAGCTATGATGATGAATTGTGCTGTCAGTGTATACAGTTACAGAAAGTGCACAAAGGACAGCCTCAGTAATAGAATAGGGGCATAGAATACATTACACCGATAAGATATAAAATATACAGAATATTTATATAAATTACTTATAAGAAAGGGCAAGAAAAGCTTAAACATCAAACCCAAAAGGGCATCATATGAAGCTCAAACTGGACTTCCTATCAGGTGGATGAGGGTGTAACGAGGCCATTCCCCGTGGATGACAAGTTTATAGGAAACATTTCAAATCAAATTCAGCATTAAAACCATGAGGGGCCAGAGTTTTCAAATAGTGAATGTAGAAGTTCTCCCTTCTGGATAGGAGGTTGTCTAAATTTCCATCCCTTTTAGGGAGGGAGACATGTTCTATACCTATATAACTCAAAGAGGAAATAGGATCATTCTCTTCTACAAAGTGCGCTGCTACTGCCAGGGTAGTTGTGGTTTTTACATAGATAGTGCTGCCATGTTCCACGATGCAGGTCTTTAGTTCACGGCTAGTCTTACCTACATAAGACGTCCCACAAGGACTTATGTGATTACATATACAGTATCACTGACTTAGTATGGCAAACGATGACCCCTTTAATGGGAATGGACTGTGAGGGGTGCTTGAAGGTGCTGCAGGTGTGTGTAGTTACACTGGACGCAGACATGAGTGTGCGGGTCTTTTCTTCAGTCTGTCACCCGTTACACACCTCTCCAAGACCACGGTGTGCCTTTTCTTTTTTCTAAACTCCACTTTTCCACACAGCGCACCACCACTCACAACCTCAAGATGGAGTAGAACACTGTCAAAATGTAATCCAGATGTTCATACAGGTGTGGGACTGGTACTGTAGTAAGCCTGAACTGTTAATGTACTGCAGAAAATGTCTCCACTCATGAGGCAAATGTGATCATTATTTTGACCCGTGGGCATTTGGTCTACAGACAAGATAAATGTTGTAGACACACCTAAGGGTTTTTGGTCTATTGCCACTTTCTGTCATTGTGATTATAAAATATTTGCTGTCTTCCATGTTTGGGCTGTTGGTTAACTCAGTCAGGCATGAGGCTCAATCTCAGGGTTGTAGGTTAGAACCCCACACCAGCCACTGCTAAGCATTTCATTGTAGACAGAACCCATATTATTTACATATGGCAAATGTACAAGAGTTGTTATTTTTTATTATTATTTATCAGATCATAGTATGAATACAAAATGCTGATGTCTTATTTTCTCCTGATGTCATTCAGCCTGAGTGGGTGTAAACTCTCAGAGGGATGCTGTGAAGCGCTGGCCTCAGCTCTCATCTCCTCACATCTGAGAGACCTGGACCTGAGTTTCAATAACCTACAGGATTCAGGAGTGAAGCTGCTCTCTGCTGGACTGGAGAATCCACAGTGTAAACTGGACAAACTGAGGTCAGTATTACTGAGCATATTCATCCTGTCATTGATTGTATTTGAATGTCTCAGTACAACAGTAACATACATTTTATATCTCTTCCCTTAAAGTAGCATGTCGAGCATGGATACTCAGCTTAAGAAATAGGCTTTCAAACAAATATGTTTCACCAAACAGAGACTATCACTACAAATCAAGTACATCTGATCGGCCAAGTGCCCAATATCAAATCAGATGTACAACTTTTAATAACACTGAGTAGAGTAACATGTTTACGTTATCAGAATCTGAAGACTAAAAACCATCTGATCTCTACATTAGAACATGTCTGCACCCATGGGTGACACACCTTAAATAGTGCACGCCCCTGATTAACCAGTGACGTCAGGGGGCAGGTTATGCATTTCAACATTTTAAGATGGAAACAGTTTCATAGAATAATTCAGTTTACAAATACAGTTGTACAAATATCAAATGCATAATCAGCTATGATGATGAATTGTACTGTCAGTGTATACAGTTACAGAAAGTGCACAAAAGACAGCCTCGTTAATAGAATAGGGGCATAGAATACATTACACCAATAAGATATAAAATATACAGAATATTTATATAAATTATTTACAAGAAAGGGTAAGAAAAGCTTGAACATCAAACCCAAAAGGGCATCATATGAAGCTCAAACTGGACTTCATATCAGGTGGATGAGGGTGTAACGAGGCCATTCCCCGTGGATGACAAGTTTATAGGAAACATTTCAATTCAAATTCAGCATTAAAACCATGAGGGGCCAGAGTTTTCAAATAGTGAATGTAGAAGTTCTCCCTTCTGGATAGGAGGTTGTCTAAATTGCCACCCCTTCTAGGGAGGGAGACATGTTCTATTCCTATGTAACTCAAAGAGGAAATAGGATCATTCTCTTCTACAAAGTGCGCTGCTACTGCCAGGGTAGTTGTGGTTTTTACATAGATAGTGCTGCCATGTTCCACGATACGGGTCTTTAGTTCACGGCTAGTCTTACCTACATAAGACGTCCCACAAGGACTTATGTGATTAAATATACAGTATCACTGACTTAGTAGGGCAAATGATGACCCCTTTAATGGGAATGGACTGTGAGGGGTGCTTGAAGGTGCTGCAGGTGTGTGTAGTTACACTGGACGCAGACATGAGTGTGCGGGTCTTTTCTTCAGTCTGTCACCCGTTACACACCTCTCCAAGACCACGGTGGCCTTTTCTTTTTTCTAAACTCCACTTTTCCACACAGCGCACCACTACTCACAACCTCAAGAGGGAGTAGAACACTGTCAAAATGTAACCCAGATGTTCATACAGGTGTGGGACTGGTACTGTAGTAAGCCTGAACTGTTAACAACTACATGTACTGCAGAAAATGTCTCCACTCATGAGGGAAATGTGATCATTATTTTGACCCGTGGGCCTTTGGTCTACAGACAAAATAAATGTTGTAGACACACCTAAGGGTTTGGTGGTCTATTCCCACTTTCTGTCATTGTGATTATAAAATATTTGCTGTCTTCCATGTTTGGGCTGTTGGTTAACTCAGTCAGGCATGGGGCTCAAACTCAGGGTTGTAGGTTTGAACCCCACACCAGCCACTGCTAAGCATTTCATTGTAGACAGAACCCATATTATTTACATATGGCAAATGTACAAGAGTTGTTATTAGGGCCCGAGCACTGGCGGTGCGAGGCCCTATTGTATTTCGAAGGATTATTATTCTCCTTCTTCTACCTTCTCCTTCTCCCCAAACAAATGCCTTTTTGGCGGCCTAAACATCGATGAAAACTAATGAAACTTTGCAGATACGTCAGTCCCGGTGAAAAATTTGATAATTCATGGGTGACGGAAATGGGTGTGGCAAAACGGCTCAAGAGCGCCCCCTGGAAAGTTTAAAATGGCGAGCCCCACCTTTCAGTTTGATGTAGGCGAATGAAATTCGGTGGGCATATGTATTTCATCGAGCCACACTTAAATGTCTCTTGGAGCTATACCCAACATGCAACAGGAAGTCCGCCATTTTGCTCTTAATGTGCCATTTTGTCCTTGTTTTGACCATTTCCATGCCTCGTACTTCGACGAACTCCTCCTACAGATTTCATCCGATCAACTTCATATCGGGTCAGCTTCATCTTAAGACCTTTGTGATCAAAAGTTATCAAAAAAATTGAGTTTTCACCAAACACCCTTGCCGTGGCGCCCCGCCAAAGTTTGACATTTCGCCATAAAACACGAAGTCCTCATAACTCCTACATACATTATCCAATTTGTCCGATATATCTCACGCTTCATGACGGTTCTGTCCTGAACACATCTATGTGTCAGTATTGCGTCATACTTATAGCGCCACCTATTGGTGAAACAGGAAGTCCTCATAACTCCTACATACATTATCCAATTCGTCCGATATATCTCACGCTTCATGACGGTTCTGTCCTAAACACATCTATGTGTCAGTATTGCGTCATACTTATAGCGCCACCTATTGGTGAAACAGGAAGTCCTCATAACTCCTCCATACATTATCCAATTTGTCCGATATAGCTCACGCTTCATGACGGTTCTGTCCTGAACACATCTATGTGTCAGTATTGCGTCATACTTATAGTGCCACCTATTGGTGAAACAGGAAGTCCTCATAACTCCTCCATACATTATCCGATTTGTCCGATATGTCTCACGCTTCATGACAGTTCTGTCCTGAACACATCTATGTGTCAGTATTGCGTCATACTTATAGCGCCACCTATTGGTGAAACAGGAAGTGCTCATAACTCCTACATACATTATCCGATTTGCACCAAATTGCTGTCAATTCATGAAGGTCGCATTCTGAACACATCTATGCGTCGGTATTGAGTCACACTTAGAGCGCCACCTACTGGTGAAACAGGAAGTACTCATAAGTCCTACATACGTTATCCGATTTGCTCCAAATTGCTCATGCTTGATGACGGTCACATCTTGAACACATCTGTAAGTCAGTATTGCGTCATACCTACAGCGCCACCTACTGGTGAAACACAAAGTCCTCATAACTCCTACATACATTATCCGATTTACTCCAAATCGCTCACGCTTGATGAAGGTCGCGTCCTGAACACATCTGTAGATCAGTATTGAGTCCTACTTAAAGCGCCGCCTACAGGTCAAGCAGGAAGTCATCATAACTCCTACATGCATTGTCCGATTTACTCAACATTTCTCAGGCTTCATCAAGGTACTGTCCTGAACACAACTATGCATCTGTATTGAGTCACGCTTAGAGCGCCATCTTGGACCTATACCCAACATGCAACAGGAAGTCAGCCATTTTGCTTTTTATGTGCCATTTTGTCCTTGTTTTTACCATTTCCATGCCTCGTACTTCAACGAACTCCTCCTACAGATTTCATCCGATCAACTTCATATTCGGTCAGCTTCATCTTAAGACCTTTGTGATCAAAAGTTATCAAAAAAATTGAGTTTTCACCAAACACCCTTGCCGTGGCGCCCCGCCAAAGTTTGACATTTCGCCATAAAACACGAAGTCCTCATAACTCCTCCATACATTATCCAATTTGTCCGATATTTCTCACGCTTCATGACGGTTCTGTCCTGAACACATCTATGTGTCAGTATTGCGTCATACGTATAGCGCCACCTATTGGTGAAACAGGAAGTCCTCATAACTCCTGCATACATCATCCGATTTGCACCAAATTGCTGACGCTTCATGAAGGTGGCCTTCTGAACCCATCTATGTGTCGGTATTGAGTCACACTCACAGCGCCACCTACTGGTGAGACAGGAAGTCCTCATAACTCCTACATACGTTATCCGATTTACTCAACATTTCTCACGCTTCATCAAGGTACCGTCCTGAACACATCTATGCTTTGGTATTGAGTCATGCCTAGAGCGCCACCTACTGGTGACAGGAAGTTTCTCTCAGTACTGCACACCGCCAAAGTTTGATATTTCGCCATAAAACACGAAGTCCTCATAACTCCTCCATACATTATCCAATTTGTCCGATATATCTCACGCTTCATGACGGTTCTGTCCTGAACACATCTATGTGTCAGTATTGCATCATACTTATAGCGCCACCTATTGGTAAAACAGGAAGTCCTCATAACTCCTCCATACATTATCCGATTTGTCCGATATATCTCACGCTTCATGACGGTTCTGTCCTGAACACATCTATGTGTCAGTATTGCGTCATACTTATAGCGCCACCTATTGGTGAAACAGGAAGTCCTCATAACTCCTCCATACATTATCCGATTTGTCCGATTTATCTCACGCTTCATGACGGTTCTGTCCTGAACACATCTATGTGTCAGTATTGCGTCATACTTATAGCGCCACCTATTGGTAAACCAGGAAGTCCTCATAACTCCTCCATACATTATCCGATTTGTCCGATATATCTCACGCTTCATGACGGTTCTGTCCTGAACACATCTATGTGTCAGTATTGCGTCATACTTATAGCGCCACCTATTGGTGAAACAGGAAGTCCTCATAACTCCTCCATACATTATCCGTTTTGTCCCATTTATCTCACGCTTCATGACGGTTCTGTCCTGAACACATCTATGTGTCAGTATTGCGTCATACTTATAGCGCCACCTATTGGTGAAACAGGAAGTCCTCATAACTCCTGCATACATCATCCGATTTGCACCAAATTGCTGACGCTTCATGAAGGTCACCTTCTGAACACATCTATGCGTCGGTATTGAGTTACACTTACAGCGCCACCTACTGGTAAAACAGGAAGTACTCATAACTCCTACATACATTATCCGATTTACTCCAAATTGCTCATGCTTGATGAAGGTTGCATCTTGAACACATCTGTAGGTCAGTATTGCGTCATACCTACAGCGCCACCTACTGCTTACAGGAAGTCCTCATTACTCCTACATACTTTGTCCGATTTACACAACATTTCTCACGCTTCATCAAGATACTGTCCTGAACACATCTATGCGTCGGTATTGAGTCACGCTTAGAGCACCACCTACTGGTGACAGGAAGTTTCTGTCAGTACTGGACACCGAAATAGCACACCCTTTAACGGCGCCACACCCCGACCCGCGTGGGGTGCGAGGGCCCGCTCACTGCTGCTCGCAGCACTAGTTTTTTATTATTATTTAACAGAGCATAGTATGAATACAAAATGCTGATGTCTTAATTTCTCCTGATGTCATTCAGCCTGAGTGGGTGTAAACTATTTAAGGGATGCTGTGAAGCTCTGGCCTCAGCTCTCATCTCCTCACATCTGAGAGACCTGAACCTGAGTCACAATAAGCTGCTGGATTCAGGAGTGAAGCTGCTCTCTGCTGGACTGGGGAATCCACACTGTAAACTGGAGAAACTGAGGTCAGTATTACTGAGCATATTCATCCTGTCATTGATTGTGTTTGAATGTCTCAGTACGACAGTAACATACATTTTATATCTCTTCCCTTAAAGTAGCATGTCGAGCATGGATACTCAGCTTAAGAAATAGGCTTTCAAACAAATATGTTTCACCAAACAGAGACTATCACCACAAATCAAGTACATCTGATCAGCCAAGTGCCCAATATCAAATCAGATGTACAACTTTTAATAACACTGAGTAGAGTAACATGTTTACGTTATCAGAATCTGAAGACTAAAAACCATCTGATCTCTACATTAGAACATGTCTGAACAAAAGAAAGAAACCACACACTCAAGCTCTCAATGCAGGGTGATTTAATTGAATGGACGAACATTTCGGCCTTGCGGCTTTTATCAAAGTCATACAGCACCCATGGGTGACACACCTTAAATAGTGCACGCCCCTGATTAACCAGTGACGTCAGGGGGCAAGTTATGCATTTCAACATTTTAAGATGGAAACAGTTTCATAGAATAATTTAATTTACAAATACAGTTGTAAAAGGATCAAATGCATAATCAGCTATGATGATAAATAGTGGTGTCAGTGTATACAGTTACAGAAAGTGCACAAAGGACAGCCTCAGTTATAGAATAGGGGCATAGAATACATTACACCGATAAGATATAAAATATACAGAATATTAATATAAATTATTTACAAGAAAGGGCAAGAAAAGCTTAAACATCAAGCCCAAAAGGGCATCATATGAAGCTCAAACTGGAATTCCTATCCGGTGGATGAGGGTGTAACGAGGCCATTCCCCGTGGATGACAAGTTTATAGGAAACATTTCAATTCAAATTCAGCATTAAAACCATGAGGGGCCAGAGTTTTCAAATAGTGAATGTAGAAGTTCTCCCTTCTGGATAGGAGGTTGTCTAAATTGCCACCCCTTCTAGGGAGGGAGACATGTTCTATTCCTATATAACTCAAAGAGGAAATAGGATCATTCTCTTCTACAAAGTGCGCTGCTACTGCCAGGGTAGTTGTGGTTTTTACATAGATAGTGCTGCCATGTTCCACGATGCGGGTCTTTCCCACTGAGCAAAGACACGTCTAAAAGACGTCTTTTAGATGTCTTTTTTGTCTTTTTCGGACGTCCAAAGACATCCAATTAGGAGCCAGAATGAATGTTTTTTTTTTACATTCAGATATTGAACCCGTTTTGCACGTCCACAGACGTCTTAGAGGGGTCCAAGCCAGACGTTTGAATATTTAGGAGTCCAGCAGACATACAAATGGGGTTCTGGACTGACCGACGTTATAAAGACATGATCTCAACGTCTCCCTGATGTTGCGTGTTTGCTGGGTTAGTTCACGGCTAGTCTTACCTACATAAGAGGTCCCACAAGGACTTATGTGATTAAATATACAGTATCACTGACTTAGTATGGCAAATGATGACCCCTTTAATGGGAATGGACTGTGAGGGGTGCTTGAAGGTGCTGCAGGTGTGTGTAGTTACACTGGACGCAGACATGAGTGTGCGGGTCTTTTCTTCAGTCTGTCACCCGTTACACACCTCTCCAAGACCACGGTGTGCCTTTTCTTTTTTCTAAACTCCACTTTTCCACACAGCGCACCACCACTCACAACCTCAAGAGGGAGTAGAGCACTGTCAAAATGTAACCCAGATGTTCATACAGGTGTGGGACTGGTACTGTAGTAAGCCTGAACTGTTAACAACTACATGTACTGCAGAAAATGTCTCCACTCATGAGGCAAATGTGATCATTATTTTGACCGGTGAGCCTTTGGTTTACAGACAAAATAAATGTTGTAGACACACCTTAGGGTTTTTGGTCTATTGCCACTTTCTGTCATTGTGATTATAAAATATTTGCTGTCTTCCATGTTCGGGCTGTTGGTTAACTCAGTCAGGCATAGGGCTCAATCTCAGGGTTGTAGGTTTGAACCCCACACCAGCCACTGCTAAGCATTTCATTGTAGACAGAACCCATATTATTTACATATGGCAAATGTACAAGAGTTGTTATTTTTTATTATTATTTATCAGATCATAGTATGAATACAAAATGCTGATGTCTTATTTTCTCCTGATGTCATTCAGCCTGAGTCGGTGTAATCTCTCAGAGGGATGCTGTGAAGCGCTGGCCTCAGCTCTCATCTCCTCACATCTGAGAGACCTGGACCTGAGGCTCAATAACCTACAGGATTCAGGAGTGAAGCTGCTCTCTGCTGGACTGGAGAATCCACAGTGTAAACTGGAGAAACTGAGGTCAGTATTACTGAGCATATTCATCCTGTCATTGATTGTTTTTGAATGTCTCAGTACAACAGTAACATACATTTTATATCTCTTCCCTTAAAGTAGCATGTCGAGCATGGATACTCAGCTTAAGAAATAGGCTTTCAAACAAATATGTTTCACCAAACAGAGACTATCACTACAAATCAAGTACATCTGATCAGCCTAGTGCCCAATATCAAATCAGATGTACCTTTAATAACACTGATTAACATGTTTACGTTATCATAATCTGAAGACTAAAAACCATCTGATCTCTACATTAGAACATGTCTGAACAAAAGCAAGAATCCACACACTCAAGCTCTCAATGCAGGGTGATTTAATTGAATGGACGAACGTTTCGGCCTTGCGGCTTTTGTCAAAGTCATACAGCACCCATGGGTGATACACCTTAAATAGTGCATACCCCTGATTAACCAGTGACGTCAGGGGGCAGGTTATGCATTTCAACATTTTAAGATGGAAACAGTTTCATAGAATAATTAAATTTACAAATACAGTTGTAAAAAGATCAAATGCATAATGAGCTATAGTGATGAATAGTGGTGTCAGTGTATACACTTACAGAAAGGGCACAAAGGACAGCCTCAGTAATAGAATAGGGGCATAGAATACATTACACCGATAAGATATAAAATATACAGAATATTGATATGAATTAGTTACAAGAAAGGGCAAGAAAAGCTTAAACATCAAACCCAAAAGGGCATCATATGAAGCTCAAACTGTAAACTGGAGAAACTGAGGTCAGTATTACTGAGCATATTCATCCTGTCATTGATTGTGTTTGAATGTCTCAGTACAACAGTAACATACATTTTATATCTTAAAGTAACAAACATGATTGATTACATTAAATATGATGATTCATCAAACAGAGACTATCACCACAAATCAAGCACATCTGGTCAGCCAAATGCCCAATATGAAATAGGATTTACAGCTTTAATAACTCTGAGTGACATGTTTATGTTAGCAGAATCTGAAGACTGAAAGCCATCTGATCTCTACATTAGACCATGGTGCCCTGTCTTCAAATTTACTTCCGGGGTTTACGAATTTGTATCGGAGCTCGGAATTTGGTGCCCGAGACGCAGGGGCGGCGCATGCATTTGGCATACAAGGCAATTCAAGATCTTCCAACAATTTGAATTTTCCGCTAGCACCCCCCTCCTCCCCGCTCAACAACTTGTCGGGGGCGCACTATCGTTATTTTGCAGGCCCCCAGGATTCGAAATCTAAAGTGAAGCCCTATTGAACCGCGCCATCTTGGCAAATTTGTAGTCATTTGGCTATTTCCGGTGAATTTTGTACTCGCGTAGTTGTTCTTTTCTGTCCTACGCGTGTCCACGAACAAGTTCACGTTTATGTGAAATGCAATGAAATGAAAACCGGCTTGCTAACCTGTTTTTGTCAAATATATCCATTGGAGACATCATTTTTTTTATCCAGGCATTTTAGTTTTAACAGGTTAATTATAGCTGAACATGTTTTGTTTGCTAGTCGATGGCATTCATTCCGTTCGTGATAACGTTATTGCAGCCAGGCTAAATTCCTCCAGGGAGCCAGTGACAGGCGAGTTGAAAAGCTTCACTCCCCGCCAGCCGGAGCTTTGGCCGCAGCTACCGCATCTCGGATAACCCGCTGAGTTTGTGGCTGCTATTTCACATTCGCCCTTGATCAATCAAGATCATGATCACTCCAGTTTATCACCGTATCCCACTACCATTTCAATTATGCACCGGAACCCAACCTATATCTGAAAGATTGATTCATTATTACCATGGATCGGTATTGGGATTGATCAAGGGCGAGTGTGAAATAGTAGCCACGAACTCAGCGGGTTATCCGAGATGCGGTAGCAGCGGCCAAAGCTCCTGCTGGCGGGGAGTGAAGCTTTTCAACTCGCCTGTAACTGGCTCCCTGGAGGAATTTTACCTGGCTGCAATAACGTTATCGCGAACGGAATGAATACTACTGGCAAACTGAATCTACTAGCAAACAAAACATGTTCAGTATCAGGAGTTCAAACATACTCCAGGAGCTTGCTCGATTGCCTTGTTGAGAGGGGTCAGGGAAGAATTTTTACAGCTCACTTATCTGGCCCCCGGGTGATAACTGTTTTTTTTTTCATTTCATTCATTTCTCATTTATCAAAGAGCGTGTAAATCCAGGTGTAAAAGATGGCGTACGACGAAAACGAGAAAAGGTCGGACTGCCGCGTACGACGAGAATATTTACAGTACACGCTTTTCGGATCTATCAAACATGGCGTACACGCTGCTGCGCCGATTTCTCAATGATAAATCCCACGGTGTCGTAGAAGACAGCGGACGTGCACGGGCCTCATGTTCCGCCCTCTCCACGCCCACATTCAACCATATATGGTGTTGAAGAAGTTTTGATCTTAAGTCAAAAAAGGATTTGCCAAGGTTCGCACAAAAAGGTTCAGTCAGATTTATTAAGAAAACAATACGATTGCAAAAGGACCTCAGGATAAAACAGAGTGGTTCATCCGAAAGAAGTGAAGCCAAAGCTCGTCTGGCGCAGCCTTATATGTGCTCAATACAAGGATGTGACGCTAGCAGACATTTGGTTGGCTGACCCATCTATACACGTCATAATAAGGTGACGGACATCAAACAGTGGTCGAGGGATGCAAAGAAAAGCGCGGTACACTTTGAATATAGACAAAGGAACAATGGCCTGAGCCAGGACGGGAAGGTTTAGGTGTGAGGCCTTCCTGTCCTGGTGAGGATACAACGACAGGGGTGTCTGTCTTAACAAAGAAGTGGGGAAGACAGAGGTTCAGGAGGTGTTTGGAATTACAAGAGAGAGAGAGAACAAAGGTTTAAAGTGTTGAGAATAGCAAAAGGCAGGGGACTGGATCAATAGGTTTTAAGAACAAAAAGCTGAGATCTGAAAAGTCTTGAGGCCAGTTGTAAATTCTATGACAATGGTCAAAACTATGACAGTGCACAACGTGGTTTCCCGGAAGGAACCAACATAATATAGCGTGGAGCAAAGGCAAGACAATTACATTTTTGGAAAAACGCGGAAAGAAGATAAACTTTTCGGAGACGGAGGAAAAAAATCATCTTCGGAAGGTATTTGTACTAGCCTACCTTTGTCTGACTGCTCCTACAGTTTAGGTAGCCTACTGTATGTTTCGTGCATCCTGTATTTGGCGTAGGCTACACGGACATGCTGTATTATGTGGCTGTGAGGAAAGCAAATATTCCAAACATTCTGTGGTAGGCTATGATTGATTAAGGACCAAAAACAGGGAACGATAACACAGATGATCACTTCATGTTGTTAGACCACATTAAACATTTTCCCCTCTGGGAAATTAAGACTCTCATCTAAATCACCCGGTAAATCACACTTAAGCATTTATTTGGCTGCCAACAGAAAAAACATATCAAATGAATATGGCTACACAATGAAATGTTTAATGCATAATAAAGTTTACAGACAAACTCAAAGAAAATGACTGAAATTGTTTCTCCAGACTCTGACGTGGGGTGGGACTCAGAGGAGCGGGAGTCTGCAGTGGTCCTTGACCTGACAGTCGTGCCCCCGCCGGTTGCAGCCTCCACCTCCAGCGCCACGACCTCCAGTGCCTCCAGCGCGCCGGCCTCCACCTCCAGTGCCATCTCCACCTCTAGCGCCTCCGTCTCCGTCTCCACCACCCACGCCTCCACCTCCGGCTGCCAGCGTCCCTGCCTCAAGGGTCCCTGAGGGAAACCGTCTGGGCTTCCTCTCAGACGCTGTGCTGGAGGCCCAGACGGGGACCCTAGAGGCCTAGAGGGACATGGCAGAAGGGATTGGGGGCAGTTGTGCAGCAGTTGGTGGAGGTCACCACACTACACCACCAGAGCCAACAGGACATCCTCACTGCACTTCCTTCCCTCACACATGCTGTCACGGACCTCACACAGTCACTCACTACCACACTCACGGACCTCACACATTCACTCACAAACGCACTCACACACCTCACACAGTCACTCACCAACAGACAATAAAATGGTAACAATGTGAACCTTACTTGTTTGTGTCTTCATAGCTGGCGTATGACCTCAGCGCGGGCGCTTTGGCCCCGCAGGTAACCCTCATGACGGGGAGGGGGCTGAGGGCTTGGGTCCTCATTTTGTGGTGGGGTCTTGACTGGTTCTCATTCTTATCAGCTTTGAATATGTATCTTGGCAAACATAACACAGGATGATGCACAAGGAGGGGACAGATACCTAGTGAAAGTACTATTGGTTGCTAGTAAAAAGACAATAACGAGGGCTTGGTATAAGGTGGAACCCCCAACCAAGGAGCAGTGGCTGGGTGTTGTGGAGGAGATTTATGCTATGGAGAAGTTCACGCATGCATTGAGGATGCAGGAAGGAAAGTTTGAAGGGAGATGGGAAAAATGGATGGATTATAGAAGGAAGTGTGATGATACCACTAATATTGAAATTGTAATATTTGAGTAAGAGAAAATAGCTGCATTGTGACTTGATGGAAGTAGCCATAAGCTGTTATTGTTAGTTTTTATTGTTTTTTGTTTTATTGTATTGTCGTTGTATGGATGGAAAATGCTAAAAAAGATTAAAAAAGAATATGTATCTTGGCATATGCACTCACCAACAAGACAGCCGTCACGCGCAGCGCCTGCCTCCAGTCTAGCCCCTACCCTGCTGTGCGCCAGGATGAATGAGTCATGCGTGGAGCCAGGCCACCGTGCCACTACACTTGTGATGAGCATGTCGGCGTCACATATGATTTGGGTATTTATAGTGTGCACATTTTTGCGATTCACAGACGTATTCATTCACTGATGGTGCCCTTATCAATATGTGGGTGCAGTCGCCATCGCCGTCACCTCTTTGGAGTTCTATCTCGGCCAGTAGGCCGAGTAGCGCCGGATTCATTTAGGCTCGCAATACGCACAGGAGGACTGTCATTTACATGCTTACCAAACAGCAAACGGGTCCACATGATCACATATTAATGACAATCTAATTGGTCAACTATTGCCATTTGATGGAGTGCCTGCATTAGGTGTGTGACAGAAAGGTTTGGGACAGCGCATAAGTTCAGTTTGGGGAACAAATTCATATCGGACCATCAATTATCTGTATTACTCTCATGTAGTAATCATTTTATTAAGAATAATGAATAAACTTCACTTTAGGTGGAACTGTGTTAACTTAATGAGTTTAACAGCTGTCCTGTCCTGAGTCAGCATTCCTTTGTCCCTGAGTCAATAAAGATAGTAGATGGTTGTCTTGGAAGTCAGTTAGGCTACAGTTTGCAACGCGATTCTAGGAGGACACAGGAAGACCCAAAATAGCCCCATGTCCGAGGGGGGCAGAACATCAGTTGACCGTTTGTGACCATGTTTGTATTCCTTGTATGCAAATTTGTTTGTCATCTGATATTTGGCCTGAAGCCAAGATATAAGCTCGCCGCCTCGTAAGAGAAAGTAGTATTGCCGAAGATTCGACCCTGTGGTAGGCATGCTCAATAAAGTGATGATTCGACATTTTTGGCCTCCTTGAAGTTCTGTTCCACAAGACGATGATGCATTTGAAATACACTGCACCGGTTAGACGACATGGTCTTGCATTGAGATAGGCTACATGTTTGTGCTGAATTGCGCTATTAGCCTACATGATTGTGCGTTTATAAACTCTCACTCTTCCCCTCTCCATCAAACATTGTAAATCACCGACGCACCACCAGCGTCGCCAGTTCCCCCTGTGTTCAAAAAGGGTGCAAAAACCCGTCTAAATCGGTACGCCGAGTCGAGAGGTGTCGTACAAAAGCGTGTGAAAAGGCGACTAAATATACACCCTTTTGGGTTGATAGATCGCGCTGTGGGGGGGGATGAAGCCGTACGCCTGAAATCGCGGAAAAGACCGTGTAAAAAAAGGCGTACCTCACTGATAAATGAGGCCCCAGGATAAAAAAAAGAATGTCTCCACATGACAAAAACAGGTTAAAGTCGCACTGAAATGAAAAAAGCATTCTGTCCCATTTTGGTTCACATAATTGGTCATATTGTTCACCTATTCAACGATGTATGCCAAAAAATTTACAAAATTCTACTTTTGTTGTAATCTTATATCAAAGTATATAATTTCTTACTTCCTGGAAAACGGTAGGTCACGTGCAATGACGACAACAGGTACCTTAGATTTTAGGACAATAATCGCACGACATCCACCCGTCAATCAACTCTATCCATCTATCGAATCTGTCTAAAGTTCTTAAAACCCGTCCACGTGTCAATGTTCCAATCAAATTCCTCTAAACATATGTCCCACCCTCATAGCTTGTTTGCGTCGGAAATACATAAAACTACGGAAGTTAGATGATCTCAAACGTCCGTTTCAGTGTGACTTTAATATGCAAGCCGGTTTTCATTGCTAAATCAAAGCGGGGAGAGCCGGGAACGTGCGTCTACATTTCGTGAACTTGTTCGTGGACGCGCATAGGCCAGAAAAGCACAACTGCGCAAGTACAAAAGTCACCAGAAAGCCAGAAAAGCACAACTGCGCAAGTACAAAAGTCACCGGAAATAGTCAAATGACTACAAATTTGCCAAGATGGCGCGGTTCAATAGGGCTTCATTTGTGATTGTGGTCAGTGAATGGAGTGACTGTATCCAGTTCTATTAATACATCCATGTTATTTTGCCTAGGGCGGCCAATCGCCTTCCACCGGGCCTGCCGAGACGGCCTCACATCCAAGTTGAATGCGTTCCAGAAACAAAACGCAAAACCCTCACTTTCGCCCAATCTTTGTAGTTCTAGGCAAGCTAGCTATTTTTAGCCATTGTTAGCAATACTGTTATTTTGCGTATTTGACTTAACAGACACCCTGTCTTGACCCGACGTCAGTTACTGAGGTAGACACTGTAGAATATGTTCGTAATAATATTAGGCTACATCCGGAGAAAAAAATTGTTTGAGAACAAGGTAATAATAACAATAAAACATTATTTGTATAGTACATTTTATACAGATAAATTCAGCTCAAATTGCTTTACAACAGAACATTTAAATTAAAGAATGGAAATGTAATGATGCAATGATCAGGCTTGTCTTCATTCGTAGACTATAGGAGAAATACACTGTGAGCCCAGCCTGCTTAATCTGCTCAAAGACGCCACCTGGCAGTGGTGCATCACAAAAATGAAATAACACCCATCTGAAATCCCACGAGATTTCCAAATGGATTTCCCTGTTAAATACCGCAATGGTGAAATGCTGCAGGATGGATAATTTCTAACTACCCCCAAATGTAGCTGCATCCTCCCCTCTTCCCTCCAGAATGAGTCAGTCTGTTTCTAACATCATTATATGAATTGTCTGCAGGACAGGCTCATCTGGCGTATTGCGTCATCTTATCCAAGTAATTAAAAAAATAAAGTTGACATTCTTCATTTTTATATTTTGTATGAAAAACAATAATGATCCTTCTTTAGTCTGTCAAGGTGTAGCATCACAGAGGAAGGCCTGCATTCTCTGGCCTCAGCACTGAGGTCAAACCCCTCCCACCTGAGAAAGCTGGATCTGGGTCTCAACCCAAGATTATCAAGAGCAACAGAGCTCTCTGATTTACTGGCAGAGATTTACTGGTTAAACTGGAAGTCACACTGTAGATATGTGAGAAATACTGAATCTCTGCTTTGATTATCAGTTTTGATCTATGACATCTAGACATGTAACAAAACCATTAGCAGACTCAGACTAACAATTCACATTTAACAATGAGATTAAAACTCCCCTCTATCACAGCAGCTGACACTCATAGGGACCCCCGTCCGTGAGTCCTGATACCCCCTCTGACTGTCTGACTGACTGCTGGAGGCCCTCAGTGACCAGGAACAGCTCCTCCCTCCTCTGACTGACTGCTGGAGGCCCTCAGTGACCAGGAACAGCACCTCCCCCAGATTAGAGTTAATGTAAAATAAATTAACTCTTGTCAATGTCATGATCACGACTGCAAATGTATGATAAGAAATGCAAACAAAGAGTCATTCTTTGTTACTGTTTCTGTTATTTACTAATGTATCAATATTAATATACAGATATGAGCGTTGATCTTTGAACAGATATGAGCGTCTTTGAGAATGCTAGGATGTTTATACTCATTTACAGATATCAGCGATCAGCGTTGATCTTTGAGAATGCTAGGATGTTTATATTCATGTTCAGATATCAGTGTGGATCTTTGAGAATGCTAGGATGTTCATATTCATATACAGATATGTTGATCTTTGAGAATGCTAGGATGTTTATATTCATATACCGATATGTTGATCTTTGAGAATGCTAGGATGTAGCCTATATATTCATGTTCAGATATCAGTGTTGATCTTTGAGAAAGCTAGGAACAAGGTACAATAGACATTAACCCTATAAAATAGGGAGAAATACACTGTACAAGGTTATAGGTAAACAGCTCATTTCCACCTGCAGTCCCTGGGCAAATAAATATACAGTCTTAAAAATAGTGGGGAAAATAGTATAGGAGAGTTACATAAAATAGAAGGAATACAAAAGGTTAGAAGCCTATAGCAGAAATTTCCAGACCGGTCGCCTCCTCTTTACGTGTGTATGGACACGCTTCTGCAAGTCACTTATACGTGTTCATTGACACATATCTCACAGATGCGAATGTTCTTAATATGTGAGTCGTAGCTAAATTTGCTATCTTAAAATTATTTTTTGAAGCAGATATTTACCACATTATTGAATTAACGTTATATGTGTGGTTTAGGAAACTCCGCAACCTATAGAGAAAGCATTAACGTCTGCTCAATTTGGCTGGCTGGAAGAGTAACGTTAGCTAGCTAGGCTAATATTTAGCTAGCACGACCGGTCACTAGCTAGCTAGCTAACGTTAGCCAACTAGCAAATGTCTTCATGAACATTTGTATTATATAGCTAGGCTAGCCCTTTGGTGTTAAATATTGTTATACTAGTTAGCTAATTACATTTGATGATCATTAGTGTACTGTACGTTAGTGCACTTAGCTAGCCCAGGGCTAGTCCCTCTCGGTCCTGCGTTGGACGAGCTAGCTAAAGCTCTCGAGTCTAGCTAACGTTAGAGGGGCTAGCCCAGGCAGAGACCAGCTAACGTTAAAACATTTGAACTGTGCTAGTGTGAAAGCGTTCACACTAGAACATTCCAGAGGGTGAACCACGACATTAGCCCAGGACTTGCTGACCCTGCGCCGGAGCAGTAGTTTGTTGGGTTATCCCCCGAAAATCGATTAACACGTGGCTAAAAAGTGCCAGTGTGGCTAAATTAACCCAGGGTTAACTCTTAAGCTAGGACCAGGGATAGCCCTAGGCTAAGAGTATGCAGTGTGAAAATGTTATAATAGAACAGTAAGTCAGCATTAGAAATATAATTATAATAGCTACTTAGTCAGGCATTTAACCTATAGACTGCTGGACCCTTTAATAGACAGTTGGCCCAGCCAACCTCACTGCTCCTCCAACTGACTGTGTGTGTGTTGTGACAACCTCAGCCACGGACGAGGCACAGCGATCTGATCACCGTGCTTCAGCACCAAGGCCACTGACCCGCGCACCGTGGCACGCACAGGAGACCCAAACCCAACTCCAGCACTGAGACCACCTGTGGCCACTTTCCCCATGAGAGAGGAAGACACGCAGCACCACGCTTGCCTCTAATCCGAGGCTGATGAGGCCTGGGATGAAGGAGAGCCGGAGAAAACCAGACATTTGAACCTTTTTTGAATAAATACCCATACCGGGCTTAAAGGGCAATGCTCGTTTTTGACAACCTGGACCTTATTTACGACATATTATAAGAAGTTTGACTCACCGAGATCACTTTTGTGTAGTTAGGAGGCCTGTAGAAGAAATTTAAAATCCAGCGCGAGCCAGTATATCCATGTAATGACGGTGATCGGGGCACCGAGAATGCAGTTTCTCAAAATCTATTTTCGGCCGCTAAACGGTTGTTTTCATCAATCAGATTGGATGAATCACTCACACACCTCACACAGTCACCCACCAACAGACAATAAAATGGTAGAAATGTGAACCTTACTTGTTTGTGTCTTCATAGCTGGCGCATGACCTCAGTGTGGGCCCTTTGGCCCCGCTGGTAAACCTCATGACGGGGAGGGGGCTGAGGGCTTGGGTCCTCATTTTGTGGTGGGGTCTTGACTGGTTCTCATTCTTATCAGCTTTGAATATACATCTTGGCAAACATAACAGAATGATGTACAAGGAGGGGACAGATACCCAGTGAAAGTACTATTGGTTGCTAGTAAAAAGACAATAATGAGGGCTTGGTATAAGGTGGAACCCCCAACCAAGGAGCAGTGGTGGGTGTTGTGGAGGAGATTTATTATTTATGCATTGAGGATGCAGGAAGGAAAGTTTGAAGGGAGATGGGAAAAATTGATGGATTATAGAAGGAAGTGTGATGATACCACTAATATTAAAATTGTCATATTTGAGTAAGAAAAAAAAGCTGCATGGATGGAAGTACCCATAAGCTGTTATTGTAAGTTTTTATGTTTTATTGTATTGTCGTTGTATGGATGGAAAATGCTAATAAAGATTAAAGTAAATAAGACAAAGAATATGTATCTTGGCTATGCACACACCAACAAGCCAGCCGTCACGCGCAGCGCCTGCCTCCAGTCTAGCCCCTACCCTGCTGTGCGCCAGGATGAATGAGTCATGCGTGGAGCCAGGCCACCGTGCCACCACTTGTGATGAGCATGTCGGCGTCACATATGATTTGGGTATTTATAGTGTGCACATTTTAGCGATTCACATAGACGTATTCATTCACTGATGGTGCCCTTATGTGGGTGCAGTCGCCATCGCCGTCACCTCTTTGGAGTTCTATCTCGGCCAGTAGGCCGAGTAGCGCCGGATTCATTTAGGCTCGCATTACGCACAGGAGGACTGTCATTTATATGCTTACCAAACAGCAAACAGGTCCACATGATCACGTATTAATGACAATCTAATTGGTCAATTATTGCCGTTTGATGGAGTGCCTGCATTAGGTGTGTGAGGACATATTGCGCATAGGTTAAGTTTGGGGAACAAATCCAAATCGGACCATTAATGAGCCGGTTAGAGGACACGATCTTGCATTGCGATATGTTTGTGCTGAATTGGGCTATTAGCCTACATGATTGTGCGTTCATAAACTCTCGCTCTCCTTCTCTCCATCAAACATTGTAATTCACCGACGCACCACCTGTGTCGCCAGTTCCCCCTGTGTTCAAAAAGGACGTAAAAACCTGTGTAATGGATTTTAACTGATCTAGTCAAAAAAGGATTTACCAAGATTCGCTCAAAACAGGTTAAGTCTGGTTTATTGAGAAAACATACGAGTGCAAGGACTTCCGGACAAGCACATGAGTGGTTCATCCAAAGAAGTGCCGCCTCCTGATCTTGTGCTGCCTTATATTCAAGCAAAACACAGGTACGGTCCTTCCAGGATGTGATTGGCTAACCCATTGTACGTCATATGAAATGGCAGGCGTGGTCGAGAATACAGACACGTGACATGCGAAAAGGCGGTCATTTCTTGCAGACAAAGGGACAAAGGATGGTTATTCTGGAGTAGACAGAGTTCTAGGTGTGTGGACCTCCTGGAGGTCATCCTGTAGGTTAGCACAGCTATGTGAACGGTTGAGGGAGGTGGTGAATTACAAAAGGAGAGAGAGGACAAAGGTTTAAGGTGTTTGGAATAGAAAGGTCTTGAGGCCAGTTGTAAATTCTATGACAGCCCACTCTCACCACCTGAGGTCTGCTCTTCAGTAACTTGAGAATCTATCTGCACAGAGGGGTTTTAAAGGTACCCAACGAAACGTGAATCAAAACAATCCGTTCTTTGCTTATTTTCGAAATTCCTCTATTATATGGTTCCTTGTAGTCTAATAAACGTGTTGAATCACTTGAATGTCTTTCCTACCTTGTAATTTCTTTGCAAAATTATATTTAGCTAATGTTTTGAAAACAACAAAGATGTGTGAAACGTCACTATTATGTGCTCCGCGTATTGACGTAATGACGTAGTACGCGATTTTCGGGGACCACCTTCATAAATTTGCTCTAGAGCGCATACTAGTGGTCAAAAACTACATTGGGTACCTTTAATTACCAGGGGCCGGTTGCTTGTTGCTACTTGTTACTAAGTGGTGACTAGCTGTAGTCATAGCCTAAGTGTTGACTAACTCGAGATTTAGTCACTACTAAATTAAAATGGGTTGCACCACTCACGACTAGTTCTTAGTAACAACTAAATATTTACACCACCCTAGGAGGTGGTGTAAGTGATGACTAGTGCGAGGAATGTTAATCAATAATAAATCAATAAACGCCTGTGACTAATATCTGTTTATGTTGCCATGGCAAAGTAGCTAACATTATATGCTTATACAGCTATAGCTATATACAAACAATAAACCAAACCAACCAAGAGAGAGAGGGTTCTCAGGGACCGTCTAAACCCGTTAGATTTATATGACGAGGTCGATCTGCATGCCCGCAATCGGTTCCAACAGGACCAGACTTGGGTCATCACCGGAGTGGTAGCCAATGACATAGAGCATCCAACCAAAAGGAACGGAGCTCTGCCTGCTGCCCTTCAAGTCTGCGTGGTACTGCAATACTACGCTACCGGCTATGAAATATGAAAATGTGTTTTTTGTGGTACGTTGATGTTGTAACTGCATTTTAGCTGGTTGAAAATATGGCGAAAACATGTCTTGGACGTTCAGACCAATTATCACCGAGATGTCTCCTAGAAATCAATGTTGAAAAGACGTATAGTGCTCACTGGGTTCTCTTCTCGTAAGGGTGATCACTTCCTTGTTTACATTTTTACTTGCTTGCCAATTGGCTATTTGGATCCTGCCATCACAGTTGTGCCACGATATATGTTTTAGTAACTAGTTAGTAGTTAAGACAACGCTTAAGTTGTGCAACTGAAATTAGATACCGACTAGTATGCGACTAGCTAGTCGCAACTAAGGGTTTAGTCAGGGTTTAGGCGTGACTAAATGCTTGGACTTAGTCACAAGATACAACAAACTGGTGCAACCCCCCAGTCCAGGTCCATGAGTCTGCTGAAGAATATGGGGGTGGTTATGTTATTGAAAACTTAAGAAGCTGTCAAATTACTGTTGCTTCTACGTCCAGTATGTTTGTGGACAAATAGATGACCGGAAAATGCACGGCGATGTCAAAGGGCATTCCAAACTAGCGTTATTTTGAGTGCTTACTCCCTATGACCGTCACAGGGCGTAGGGATGAGCTCTTCGGTTTGAAATATAGCCATTATCTGTAGTGTACATAAATATTGAAAATACATACCAGGTCTTGCAAGGGCGCCAGCGCACCAACACCAGTTCTTGGTCCTTTAAGATAACATGAAAAAGAAGAATCATTATTGCTGAGAAATCAAATTAACATTACAGCCACAAATATCTGCGATGGTTTCGTCTGTACATCTTAAGGGGAGACACCCCAGGTGAATAGGAAAAAAAAAATCCTTAATAGGTATCACCATCAAACTCCCCCAGTTTGTTAGGTACATTAAGGAGCATCTTTTTTGTATTACAAGTTTTCTGAAATCTTATGGATAAATATGCAAATAAGCCATTATATGCGCTAAATATGCGCTAATTTGCATAATTTCGGGAAATCCATTTTTTTAACTGCTTCAAGCCAGATTCAAAATTCTTGTTTCATTTTGTTCACATATCCCTATTCAAACTTTGTCCAAGGGGGATTTTTGATATCTCTTTTCTTCACTTCAGAAATCAGAAAATACTGTCAACAGTCATAAAAAGACCAATTTTCGCCATGTTTTAGGGATAAACTGTTATATAAATCAGGCTATGAATGAAATTTTAAAAATCCCCCTTGGACAAACTCTCAGAATATGGATTGGAACAAAACTGGAAAGTTAGGTGTATGTAGGTGCTACTCAAGTGGTGGTTTTGATGTCCCTAAGATGAGAAATAACTCATTTTGAGAAAACGGGCTTTGAAAATTTGTATTGGAAAAAACCATACATTTGCATTGTAAACCAATATTTACAAACACAATATCCAATCACATCATTAGTAACAACATTACTGAACATCTGAAAACACATAGAAACTGAAAACTGAATAACACAGCATGTTGTGGATTCAAAATAGTCCAGGAGTAGACATTTTGTATAGAGAAGTAAGACCTGTTTAGTTGGAAGCCCACTCACCACGTCAAGGTACAGCCCACGAGTGGGATGTTAGTAAGACGAGACTAGAGACGAGACAATGTTAGTAGGGAAGAGAACATTCCCTTTTAGAAAGCTTGTATTATTTTGTTAAACAGATCATGGACAAAGATAGACACATTTGACGAGGACATGCATGAGAAAACAGATTATCTAGCTTTTTGTGTTTTTTTAAGCGTTTTACATGGAGAAAACATGAATGAATGAATGAACATGAAGAGTAAGCTGATTCATAAATACACAGGACAAGATGTGGTAAACAATGCAGGGTAAACACCAATAGAAGCTAAATATAGATTGCCAAACAAACAAGTGATATAACCATCGTCAAAAGCAACACCATAGGAGACATCAAGCTACGCCGTCATAGGTCTACAGAGTCACTCCTCAGATGGCACCACACTAGCTATCAACAAAACTGTTCTAGGCAGCTGGTTTGTAGAACCCACTCAGCTGCAGTTCACAAAACTGTTCTAAGCAGCTGGTCTGTAGAACCCACTCAGCTGCAGTCCCCAAAACTGTCCTAAAACCACAATATGTTCCTGGTGCGCATGGGGTTGTCATCAGTGAAGCGGACTACCCCATATTGCCGCCTTCATGTTGTCCACTGAACGCTGGTTATTGAGAATTATTGTAATAATTCTCAATAACTGTAATAATTTTGTAACATTTTGCATTTATTGGCAGTCAGCTTACCTACCTCTGGGTCCACATCTGCATATGCCTGCCTAATCTGCTCTCTGCTTCTGTGAAAGGACTCCAGACCTCTCTCTATTTCAGCAACTGAAATTAAAACAGTTTATTTGGTCAGTTTATGGATGCATGTAGATATGCCACAGGTAGAGAGACTACTGTGCATATGTATAGGCTTCTGATATTGGCTAGAGAGAGAGAGAGAGAGAGGGAACACGTTTCAATAGCCTACCTGTCACCCTCTTGTCATGTTTCTGATACGTTTTCAGATGAAGCCCTGGGATCCAACACTTTACTAATCTTTTGGAGAGCTGCATACCCCAACCCTAACTCGTGCGCTAAGAGGACCATCCTCACATTGACATCAAATGCAACATCATTCCTAGTTGTATCATGAAGCCGAGTCGATGTGTAGACACTTTTGCGATAGCCATTTCTCACAAAGACTGCAGAGCAAAGTACTACAGAACCCACTATTCTGAGGATCTATGTTAATTTTAATACCAGTCCCTGCACAATTAGGACAAATCAACCCAGTTATCAGCTCATTCAAACGCGCCGCATCTCTCTGCTGCTCACTGGACATGCTAACGCTAGCCTCATCTCCCTGCTGCTGACTGGACATGCTAGCACCGGCTAATGACAACTTGCGCGAATAGGCACTTTATATCTCATAAATGTAAACATTTCCATTTAGTTTCTCATGTTTTCTGTTCAACCTTGCGGGCAAACACTGTTGTCGTTGTTGCTTATTACATTTAGAACGCTTTACAGACGGCATTATTTGGATTAGATATAAGGAAGTGGAAACGTGTCACATGACGCGCTGAACCAATCACGTTCTCAGAAATCAACAACAGCCAATGAGATTTCACGGTTAGCATCAAACCCGCCTTTGTATTTCCACGATTGGTTGCTGATACAAATGAAACTATCAGGTTTGGTTGCGATAACATTGTGCACGAGAGCCAGATCTTTCAAACGATACCCGGATGACCGGATCCAGACGAAAGAAACGCTGCGAGACGTTCCGAAAAAAGGCTAACTTTTGGTGATTTTAGGAAGAATCTACAGACGCAAACAGACTAAATGAAGTAAAATAAACATCTAAATGCGTATTTTTGATGTTTTATTTCCACTAGTATGAAAGAAGACATGTTATGGAAGCAAACTAGCACAAAATCTCAAATTTGACCAGGGCGTTGAAAAACGATGTTTTCACCTACCGTGTCTCCCCTTAAATTCAATCAATTCAAAATCAATTAAACAATTTCTAACAAAACAGAAAAAAATGCTTTGGTGATGTCATAGAATTTACAATTGGCCTCAAGACCTTTCTATTCCAAACACCTTAAACCTTTGTCCAACCGTTCACATAGCTGTGCTAACCTACAGAATGGCCTCCAGGAGGCCATACACCTAGAAATCTGTCTACACCAGAATAACCATCCTTTGTCCCTTTGTCTCCAAGAAATTGCCGCCTTTTCCCATGTCACATGTCTGTATTCTCGGCCACGCCTGCCATTTCATATGACGTACAATGGATTAGCAAATAACATCCTGGAAGCGCCGTACCTGTGTTTTGCTTGAATATAAGGCAGCACAAGATCAGGAGGCTTCACTTCTCTCTGATGAACCACTCTGTGTTTTATCTTGAGGTCCTTTTGCAATCCTATTGTTTTCTTAATAAATCTGACTGAACCTTTTTGTGCGAACCTTGGCAAATCCTTTATTTTTGACTTAAGATCAAAACTTCTTCAACAATTTGGCGACGCGGAACGGGATCGGCTGCTGTGAGGTTCGCCTGGAGTGGGCGACGAGGACGCAGACATGCGGAGCAGTAGCGAGCTCTGGAAAATCTTCTCTCTTTGCGTCTATTCGTATTGGTTTGGAGAAGTCCGCCTCGTTGGTTTTACTCGGCTAAGCTCACGGTACGTTGAAAAACGAATCCTTTTATGCTTGGTATTTGCCTTGGTTTCGTTTCAGATTGTGTTGGTCTGGATTGTTGAAAACAAAAGCCCGGGGTGGTTTTGGTGACGATCTAAGTAGTTCTAACTCAACAATAGTGATATATGATATTGCATTGTTCTTTGACTTCTTCCTTGTTTCGTTACTAGGGGTTTTGCTTGTCAGCAGAAGTGTGATTTTGGTCTTGTGACTCATTTGTTCCCCTGCAGTTGATGTACAGTTTAGGTTGTTTATCGGGTGCAGTTTAGAACGGTTAAGTTGGTGTTGAGTCAATGCGCCAAAGTTGGCACAGAACGGGCTTCCCCTTTGGCCGGTCGCGGGTGTGATTCAAACCGCAAGCCGTTGTGTGTTTCTCAACGAAGGTAGCTACTGGGAGTGATTGGTGTTTCCAATCCGCGTTTCTTGGAGAAACGTTTTCCCCTTTATCCCGGGTGGTTGGTGCTTCCAACCAAGAGGCTGTGTTTCAGCCGGGCAGGCATATGTTTTTTGCTTGTTTTAACGTGGGCTTTTGTTCGTCCTTTGTGTTCTGTGTCCCTGCACGGGGTTGTTCGTCTTTGTTGTTTACTGTTGGAGTTTCGGCTCTGTCTTGTATGTGTTGTTAAGCGCGCCTATATTTATCCAGGTAAAAGTATTGTTTATTTTTTCCGACACTGTTTTTGAGGGCCGTAAATCGTAACTGCTAGTGAGTAGTCTGAGAGACGTTCATCTCTGTGTTACGTAGGAGTGTGGGAGAGTGTCCTTTGTTGTTGTTTTTTTCGTAGGGTATTCTTGTGCATTATGGGTTCCACTACTAGCTCACCGCTTGATATTCTCAAATAGTCTGGTCCAGCTAAGATTGTTGCTCTAAAGCATTCTGCTAGTGCCTGTTGGCAGATTCCTCTATGGAATAAGCATAGCAGTTTTCCGTCTCCATCTGGTACGCTTAGCGTTAAAGCTTTGGCCAACGTAAGAGCTCAACTAGAAGCGTTTGAGAAGACTAAGTTGTGGAGGAAAAGTGGTAATGCCATCGATTGGGCTGCGTTTAAAATTTGGGAGTCAGTAGCGCGGGAAGGGTTTTTGAGGTCAGAGAAAAGAGACAAAGAAACTGTACAGCCGACGGCGTCTCCGCCGCTTCCCCCATCGAATCACTCTGACCTAGATTTTTCCCCCTCGACTGGTTGCTCCGTGATCACACCACCTAACCAGGCTGTTGTTCTCCCCCCTTTTCATGCTCCCGCCATTATTAGCCACGTCCCTTCTCTCTCTGCCGTATCCCCTCCTAGTATTGCCTCTGCGCCAACCGATCCTTCTTCCCCGGCCATGCAGGCGCCTCCGAAATACGAATTAAGCGCGCCCCTTTCTCCCGACCGACCTGTACTTCCAGGTCCACCCTCTTCTCCCGTCCATGCTATCGCATCTTCTACGAGATATTACACTAAACAAGAACAGATAAGGAAGGGAGAATTGGCTAGGGCTATATCTGAGGCTAAGTTTAATTTGAAACAACAGCTAATGAATAACACTCTTACTTCTTTGTCCGACCAAGTTAGGTTGACGTGCCACATCTGGGAGTCAACTTCTCTCGCGGAAATTGTCGACCATTTCCGCTATGCGGAACGTCTCCGTGATCACATTCAACAACGTGATTTGCAAGAGGCGAGAGCGCGTGTAGCAAAATTGCAAGCTGCTCAGTTACAACAGCTGGACAATCAAACTTCTGGTGCGAGGTGGAACCAACAACGACCAGAGTGGCGACAGAGAAACAATAGGAAGCGTTCTGGTAGGGTTAGGCGAGGAAAAAGGTATAATCGAAGTGAAGACAGAGACGATTCATGCTTCCATTGTGGTCAGTATGGCCACTGGATTAGAGAATGTCACAGCTACCGCAGGCAAAATGAGAGGGAGAATCCTGCAACCTGGGGTCCAGCGCCACCTGCTGGGGTTCCCTTGAACAACCCACAAGGTAGATTTTAACTAGCCAATATAGACCCATTTTTTTTAAGGTAAATAAACAGGAAAAGACAGATGTAGCTGAGGACGTAAGGTTTATACATGATAGTGGGAGGATAGATAATGTTTGCCAGTGTCTTAATCTGCATGCAGCATCTCCTAACAACCCAATTATATATTTTTAATGTTTATGTTAAATATCTCATGTTTATAGTTTGAGGCACATTCATCGGGTCTGAGTGTTTTTCTGAGTGTTTTTACAGACGACTGTCGTTCGGGGAGTGACGGGTGAATGCCTAACCAGGAGACGGGCACGGGACCGGAGGTGGAGATGGAGGTTACTGGCCTGCTTCCCTACAGATGGGCGACACCTGTGGTTCGTGGGATGCAGGGCCAACGCCATGTCACCGACTCACCGTGAGCGACAGATAAGTATGACATAGGAAAGAGACCATTTTGTCCGAAGCGTGCCCAATACTCTGCCCTCAAATGCAGAAGAGGGAAGTTTTGGATAATTTATATTTTGTTAATTGTAAATGAAGCGAGTTCATTTTAGTGTTATTTTATTTGAGTAATGCATTTTTTCCCCCATCTCTGTTTTATCCTGATTTCAGGGAATTTTCGTTTTCACCCTTAGGGGGTGTTGTTTTGTTGAGACGAGAATGTTTTTATTTATTTTTTATTTCATAAAATGGCGAGAGAAATTCTAAGAGCAAAATCCAATTGCCTTGATCACGACTGGGGACTGGGCATGTTAAAGCAATTCTTACACTGCCCCTGATGTCACTGTAGGCTACTGCAGAGCCTAGATCCCTGCTACTGTCCGATTCGGTAAATGGACAAAAGCTAGGTCCCCACTGACAAACTACATAGACTGACGAGCCCGACTGGCTCTAACGACACTTGAACAGACACCCTGTTTAAGTTTTCCTGACTGACTAACACCATTTTCCCCAAAGCAGGATCATCTCCTGCCAGGAAGAGGAGATGATAGAATGTGACTTGCACTTATCGATGTTTCTGAGTATCTTCAACAGACTGCTGATAACCTACCTGACCAAAGAGAGCTTCCTGACCAAAGAGGAGCTTCCTGACCAAAGAGGGGCTTCCTGACCAAAGAGGGGAACAGGGAAACCACACCAGACCAGAGGACTCTCCTCTTGCTCTCCTGTTTTGTCTATGCTGTCTCTCTCATCTGTGGATTCACAGGTCTCTCCTCCCATGTCTCTCAAAGACATTGCCGACCTGCCCCGTATGAAGTCCCCACTAAGGGAAGGCAACCATTCCGGACGCCAGAGAGGGCTTCTTCTTATCATCTTCAACCAGGCCATTGGGTCCTGATCCGCGACCTGGGGCCGTACCAGATTCAACTCACCACGCAGACAGCTGCCAGAGTAGCTGAAAGAACTTCGTGGGTCCATGAGGGCCGTTGCATCCCAGACCAGGGAGCAGACGAGCAGCCTGAGAAGAAGAGGCCAGAAGACATGGAAGAGAAGTAGAAGTAGCGGGGTGAACCTACCCATCAAAGATGGAACAATCAGGACCATGGCATTCAGGCCTGTGTGGAATAGCTGTCAAAAGTAGCTGAGAGGACGGTCCATGCAGCCGAACCAGAGATCTCAGAACCAGTCACCGCCACACTGCCCTCTCCTCTGATGAGCAATCGGAGAGTGACCTTGCTGGTCACCTCCACACTGTCCTCTCCTCTGATGAGCAATCGGAGAGTGACCTTGCCGGTCACCTCCTTCTCGTGGTCGTTGTTATGACAACGTGAACATGCTCAACAGCAATGACTGCCCCACATAAACACGCACACACTGGAACCTACATTGGACATTCAGAGACGCAAACATGGAAGCTATGATACAGAAGAGGAAATTACATTCGATTGTACACAACAGGAGTGAATGAACTTTGAAATTATCTTGAAAAAATATCATATTTGTTTAGAAGAGTTACAATGGTTGAAACATGAGTTGATAAATGAGTTTGAAGAGTTTCTTTGGGTTTTTCCTCTAAATTGACCAAGAGGTTTTTTGCCTTTTTTTACATTAGTACCCATGTCATATTCATGTTTCTGTCAAACTTTAAATCAAGGTTTTTGGTGAATGGTTGTCCACTTTTAGACTAGTAATCATGTCATCTTTTTTACCTTGTTTCCTGTCAAATTTCTGAAACAAGGGAGTTTTGGTGCGTGATTTGCATATGGAAAGAAAATAATCTAATTTTTGTTAAATATCTCACAATAAAGTTCCTTTTTACTCTGCGCCACCTAGTGGACAAGAAGAGATTATTTCCTTTCCACATGTATAGCATAGCTGAATGTTTACACTGTTTGGATTTTATATTTGCTTTTTATGTGCCTGGTCAGGCACAAATGGGGGATTGTCATAGAATTTACAATTGGCCTCAAGACCTTTCTATTCCAAACACCTTAAACCTTTGTCCAACCGTTCACATAGCTGTGCTAACCTACAGAATGGCCTCCAGGAGGCCATACACCTAGAAATCTGTCTACACCAGAATAACCATCCTTTGTCCCTTTGTCTCCAAGAAATTGCCGCCTTTTCCCATGTCACATGTCTGTATTCTCGGCCACGCCTGCCATTTCATATGACGTACAATGGATTAGCCAATCACATCCTGGAAGCGCCGTACCTGAGTTTTGCTTGAATATAAGGCAGCACAAGATCAGGAGGCTTCACTTCTCTCTGATGAACCACTCTGTGTTTTATCTTGAGGTCCTTTTGCAATCGTATTGTTTTCTTAATAAATCTGACTGAACCTTTTTGTGCGAACCTTGGCAAATCCTTTACTTTTGACTTAAGATCAAAACTTCTTCAACAGTGAACTTACTTCTTCTTTTTTTTTAAAGTATTTGTTACATTGGAAATGACCCAGTGGCTGTGCATTCTTGGCACTCTGGACATGAGGCTGGACCTGGAACCATAATTAATAAATATTAGTCTCCTTTGGGATATCTGCCTCTGCATTTGACCCCATTGCTGGGCTGACCCATTCCAGTGCCCGTGGAAGCAGTTAGGGGTTCAGTGTCTTGCTCAGGGACAATAGCTGACGACACACTGCCCCGACCAGTGCCAACACCAATGTTGTGTGGTGTCCCATGGTTGTTGGTGGCAGTTTGCTTTTTTTGGTTGGATTTTTTGGTGGTGAACTTGTTGAATCAGAATCCGTTGGAGTTGTGGTAATTTGGACTGATGAGCAGTGTTTTCCAACCAAGTTCCAACCACAAAAAGAGACGTGTTGACTTTCGTTGTCTTTTGTCATTGTCCTTATTTAGCTCTGCGTTGTGTTTTAATGACAATAAAAGACGGCCCCAAATCTCACAAAATACCACACAGTCCAGTGTTTCCTTGTATTGATGTATCCCAAATAAATCTCTCCAACACGGGATTTGAGCCTCAAGCCAAAGCATGTTTATTCCAGAAAGTTTTACATACAAAAGACGATGGCATGGCCTAATGTACAGTTGACCTCTCGGTATGCTGTCTGGATCCAAATCAAAGCATTGGTCTCGTTGCAACGTTCTTATGTGGTTTGAGTGTCCCCCCTCCCTCGTCTCTTCTCCGATAAGACAGTCTTTCTGGTCTCTTCTGTGGCCTTGTTTGGTCAAGTTAACCTACGCCGCCTCGGCGCCCAGGCCTTTATCTCCAACCACAACAATGGTGTTTGGCACAGAGTGTACCAGCCATGGAATGCCTTTATCTCATAAGTCTATGGAAGAGGGACACTGTTTCTTACCGAAAACTCAAGCCGACAGCCATACTCAGAGGTCAATCATCATAATAAGGAAATAGCTACCAGGATCATATTAAAAGGCATTTCTCTGAAAATCAACCATATTCAACACATGTTACTGCAGCAACAGCAGTGTATGAATTGAATAATGTCAAGACAGCGCATGCAAGCCACGTCCCTGCACAAAACCCTATAGCAGCATAGCACAAGCACTAGTTGACTAGTAGAAGCAGGAGATGGCCGATTTTTGGTACCCGGAGCGAATCAATATTTTGATTGATATGTCTGAGGAAAGCCATGCCCTATATTGTTAAATACCAGCTGTATACCTTCCGCATTACGAAGCAAAATGCATTTTAAATGAAAATGCATGTTTATCATAATTTTTAGCAGAGTCCCCGTATACTTCCATTATAAAGGGGGTGCGCGCACATAGAACAGTGGAGCTAGCTTACTACTGCACGAATCGGTTAAATGTTGGTGTGTATGTATCGGTTTCATTGAGGACAAAGCGACATTAGAGCTAAACGTGCTATCCAGCGGCCGGGTCCTTTAAGAAAACTGCAGACTGATTAGGACAACAAGTAGACTTTGTTTGTTGAGCCAAATTAATCGGAAAATTCCAGTAGACATGTTCAGCTATTTTTTTTTTTTTTTTTTTGTATAAACAGGGTTTCTTCTCTACTTTAGAAAATGTGATAGTAGGCCTACACATTATAATAGCCTTGCCGAGACATACAAGTCACACATTCAAAATGACTAAAAATGGAGAGAGAAGAATCTGCACACTATAGGACTAGGTCCCATAAAAGTCTACCAGAATGTATTAAGAAAATTAATTGCATTCATTCCTTGACTAGTGCATTATGACATTAAGGTTGCTGTGAGTTTGTTGTGTCAAAATAAAGGTAGCCAATAGGCGAAATGTTATCTAGCCTACATTTTTTATGTATTTGTTGCTGTCTGCCTGCCTTCTGTCTGCTTCTGTTCCTGCTCCTCTGTCTGCTGGCCTCCCTGCTCCTCTGTCTGCTTCTGTCCCTGCTCCTCTGTCTGCTGGCCTCCCTGCTCCTCTGTCTGCTGGCCTCCCTGCTCCTCTGTCTGCTTCTGTCCCTGCTCCTCTGTCTGCTGGCCTCCCTGCTCCTCTGTCTGCTGGCCTCCCTGCTCCTCTGTCTGCTGGCCTCCCTGCTCCTCTGTCTGCTGGCCTCCCTGCTCCTCTGTCTGCTCCTCTGCCAGCTGCCCTGCCCTGTTAGCCCTCTTCTCTTCCTGCATCTTATATTAGTAGAACCAAGAAGAGTGATCTTTAGGTAGTTATCCATGTAGTTCCTAAGCTGACTAACATGACCTGAATATTTGTACTTATCTCCTACTGTATCTACCTCCATCTGCCTGATGTTCCACCTCGCCATCACGGGCCGTCACTGACTCAGACTGGGGAAATTAACTTAAAAAAAAAAACAACAACTGTTGAAGTAAACCAGTACTACTGTGTTAATCATAATCCTTGTGTATCAGTTGGCCTAGGGGGACTGTGGGCGACTGGCACAGAACACAAAAGTACTCATCAATTTTCTCATCAAATTAATTGTGTTGACTTCTGTATTATAGGCTATTTTTATAACATGTGGTGACTAAGAGTGTAATACAAATAGTTACCTTTCATCATATATTCAAAAACCTTCTTCAGCTTTTCAGCCATGCTCTCTACTAGTTGGAAATCCAGTTCCCCGGTCATTACGTCTGCAACAAATGATCCTTGAGACCGTTTTCCAACCAGGATCAATGGATACATTCCAAGGGCAGACAGCTTATCAAGCTAAAACACAAGCAAAAAATAATAATGAATAAGCTGACTGCAATTTCTAAGAGGAAACCCTTGTTTACCTGACACTTTATTGTTCAGTCGGGACATGTGAAACAAGAATGCTACTTTTATATTAAATGGTGGGAGGTGACAGTAAACATGTTATTGTTTCTAGTTACTTGACCCTCTTGTTGGGTGTTTATATAAACATGTGACAATATGCCATAAGCACCACTTTAGCAAACATACCAATGAAATTTTACAAATTCAACTTCTGTACAGAACAGGGATTTTAACCAATACAACATATCCACTGACTTGGCAGGGATGATAAATAACTTGCCTAGATTGTATCAAGTGATCATTTCTGGTGTGCCCCGGTGGCTCAGTTGTTAAGGTGCACGCACCACATAAAGGCTTGTTCTTTTCGCAGCTGCGTAGGTTTGAATCTGACCTGTGCCCTTTGCTTCATGTCCTCCCCTCTCTTTCTCCCTACTTTCCTGTCACACTCCACTGTCCTATCCAAATAAAGGGAAAAATACGCCCCAAATTATATATATATATATAAAAAGGGCCATTTCTAAATGTGGTAAGGTAAGCATAGTCTCAACGCCAGAACCACAAGAGTTCTTTCACTGATACACTACGTAAGCTACGCCAACTACATGACTGCATGCTCCAGATTTCTCTGGGACACATCATGCAAAAATCTAATGTTCAAATCCTGCTAAACCAATCAGTAACAACTTCAGGCGTTTCCACACATAGCTATTCCCCACCCATCTAACCTGGGCTAGCATCTACTACAGTGGTACTAGTGCAGGGGTGGCCAACCCGCGGCTCGCGAGCCGCATGCGGCTCTTTGCCCGTCAATGTGCGGCTCCTCCATCCATCCCCCCCCAAAAGTTGGCTTGCGGCTCTTCCATCCTTTCATTAAAAAATAAATTCATTCATTCCATAAGAACGTTTCTCTCTCTAGTTTCGGTGTGCATTTCTTCCCGCCCATTTTAGTTTATTGCAGATTTGTCATAAAATCATGATTCGTTTCGCTAGTGAGGAAGTCGCGTGAGAACCACTTCAAACTAATCATATAGGTAGCAAATCACCTTGGTAACAAAATTATTAGTTGCTTTCACATGGACAGTTTGAATCGGTTTCAAATAGGTTTGGAAGACCAAACCGATTGAAAATATGTCATATAACACCTCAATCCGACTGAAATGCCCCAACCCGATTGAAATTCCAATCGCTTTCAAGGAGGTAGTTTCAACCTTTTCGAAACCGTTTGGTCCGTCATGTATACTACCTTGAAACGGATTGATGCTGCGTTCTGCGTTCATTTTGCGCATGTTCAAGACTTGACTAATCAAGGCATGCTCGACAGTTCCGTAGTCAGCTGTTTGTAACCATCGTAACGCAATCACCGGCTGCGTGCGCGTTCGAAACATTTGTTTCGTCGTCGCATGTAAACATCCAACCAGTTTACTTTGTATCCCATGTATACGCTCAAGCTGAAATCAGCTTGAAATCAATCAGATTTAAAAATATTTGTCATGTAAACGCACCTATTGTAAACAAAATAATTTGCTTTGCGTGGGTCATTCTCTTTTACGACAAAAGCTAACGTAGCCTAGGCTACTGTACACAACCAAAGAATGGCTGGAAAGAAATGCGCAGCTAAAAGAAAATATGAAGACGAACACAGGACATTTTTTACCCGAGTGGGGAGAGTAATTTTTTCTTCATAGAACGTAATGGTAAGCCATTCTGTCTGATATGCCAGACATCATTGGGACATTTCAGCCTCAAATCTCGAGCCCAGTCCAGCCCAACCCAGCCCAGTCCAGTCCAGCCTAACCCAGTCCAGCCCAGCCTAACCCAGCCCAGCCCAGCCCAACCCAGCCCAGTTCAGCCTAACCCAGCCCAGTCCAGCCTAACCCAGTCCAGCCTAACCCAGCCCAGTCAAAAATATATTATGTCAGAAAATATCTTGTTGTATGTATTCATTTTAAATAAATTAACTTTAAATGTATATTTAATGGACAATAATGTTTTTCTTATTATTTTAGACTGGGGTGCCTTGGGATTTTAAGTACTTATGAAGGGTGCGGTGACTGAAAAAAAGGTTGAGAAACGCTGGTATATATGGTGTGGCTCTGGGTGGTACCACAGTAATTTTTGTGGCTCTTAGTCTCTGACTGGTTGGCCACCCCTGTACTAGTGGTATAATTCCATTCTCTGCCTTTCTCTGTGCCTTTGTATCACCCTCTCCACTTGCTTGCTTTGCCTGATTACTCACTAACATTCCCCAAGCCTAGCCTCATTCTGCCACAAACCTTCCCCTACTATCCCCAGCAATACACGTGTTACCTGTGTTTCCGTCTGCGTTTGGATCCACCTGCTATTCTTAACAGTTTGCTTTTAAATGGATTATACAGTGACCTGTTGGAAAACAGTGGATTAAATAAATTGTTGACTTACTTGCATGTAGACTTTGTCCATCTCAGCAGCTTGGTTGTGGTTCCTCTTAACCGTTGCCGCCCACTCTTGACGTTTGGAGTGGAAAGCTTCCTGGGCTTTCAACAACTTTTGCTTGCTGGGCTGTTTACAGCCACAGAACGGGCATGTTTTGGAAGCAGGCGTGTGGTAGGCATTTCTGAAAAATACATGAAGTGGTTTGTTACAATTACCATTAAAATATACAATTGTATTTAATTACAGGGACAGAGAGCAGGGAAGGAATAGCAAAGGAAAAGTGTAAATAAGTGTTTATAGTAGCCTGTATCATACAATAAAGTCACAATCATCCTTATTGTCAAGTGTAGTAGCTTTTATTATAGCTACTACCCCAGCAATAGAGCAAGAGTGTAACACACCTTTATCATAGGAGATGAAGATTATTCTAAGAGTGTTATCAATGAAGCTTCCAGTAATTAATCATTTTTCAATAAAATGTGCCTAAAAGGCTCGGTGCTTCAGAAAACCTTGTTTCGCCATCACTGTTTGATGTCTAGAACCCGCCTCTCCAAATTGTCATCCAGCGGATGTAACTCGTGTCGTTTCTATTATTCGCTGTTGCCAGATTGGGCTAGTTTGGATTGCATTGCGCGGGGGGAAATTGGCCTGGGCGGGTAGACATAATTTGGGCTGGTTTCCATGAGTTGGGCGGGTTTATATATTTTTAAAAAGTATTCAGAAAATGTATTTCACAGTTCCGCAACACAACTGGAGGAGTTAACCCAAACATGCCCACACTACCAAAACGTCACCTAGTGTGCGCCGTGCGAATCCCACCCTACGGGGGTGGGGGGGCGGCTTGGTGGGTAAAGCGCAGCAGGCTAGGCTAACCTACGTTAGACTAACCTATGCTAGGCTAACCTAAGTTAGAAATGCCTGTGCATTTAAATGTTAAATTAAAGTGATGCTAAATTCTGATGCCTTAGCATTCTAAAACAAATAAATATTGGTCCCGGAATTACAAACTCATCATTACCAGACTCCGATTGTTTTTCACTGCCATAGTTTTCGCGTTTGGAAATACATGGATGTGAATGAGCCATGGTAAACTTAGCCGTCAGCTGCATTCAATTCCATAGCATGTATTTCCAAATGCGAAAACAACGGCAGTGAAAAACAATCGCACTGATGGCTTCTGTTCTGGAGAATTAACAGCTTTGTTTAATCGCAGTTTTAAAACTGTGTCGATATCGACATTACTTGACTTACCGAACTGAAAGGGTTGAAAGGGGAAGAGAGCGAGACGGAGGCACGCGTTGCTCGATGACCTTGACCTTGACTCCGAGGACCTTTGAACTGGCCGGATAGTGCCTGTCAGTATTAGTGAAAGTAGCCTAGGGTCAATTAGCCTAATGATGCATGTGCATGTCAGATTAACGTTATACGCGAGTGGATACAATATTTAAATAAAATAAATGTAGGCTAAATAAACGAAGTGTTAATGCAATCTCAATAAATGAGTCCCCACAATTTTGCATGCGATTTGCCTACCGTTGAAAAACAATCGGAGTCTGGTAATGGATGAGTTTGTAATCCGGTAAAATGGTGCGCAAATCTAGCAATGAGGCAACAGCCAATTCTATAAAAAGGATGTCTAAATTAACATTTTAGTTAAATATGTATTATACGTAACGTTACCTTGTGTGGTGGAGAAATTGTGCTGAATCCCGACCAGGCCCCCAGGATTCGAAATCTAAAGTGAAGCATATTGAACCGCGCCATCTTGGCAAATTTGTAGTCCTTCCAGTGCCTTTTGTACTTCTGCAGTTGTGCTTTTCTGGCCTACGCGCGTCCACGAACAGGTTCACGTTTATGTGAAATGTAGACGCACGTTCCCGGCTCTCCCCGCTTTGAGTTAGCAATGCAAATCGGCTTGCATATTAACCTGTTTTTGTCAAATATATCCATTGGAGACATTATTTTTGTGTGTTGGCTGTAAGCCGACACATCGAAGAGAGGGAATCCTTTTTGTCCGTGCTTCTTGCGTCTTGCGTCGTGTTGTTGACCTGCAATTCCATTGCTGCTACCACAAGTGTAACTGCGACATCTCCGGTGGCATCCCGGCGCTCGAGCCCTCCTTTGCCGCCCACTTAGCTCCTGGCGCGGCTGCGTGGAGCAATACCAAGAAGCCCCAGCTTCCCGGGGCGCGAGACCGACAAGCGGCTACCCTCTCCGACCGCATGTACGTCCTCGCTGCCGAGGCCAAGGCCGCTGTTTCCTCCATCTCCATCCTGGTCACTACCTTGGCATCGGAGTTGAGCAGCGGCGCCTCGTCACCACCCGAACGGGTTCCCGACCTCCAAGCTGCTGCACTGGCCGCGTCTTGGCTAACGCTGTGGTGCACCATCGCCTGCTGTGGCTGGGCATCTCCTCTGTGAACGACACAGCTCGCACGGCTCTTCTGAACGCTCCCATCTACCGGTCCGGGCTGTTCGGCTCTGCCGCCGGGGACACCCTGGAATGCCTCGGCAAGGTTGAAGAGCAGTCCAAGCTGGTGGCCAGGCATCTCGGGGTAAGGGGAACCCGTCTGCTGTCGCCCGTGCCCCCATGAAAAGGAGGAAGAAGAAGGCGAGGTCCGCTCCTTTGATTTAGTTAAGCTAAAGATAATTTACATAGATGCATTTAATATGCATAGCTGCCTAATTTTATTTGACTTGTTTGATTTAATACTGTTATTCATGATCTAGTGAGTTAATGAGCAAAGTGTAACTACATTTCCCATAGTACATTGCGTGTTGCCTTTACATGGTGTGGTGGTTGTTCCCGCTGTAAAAGATGAGATGCTAGTTTTTCCTCTGAGTAAAGTTTCACAATAACCCCGTTGTCGACCTCCATTTATTTTGCACGGCTAGTTGGATTATTATAACATTGTTTGGTGCCGAAACCCGGGAATAGTCTGCAAAACGATGAAAGAAAATGGAAGAAGAATGAGAGTTGAGGATGGATTGATGTGTGTTGGAGGCAGGCTACAGCAATCAGACTTCAGCTTCCGACAACAGCACCCATGGATTTTGCCTGCAAAGAACAGATACTGTGAGTTGTTAGTACCTGATGCATGCAGGCGTGCAAGACACACTGGTGCAATTAAGAGAAAGATACTGGCTAATGAGAGGAAGACAGCTAGTGAAGAGTGTTCTGTCAAAGTGTCATGTGTGCAGAAGATTCAAGGTGAAGCCTGCCCAGCAGATTACTGCTCCCCTGCCCCGTGACAGAATCACAGAATCACCTCCATTTGAAGTGACAGGTGTGGACTTTGCTGGGCCACTATATGTCAAGGTTGGTGGTGCACTTACCAAGGCCTACATCGCATTGTTCACCTGCGCTGTGACCAGAGCAGTCCATCTGGAGCTGGTCTCCAGTCAGTCGACAGAGCATTTCCTGTTGGCTTTGAAAAGATTCATCGCTAGAAGGGGACTGTGTAAGGTGATTTATTCAGATAACGCAAAGACCTTCAAGCGTGCTGACCAAGATCTGAAAGAACTGTGGAGAAGCATCAAAGATCCACCGCTCCTAGAATACTTCTCTGCAAGGGGTATAAGCTGGCGATTTATCGCTGAACGAGTCACCTGGTGGGGTGGCTTCTGGGGACGACTCGTCCGGTCAGTGAAAATCTGCCTGAGAAAGGTGCTAGGACGAGCCTCCTTAGCTTTGAAGAGATGACCACTATCCCCATGGAGGTGGAAGCTACCTTGAACTCCAGACCACTTACCTTTGTTAACAATGCATTCAACAAATTTGAATGATCGTAGATCATTGGTTCCCTCCGTTGTGCTGCATCGATATGGGTCGTCTGCTTCATTTGCATATGGGAGCAAGATTCCCCGACTTTTCGCGGCAAGTTCAAAGGCATCTGCCTCCACACAGACTGAGTCTATGTTGGCAGCGTCCTCATTTGCAACAATGACTGGGCTCCGCTACTTCAGTCGTCTGCCTCATTTGCATATGAGGACGATGCTCCTTGTCCTTGCATTGTGAGCGATACAAGGGCTACCGCTACACAGGTTGGGTCGGTGGCCTCTTCATGTGCTTACATTGACGTGGCCCCACTGTCTACAGACATGAAAGTTCCTTGACAGCTCTCGGGCTACTTACGAGCTTAGCGAGTCTCCATGCTCAGGAGGACGTTTACACTGTTCTGACATTGATCTCGCCCCCACTTCAAGTAAGTCGGTGTGTGATGACAGTGTCTGCGGTTCGCCTCCCTTTCATATGCGGCCCCCCTTGGACTGCTGCAGCCCCCACGGGTGGGGAGGTGCTAGCAGTGGCGGTCGGGGCCGTTCTAGAATACGATCGCTTTCTGGCGAACGTCCCGCGCACGGCGGCGGGCCCTCTCTTGCGATGCAGAGTGGCGTGGATGCAGTTGCCATGCCTCCCTCACTGGCTGTTTCACATCCTGACATCTAGCGGTGGTTCCACCGAGCCGCTCGGGGGGGGGGGGGATTTTACTCTCGTTACTTCCTCGTCCCGAAGCGAACAGGGGGGATGCGTCCCATCCTCGGCCTGCGCCTTCTGAACAAATGCGTAGCCAAACGGCATTTTCGTATGCTCACGGTGAAGCACCTGTTGGACTCTGTTCTCCAGGGCGACTTCTTCACAAGCACAGATCTGAAGGACGCGTACTTTCATGTTCCCATCAGAGAGGGTCACAGAAAGTTTCTGCGTTTTGCCGTCCAGGGTGTGGCTTACGAGTACACCAGGCTCCCATTCGGTTATGTGCTGGCTCCTCTGGTGTTTTCCAAGTGCCTAGAAATGGCGATTCTACCTCTGAGGCACAAGGGCATCAGAGTGCTCGCCTACCTGGACGACCTTCTGATCCTCGCCTCGTCAGCCGCGCAGGCCAGGGCGCACACCTCCCAGCTTGTGACTCATTTCACAGGCTTGGGATTCGCCATCAACTGGGAAAAGAGCGCGCCGCGCCCGTCTCAGTCTGTCATTTATCTGGGTCTCAACTTGGAGTCTCGATGCGCGCGTCCCTGGCGGGTCCGAGGCGCGATGCTCTGGCCCAGGCACTCACTATCTGCCGGCCACGGAGGGTGGCCACGGCTCTGACGGTGATGCGTTTGCTGGGCTTAATGTCATCGGCCCACGCAGTGGTTCCGCTGGGCCTCCTGCACATGCATGGCTTACAATGTTGGTTCGCACGTCTTCGTCTGAATGTCATCAGGGACAAATTCAAGATGGTGACGTTGCCCGGGGCCCTGGCTGCGGACCTGGCTTTCTGGAGGAACCCACGCGTAATCGCGCATTATCGCCCGTAATGTATAATTACGTTATATGTTATTTAGGTCCATCCAGGTCCATCCAGGGGCCTCATTTATCAAAGAGCGTGTAAATTCAGGTGTAAAAGAGGGCGTACGACGAAAACGAGGAAAATGCGAAAAGTAGCGTACGACGAGAATATTTACACGCTTTTCGGATCTATCAAAAATGTCGGACACGCTGCTGCGCCATTTCCTGCACGAAAAATCCAACGCTGGCGGAGAAGAGAGCGTACGCGCACGCGCCCCGTGTTCCGCCCTCTCCACGCCCAAATTCAACCATATATGGTCCAAACTATGACAGCGCACAACGTGGATACCCCGGAAGGAACCGACATAATATAGCGTGGAGCATAGGAAAGACAAATACGTTAATGGAAAAACGCAGAAAGAAGAGAAACTTTTCGGAGACGGAGGTGCATGTGCTTGTTGGTGAGGTCCACGCGAGAAAAGAAAATCATCTTCGGAAGGTAAGCTATTTGTACGAGCCTACATTTGTCTGATTGCTCCTACAGTTTAGGTAGCCTACTGTACGTTTCGTGCATCCTGTATTTGGCGTAGGCTACACGGACATGCTGTATTATGTGGCTGTGAGGAAAGCAAACATTCCAAACATTCTGTGGTAGGCTATGATTGATTTAGGACCAAAAACAGGGAACGATAACACAGATGACCACTTCATAATGTTAGACCACATTAAACATTTTCCCCTCTGGGAAATTAAGACTCTCATCTAAATCACCCGGTAAATCACACTTAAGCATTTATTTGGCTGCCAACAGAAAAACATATCAATTGAATATGGCTACACAATAAAATGTTTAATGCATAATCAAGTTAACAGACAAACTCAAAGAAAATGACTGAAATTGTTTCTCCAGACTCTGACGTGGGGTGGGACCCAGAGGAGGGGGAGTCTGCAGTGGTCCTTGACCTGACGGTCGTGCCCCCGCCGGTTGCAGCCTCTACATCCAGCGCCACGACCTCCAGTGCCTTCACCTCCAGCGCACCGGCCTCCACCTCAAGTGCCATCTCCAGCGCCTCCGTCTCCGTCTCCACCGCCCACGCCTCCACCTCCGGCTGCCAGCGTCCCTGCCTCAAGGATCCCTGAGGGCTGGGCTTCCTCTCAGACGCTGTGCTGGAGGCTCATGACCCTAGAGGCCCAGAGGGAAATGGCAGAAGGGATTGGGGCAGTTGTGGGGCAGTTGTGCAGCAGTTGGTGGAGGTCACCACACTACACTCCCTGCACTGCACTTCATTCCCTCACACATGCTGTCACGGACCTCACACTGTCACTCACTACCACACTCACGGACCTCACACAGTCACTCACTACCACACTCAAGGACCTCACACAGTCACTCACTACCACACTCAAGGACCTCACACAGTCACTCACTACCACACTCACGGACCTCACACATGCACTCACAAACGCACTCACACACCTCACACAGTCACCCACCAACAGACAATAAAATGGTAACAAAGTGAACCTTACTTTGTCTTCATAGCTGGCGCATGACCTCAGTGCGGGCCCTTTGGCCCCGCTGGTAACCCTCATGACGGGGAGGGGGCTGAGGGCTTGGGTCCTCATATTGTGATGGGGTCTTGACTGGTTCTCATTCTTATCAGCTTTGAATATATATCTTGGCAAACATAACACAGGATGATGTACAAGGAGGGGACAGATACCTAGTGAAAGTACTATTGGTTGCTAGTAAAAAGACAATAATGAGCGCTTGGTATAAGGTGGAACCCCCAACCAAGGAGCAGTGGCTGGGTGTTGTGGAAGAGATTTATGTTAGGGAGAAGTTCATGCATGCATTGAGGATGCAGGAAGGAAAGTTTGAAGGGAGATGGGAAAAATGGATGGATTATAGAAGGAAGTGTGATGATACCACTAATATTGAAATTGTAATATTTGATTACGAGAAAAAAGCTCCATGGATGGAAGTACCCATAAGCTGTTATTGTAAGTTTTTATGTTTTATTGTATTGTCGTTGTATGGATGGAAAATGCTAATAAAGAGTAAAGTAAATAAGAAAAAGCATATATCTTGGCTATGCACACACCAACAAGCCAGCCGTCACGCGCAGCGCCTGCCTCCAGTCTAGCCCCTACCCTGCTGTGCGCCAGGATGAATGAGTCATGCGTGGAGCCAGGCCACCGTGCCACTACACTTGTGATGAGCATGTCGGCGTCACATATGATTTGGGTTTTTATAGTGTGCACATTTTTGCGATTCACATAGACGTATTCATTCAATGATGGTGCCCTTATGTGGGTGCAGTCGCCATCGCCGTCACCTCTTTGGAGTTCTATCTCGGCCAGTAGGCCGAGTAGCGCCGGATTCATTTAGGCTCGCATTACGCACAGGAGGACTGTCATTTATATGCTTACCAAACAGCAAACAGGTCCACATGATCACATATTAATGACAATCTAATTGGTCAATTATTGCCGTTTGATGGAGTGCCTGCATTAGGTGTGCGCATAGGTTAAGTTTGGGGAACAAATCCATATCGGACCATTAATGAGCCGGTTAGAGGACACAATCTTGCATTGCGATATATGTTTGTGCTGAATTGGGCTATTAGCCTACATGATTGTGCGTTCATAAACTGTCGCTCTTATTCTCTCCATCAAACATTGTAATTCACCGACGCACCACCTGCGTCGCCAGTTCCCCCTGTGTTCAAAAAGGGTGTAGAAAACCGTGTAAATCGGTACGACAACTTGAGAGGTGTCCTACAAAAGCGCGTAGAAAGGCGACTAAATTTTCGCCCTTTCGGCTTGATAGATCGCAATGTGGGGGGGGAAAATGGCGTACGCCTGAAATCGCGAAAAAGACCGTGTAAAATATGGCGTACCTCAATGATAAATGAGGCCCCAGGTCCATCCAGGTTTTAATGTGTAATAATGTCCCTCTAGGCAGGGTGTCGTTCCGCATACCGATTTTCACGGATGCGTCCCTCTCTGGCTGGGGAGGGACGTGCCTGTCCCAAGCCGTGGGGGGCCATTGGCCTCCTGGCGAGAACCGGCACATCAATCTCCTGGAGCTGGAGACTTCAGCACTTTGCACCTGCGCTGAGGGTGAGCCCTGTGCTGGTGCGCTCAGACAACCGTGCCATGGTAGCTTACATCAACCGTCAGGGTGGCGTCCATCAGTGGCTCTTCACCGCACGGCAGTGAGGTTCTGGCTGTGGGCGAGCTCCAATCTGAGCTCCCTCCAGGCTCAGCACATTCCGGGCCACTTGAATGTCAGCGCCGACCTCATGTCGAGGGGCGGGCCACGCCAAGAAGAGTGGAGGCTGCATCCTCAGATTGTGTCACATCTTTGGGCGCGCTTCAGTCGTGCGGAAGTGGACCTGTTTGCCACAACTGAGAATGTTCACTGTCCTCTTTGGTTCTCTCTGAGTCGGACGGACAGCCCCCCGCTGGGAGTGGACGACTTTGCGCACACTCCTTGGCCGGAGGGCCTGCTCTATGCCTTCTCCCCAGTGGCGATCATTCCTATGCTGTTGACCAGGATACGGTCCGAACGTCGGACAGTGATCCTAGTTGCAATGGTTCGCGGAACTGATGGCTCTGGTTCAGGTTTGCCCTTGGCTCATTCCGTACAGGCGGGATGCCCTGTCGCAGGCGGGCGGGGCGATACAGGCCCCCCCGGTTCTGGGTCAGCGCTTGGTGGCCTGGTTACTGAACGGCGCAGGTTAGCTCGGAGGGGTCTCTCCGCGGCTGTGATCAGCACTATTCAGAGCTCGCGTGCTGGCTCTACTTCTAAGCTGTATGCTGGAAAGTGGGAGTCTTTAGTGAGTTGGTGTGATGAGGAAGATGTAGACCCGGAGACCTGCTCAGTTGAGTCAGTGCTCTCCTACCTACAACATCTGTTGGACCTGGGGCTTGCTGCCTCCACCATTAGGGTGTATGCGGCTGCTATTTCAGCATGCCATGAGGGGTTTGCTAGGACTACGGTCTTTGCTCACCCTCTGGTCAGGCGTTTTTTGACGGGTATGGTCCGGCGTAGACCACCTGTCAGAGCCTTGGCCCCCCAGTGGGATCTGTCACTAGTTTTGGACGTGCTGTGCAAGGCGCCGTTCGAGCCTTTGGAGCAGGTTGATCTCAGATGGATGTCTATCAAAACAGAATTGCTCCTCGCATTATCCTCGGGTAAGCGAGTGAGTGATCTGTGTGCGCTGTCGACACAGCCGGGCTGCCTCACCATCACTGGGGACGGCAGTAAGGCCGTTCTGAGGCCTAACCTGGTTTTCCTGCCCAAGGTGGTTAGGCACTCTTATAGTGCTAGGCCTCTGGAGCTGCGCACCTTTTCTCCTCCGCACTGCTCGGTGGAGGGCGCGCGGTTGCATTTCTTGTGCCCGGTCCGTGCGCTCTCTGTTTACATTAGACGCACGGCCGCGTTCAAGACCACGATTCAGCTGCTCGTATGCTACGGCGCGGGCAAGCTGGGCTCCCCCCTTTCCAAGCAGCGCCTCTCTCGCTGGCTTTGTGAGGGCATCTCTGCTGCGTATACCGCGGCAGGCCGCCCTTTGCCTGGCCGGGTGCATGTGCACTCCACTAGAGGAGTTGCCCCTTCGGTTGCGCTCTTTCAGGGGGTGTGTGTGGAGGATATCTGTGCTGCGGCGTCCTGGGCGTCGCCGTCGCCTTTTATCCGCTATGCGGCGGCGGATGTCAGCTGCTAGGATCTACTCCTGGGTTCACCTATTCCTTGATTAGAGCTGATCTCGGAGGCTGATCAGCAACTGGTGATCGCCGAACCACCGGCCCAGGGCCCAGTCAATGTTGCCAGGGATATTCTTCCCCTGTCTAGGTCTAGGAGCGCCTGTCTGGCTTCCCCCTCCAGAGCTGCAGCTAGATTGAGGACTTTCTGGTTCTCAGTCCATCCTGACACATCAGATATTAGATGGAACTGACCTAGGAACCCCTTCCAGTTAGAGGTCCCATCATAACGACCTAGCTTCACCAGCAGGGTGCTTGTTACGGGGTCGGAGCTTGGCCGGGAGGGAGGGCATTGTTGCAGTTCATCAGAGTCATTGTAATCCTCCGGCCGTTCATCAATGTTACTATGGACTTGTGGCAGTTCATCAGTCTTTTTTGATGATGATCTCCTCCCACAATGGTCTAGAAGGTCTGGGAGGTCCAGAAAGTCTGGGAGGTCCAGAAGGTCTGGGAGGTCTAGAAGGTCTGGGAGGTCCAGAAGATCTGGGAGGTACAGAAAGTCTGGGAGGTCTAGCAGGTCTGGGAGGTCCAGAAGGTCTGGAAGTTTCAGCCGGTCCCGGGGGTCAGTCCGGTTACTGTAGGAGGTGTTCCTTTGGAGGCCTGCGAAGGTCAGGCCCGTGGGTGACAGTACCCAGCTTGTCTACCTGACTCGCACAGGCACGGGTGGCACAGGTCTCCACCTGAGTCCATGCTGCACTGCTCTCCCCTGGAGGGGTGACCAGTCTCCTGATCTCCGCCTCGAGAGCCACGATTTCCTCAGCCATTTGTTCGATCCGCACCCCGGCTGTCTTGGCCATTTCGATATGCCCTCCGACCTTCGGCTTACTCAGAATTCTCAGCGGAGAATCCCGGGTTGACTCTCCACCTATCCGAGTATGTACAACACTGCTCCCATCGGGAGGAGTGCACCCAGTCTCCGCCACAATATCGATTGTGAAATTCAAGTATCACCAATGTGTTACGCCCAATTTGTTTCTTTCTGTTTTGTTGATTGATGTTTTCTGAGCTTCTCTCAGTTTATTGTTTTAACCTCTGTGAAACTGCCTTTTCATCCGTTCCCAGAGAATCCCTCTGTTTAGATAGAATATTTGGTCTGTGATGTCACTCCCCTTTACCCTTTGTCTGAGTGCCCGTCACCTCTCTCTCTCTATATGAAGTTATAAAAGAGACTGCACGACTGAGTCCCAGTACTCTTGACTAAGGATACACTTCCTGTTTAGAGTCCGGTTTGCAAATCGTAACATAGAATAAAACTATCGTCTTTTGTTTGAAACCAGCTTGAATCGACCACTCGCGTGTTCTTTTGATTATCTAACTAAACCCAGTTAGATTTTGCAATCATAATACCAAGGAACACAACGGAAATACTCAGTTAGGGACATCCAGGAGAAGCTGATTGCTTGACATGAGAGTTCAGCTACATACAGAAGAGCCAGGCGGTCAAAAACCTTAAAAACAAGTAACAAAATCTTAAAATCAATCCTGAAGGGAACAGGGAGCCAATGCAGGGAAGACAGCACAGGTGTGATGTGGTCATGCTTTCTCTTTCCTATCAGAAGGCGAGCAGCAGCATTCTGCACTAGCTGCAAACACATGAGTGAGGACTGGTCTAGACCTACATACAAAGAGTTGCAATAGTCAAGCCTAGAGGTTATAAAAGCATATACAGTCCTCTTCAAATCTTTAGGAGGGAGATAGGCCTTGACCTTGGCTAAGAGCCTTAACTGAAAAAGGTAGCTTTAACCACAGAGCTAATTTGCTTCTCAAATTTGAAAGCATTGTCAAAAGTAAAACCAAGGCTTTTTACAGCAGAAACATTTTTTGGGAGGCGAGGGGGCCCAGAGCACCAACAGAATCATCAAAGAGAGCAGGATGTCCAAACATAATGACATCTGTCTTGTTGTCATTAAAGATGAGGAGGTTCAGGTCCATCCAGGTTTTTATGTCCTTGAGACAGACTAGTATCTATTTTATCTATTCATACCTATATCTCATATATCTCTCCTCCCTCCCCCACACACACACAAACTAAATAAGCTGATCAGGGTTGTGGGTCCTCATAATAAGCAGGGAGCTGCCCATGGGAATACACCCCCCTTGCATAGTTTACCTCCTGTTATATGCAGGCTAGGAGCGAGCGCCACCTCTTGTACATTTTGTTAGTTAGGGAAGCTGTTTTTTGTTAGGTAGACATAGTACTTATTCTCTGTTATCCTTTGGTTGTGGTATGGTATGGTTAGGTAGACATAGTAGTTATGTTCTGTCGTTGGCTGTGGTATGTTATGGTTAGGTAGACATGGTTGTGGTACTGTATGTTATGGTTAGGTAGACATAGTAGTTATGTTCTGTCGTCCTTTGGGTGTGGTATGTTATGGCTAGGTAGACATAGAAGTTATGTTCTGTCGTCCTTTGGGTGTGGTATGTTATGGCTAGGTAGACATAGTAGTTATGTTTGGTTGTGGTATGTTATGGTCAGGTAGACATGGGAATATGGCTTAATATCTTTTGTTTGGCACTGTTCCTAGTTCTCGTGTTTCCTGTGGAGAACATTTCTGTGTTTACTAAATATGTTTATATTTATTTTGGTTCTCTTGTCCGCTGTGTTGTCCACCTCACCACCCTCTGCACACCAGTGGCCTCTAGGGGGTGTAATAGTGGCAGTCTTCATCCATGATCTGCTAGCATGTTATCCCAGGTGTGTAGGTGAAAGAGAGAATGAGAGATAGATGGGGAGGAGGAGAGAGAATGAGAGATAGATGGGATGTTATCCCAGGTGTGTGGGTGAGAGAGACAGATGGGAGAGGAGGAGGAGGAGGAGGAGGAGGAGGGAGAGAAGCAGCAAGATAATTGGTTGCTTTCTTTCCATGATACATATAAAACGTTCAGCAGAGTGAGACGTAAACTTGACAGAGAGACACCGCAGTGATGGTAAGTAGTCTACACCTCAGATATCTAAACAGTGATGGTGAGCAGTATACACCTCAAATAATCTCATCAATCACATTATTCTAGATTTTCAAGAGATTGTTATTGGTTATCTTAATACTGTGGTATCAATGGGAGCTATCTGACCTGGCTGTTCTCATGTTTGTCTCTGTGTGTGCATCTCTGTTTACAGTATGGATTCATAAACATCTGTCTCACATCTCTGTTTGCAGTACGGATTCATAAACACCTGTCTCAAATCTCTGGTCATCGAAAAATTTGGGGAGGAGACATGGGAGAAACTAAGGTCAGACTTTGTGTGCATTAAACCTTTGAGTATTTGATCGTTTTGACATAAGTGTATACTGTACTTGTCATAGAAGACCTTGACCCGTTGTGAGGAAATGGTTGTGTAATCTAGCCTGAAGTTCTCGCTCATCTGGTTCTTCGCCCCAGGAATGTCGGCAAAGAATAACATCAACATTGCATGACCATGTTTTTATCAGGTGTTACACACTGGAGGCATCGTTGAGCACACCTGGCAAACAGCTGTAACAGTGTGTAACAATGTAACAGTGTGTCTATCAACCTGTTTTTCTAAGAGATATGTAAATAGTGATGTGTTCATAACGCTTAAAATGCCTAAAATGTTTTTTACAATACATTATTTTCCTAGACATAACCTAATAGAGAAAGAATGGTTTTAGACAACACCTGTAATGTCTTGTTGGTTTATAATTGTTCCTGAACAGGCCTTGTTTCGTTGTGTTTAATATACTAAACACAATTTCCAGTGTATGAGATGTGTATGTCATTTATCAGATGTGTATGTCATGCTAACATGTGTATTTAATTTAACAGATGTGTACATGTATGTCATGTTAACAGATCTACAATGCATGTCATATTAACAGATGTGTATGTTATTTAACAGATGTGTATGTAATCTAACAGATGTGTATGTCATGTTAACAGATCTACAATACAGTATATGTCATGTTAACAGATGTGTATGTTATTTAACAGATGTGTATGTAATTTAACAGATGTGTATGTCATGTTAACAGATCTACAATACAGTATATGTCATGTTAACAGATGTGTATGTTATTTAACAGATGTGTATGTAATTTAACAGATGTGTATGTCATGTTAACAGATCTACAATACAGTATATGTCATGTTTACAGATGTGTATGTTATTTAACAGATGTGTATGTAATTTAACAGATGTGTATGTCATCTACAATACAGTATATGTCATGTTAACAGATGTGTATGTTATTTAACAGATCTGTATTTCATGTTAACAGATCTGTTTGTAATATTAACAGATTATCTGTCCTTCACCAGAACACAAGCTGAGGTCCAGGACACGTTCATGAATTATGAGACCTACGACGACGTCATGACGATGTGCCTGGTGCAGGAGGCATGTACGATGCTCGGTATGTGATTATATAGCTGTCTGGAAATTCTTTACATTCATGTGAACAGCAGGGAAATGTGGAGAAGAGATAGAATGGATGGACTGGTGTGTGTTGTATGGGTGGACTGGTGTGTGTTGTTGTATGGATGGACAGGTGTGTGTTGTATGGATGGACAGGTGTGTGTTGTTGTATGGATGGACTGGTGTGTGTTGTTGTATGGATGGACTGGTGTGTGTTGTTGTATGGGTGGACTGGTGTGTGTTGTTGTATGGGTGGACTGGTGTGTGTTGTTGTATGGGTGGACTGGTGTGTGTTGTTGTATGGGTGGACTGGTGTGTGTTGTATGGGTGGACTGGTGTGTGTTGTATGGATGGACAGGTGTGTGTTGTTGTATGGATGGACAGGTGTGTGTTGTTGTATGGGTGGACTGGTGTGTGTTGTTGTATGGATGGACAGGTGTGTGTTGTTGTATGGGTGGACTGGTGTGTGTTGTATGGATGGACTGGTGTGTGTTGTTGTATGGGTGGACTGGTGTGTGTTGTTGTATGGATGGACAGGTGTGTGTTGTATGGGTGGACTGGTGTGTGTTGTTGTATGGATGGACAGGTGTGTGTTGTTGTATGGGTGGACTGGTGTGTGTTGTTGTATGGATAGACAGGTGTGTGTTGTTGTACAGTATGGATGGACTGGTGTGTGTTGTTGTATGGGTGGACAGGTGTGTGTTGTTGTATGGATGGACAGGTGTGTGTTGTTGTATGGATGGACTGGTGTGTGTTGTTGTATGGATGGACTGGTGTGTGTTGTTGTATGGATGGACTGGTGTGTGTTGTTGTATGGGTGGACTGGTGTGTGTTGTATGGATGGACTGGTGTGTGTTGTTGTATGGATGGACAGGTGTGTGTTGTTGTATGGGTGGACTGGTGTGTGTTGTTGTATGGGTGGACTGGTGTGTGTTGTTGTATGGATGGACAGGTGTGTGTTGTCGTAGCTGGCAGTGGTTGCTGTCTTTGTTGGACACTCTCCGGAGACGAGCTGATGACCGAGGTGAGGAGGGGGCATGGCTAGATAGACCAGGTGTTAACAACATCCCCAGCGAGGCCCTTCAGGTGACCCAGGTGTGACCCGATCCACACAGGACTACTGCAGCTGACCGTGGCTCCTGTGAATATAAAAAGGTGTCAGGATTCAATTCAGTCAAGTATCTTCGGCAGCGTCGGGGATCAGTGTTAATCCAGCTCTAGCGTCTCCAGGGAAACCATGCATGTGTTATTTGATGTGTGTGAGACGTGTGTGTGTGTATTTGGTGTGTGTGAGACGTGTGTGTGTGTTTTTTGTTGCGTGAGAGACTGCAGGTCTAAGAAGCTGGCCTGTACTTGTACAGTAGACCCCGGGGCTCCGTCTGCGCCGTTAGCGCGTGTTCTTGTGGACTTGATGGTGGCTGGACGGCTCTGTCGTGAGCACCAGCTGATGATGTGATGATCCCTGTGCCCTTGTTAACCTGTTGTCAGTATGTGTGTGCGTGTGTGTGTGTGTGTGTGTGTAGACTTGTCGTCAGAGGTGGTCCTGAAGCTCTTCGGGGACTACTTCTTCAGCTTCTGTAAGATGTCGGGGTATGACACCATGCTCCGCACGCTAGGGGGAAACCTGGTGGAGTTCATCCAGAACCTGGACGCTCTTCACAGCTACCTGGCCCTCTCTTACCAGGCATGTCACCCTGACCTTCCCTGCTCTGCTTCATTCATCTCTATTACTGCGTCATTACTCTGTAACAACACAAGTATCGACAAAATTGACAAAAACAAACATGCTGAAACAATGACAGCAGAAGTGTTCCTTCTCTGCAGGCAATGAACGCTCCGTCCTTCCGTGTGGAGGAAGACAAAGACGGAGCAACACTTCTGCACTACTACTCTGACAGGAAAGGCCTGTATCACATCGTACCAGGTAACGTACAGAAAGGCCTGTATCACATTGTATCACAACGTACCAGATACCAGGTAACCTACTATACACTACCATGATGTGGTACTGTATACACACTACCATGATGTGGTACTTTATAGTAGCCTATACGTTTGTCCTCTTCAGGAAATTACCACATAACGAAATAAATACATCTGAATCTAAAGCCATTCATGTTGTTGGGAGGTTCCACACACATTAGTTGAGACCATCTTTGTTATTGCTTCTACGTGGCTCTCTAACAGTAGCGTTCATCTTTTCTACAGGCATAGCATAGCACCAGTGATACATGAGGTGTGCTGCTGGCTCTTTTCTGCCCAGGCATCATAGAAGCTGTGGCCAGAGACTTCTTTGACAGTGAGGTGAGCATGACCGTTCTTCGCCAGTCAGAGGAGGACGGACGTACCGGGAACAAAGAGCACGTGGTCTTCCTGGTCTCCCAGAGGCTGGGGAGGACGAGGACGGATGAGCAACCTGCAATGTCCGCCGAGGAGGAGAGGGAGAGGGACAAGAGGGTGGGGCTCAGACGTTCTGTATTTTGCTGTAAGTGATCTGAGCACACTCTTACATTAGCATTCTGAAATCCGTTTCACCAACGCTTCAGTATCTGTGAATCTCCATTTTATTTTGCTTACGATCTGAGGTTGGCAACATTCGCCTTGGCACAAAGAACAAAACATCTGCAGACACTATTAGAATGCAGAGGCCTGCTGTTGGCTGAGTGAACTATCCTCTTAGAATGGTAAGAAGGTCAGGAGAACGGGTTGATAACCTGGTTGAACTCTCCCCTGTATTAGAAGTGGTTAGAAGGTGAGGAGAACGGGTTGATAACCTGGTTGAACTCTCCCCTGTATTAGAACAGGTTAGAAGGTCAGGAGAACGGGTTGATGAGCTGCTGTTGATTGAACTCTCCTCTGGCTGGTGAACAGCGCCAGGAGGCCCAGACCATGAGAGAGAGGAGCAGCAGCCTGCGCCAGGAGGCCCAAACCATGAGAGAGAGGAGCAGCAGCCTGCGCCAGGAGGCCCAGACCATGAAAGAGAGGAGCAGCAGCCTGCGCCAGGAGGCCCAGACCATGAGAGAGAGGAGCAGCAGCCTGCGTCGGCGTCCTGCAGGGACCAGGTCTCCATGGGACCAAGGTGTCGTCAGGTCAGGGAATGGTGGGTTCTCTTGTCTACACTTACATTTTGTAACAAGTGAGAGTTCTCTCCTACACAGAGGTAGTCTTATGAAGCCGTCTATGTCTGTTTTTTTTAGTTCAAGCCAACCCCCAGCAGACATTCACCCCGTGCTATCCAGACCAACTCTGGATGGAAAAACAAGCCTTCTGCAACGCCTTCCCATTCCACATCGCCTTTGATAAAGACGTGAGGCACTATTGTTCATTAAAACTATCTTATTGAACACACAACTCTACTACTGAACACAAATAACTGTGACTGAATACAGAAAAGGTCGGAGAACTTTTAGCTCCCTGTATAAACGCTGAAGTGCACTGTGGGATAGATAAGGGGTAAATAGACTTCTGAAGGGATGTCGTCATTTTGTACAGGTAGGCCAATATTAGCATCAACGTTCCTGGTTCTAAAAATAAAAAGCATATGGCGAACATGTTTTTTTTATTTAAGTCGGAAATTAGGCTTATCTATCTATCCCTTTAATGTTATCATAGCTATCAACTAATTTTGTCACCAAATGTTTCTTTGACTTGCTTTTCGTTGCTGAAAACCGTCCTTCTCTCATTACATTACATTACATTAGGCATGTACTGTACAGTCATTTAGCAGATGCTGTCCAAAGTGACTTACATGAATTGTATTTAACACAGGTAGTCAGTGTACTACTAGCAGAACTCACAAATGCATCTCCTTTCTGACTAAGAGCATAATCTAGTGCTAAAGCCAAAGTGCAAGAGTAGCAAAATAAAAATACAATAGGTGCTTAAGAGGGATCCTAGTAGTACTTCTTAAAGAGGTGAGTTTTGAGCCTGCGGCAAAAGATGGGCAGTGACTCTACTGTCCTGATGTCAGTGGGCAGTTGGTTCCACCACTGTGGGGCCCGGACAGAGAAGAGCCGTGGCGGCATCAAAGGGACCACAGGTGCCTCAAATTAACGAGGCAGCTAATGGCCGCGCGGTAGCAATCGGCCCGCAGTAACAAGGTCAAAGAATTCTCTTCTCACTGTTTAGCTCAAGGTCAGACAGAGTGGGGTCAACATCCAGAAGTTTGTCCCTGGGCTGCAGACAGAGAACATCAAACTGGACCAGTACTTCAGCATCGTCCATCCCCCAGTGACCTTTGACATCGAGAGCGTCAGGAAGTTCATCAACAGCCAATTTGTTCTGAAGACACGACGGGAGATGGTGCCACAGACCACTCAGCACCAGTCTACGCTCAAACTAAGAGGTAACAAAGAACGATATGGGTCTATGAATAACGCTTAGAAGATGTGAGTTAGCGCAGCAAACTAATAGTTTGCCTTCAGCTCAGGGAGCTGGCCATTGGCTGTTTGGTGGTGAGAGTTTCTGTTCTCCACAGGTCAGATGCTGTGGATGGAGTCTTTGGGCTGCATGGTGTACCTGTGCTCCCCCAAGCTGCGCAGCCTGCAGGAGCTGGAGGAGAGCGGGCTGCACATGGCTGACATCGCCATGCACGACACCACCCGGGACCTCATCCTCCTCAACCAGCAGCGCCTGGCCGAGATGGAGCTGTCCAACCAGCTGGAGCGCAAGAAGGCGCGTCTCTCTCCCTCACGTCACTCTGGACAGCAGAGTGTATAGGCTCACATCAGCCTTATCTTTATAGTGGACCTTGATGATCATATAAACGCACATGTGTGTGTGTTGTGTGTGTGTGTGAAACAACAGGAGGAACTGAGAGTCCTCTCACGCCACCTGGAGATGGAGAAGAGGAAGACGGAGGCACTGCTGTACGCCATGCTGCCTCGCCACGTAGCCAACCAGCTGAAGGAAGGGCAGAGGGTGGAGGCCGGTACGCTGCAACACTGGCGTCCATGTTCCATTCCTCTAACACCTGAGGCCCTGGTTATAGTTCCCCATGGCAGAGTAAAGCCCTGGTTATAGTTCCTCATGGCAGAGTAAAGCCCTGGTTATAGTTCCTCATGGCAGAGTAAAGCCCTGGTTATAGTTCCTCATGGCAGAGTAAAGCCCTGGTTATAGTTCCTCGTGGCAGAGTAAAGCCCTGGTTATAGTTCCCCATGGCAGAGTAAAGCCCTGGTTATAGTTCCCCATGGCAGAGTAAAGCATTGTGTAACCGAGTGACAAAGTGTCCTCGTGAGTCTCAGGTAGTGGTAGTGAGTGCTTGGTTAAACTCACTCCTCAAAGGAGCGCCAACAGTCCCTCCAAGGGGGATGTCCCTCTTGGCGCAACTGTTAGCGCGTCTCCTCACAAGCAGAAGAGCGTGGGTTCGAATCCCGCCCTGGGCACGCCCTTAACATGGGTTACAATTGCTTGACACATGTTCCCTTCCTCTTCAGCATATCTGGAGATCTAAGTGGACGGTTTGACCATGAGGAGAGGGTTATGTTTTACTGTGTGTGTTCTAATGCCGCTGACTCATCATCCACATGTTCACGTATTCCCTCCTCTGGCAGGAGAGTTCCAGGCATGCACCATTCTCTTCAGCGACGTCGTCACCTTCACCAGCATCTGCGCCGCCTGCCAGCCCATCCAGATCATCCACATGCTCAACTCCATGTACTCCAGGTTCGACCGCCTCACCAGCGTCCACGATGTTTACAAGGTACAGAGAGAGAGAGAGAGAGAGAGAGAGAGAGAGAGAGAGAGGACGTCTCCAAAGTATAAACCATGTTATTTACTGTGATGCTGGACATGAGCTGTACCTTCTCCCCTCCAGGTCGAGACTATTGGAGATGCCTACATGGTGGTGGGTGGAGTGCCCGTTCCATCCGACAGCCACGCGGAGAGGGTTGCTAACTTTGTCCTGGGGATGCGTATCGCTGCCCGGGAGGTCACCAACCCGATTACTGGGCAGCCCATCCAAGTGAGCTTCACTGTTATCCTGATATTTTTCTCCCAGGTTTATGAATATGGCATACATGCTCTGTGGTAGGCCATATAATACCGAGCTTGTGTTCCAGATTAGAGTGGGACTGCACACAGGCCCGGTGCTGGCTGGGGTGGTGGGAGAGAAGATGCCTCGGTACTGCTTGTTTGGGGACACGGTCAACACTGCATCCCGCATGGAGAGTCACGGAGTCCCTGACCACATCCACCTCAGCCCTTCCACATACAGGTAGACTACAGACAGGTAGACTATATATAGGGAGACTACATACGGGTAAACCAAATACACACAGATTACATACAGGTAGACAACATACAGGTAGACTACATACACGCAGACTACATACAGGTAGACCAGATACAGGTAAACTACATACAGGTAGACCACATCCACCTCAGTCCCTCCACATACAGGTAGACAACATACAGATAGACTAACACAGGTGGACTACATACACGCAGACTACATACAGGCAGACTACATTACATTACATTACAGTCATTTAGCAGACGCTTTTATCCAAAGCGACTAACAATAATTGCATTTAACGTAGGAAAAGCCAATGTACTTCTACTTGCCAGAACTCAAAAGTGTATCTTCTATCTAAAACAAGTGACTAAGAGCATAATCTAGTGCTGAAGGCAAAGTGCAAGAATAGCAATCTAAAGTACAGTGCAATACAATACAATACAATGAAATACAATAAGTGCTTAGGAGGGATGATTGTTGTAGTACTTCTTGAAGAGATGAGTTTTGAGCCTACAACGAAAGATGGGCAGCGACTCTGCTGTCCTGACATCAGTGGGCAGTTCGTTCCACCACTGCAGGGCCAGGACAGAGAAGAGCCGTGACCATGTCGATCGACCGCAGGGGCCTCGCAGTGACGGGGCAACCAGTCACCCCGAGGTAGCAGAGCGTAACGGTCGGGAGGGGGTGTAGGGTTTGACCAGACTACATACAGATAGACTACATACAGGTAGACTAAATAGAGGTAGACCACATCCACCTCAGCCCCTCCACATACAATTAGACCACATACAGATAGACTACATACAGGTAGACTACATACAGGTAGACTACATACAGGTAGACTACATACAGGTAGCCTACATACAGATAGACTATACAGATAGACTACATACAGGTAGACTACATACAGGTAGACTACATACACGTAGCCTACATACAGATAGACTATACAGATAGACTACATACAGGTAGAGTTTACAGATAGACTACATACAGGTAGACTATACAGATAGACTACATACAGATAGACTACATACAGGTAGACTATACAGATAGACTACATACAGGTAGACTACATCCAGCTCAGCCCCCCCACATACAGGCAGAGTATCTGTCTGTCTCTCCTGTTCTCTCTTTCTCTCACACACCCGCACACATACGCTCACAGAGAGACATGCTCATCTATCACTCTGGTTACCTCTACCTGTAACGCACTGGAGAACCAGAGCTTTACCTCTACCTGTAACGCACTGGAGAACCAGAGCTTTACCTCTACCTGTAACGCACTGGAGAACCAGAGTTTTACCTCTACCTGTAGCGCACTGGAGAACCAGAGTTTTACCTCTACCTGTAGCGCACTGGAGAACCAGAGCTTTGAGATTCGGAGACGAGGGGAGATCCAGGTGAAGGGGAAAGGCCTGATGACCACCTACTTCCTGCTCCAGAACCTGCGTGTGTCTGAGGACGCCATCATGGGCAGGGGGACGGGGGAACGGCGCGTGTACGTAGACGACCAACCAGCTCTGGCGGAGAGCGAACAAGGTCAGGTGTGATTCGTCAGGGTCCAGTATTATGGAACATAAATGATGTATCAGCGTTTCATAACCTTTGCACAAATTATTTGGTTCTGTCCTAGTCCACGAAGGGCCAAACTGTGAGAGACAGGATGAAACCGTGGCCAATTACCAAAGCTCAGACTTGGCAGCGATCACTTCTACTTCCAGTGTGACCTCACCAACGAGGACACGCCCTCACCAGCGAGCACCTCGCCTCCTCACATCACACCCTTTCAGAATGGCCGTCCGAATGACGTGAACTCTCGACTCTGCTACCTGCTCTGAGAAGTGTTATGTTGTGGGTGCTTATGCTGGCGCACATGCGCAGATTCAGTGGAAATCTTAAGTTAAAAGACACAAGCAAAAAACAGATAGAACAAAATGTTAGGTAGGCTGTTAGCTAGATTGAACAGGCCTATGCAGCCTACAGGGCTGAGCATAACTTTTTTGACTAGTTTATTCACTGTTCCACAGATTGCGACAAAGAGACATACTTAAAAGTAATATTTGCTGTGGGTCCCTCTCCTAGAAATATTCTAATTTTCAGTCATTTTCTTAAAGTTTGGTGAAATATGGTATTTATGAATAAAATTTCTCAAAATCATGCCTTCTTACATGCCTGTGATTTCGACATTTCAGGCCAAAGTACAGTGCATCTCACCTGTCAAACAGTGACTACACACTTCTTAAACCAGGGCTTCTTACTCCCGTTTTTCAATTGTCTTTGTAAAGGTTTTCAAAAACTATTTTCTAGTTTCAAATGTGACATATTTCTTTTCTGATCAAACCATTTATCTGATTGTTTTTCTGTTTTTTACTTTGAAAGTCTCTATTGCTGGTTCATGCAATATGATCATTCACAGCCATGTCAACACCTGTATTGGTGTTGTATTGGTTTTCAGTAATTAAGGTTATCAGTGTCTGGCCCAATACATCCATGGCCCTGACACACCAGCTCAATGGATGGCGGCAGTGGTGTAGCCTAGTGGAGGGTATATGGAAGTATACTGAGTATACCCACTTCTTTATCCACTGACCCACAATATACACACTTCTTTAAACACCCCAAATGTAAAAACTGTAACATTACTGCTACAGTATACCCACTTCTTTAGTCAGAGCATACCGACTTCTTTAGTCAGAGTGTACCCACTTCTTTAGTCAGAGCATACCCACTTCTTTAGTCAGAGTATACCCACTTCTTTAGTCAGAGTGTACCCACTTCTTTAGTCATATATGTATACCCACTTCTTTAGTCATATATGTATACCCACTTCTTTAGTCAGAGTGTACCCACTTCTTTAGTCATATATGTATACCCACTTCTTTAGTCAGAGTATACCCACTTCTTTAGTCAGAGTGTACCCACTTCTTTAGTCAGAGTGTACCCACTTCTTTAGTCATATATGTATACCCACTTCTTTAGTCAGAGCATACCCACTTCTTTAGTCAGAGTATACCCACTTCTTTAGTCAGAGTATACCCACTTCTTTAGTCAGAGTATACCCACTTCTTTATACTCACTTCTGTAGACAGAGTAGGCTACACCCTCTTCTGTAAACCCCACCACACCCCTGGGTGGCGGTAGTGCGACATAATGTTGAATGCCAACCGGCCATGAAGAACAGGAACCCGGACATGGTATCTCCGGCTGCCGCTTCTTTCCTCAGGTCGGCTGGCTGGATCAGGGCTGGAGGCTGGATCAGGGCTGGAGGCTGGGAGGATGAGGGAGTACACCAACATGTCCGACACCTCCGAAGCGGGAAAAGGGATGTCAACAAAAAAGCAGAAATTGAGTAGCGACGAGAATAGTAATCCCGACCTCTCTGGGGATGAAAATGTGAGTGAACCGTATTTAATGGGCGTTATTTCTTTGAGGCGTAGCATGGTGTTCAAGCTAGCTAGCCTAGCTAACTAACGGTAGGGCTAGCTAGTTGCTAGCAAGCAAGATAAATAGTTAGCTAGCACTAGCGGATAGTCCGGGCTAGTTGGGTCGGGGCGGTAGGTACTAGGATAGTCCGGGCTAGTTGAGTCCGGGGGTAGGTACTAGGATAGTCCGGGCTAGTTGAGTCCCGGGGTAGGTACTAGGATAGTCCGGGCTAGTTGAGTCCCGGGGTAGGTACTAGGATAGTCCGGGCTAGTTGAGTCCCGGGGTAGGTACTAGGATAGTCCGGGCTAGTTGAGTCCGGGGGTAGGTACTAGGATAGTCCGGGCTGTTGGTTCCGGGGGTAGGTACTAGGATAGTCCGGGCTAGTTGAGTCCGGGGGTAGGTACTAGGATAGTCCGGGCTAGTTGAGTCCGGGGGTAGGTACTAGGATAGTCCGGGCTAGTTGAGTCCGGGGGTAGGTACTAGGATTGTCCGGGCGGTAACGTTAGGTAGCTAACTTAGCACCAACCCAGTGTTTCGACTAGCTAGCACATGGATGTATTAATCGAGCTAGCATCACCAGGGACCGACAGGTCTGGGCTGAGTTTCCCAGAGGCATCGCAGCGCTACGTTCCACGTTCATCCTGCCTCTGGGAAACTCAGCCCTGATGTCTTCCGGCCAAGGAGCCACTTCACAACCACAGCTTACCGTACCACTACCACCCGTTTAGTGGCGACTACGTCTCAACATTTTATATTAAACGCTTTATATTAAAATGTAATTGTCATTAAACTAGACAACGTTCCCATGTAATGCTTTAACAATGTAGTTTCGTTAATATTTTAAATTGTCCCTTGCCGCCCTCTCTGTGTAAACAGAAAGAAAGAAGTGTATCTCATTCAGCTGTCAATGAAAAGCTCTGAAACATGGTTTGCCTGTGATGGTTGTTTTGCCTTGACAGGATGATGCTGTGAGTATTGAGAGTGGCCATATCGAACGTCCAGACACCCCCACCAACACAGTCAACGCCCCGGGCAGGAAGAGCTGGGGCAAGGGCAAGTGGAAGTCCAAGAAATGCAAATACTCCTTCAAGTGTGTGAACAGTCTGAGGGTGAGTATGAAGATTCCACCATGTCTCACCTGGGAGTATAACGTTACTCATACAGTCATAATTCTGGACCACATTTAGTCATTGGAATTGTTTTTAACTGTAAGCACTAAACATGTCTCAAAATGTTCTTCACATTTCCAGTCATACGGACAAAGATAAAGGGGCACACAGTTTTTTTTATTGTTTTTTTTAAACATTTAACATGTTTTTGCACTTCATGTGAGTGTAATTGAAGGATGCGTCCAAAACTCCTCAAAGATATTCTGTTTTGTTACATTAAGTATCATTTTTGTTACATTAGACGGCATGACGCTGTTTAGTTTATCTGGGTATTGCAGTAATTCAGAATTGGAATTTGAAAGCACAGCAAAAAAAATTAAAGAAAAATTAAACAAAAAGCATTTTTTATATTGAGTTGTGGTTTTTCAAAAAACAGGAAATTCTGTTAACCATAACAGTGCTACCTCTACACAGGATTTATGGTGGCTCACTACAGAGAACTACCTGCAGGTTCACTATGGTGCCTGGCGTCCAGTCAGTAGCATCTTCTACTATACTAGGTTATAGTGCCTGGATTAGGACACTACACTACTCTACTACAGTCTGTGGTGATAGCTCAGAATGTGTTGCGCTCATTGTAAAAATGTCAGACCTCTTTTCCCCAGGAGGATCATGGCCTGCCGCTGTTTGGAGTCCAGTTTAACTGGCACAGTAAAGAGGGGGACCCTCTGGTGTTCGCTACAGTGGGAAGCAACAGAGTAAGTTTGGAGAGAGGAGCGGAGGGGAACCTTCCTCCTACTCTACCATATTCATCAGTAATGCAAGTATTGCTAGTGGTTGTACTGAACAATCCTTTTGTAATTCCAAAAATCCAACACAGTTGGCGTTCTCCAGGGGGAAGACACCCAACACGGTTGGCGTTCTCCAATTGGATGTAAATATGAATCTGTCTTTAGTAACACTTAACCTGTCACCCCCCAGGTCACCCTGTATGAGTGCCATTCCCAAGGAGAGGTCAGACTCCTGCAGTCGTACGTGGATGCAGATGTATCCTTCACACTGTTTCCAGGTGTTCTCCAGGGCCTTCAGGCACAGAAACAGATGAAGTAATCATCCTCCATGGCTGGTGTTGTCAGCTGATTTTCTTGTGGTGTTTTATGGTTTTAAGGTTCATTATTGTCACCTTTGTCAGGTACGTTATACTCTACAAGCCCCAAGAAAAATGTGAGTAATTTTACACAAACTTTGGTATGGAAAGGGGAATAAGCTGTTACAAGGTAATAGCCTGGTGATACCATGAACACAAACAAGGTTTCCTTTTACAGTACAGTCTCAGATTTCTTTCTGAGTAAATTGTCATGTACATGTAGGCAGGGCTGGAAATTAACTTTTTGACCTACTAGCCAAGTGGCTAGTAGATGAAAAAGGTAGGTCGCCAGCCAGATTTTTTACTAGCCAAAAGTAATAAGTTGCTTTACTATTGTATTTTGACATCACTAGCAGTCATCATAGTACCATATTACAGTCATACTGTTCTTATATAGGCTTCAATTCTAAATCAATAGTGTTCTATAATATTGGTGGAAAATATGAGAATTGCATGATGTGTTGGGGTTACATTTAAATTCAGTAGTCGCCTACTAAATTGTAAATGTAACATTTATGGAGGAATAAATAGCATTAGGCTATGCCTTCATAGTAACACTTTGATCCTGTCATATCTGTATATTCTACGCAATGTTCACTTCTCTCATTGTTTAACCCGATTTCGCATCTGATGTGATATTATCTGAGCGCGCAGTTTGATGACTAACGTTATGCACGCAACAAACCAATGGGAACAGGGCACGAAGAAATGACGCGCGACAACAACAAAAAAACACGATTTAGAAATAGCACAACAGTATTGGGAATCTTTTCTAACTAGCCATGTGGCGAGACAGCTAAAAATCTGTCTCGCCATAGAGGAATTTAGCTCGCAAATGGTGACTGGTGACAGTTAATTTCCAACCCTGCATGTTGGCCTAATACTGTATAAATTTACTTAGTAACACTGTGGAATATAGATGGTACAGGTTTGTGTTGATTGAATGGAAAGAGATGATCAATGACCAATTTGAACTCTGTTGTGTATTTTTATTGTCCAGGGGTGGATTTTAACCCCTGTCTCCCGCATGACAGACCTCGTTCTAACCAGCTACGCCACCGAAAAGCTAGCTAATTAGTGACATAACCAGACATTGGTATTACCAGGCTCTTACCATGTACCTTGTAATAGATTATTCCCCCTTTCCATACCAACCTAAACCGGTCACAACTACAGGGTACTTAGTTGAGTTGATGGGTTATAGTGGAGGTTTTCATAGTTTTTCAGCTGTAGTTTCTGTGTATCTATCTACTTATTACCAGGGGTAATTACCCAATAATGTACTACAAATTACCATATATTTGCCAGGTTAATACTTAGTAATTAGGGAACTGAAAAAGGAACGTTTACCTTTTTGTATGGGGGGCAGGGGGCATTAACCATGGCACTGCTGAGTTGGCTGACGCTAATTGGCGCAGGCTAGCTAGTTAGCATCTGTGTTCAGGGAGAATGTAATTGGCGCAGGCTAGCTAGTTAGCATCTGTGTTCAGGGATAATGTAATTGGCGCAGGCTAGCTAGTTAGCATCTGGTTCAGGGAGAATGTAATTGGCGCTGGCTAGCTAGTTAGCATCTGCGTTCAGGGAGAATGCTGCTTCCTTCCCGGTATCAGGTGTGGTGGAAAAATGAGGGAACACGCCCTCAGTTAAAGGCACATCCTTGATGTCATGTGATGAGCCCAATTCTAAAGGCAAATCCCCCCCCCAAAACATTCCTCACATTCTCATTTCTACAAGATCTGCATGACTAATTGCCCAGAATTTGCTGTGGCACAGAGAATAGATAGAAACAGAACTTGTGTTAGTCCTTGACTGTGGCTGCACATAGGCAGATGAGAACTTCTACACTTGCGCCTGGACATTCGACACGAGCACCAGCCATCCCCTGCTGGCTGTCGCTGGGTCACGGGGCATCATCCGGGTCATCAACCACATCACCATGCAGTGCATCAAGGTCAGCCTGTTCATTCATCTTCCCTGATATCTGGAAGGAGTTTTACGGAGAACAATCCAATAGATGGAGACAGTAGAACGGGTTGAACCCTAGCAAAGTTGCAGGGATGATTCAGTTAAACATGCCTGGATATCGCTCAAGTATTTTAACATCCCTTTTAGCTGTGACCAGCAGCTCCATAGCTCCCTCTGTTGGTTGGTTGGTCTGAAGGATAAAGGGATTTTGTTTGTTTTAGCGTGTTTTACAGTAGTACATGAGGAATAATGGGATATTGGCTTTGTTGTGGTGAAATTCCCCTTAAAAGGTGTCTGATTCTTATTACCTCTGAATCTTTTCTAATGCAGCACTACGTGGGTCACGGGAACGCCATCAATGAGCTCAAGTTTCACCCCAGGGACCCAAACCTCCTGTTGTCTGTAAGCAAAGGTAAACTGAGGATGTGTAGATTTGTGTTTTTTCTTGAAGTCTTCACATATTCTGTTTACATCTGATTACCTCTCCGAGCTCAGTGCTTAAGATTATAATGATAATTCTTACTGCGGGTTCAGACCGGATACGAAAGCCCCTTGAAGCACCGCGTCCGGCTTGCACACTGCAGTGATAGTGTCGGTGCCTGGTCTATTTTTTCCACAAGCAAGTGTGCGTGAATAAAGTGCAGATGACCAGAATCACTTGGTGTCCGCGCAGAAAAATGCTCTTCTGGTGTATACAGCCAGGTCCAAAAATGTTTAAGACTATGAAAACATAGCCTCTTGTCACTTCTTATAAAGGTGTACTTTAAAACCATAAAATGTTTGTTTGTATTGTTGTAAACATTGGAGCAAAATAGGCTTGTAGAGTTATGGGGTGATTAATAATCAAAAAAGCATCTAGAAGTTCTACATTACAACTTGGACCCCTAAATTGCTGCTTTGCAGCTATATTTAACAGTATAAGTATACTTTGTTTTATTGGAGTGTCCTTGTAATGACATGGAGGGATTTTTATAATTTTTAAATCATCGTTGCCGTATGGACGGCCTGATATTTTCCTTCCTCTGCGTTTTTTCTGTTTATCTCCCGCGCCCCCTGAAATCCATCTACCCCCTCCCAGGGGAGCGTGCCCCACAGTTTGAGAACCACTGGTCTAATCTCCAGGTCGTCCTCGGACGATCTGTCCATCGGTGCTTCCAGTCATCTCTAATCCTCCATGCATCTGGCTTGCTCGCCAGTACTTTCCACCCCTGCGTCTTTCTTAAGTACGTCCACGTACGTTAGTGTGGGACGCCCTCGCCCTCGGCTCCCACAGCGCCAGTTTGCTTGCTGGAAGCTCCTGGTGTCTCTGGTAGTGACCAGCCAGCCTCATTCTCCTGGTTGCTATTTGCTCACTCACCCTTGGTGACCTCCCATACAGATGCTTAATGGAATGTCTCATGTCATGACTCAATACGCAAACCTTAATGAATACGCAAACCTTAATCAAAGTGGCTTAAAATATACCTTCTATATGTTTAAGTATTTAAATAACTCCTGGGTATGCCTCTTTAGATCATGCCCTTCGCCTGTGGAACATCCAGACTGACACGCTGGTGGCCATATTTGGGGGCGTAGAAGGCCACCGGGATGAGGTCCTCAGTGCAGTGAGTCTATTCACCACGGCTTCCTCTGAAAGTAATTAACATTCATATGAAGAAACTAGAATTGGGTGACTGTGTTTGTCTGTAGGATTTTGATCTCCTGGGAGAGAAGATAATGTCATGTGGAATGGACCACTCTCTGAAGCTGTGGAGGATCAACTCCGAGCGCATGCAGAGAGCCATTCAGGGCTCCTATGAGTACAACCCTTCCAAGACTAACAGGTACAAAGCCTCATGTGGTCATTACAGGCCCAAGATGTATTCTCTGTCTCATGCGTTTGGGGAGGGGTAGTAGTTACAAAGCAACAACCTTCCCATTCATTCCTCGTTTCATTCCATCGTTTCCACAATGACTCAGATTTCAGGGACATTTAGAATCAGAAATTGTTTGTAGCCATCAGTCCGGTATTTCATTTGCAGGTATTGGCATCTACAGAAAATGCCATTTAATTTATATCATGCTGTCCATCTAATCTATACATTTACACAGAAATATGAGAAGCATGAGAATCAAGAATTTGTTCTCTATTGGGGCTGGAAACATGTTGATTGTGTATATTTAAATCTTCATTAACCTGAATTAATACAGTTTTTCCCCTCATTAATGGGGTATGCACCAGTGCCGAAGAGAAGATTAAGATATCTTGCTACTATGATGCTAGTTGCCCAGTCAGAGTGAAACTTCCAGTCAGTGAAAATTCTGATACTGCAACAGTTCATGAAAAAAGAGCTGTACATCTTTTCAGAATTCAAATAAAACATTTTGTGAATAACCTTAGTGGTCACACACAAAACAAACAAATAAACACACAAAACCACTGAGTCTGGCACCACCACCAGCCTTGTGAAACACAGAACCCCACAATCATTATGAAGATGAAAAGTTGAAACACAGAACCCCAGAGTTTTTTTTAAATTATAATAATTAACCAAAGTAATAGTCGACACACCAATCAATTACCAAAATAGTAATTGCAACCCTAGATGATGTGAGGCATGGGAGTGTATTGACTTTATATTCATGACCTATCATCATAGTGAATGAGCAGAAAATCAAGGGTGTTGAATATTCATGACCTACCATGGTGGACAACAACAGGGATGCTGAATATTCATGACCTATCATGGTGGACAACAACAGGGATGCTGAATATTCATGCGCTGTCATCATAGTGGACAGCATCAGGGATGCTGAATATTCATGACCTGTCATCATAGTGGACAACATCAAGGATGCTGAATAGAGATCGACCAGTAATCGGCTCAGCCGATAATTACAGCCGATATTCACGCTTTGGCTTCATATCGGCTATCAGCTTCATAAAGCCGATATTGCATCTCTGCCAAAGAGCCATATAATGTGTATGTCTTTTAAATTGGGAGTAGTAGGTTGATAAGGCCTTACTACACTGGGCATGCTTGGTTAAGTGTTTCATGATTAGTAGCAGCGTTCAGTCTCACTTTCAGTAGCCTGCCCTGTTCTAGATGGAAAACATTCAATTTCAAAGTATTATTTTTATTTTTATTTTATTTATTTGCTTTTGTTGAATGATTCAAAAAGAATATGGGACTGATGGAATGTTTGAGCTGTAACATGATGTGTGCCCAGGTGATGACCAAAATAGAAACATATAAAGTATTTTATTTACATAGCTTTTTAATTCAGCTTTCTCTCCTTGTCATTTTGTTTTCGTAGCGGACAACATCGGCGATGCTGAATATTCATGACCTGTCATCATAGTGGACAACATCAGGGACAACTGAAAGCTTCCTTACTGTGTTTACTTGTTTCCTACAGACCATTTGTCTCACAGAAGATTCACTTCCCTGACTTCTCCACCAGAGACATCCATCGAAACTATGTGGACTGTGTCCGCTGGCTGGGGGATCTCATTCTCTCCAAGGTGAGAGTGTGTGCCAACATTCTGAACTGATCATATAGTTGTTTTCACTGCGCCTGTGCATGAAGCCTTCCACAATAAGTCCATGCCTACGTTGTCATCCATTAATTTTACTAGCGTAAAGAGGCGAAAAATCACCTTTTTCTTCTAAGAGGAGAACATCGGCTGCGAACGTTCCTGGTGCTATTCTAGCTAAGATAATACACAATCTGATGCTATTCTAGCTAAGCTAATACACAATCTAATCAAGGTTCAAGGCTTTTATTGTCATGTGTATTATAAAATACAATGAAATGCACTGTGCCCGGCACTCTCAGACATCAAGACATGACTTAAGACATAAGACAGTAAATGTTATTCTGGCTAAGCTAATACACAATCTGATGCTACTCTAGCTAAGATAATACACAATCTGATGCTACTCTAGCTAAGATAATACACAATCTGATGCTACTCTAGCTAAGATAATACACAATCTGATGCTATTCTAGCTAAGCTAATACACAATCTGATGTTATTCTGGCGGCTCAGTGTCTTGCTCAAGGACACTTGGGCACACTGCCAGAAGCTGTGTGCCAGAAGATGGAACCGGGGACCTTGTGATCCCCAGTCAACCGCTCTACCTTCTGAGCTATGTGCCGCCCCAAGCTCCTTCATCTACTTTATAATAACACATTTGGTCTCTAAGTACATGTGGTTGTATGGTGTCCAGGATTATATCAACAACTGGCCAGTGTATGAAGTACTTGTTGTCCACCCTGATGTAGTAGCAGTGCCCCCTCTAGAGTGGGAAGGGAAAATCCTTTATGAACAACGGTACCAGATACAAATTATTTAGTGCATGTATTTTACTACAGTACATGAGTGTACCCGTAACTGTATAAAACGAATATGGGTGAATTCCGTTCCTTTAAAAGTTAAGATGGTATTAGTTGAGAAAATATATGGCCACAAACATCTGAAGGTCAGACATCGTCATCCAACATTTTGATACTAGAAAACATGGTATATACTGTATAGTAGGTCACAGAAAATTGCTTATCTAGCCATCTCATTAATACAGTTTGGTAACCTTTTCCTACATATCCTCATTCTTGTATCAAAAATAAAATCAGCCTGGGATAGAGTATGACATGGTCTAATACTGCAATATAACAACTTAAATGCTAACTTCTCCTTTAGGCTGGCAGCAGATCATTTTCATTCTCATGTCTGTTGTGTTCTCTGGCTCCGTCCTCTCTAATCATGTCAGTTGTTTTCTCTGGCTCTGTCCTCTCTAGTCATGTCTGTCGTGTTCTCTGGCTCTGTCCTCTGTAGTCATGTCTGTTGTTTTCTCTGTCCTCTCTAGTCATGTCTGTCGTGCTCTCTGGCTCTGTCCTCTTTAGTCATGTCTGTTGTGTTCTCTGGCTCTGTCCTCTCTAATCATGTCTGTTGTTTTCTCTGTCCTCTCTAGTCATGTCTGTTGTGTTCTCTGGCTCTGTTCTCTGTAGTCATGTCAGTTGTGTTCTCTGGCTCTGTTCTCTCTAGTCATGTCTGTTGTGTTCTCTGGCTCCGTCCTCTGTAGTCATGCGAGAACGCCATTGTCTGTTGGAAACCAGGAAAGATGGAAGACGACATCGATCGCATCAAACCAAATGAATCGAACGTGACGATCCTCGGCCGCTTCGACTACAGCCAGTGTGACATCTGGTACATGCGCTTCTCCATGGACTTCTGGCAGAAGGTAACGATTTTGTATCATCAAATGCACATTAATTCAAACTGTTTGTAGATCAGTCAGTGTTACATCAACTGTCAAATGGTCTTGGTTGATCAACAGATGCTGGCCCTGGGAAACCAAGTGGGGAAACTCTATGTTTGGGACCTGGAGGTTGAGGACCCTCACAAAGCAAAGTAAGCAGCTCTAGATCGCCCACCTGTCTAACAGTGAAGAACATGCCATTTACACCACTGTGTTCTTTAATCCCTCTGTTCTGAACCAATCAAGGGTTGGTTGACGCCTTGATCAAAGCTGGCTTTTTATTTTAATCAAGCCACAGAAAGCTATGCTCATGAGAAAACAAAACTTACAGAATGTAAAATCAGTTTCAGTCTCACTGTACATTTTGAAAGAAATTAAATTCTTCATCAGCGAACAGTAACACAGGTATATGGACAGTTTCGGCTCCCAAACTGTTGGGGACCACAAAAGGATTCTTACTGTGGGAGAATTTCTCAGTGCAGATCAAACATCCCGGCCACGCAGCTGCATTAGCTATGACTGCGGGAGACTCGCTCCATTCGTCTTTGTGATGTCTGCCCTTTTCCCTTTCTCATGGCCATTTTATTACTGAATCGTAACACAGAAAATATCTGCTGGTAGCCTACTGACAGCATAGAACTAGAATTTATAAAAGTATATCTATATATTCAACTGGATATCAGTGGTTTTGTATTATAGGCTACTAATTGTAAATTGTATTGCTAAACATCTGGTCCTAGGAGCCAACGATGAGTAGTCAAGGAGCCAAATATGGCTTTGGACCCACAGTTTTCCCCACCCCTGGTCTAAGACAACAAAATACGACAATTGGTCTACAAAACACAGTCACATTAATTGCAGCAATCACTTGTTTTTTGACTGAGCGTTGTATGGTGTTGTGTTTAGGTGCACCACCCTCACCCTGCCCAGGTGCACCTCGGCCATCAGACAGACCAGCTTCAGCCGAGACAGCAGCATCTTGATCGCGGTTTGCGACGACGCCTCCATCTGGCGCTGGGACAGACTCCGATGATGCTCTGACTCATCAGTCCCCAGCAATCAAGTACAGCTCCCTGTCTGAGAAGTCTTATGCTGTGTACTAAATCTCTTCTGAAGTGTACACTTGATCTAAATCTCTTCCTAAAGCTCGCCGGTATACTTGCTGTTTAATGACATGTACGCGTAGACAAGAACGTACCTTGCAGCGCGTTAATTTCTGACGACCTGCGAAGTCAACCGCAGCCAACGTTCCAAAAGAACACAGGAGACGCGTGGTGGACGTGCACGTGTAGTTAAACGCAAGCACACTGCGTGTTTAAGTGTACACTTGATCTCTTTCCCGAATGATTGAACAGCTACAGACAGACCTTAAGATTGTCAAAAATTAAACTATTATCATACCCATGTACATACAGTGTGACTGAGAAAGGGAGACTGATGTTTGTCATATTAAAAACCACTGTTGTTTTTGCGGAGGACATAGAAAAAGTACATGTATGGTCCTTGGATGTTTTGGTATGTACATTGTTGGCAGACTTTTTTGTCAATCTGCAGTTTTGACAGTTTTAGATTAGTGACAGTAAAGTTGAACCAATTAGATTTGTTTTCCTACTTATTATAGACGGCTTACTGGAAATGTACAAATCGATTTTTCTTTGATTAATAAAAATCCCATACTGGATACCTGGTGTGTGTAAGTGAATGTGAATCCCATAGCAGAGCAGAGTGCAGGTAGGGCAGGTGATGTGTGATCTGGGACTACCTCCCATAGCAGAGCAGAGTGCAGGTAGGGCAGGTGATGTGTGATCTGGGACTACCTCCCATAGCAGAGCAGAGTGCAGGTAGGGCAGGTGATGTGTGATCTGGGACCCCCGCCGAGACCCCAGCAGGAACGAGCAGGCTGTCTGGACGTCTGTGGTTGAACATCCATGGAAGCTGTGTGGGAGAAACATGTTCGGCTGTTTGGTTGCTGGCAGATTGGTAAGTATGTGCTCGCGAGCAGGACTTCCCATATCCAAAAAGCCACCTTTTGGATAAGAGCACACAACATAACACACTAATGTACTGGAAATGTTTTTTTTAATACTTTGTTTTGTGGTCGCTGCTCAGATTAGTTAGCTAGCTGGTGATATGCTAGTAGAGGTCTCCCATCCGGGGAAGTTTGAAGGAGATGGCAGATGAACTTTGGTGAGTCCATTGTGAATGTTAACCTTATTATGAGTACTTTAAACTGTGTTGTCAAATTAATAATATGGTATTAGAGAAGACACTGAAACGAAGGCTGTCAAAAGTGCCATGAACGGCGGCGCGTACGTAGAAGATATGCTGATGGACAAGCAGCTAACTGGATGAGTAGCTACTAGCTAGCTGGATGAGTAGCTAGCTGGATGAGTAGCTAGCTGGATGAGTAGCTAGCTGGATGAGTAGCTACTAGCTAGCTGGATGAGTAGCTAGCATGGCTAGCTGGATGAGTAGCTACTAGTTAGCTGGATGAGTAGCTAGCATGGCTAGCTGGATGAGTAGCTACTAGTTAGCTGGATGAGTAGCTAGCATGGTTAGCTGGATGAGTAGCTACTAGTTAGCTGGATGAGTAGCTAGCATGGCTAGCTGGATGAGTAGCTACTAGTTAGTTGAATCAGTTACTACTAGATAGGTGGATGTGTAGCTACTAGCTAACTGGATGTGTAGCTACTAGCTAGCTGGATCAGTAGCTACTAGCTAGCTGGATCAGTAGCTACTAGCTAGCTGGATCAGTAGGTACTAGCTGACTGGATCAGTAGGTACTAGCTAGCTGGATCAGTAGCTACTAGCTAACTGGATCAGTAGGTACTAGCTAGCTGGATCAGTAGGTACTAGCTAGCTGGATCAGTAGGTACTAGCTAGCTGGATCAGTAGGTACTAGCTAGCTGGATCAGTAGGTACTAGCTAGCTGGATCAGTAGGTACTAGCTGACTGGATCAGTAGCTACTAGCTAGCTTGACGAGTAGCTACTAGCTATGTGGGTGTGTAGCTACTAGCTAGCTGGAGCAGTAGCTACTACTGTAGCCTGGGTGAGTAGATGTGTAGCTACTGTACCTATACCTCCATGGTAGCTACTAGCTAGCTGGATAAGTAGCTTATAGCAATTAATAGCTAGGTGGATGTGTTACTAGCTACTATATTTCCTACATGCTTCAAAGATCATTCACATCCAGGCTTTTCTATTAGGTGAAACTTTCGGACTGCGTGCCAAGTTTGAAAGGTCTTGGAGCTTGTTAATCTTTGCTAGGTGGATGACTACTATATTTCCTACGTGCATCAAGGGTCCTTCACATCCAGGCTTGTCTATTAGGTTTTAAAGCAACTTTCTGACTGCTGGCGTGAGAGCTCTTGGAGCTTGTTAATACAATTAACAATTAATGAATTTGCTAATTAATTAAATAATGAATATTGTTATTGTTAATTAATTATTAATCACGAGTTTGTGTGTCTGCACTCTGATTCGACCAAGCTATATTTTAAAGTCAAAGTCCACTTTATTTATATAGCACTGTTCATATAAACAAATGTAGCACACAGTGCTTTACAGAAAAAATAAAACAGTTAAAATAGTAGATAAAAATAAGAGATTAAAACTTGACAAATTAGTTATGGTAAAAGAGATTAGAAAGCAAGTATTTTAGTTATTTTTTGTTTTTGGGGTGTATAATAGTATCTATCAACTGAACCATTTCCCCAGTAAAATATTTATATACAAGAATCCATTTCATTACAGTACCAGTCAAAGGTTTAGACACCTTCTCATTCAGTTGAATGAGGTGTGTCCAGACTTCTGGCTGGGAGTGTATGTGGGACCTTAGAGATGAGGAAAAACATGGTTGTGTTTTGTTGTAGTACCTCCAGTAGGAGTATCTCAAAAACAAAAGGCCTTTTGCCAGTTAGTCTCTAGGCTACTCAACCTGCAAGCTCCTATCTCCCTCTCTTCACCATGTCATGAGAGCAGCACAGTTGGATCGTTTGAAAATACGGGGGTTGATGAATATGTTGTGTCTTGTAGGACTGTATGGTCGTTAAGGATGATAATGAATGTGTGGAACAGGTCTTTGTTGGTTCGTAATAATTACAGTAGTACTAGCTACTATTACTGTATAGGCTGCTATAGTACCACCAGGGAAGGGTGTGTGTGTGTGTGTGTGTGTGTGTGTGTGTGTGTGTGTGTGTGTGTGTTGGGGTTATTGTTTGGAGTTCAGAAGTCTTGAGATTTTGCAGGGTAGGGGTTCGTGAAAGGAAAGTGAAGGGCTGAGGGCTGCTCAGTTGGTTACTCTAGACGGTGGCAGATTTCCAAAAGCAAAAGCGCCTATTTGGCAATATTTTGGATTTAACCCCAATGCTAATATCTGATGAGGCAATCTGTAAACTCTGGAGCTCGTCATGCCATAACGTGAACACTGTTGCTTTGTGCTGCGAGGCTGCGACCCACTCTGTTGCATGCGGGTCAGAGTGAAGAGAGGGATCTGTAGCCTGGCTGCATTCCCTGAATCTGAATGGCAATTCAATCTGAGTGTCAGACTAGTGGAGCAGAGCAGACACTTTCAGTTTATAACTGTAGCATCACAAGCTTATTATTTTACAAAGTAGAGGTTTTTAATTTATTGAATAAAATAATAAAATAAAAATATATATGTTATTTATTTAGTATTAAACAATTCACATTCCTGCTCCGCCTCAGCAGACAGCAAACACTGAGATCAGTAGGCTACACCTGGCATTGTATTATTCCTTTAGCCTACTTTTCCTGATGTCTTAGGTTTTTGCCGTGGTATGGTATTGTTTCAGTATCAGTATTGAGATATTTTTAGCAGGTATCGTATCGAAGTTATAATTCTGGTATCGTGACAACACTACCCTGTAGTAGGAAAACAAAGGATTTTTTTTTATATATATATCTTATTATTTTTTCTCATGTTGGCCGCACCAAGCGCCGTTTACGTGACCGCCTTGCTGAACATAAATATGCTATTAGAACAAGGATTATCCAATAGCTCGTCACTTCCAATTGGTCCATAACAGTACTTACTTATACACTTATTAGCCATGTATTAATAAAGGCTTTTTATCATCTATCCTCCTCGAGTGCCAGGATCATCCTTCTTTTCTGATTACCCTGTAGTAGGCTATGTTATTCCAAATAGGTATGAGTAGGACTCACTCAGTGCATTTTTACGAACGTGTGGCAGCTATCATAGAGGCTCTACAGCAAAACACCTTTAGAGCTAAAGATGTATTACATCTAGAGATTACATCAAACACAGTTAAACTCTTTTCTTACTCCAGTAGGCTAGTGAAGCCTAGGCCTATTCTAGGCGCAACAACACATCCATTTCTGCTTGCTCTGAACATCTGCTCACACTGTCAGATTGTTGGATTGCAGCCACACAAATCAAATGTACACTCAAATTCATGAATGTAAAATTATGAACCCTGCTGAGGGCTGCAGTCCAGGGTTTGAAAACCACTGGTCTTCAGTGTCAGGCTACTATAATCCGGGGTTTGAAAACCACTGGTCTAAAGTGTCAGGCTACTATAATCCGGGGTTTGAAAACCACTGGTCTAAAGTGTTTACTATAATTTCTCTGTTAATCCAGGTCCAGACAGAAGCTCTGCAAGTCGCCAGTGACAAGTTTGTCTTCAACCTGCCGGACTGTGAGAATGTGAACCATGTGGTGGTCTTCATGCTGGGAACGCTGCCCTTCCCCGTGGGCATGGGCGGCGCCGTCTACTTCTCCTTCCCAGACTCGGTCGGTGGGCAAGTTTGGCAGCTTCTGGGTTTCATCACCAACGACAAACCAAGTGCCATCTTTAAAATATCTAATTTAAAAGCAGGTGAGGATTTGCATATTACAAAATGGAGGATGCAGCTGTCGCATATGAATAAGCATATAACTGACGTTGTGGTTTGTTTTCTGGTGTCATTCCAAGGTGAGGGCGGAGCACATCCGTTTGGCATGATGGCGGCAGCCTCGATGGCTCAAGTAGGCGTGTCTATCGAGCCTCTGGAGCAGCTTGTTCAGCAGACGCCAGAGACCAGCGCTACTGTGTCCCACGTGGACTCCTTCACACAGGTGACAACATGTTTTTATGTGGAATATTTTGTACATTTCTTAACTGAGCAGCAAAAGCATTTTTCAGTTATACACATTTGAATTGAGCAGTATCACACGAGAGCAAGTGCTGTTGTACTGATTATCAGCACAGCTTGGATATTAGCAACTAGAAATAGTGCTCGGCGAGCACAGACCTCTGCCCATGAATGCATTCCTTGACTCTGTGCGTGCGAGCAGGACATGTTTGGCATTGCTGCGTTTGTTAGGTTGAGAATTTATACCAGTCCAAACCTTGTGTCTCTGTGTCCTTCCCACGTTGTGATATAGCTGTTTTAATTTAATTTTCCTCTCCTGAGCCTAAATCCAAAAAATGAATGGAGGCGAATGAGCGGCCGTGTTTGGCACACTGGTCAAATGCTAAAGGAATGCGCGCACATCATAGTAGTGCAGGTGCTGGATCAAACATAACATATGAAAACGACAAAATTGTAAAAATTGTCCTCACACTGAAATAAGCTCCCAAGGTGAGTTTAATGGTCGTCAGCACAACGTTTCGGCCGTAGAAGCCTTCTTCAGCTGCAATACAAGACGTGTGTAAGGGGCGGGGTATAAATACATAGGGGAAATGGGTGTGTTCCCAATCAGGTCAAGGGTAAAAGGTTAAACTACATTCAGTGTACAGGTATACATAAATCATCAGTCAGTGCACCAGCCCTAAAGGGTACATAGACAAAAGTGCAAATACATTCAACACATTTAATATGCCATAATGGAAAGGAGAATGGCTCTAAAGAATGTGAGTAGGTGTCATTTCATCGCTGTAATGCAAGTCTATCAATAGCACATAAAATAGTAAAGTGCCTAATAGTAAATTGTGAGAGTACACATGTTACTATACATGAGCAGACACACACATCACTGGAGTAGGTAGGAAACAAATATGAGCTCAGGACAAAATTTGACAGAGAGAATGAATTACAAGAAAGGCTTAATATCAAAATCTTCATTCAGACCAAATGGAGACTAGTATTCAGGGTGTAAATGTAGTGTGTCTCACGTTGCAGAAGTAACCGTTTATGGTCACCACCCCTAGGGGGTCTGTTTACCTTTTCAATGCCCATATATCTGAGAGAGCAGATGTTTATGTATACACTGAATGTAGTTTAAACTTTTACCCTTGACCTGGTTGGGAACACACCCACTTCCCCTATGTATTTATACCCCACCCCTTACACACGTCTTGTATTGCACCTGAAGAAGGCTTCTACGGCCGAAACGTTGTGCTGACAACCATTAAACTCACCTTGGGAGCTTATTTCCGTGTTTGGCACCCCCCAGTCCAGACCCTGTGTCTCTAACACCCTCACACGGGCAGCTGGCTTCGCTTTAAGCTAGATTCATTTTAATTTGTGGATCTGCCCAGGTGATTTAGATCCGCTCCCAACTTGAATGGGTTCTCATTTGTCCCATAATACATCCCTCAAAAGGATCAGATCGCTTTGCTCTGTCTCTCATTGAAAGAAACCTATACAATATAACCTAACCTAATACAATATAACCTAACCCATGGGTTCCCAAACTCCATCAATGTGGGTCTCCTCTCTGAAAACAGTGACACACCTGCACCCCTCCAACCCCCCAAATGTGTCCATTATGCAAGGCAGCGTTAGCTAGCCCATAATGTTACACAGCTAAGTTAGCTCGGTGGCACCTGTTGCTAGTAAACGTTATGACGTTTTCGCACAATACATTCATGCCTGCGGGGGGAGGCTCTCTCTGCACTATCCACAAATGTAGTATACATCTCTCCCATTATTTATTTCGATCTTCTGACCTTTAAAATCATGTTTCGTTCATAAAAACCATAGACATTTAAAAAAAAAAAAAATGTTTTTCCTTCTTTTTTTTTCTAACCATCCCTCCGCGCCTCCCCTGAATTTCTTTGGGGCCCCCCAGGGGAGGCCCGCCTCACAGTTTGGGAATGCCTGACCTAACCTATATAATATAACATAACCTAAGAAAATATAGCGCAATTTGATTTATGATAGAAGATGAATACACAACTCATGACTGCACAGTTTATCAGCACCTGAGCTAGAGTTCCCTGACAGCGAGATGGTCACAAAACCGGTACATATGTTACTAAAGCACTCCTAGAAACCAGCCCTCTACATCACTGATAAACAACAAGCACCAGACACGGTCCCAGCACTGGTTGACTCTGGGGGGGTTGACGGGGGGGGACAGCTTGTGGTGTTCAGGTCTGTTCTAGGGGGGACAGCTTGTGGTGTTCAGGTCTGTTCTAGGGGGGACAGCTTGTGGTGTTCAGGTCTGTTCTAGGGGGGACATCTTGTGGTGTTCAGGTCTGTTCTAGGGGGGACAGCTTGTGGTGTTCAGGTCTGTTCTAGGTCTGCTCATTTGGGTTTGATTCAAGATCCAATACTTTATTTCCATACAACTTTTCAGGTCGTTAGGAATTAGTTTCAGTGTGCTCTTCGTAACAGGATGAACCACGCAACAAGATAAAAACAGATCAAAACTACACAGGATCACAGTCAACATTAACTAAGAGAATATCCCTTTATCTCTTCCCAGTTTACTCAGAAGATGCTGGAGAGTTTGTATAACTTCTGCTTGTCGTTTGCGGTGGCACAGTCACAGATGACACCAAACCCCTCAGAGATGTTCATCCCTGCTTCTTCTATCCAGAAATGGTAAATAATTCTTTGTACTGCTAATGAACTATACCCAGCCCTGCACCAACAAGATCTAAAAAGTGTTTGAATGTTGGAAATGTATACACAGGCAGAAACGCAACTTTTTTGTGTGCATTTGACAGCAAAACCAACAAGGTACTGTATGCCTAGAGTGAAATGTATTTGTGCTTATAGGCCACCCTAGAAAACTGTTTTTGCTGCTTTGTTCAGACCTATTCGTCTGGGCAGAGGTTGCTTATTTGCTCATGGAAACTTATTAGAATACAAATAAAGATTAATACAATAAAAAGTAACAAGAATTGTCTGACCTATCCATCTATCCATCTATCCATCTATCTATCTAATCAGTCAAATATCAGTGACCCACACACCAAACTCTGTGGGGCTGTCCACTAACGTTACTCTAACATATGATGACACAAGCATCCAGGTTGAGGCAAAAGGGGAGTTTGTTTGTGTTAGCTAGTTAGTGTTAGTACTATATGCAAAGAAACACAGCACAATCACACAGTTTCTATATGATTTCCACGGACAGTTGGTATTGCTTGATCATTCAGAAAGAGTTTATCTGAAAATCCTGCTTTGTACTGACCCAGCTTGGAAAAGCAATCGGGCCAAAAATGGCTAGCACACACTGGAATGTTGCCATCAAAAATAATATATCCACTCAGCTCTTCTGTCCTTTGAGCTTGGGAGACAATGTAGCGATCTGTCCTGCTTAGTACATCCAAGAACAGAGCATTTTCCGTGCAAAGACATTATGCTAGCTAGCGGGACCTGCACATAATTTTTGTGCATGTCATGTCTTTTTAATCCTGTTACTTGTTCTACCTCTTTTTTATTTTATTCCCCATCCCCTAGGGGACTTTTACCCCCACCTAGTTGCTCTTAATTAACTTGCCTAGTAAAAGAAAGGTTGATGATGATGATAATATCAGCCTTTATACCCAGGTAAACAAACGCAGGTGATTGGAGGTATTCAAATGGGGGCGGGATTATTATAATAGGTCCCTGACTGTGATGTAATTTGACACGGGAGATTTGAATGGCTTGCTGGGACTGACCTTTTTTCAACTTTCTACTTTTTTTCATTTCAGCTGACCACAACAAAATGGGTTGTTTCACTACATACGTTTTGTGTTAGTAGGCCCATCAGAGACTCAAATGTATATGCAAAAACAATGAAAAAGTTTTGCAAACATGGATCCCATTAAGGGCTGAATGTAGAACTGATTATATTTAAAAGGCCTTTATTTACAAATTCTAACAACCACAATGGACCTACAGTCACTTTGTATGCCATTGTGAAATTGTATAATTTTGAAGGAAGTTTGAAGGGAACTGATTGGGAAACGTTGGCAAGGTTGTAAATGTCTGTTGCACTCGTCATTCTGTTCCAGTGTTCACTATAGAGTCTCCAGTGGACAGGGAAACAATATTCTACTCAGTCTGCGATATAGACTGTTAGCTTGGATGCAGTGGGATATATTGACACTATAGACCCAAAATTGCACCAAAATATATGCTGATAAAACCATTCGGCTCAGAGAAATAAGGTTGCAATGTGTATAAGATAGCAACTCATCTCACGTTCGTACAGTGAAGGTATAGCTCGCTAAACTGGGAACCAACTCAATCTCCTGTGTTTTGTGAAGAAACCTAGGTGCATGTGAGGCACAGGAGAGTATCCTAGCGCAGAAGTGAGACATCCGTTTTACTGGACAACGCCAGCCGAGATCCACTGATCCAAACAACTTCACAGACCATACAGGGTTACGTATGGGGTACTGAAGAAAATAAACAAAAATAAACTGATTCAGCTGTATGAGGTATTTGATTGATTAACCGACCCAGGTGTGCTAGTGGTGGAATTTAACATACATGGTTGTACTGGATGGTAATTACAAATATTGAGGTACCTGGAGGAGAGGCTATCGCTAAGATAACAGCCTTTGACGGACATGGAATCATAGTTTTCTATCAACAAGGCAACAGTTGGCGTGCAGTAGCCCACCAAACCAGATTTTTGAGATGTGTTGTTCAAGCTGTTATAAAGGAAAACTGGTTGAAGTTGAAGACAAAAGGCAGTAGAAGACCCAAAAAGCTTTAAGCATCTGATGAACAGTACTTCCTTAACACTAGAAGTGTGGTTTGCCGTGCCAATGGGCGTTGTGGTACTATATTAAGAATCATACCTTTATCTCCTAGCAGAATTTGTGTTACAGCATAAGGACAACAAAAAGGCACAATCAGTACTAATTAGAGTAGGTACATAGAATATACACCAAATATACAAAAAACATACAACAAAGTCTATAATCTCAAGATGTACAACAGTGCAATACCTACAGTGTCAGTAAATCAAATAAGGAGTATGCCATGTTGATAAAAAAAAGTGAACTGTTAACTGTCTTGTCCAAGAAAACGTCTGGGCACCAAAACAAACTGTTTTGGCTCCCTCCAAGCTGCCTCGGGTCCATGTGTCCAGCCAGTCGGGGTTATTCAACTGTTATTTCAGTTGTCACTCACTCAGTCACAGACGATTAGCGAGTCACTCACAGATGATTAGCGAGTCACTCCCAGACAGCGAGTCACTCACTCATAGACGGTAAGACAGTCACTCCACTCACAGACGGATGGTTAGCAAGTCACTCAGACACGCACGGCTAGCGAGCACCTGGCCTGCACCACCAAGGCCCTCGTCATCCTCCTCCAGGAGACCCACTGCGTAACAGCAGATAAGCTAGTCCTCCCAAATTTCGATCTAGCTGGGTCTATCCTAAGCAGGAAGCATGACCTTGCTACGTTCGTCCATCAAAGGTTGAACTGGACTCTCGTCGACCAATCCCCGACTGGCTCGGAGATTGAGTGGTTGTGCGTGGACGTTGGTGGCTTTAAAATCGTCAACGTCTACAAGCCTCCGCCCTCGCGAATCACACCAGCATATCTCCCAGTCTTCCCCCACCCCTGCCTCTATGCAGGCGACTTCAATTGTCAGCACGAGGATTGGGGGTACAGCACCAATACATCCGACGGAGAAAACCTGGCTGCTTGGGCAGCTAACAACAGCCTGGCCCTGTTGTACGATCCCAAGGGCGCAACCAGCTTTGTCTCAGGTCGCTGGAAAACTGGGACGAATCCGGACTTGGCTTGGACCTCGTCCCGAGTGAGCCGGGGAAGCGATGGAACTTCCGAAAGGCCTACTGGAAACACTACCGCCTCCTTACCCATAGATCTACGAGATGCCTCCCACCACCTAACACCAACAACGTGGACAAGGCATACCGGGAACTCTGCATCATACTGGTGAAAGCAGCCAAACAATCCATCCAACATGGATGTCGCAATAGCTACAAACCGTGTTGTGATGCAGTGTGAGAGAGTCTCTACTGTGCCTTCTTCGGGCCCCCCCAGGAGCTGAGTCAGACAGACTTGCCTCAGCCCTGCTGTCTAGACTCAGCCAAAGGAGACAAGAGTGCTGGGAGGAGGCCATTAACTCTATCGACTTCTCACACTCCAGCTGCAAGGAGTGGAGCATCCTTAACAACCTCACTGGTAGGTCTAGACCCTCCCTCTGTCACTGCCCCATCTCTGCAAACAAAATCGCATCACAATTTGTGAAAAGTGGGACATAGGAGGGCAAAGACCGCGAATCGTCAAGTCTCGTGGCAAAATAAGTTTCTGACCTCTGGAAGGCCACAACTCAGCGAATTCACGCTGATGCTCCGCCTGCTGCCGGACAGGCACATGGTTAGCATGATCATGGAGTTTGTTCGAAACCGCAGCTTCACCCTCACCACCGGTAGAGGACAGCAAGCAGGTTGCAACGCCTTAAGAACAGCGTCTCCCAGGGATCTGTCCTGGCCCCCCTCCTTTATAACATTTACACCTACGACCTGCCCATCACAGTCTCCAGAAAGTACGCCTACGCAGACGACCTTGCGCTGGTGTGCTCAGCTGGAAACTGTCAGACCGTGGAGGAGACCTTGAGCCAGGACATGCAGACAGTAGCGACATACCTCTGGAAATGGAGATAGAAGCTCAGTGAGGTAAAGACTGTGTCGGCGGCCTTCCACCTTAACAACAAGGAAGCCAAACGTGAGCTCCGAGTGCACATCGATGGAACACTCCTGCCATGCAGCGCCGAACCAATCTCGGCGTGACATTGGACAGGTCGCTCACATTCTGCCAACAACTCGAGTCACTGCGCAAGAAGTTAACAGCTCGTGTGGAGTGGATGAGGCGACTGGTCTGATCAGGCTGGGGCGCCGGCGCAAAAACACTATGTACAGCAGCCCTACTGGTCTACTCGACCAGTGAATACTGCGCCCCAGTTTGGTGTCGCAGCGATCACACCCGCCTCATCGACCCACCTATCAACAAAGCCTCAACAGGATGCTTGCGTCCCACTCCTGTGGACAACCTTCCCATCCTTGCAGGCATCCAGTCCGCTGGCCTCCGCCGCACAGGAACTACAGCACGTCTTGCTTGCCGGCCCTGGAGCCTAACCACTTGCTCCATGACAAGCTCACTGCAACAGCGCAGCGTCCCTGGCATCTCAAGGCGACGCACAGGATCTCCTGCAGCAATGAAGAGATCTTAACATCGGCGAGGCAGGATGGGCGGACTACACCTGGTGTGCAGAGTGGGAGGCAAACACCTCCACACTCATCCTGGCCGCTGGTCCTTCCCCTCCCAAGATGGACTTACCCAGACCGCCGTGGGTGAGGCTTAATCGCCTCCAGACCGGCGTCGGATGCTTCCGCTCATTGATGCACAGATGGGGCTTGGTATCCTGTGCGGTGTGCGAGTATGGCGCCAAGCGAGTCACTCACTCACGGACATTAAGCGAGCAGAACCCCCGCAGTTGTCATGGCAACGCCGCGTGACATCATCTAGAGGGGTTCCCTGACAGGGCATGTCCACTAGACAGTTTGTCATCTTTTATCTTTTGTGTGCCCCCCGCGATTGACTCGCTCGTGGGCCTTTCACTCTGTGTCACATCCTGTCACTCGCCGCCATGATCAGATGACTCAAATGTGTCTGTAGGATTTTTTTATGTCACTTTATTAAAGCTGTAATAACTGTTCCCCACATTTTTCAAAACGAATTAAAACCACCTAGCGTCCAACCTCTCACCCCTACCAGTCGCCATGTCTTTATATTATATTTCTGCTTCTGTTGTCATAATTAAACATATTTTTTGGGGCGGCCTCAGACTTTTAAACAGTTCTATATATCTATAGTATATGGATTTAGTGATCTCTCACTGGGAGTGAAGAAAGATGCAGACGTTCCTGATTTAAATCCATTTCAGAGAACCACATTGGCTCCAGTTAGCATAAGCCATGGGGGCTAGACCATAGCAAGTCAGAATAAGACAGAATATAAAGTGTTTGAACTTTAAAGAACATAGTAGCATATGCAAGAGTTTAATCTTCCAGAGCATCATCAAAATGTTAAATGTTTTATTTTGATGCGCTCCATATTCCTTCTCCTCCCCTTCTAAAACGTCCTATGTCTTCCCTCCCCAGGTATGAGAACTTTCAGAGACGCATGGCCCAGAATCCACATTTTTGGAAGACGTGAATCTTCATGAATTCAAAGAGGAGACTGAGACACATCAAGACTAAGGACTTGATATTCTAATATTACGTCTACTGTACACAGCAGATGTGATGAATTTAAGATATGGCTCCTACAGAATACAGGCTTGTATCAAATGGCTTGAAATTGGTATGCAATTCTGAAATTAAAACAGAATAAATAAATACATCACACAATTGAATGAGTGGAAAGACAAAGGCTGGAATTAATTCTGAATTGTATTCATTCAAATCAATAAACCTCTGGAGCTTGTCCAGAAAGCTGCTGCTTGCCTGATGTTCAACCACCCCAAGTTCTCCCACACAACTTCCATTTTCCGTTCTCTACACTGGCTCCCTGTAGCAGCTCGTATCCAGTTTAAAGCTCGGGTACTAACCTACAGGGCAATGAAAGGAACAGGCCCCTCCTATCTCCAGTCCATGGTCAAAAACCTACACCCCCTCCCGACCGTTACGCTTTCTCCGTCACTCCGAGGCCCCTGCGGTCGATTGTGACACGGTCCCGGCTCTTCTCCGTACTGCCCCCAAAGTGGTGGAATGACCTGGAGTGACCTTCACATCTTCAAGAATTACTTCTCTGACCCTTCCTCTTAGCACCCTCTGTATTTTTAGTTTGCTATTCTTGCACTTTGGCTTTAGCACTAGATTATGCCCTTAGTCACTTTTTTAGGAAGGAGATGCCCTTATGAGTATACTGTAGTGTACTATCACTATTGGTGAGTAATAGTACACTTTTACCTGCTAGTCTATGTTGAATGTACTTGTAAATTTCTTTGGATAACAGCGTCTGCCATGTAATGTAATGGTAAACCAGTCTGATCTCGCAAGCTCTCATTCTGTCTGCCTTCGTGTGCCTTGCCTACGTTATTCTAACTCTGTGCTTGACAATCCTTGCAGCAACTACAGTATAATGTAACAAACTACCAATAATGTATTAACTGCCAATAATGTAATACATTTCTCATTTTAATGTAATAAAAAACAATGTAATAACTAGACAATCTAATTCTGTTGCATCGATCACGAGGTCATCCCACACTAACATACGTGCACATACTCAAGAAAGACGCAGGGGTGGAAAGTACCGGCGAGATTTCAGATGTATGGAGGACCGGGATGACTGGAAGCGCTGATGGAGGAGCCCTCCATCTGAGGACGACGTACAGTAGAGAGTCGAGACAATGTTTTTAATTATCGGCTGCGTATTACAATATTGGGCATGGAACATTTTCCATGGAAAAAAGCAGTTCACAGCATAGGAACAAAATACAATTATGAGTAGGAGAATAAATGCAATCAAATCAAACATTTCAATACAATTCATTTCATTTATTTTATTCATGTGTAACATACCTGTCAATAAAACTTTCTGATTCTTATCTTATAATCCATAGGAGGAGTACGATGATGTGGATGATACCTACATATAAAGAATGCACTTATTGTAACCTAGGAACACCATCCCTACCGTGAAGCATGGTGATTAACAACCTGTCTCACCTACCGTGAAGCATAGTGATGAATAACCTGTCTCTCATACCATGAAGCATAGTGGTGAACAACCTGTCTCACCTACCGTGAAGCATGGTGATTAAGAACCTGTCTCACCTACTGTGAAGCATAGTGATTAAGAACCTGTCTCCCCTTCCGGGAAGCATAGTGATTAACAACCTGTCTCACATACCATGAAGCATGGGGATTAAGAACCTGTCTCACCTACTGTGAAGCATGGTGATTAACAACCTGTCTCACCTACCGTGAAGCATGGTGATTAAAGGAGTAGTAAAGGCAAAATGCATAGACCTGTTTTAAGGTTAGTTATGATCATATTCAATGGTTCAGATCAAAACGTTGACCAAACTAGCACTTTTGAGAAAGTCTGATAATTGCTCTACCACCGTCTTGGTCATACAATGGATGGGCACCTTGAAAAATCATTAAAAAAAACATACAAAACACACAAACTCTCAATTTCAAAGACAAGAAACTCACCGAGGTGTTAATTGGCGTTCTGACATATAATTTGCCATAAAGTAAGATTCTAGTTCATCTGGAAAGTTTTTTTTAAATATTTAGCATAGACTATTTAGTCGCAGCACATACGTGTGTAAACGTCCACACACTAGGTAGCCTAGCAACATAAACAATAACAATAGCTACCGTAAGTAGTTCTGCTTCCTGAATCCCCTCTTCAGATTGATCTACACATCTACAACGGTCGCTTCAATACAAGTCAATGGATTTCATAAAATTATCAATAAAACCCTACAGGATTCATACTTTGCGGCGAATTTGATGTCAGAACACCAACAGACACCAATTACCCCCTCGGTGAGCTTCTTGTCTTTGAAAAACATGTTTTTGAAAGATTTTTCAAGGTGCCCACCCACATCCATTGTATGACCTAAACGGTGGTAGAGCAATTATCAGACTTTCTCAAAAGTGCTAGTTTTGTCAACGTTTTGATCTGAACCATTGTATATGATCATAAGTAACCTTAAAACAGGGCTAAACATGCATTTTCCCTTTACTACTCCTTTAAGAACTTGTCTCACCTACCGTGAAGCATGGTGATTAACAATCTGTCTCACCTACTGTGAAGCATGGTGATGAGGAACTTGTCTCACCTACCGGGAAGCATAGTGATTAACAACCTGTCTCGCCAGCTCTCCCAAAGTGTATTGTTTTATCCAGTTTTTTCCACTTGTATACCATATCTCCGCGCTTAAAATCGCGCACTAACATTGGCGGTATCCAATAATTAGATCTTTGGATCCGACGTTTGGACCTCGAGCCCCAAGTCTAGATCGAACAGCTACGTTGCTGCGGCTAGCCAGCCCTAGCCAGCTCCCGACTGGGATAGCCCATTAGCCAACAGGGTACAGCCGTCCCCTGCCTTTCCAGTACCAACCCAACACACCGGAGGCCTTGTCCTGCTCCCAGTAGATCGCGTGAGTATTACCAGCGCTACTAGGTAAGTAGCCCCCACTCTCCCGGCTAGCACTGCTAGGTAAGCAGCCCTCACTACCCCTGCTAGCACTGCTAAGTAAGTAGCCCTACCTCCCAGTTAGCATTACTACGTAAATAGCACTCCCTCTCCCCGCTAGCATCGCAGGTTCATTGCTCTTTTCCAGTTTTATCCACCTGCATACCATACCTCCATGATCAAAGTTGCGCATAAACATTGGTGGTACCTGAGAGTCCGACGTCTGGATCTCAAGGTCTGTTGTCTTTGGTTTTCGTTTGTTTTACAGTTTGCTGAGCGGGATTTACAAGCCAGCAGCTGAGCCTTGCTTTTAGCAAGTAGATTGGGTTGGTTGTCTTCAGGTTTTCGTTTGTCTTACAGCTTGCTGAGCGTTGTTTTGCTCAAGCCAGCAGCTGAGCCTTGCTTTTAGCAAATAGATTGGTGGTTCTTATCCTCTTATTTTAATTCCACAATTATTTTAACGAGTCTTGCGTTGGAAGGTAGGATCTCTACTCTACACTCTATACACCAAGCCGAACATTTCCTGGACTCACTGGTACCCGACCCAGACGTCGGCGTTCTGCCTCCCACTGCTCCACCGTCCGCGGCATCCGGGGGTGGGGATGTGGATTTTGGTTTCCTCCTGGGTGAGGAGTCCTGGCCCATACTCGGAGCCAGACCCAAGCATTTAAGCTCCACTCCTTGGACCACTGTTAGGAGGAAACGAGGAAGGGAAACCTCCAGGGTCCTCTCCCAACCCTCTGACGACGACACCCTCCAGCTGAGGAATAGTTTTGCTCCGCTGGCCGAGCCTGTATCCAAGAGGTCCAAGGATACTAGCAGCATCAGCTCCTCGGTCTGGCTCCCTGCTGCTGGGGCTCATTTCACACCCTGCTCTACTCAGTACCATACCAGTCCTCCGCAGCCCATCCACACCTCTCTGGTTGGCGAGCAGCAAAATAGCCAGGCTAATCAGCCTGCTTCCTGGCCTGAGCACAGTCCAGTCCACCGAGGGGACCCCCGGCTCCCACCCTCTGCCGCTTGGCCTTCAGGTGTGAGGCAGCCAAGGAGGCCCCCTAAGCCCAGTGGGCCCACCGCTAATCCCGCCCCCCCATCTGTGCTCGTCATCGGATCATCCATGGTGCGCCATGTAGTGGTCCCGAAAGCCTGGACCTGCTGCTTCCCAGGAGCTAAGGTCTCGGACATCAGGACTGTTGTCCCATCACTCCTCGCGGATTATCCCCAGGCCTCATCCATCATCATCCAACAACAAATGACAACAAGCTCCAGCAATCTAAGCGGCTGAAGGAGGATTTCAAGGCCCTGATCTCCACTGCTCAGGCGTCAGGAAAGACCTGCATCATCTCTGGCCCGTTCTCCTCTCCCCGGTATGGTGATGCCAAATATAGTAGGATCCGTCAGCTCCACATCTGGCTGAAAGGCTACTGCTGCCAGTTGAAGCTTCCCTTCATAGATAATTTCACCACTTTCTTGAACCACTCGGACCTCTTCGCCAGGGACGGCCTTCATCCTAGCAGGTCAGGTGCCCGTCTGCTCAGTATGAATATGGACCTGACGCTGAGATCATCCAGCGTCTGATGTGGGGTTAGCCCGACCCGTCTCAACCACCCTACTGCCAAACATAAACCTAATGTCTTGCTTTTTGTTTTAATGCTTTTAATGTCTCATGTAAAGCACCTTGAATTGCCCTGTGGCTGAAATGTGCTATATAAATAAACTTGCCTTGCCTTGCCTTGCCTTGCCTCCTGTACCCACGGGTCGGGCTACATCAGCTCCATCTCACCAGCGCCCCATCACCATAGACCTGGATTCCCTGCCCCTCACTGAGACCTGGCATAGCGACGTTTATATTTTTATAAACAAATTTTGCCCACCTGAATATGCCATTCAGCGAATTATCTCCCACCGCACACCTATTACCATAAGGAAACAGTCAGGTGGATCTAATATGAAAAACCTGATATCCGTTCCAGTGAATATACCATCCAGGCCTACTAGTCAGGCGAGCCAGCCCTTTTCTCCGGAAGCTATTTCAATGGCGATCCTGAATGTCAGGTCCCTACCAAGCAAAACTTTTCTCATTAATGATCTTACAGTGTATATGTGAACATAAATTAGACTGTATGTTCCTAACTGAAACCTAGCTAAATATAAATGGACCAGCAGCCCTCATTGAAGCCTCTCCTCCTAACTACAGCTTTTTTCAATCTATCAGAAGTGGGAAAAAAAGTGGAGGAACAGCCACCATAGCTACAGATGCCCTCAGCTGCAGGACCATCTCCTTCGATGATTTTGCCTCTTTTGAATACCACGCTATTGTCTTAAAAAGCCAGCCCCCAGTTCTGGCAGTAACCTTGTATAGGCCTCCCAAACAATGCCCTGCCTTCTCTACAGAATTTTCAGAACTCCTGTCCATCATCCATACAAATTATGATAAGATTATCATCATTGGAGATTTCAACATACACGTGGACACTGAGGCGGACTCGAAAGCCAGGGACTTTATCAACCTCCTAAACTCCATGGATTTTACCCAACATATCACTGAGCCAACCCACAACCGCGGCCACACCCTTGATCTAGTGATTACTAAGGGCCTGACTATCACTGTCTTCTTTATTAGTGACCTCGCTCTCTCCGACCATTTCTGTATCTTCTTCACTGCATTGGTTCCTAAAGTCAAAAGTAGTACTGGGCGCTTTATCAAGAAACGTTATCTTACCTTCGCAGTAGCCGATAGTTTTAGAGAAATAATGACCACAAACAATTTGTTATGTTATGTTATGTTATTTTTATTTATAATGCGCCCCCCAACCAACTGTTACATCAGCCCGGGGCGCAGTTTATCAACTCCAGAAGTGGGGCCATTAGGAACTATTGAAGACCACCTTTAACACCAGAGTAAGGGCAGCCTTGGATTCTGTAGCACCTATTAAACTGAAAAGGATCACAGCCAATAATAAAGCTCCATGGCGAAATGAGGAAACAAACAACTAAAGAGAACCTGCAGACGTTCTGAGCGTATATGGAGAAAAACCAAGCTACAGGTCCACCATGATATTCTCAAAGAACATCTCTCTGCCTTTAATAAAGCAATAAGAAATGCAAGGAAAGACCACTTCTCAAAATGTATATCTATCAACCGAAATAATTCAAGGGTGCTCTTCTCAACAATTGATAGCCTAATAAACCCTGCAATAAAAACACCTGATAACCTGCTCTCTACCTCCAAATGTGAGGAATTTGCAGCTTACTTCAGAGATAAGATTATGAATATTAGGAGGAATATCACCCAGGAAAGGCCATGCATCCCGTTCACAGATCCTCTCCCTCCATGTAATGGACATATGAGCTTGTTTACACTGATGGACACAGAAATGTTGAGAAAAGTAGTATCCAAACTCAAATCCTCATAATGCCTGCTGGATCCCATCCCCACCGATTTTTTCCAAACTATTTTTGACTCTGTATCCTATGACATTTTATCCATTGTTAATGACTCCCTATCTACAGGTGTCTTCCCACCAATACTTAAAACTGCTTTGGTGAGACCCGTACTGAAGAAAAACAACTTAGACACTTCAGTTAGCAATTTTAGACCATTCTCCAAACTTCCCTTTTTGAGTAAAATTCTGGGAAAAAATGTTTTCAAACAGATTCATGATTTCCTAGCTACAAGTTGTACCCTTGACCTTTTCCAGTCCGGCTTTTGTGCCCATCATAGCACAGAGACGGCATTAGTCAAAGGTGTAAATGACCTCAGAATTAATGCTGACTCCAAAGAGCTCTCTGTTCTCGTCCTCCTGGACCTGAGTGCAGCCTTTGATATTATAGATCATGCAATCCTCATCGAAAGACTGGAGAAGTGGGTTGGCCTCTCTGGTCCAGTCCTAAATTGGCTTAAGACCTATCTAACCGGTCATGATTTCTTCATTGCCCTCGGTGAATATAGCTCAGGAAAGATCCCTATGACCTGTGGGGTGCCCCAAGGATCGATCCTAGGACCTCTACTCTTCAGCCTGTACATGCTGCCCCTTGGCAGTGTCATCAGGAGGCACAACATTAGCTACCATAGCTACGCATATGATACCCAACTCTATATTTCTGTAACACCCAGTAACTGCAGCTTGGTTCACTGCCTTGTCAAGTGTATTACGGATATAAATGTATGGATGTCACATAATTTCCTCCAACTAAACCAGGACAAAACAGAAGTACTGATCATTGGAGAAAAAGCTGAAAGAGAGAAACTATCTGCACACTTAAAAACTCTGGAAATTGACACCAATTGCCAGGCTAAAAACCTAGGTGTCATACTTGACTCAGATCTTAATTTCCACATCTTTTTACCACCTAAGGAACATTGCCAAGGTGCAACCCTTTCTCTCTCAGGCTGACACCGAAAGATTAATGCATGCTTTCATCACAAACAGGCTGGACTACAGCAATGCTCTACTATCAGGCCTACCAAAGAAAGCAATCTCTAAGCTACAAATAATACAGAATGCTGCAGCACGAGTCCTCACTAAGACTAGATGAAGGGCACACATCACACCAGCCTTAAAATCACTACACTGGTTACCAGTCAACTCTAGAATAGACTTTAAAATACTAGTCTATAAATCTCTCCACAGTCACTTACCAGAATATATTTCAGACATGCTTGTTAAGTACATGCCCAACAGACCACTCAGATCCACAGATACTGAACTTTTAACAGTTCCAAAAGCCAGGACCAAGAAACATGGAGAGGCAGCTTTTAGTTTCTATGCCCCCAACCTCTGGAACACCCTACCGGAGTGCCTAAGAAGGGCCGAAACAACGGAGGTCTTCAAGCGAGACTTCAAGACGTACCTTTTCGACCTAGCCTACAATCACTATCTACTGTAGGACCTTGAGATACAGAAAGGCAGCCTCAAACCTACCTGTGAATCCTCTGTATACATTGGTGTTTATCCTGCTATGCACAGTATGTATATCAAGTAGTGTACAGAAGCTGGTTACCCTGAAACAGGCTTGTTCTGTTCTGACAGCTTTGTTGCTTCAATGGCTCAGTGTGCTACTAACAGTTTTCTGCCTCCCCTAGTGCCTCTCTCTCTCCCTCCTATCTTCTAACCAGGTCCAGTGGATGCCCTACTGTCGCCCGCAGACCACCCTGAGTAGGGATAGATACCTCTGTGTCAGCTGTGGATGTCGTAGTCCAGGTCCAGTGGATGCCCCACTGTCCCCAGCAGACCTCCCGGAGTCCGATAGATACCCCTGTGTCTGCTGTGGTTGTCGTAGCATGTCTGTAGGATGTCCTCTCTCCTATGATGCTTTTTTAGCCTCTCTTACTCTGAAATGTAATTTAATGTAATGTATTGCTTTATAAATGTTCTTAGCTGGTAGACAAACATACTCCTGGAGCTTGCTCGATCGCCTTGTTGAGAGGGGTCAGGGAAGAATTTTTACAGCTCACTTATCTGGCCCCCGGGTGATTACTGTTTTTTTTGCTTCCCTCTGGAATATGTAGAGAGTGGGTCGTATGCCCACCTCCCTTGTTCTCTGTAAAGCGCATTGTGTTGCCTCTGGGTATGAAATGCGCTATACAAATAAAGCTTTGATTGATTGATTAACAACCTGTCTCACCTACCGTGAAGCATGGGGATTAAGAACTTGTCTCATGGAGACCTGGAAGTCTGACAAAAAATGTAGGATGTTCAAATGATTATGGTCCTGAAATCAGAGGCTTAGTAGCTAAATGTTCCACCACTGAGTAGCAGGTTATTAACCTTCTCTAGACCACACCTTCTACACTTCTATTAGTCTAGATGGAAATTGGGGTCCACGCGCACCCCCCGGATTTTTTTATGCCACCTGATTTTTCTTTATCCTTAAAGTGTCTATTTTCAGAATCTGCCAGGTAACAAGCTGAAATAATGTCCCAAAGGCTTCATTTTTAACCCTCTATGGCACCTAACCCAAACCCAAAAAATCTAAATATGATATAGAAAGTGGCATAACTTTTGAAGTAAACAACATACAAAGACAAAATAATAAATTTTCCCATACAATTCTGACCCCAGGGGCCGGTTGCACAAAACACCTTAAGTTAATATTTTCCCTTAAGTTCTGACTTAAGATTTCCTTAAAATAAAATCTGATGCACAAACACGTTTAAGTATTCCCCTTATGGTTTCCTTAAGATGTCCCTCAAGTATTTAAGGTTTTCTACTTATCTTGGTCTGATACTTAAAGTCGCACTGAAACGGATGTTTGAGATCATCTAACTTCCGTAGTTTGACGTATTTCCGACGCAAACAAGCTATGAGGGTGGGACATATGTTTAGAGGAATTTGATTGGAACATTGACAAGTGGACGGGTTTTAAGAAAAGATTTGATAGAAGGATAGCGTTGATTGACGGGTGGATGTCGTGAGATTATTGACCTAAAATCTAAGGTACCTGTTGTCGTCATTACACGTGACCGAAAACTACCGTTTTCCAGGAAGTAAGAAATTATATACTTTGATATAAGATTACAACAAAAGTAGAATTTTGTAAAAAATTGTTTGCATACTTCGTTGAATAGATGAACACTATGACCAATTATGTGAACCAAAATGGGACAGAATGCTTTTTTCATTTCAGTGCGACTTTAAGGAGTCCCTTAAAGTCCGTTAGGTGTTGCACAAAAGACCTTAGCAAGCAAAATGAGGGAAAAAACCTAAGGGACCTCTACCCCAACCTTAGCTAAGCCACATGGCTGCATTTATGAACATAAACAATGGAAATCGCGTCCCAAGAAGAGTGTTCTGCGACAGGGAGAACCCACTAGACAGTGAGGAGCAACTGATATTTCATTACACATTTGATCGACAGTCCATTTTTTTACTCACAGCCTCGCAGGACGTTCCAGTGTAGTGTTGTGACAGATAGCCGGTCACGTGCAAGCAAACCAATGGTCACCATGGAAACTACAATTTTACTGCTGTAAAATCTCTTTCCTTGTATGAAAACCCTTAACGTTTCTCCTTAGCTCAGGAAACCTTGTAAGGGATTCTGTGCAACACCCTTAAGTAATTCCCTTCACTAAGGGGAAATTAACCATAAAGGGTCATACTTAAGGGGAAAACCTAAAATGTTTTGTGCAACCGGCCCCAGGAGTTTAATGGAATGGTTATTTTCGACATTTGACAACATATTGACTCTATTTCTGGACCAAAACAGAAAAAAATGGCCAAAAATGTGTGTATGACCAACTATCTTTTCATTTTCTAAAGCGCATAGGGTGCATTTTTTCACCACCTGTTATTTCTTTATCATTCAAGTGTCTATTTTAAGATTATATTGGGTACCAAGCTGAAATAATGTAAAAAATGTTTTATTTTTAACCCTTTAGTCATCTAAAGGGTTAAATGGTGTGATGGTAGTAAGATGGATGGAGTGGTTTGATGGTAGTGAGATGGGTGGAGTGGTTTGATGGTAGTGAGATGGGTGGAGTGGTTTGATGGAAGTGAGATGGGTGGAGTGGTTTGATGGTAGTGAGATGGGTGGAGAGGTTTGATGGTAGTGAGATGGGTGGAGGGTGGTGTGATGGTAGTGAGATGGGTAGAGGGTGGTTTGATGGTAGTGAGGTGGGTGCAGGTTGGTGTGATAGTAGTGAGATGGGTGGAGGATGTGATGGTAGTGAGATGGGTGGAGGGTGTGATGGTAGTGAGATGGGTGGAGGGTGGTTTGATGGTAGTGAGATGGGTGGAGTGGTTTGATGGTAGTGAGGTGGGTGGAGGGTGTGATGGTAGAGAGATGGGTGGAGGGTGGTTTGATGGTAGTGAGATGGGTGGAGTGATTTGATGGTAGTGAGGTGGGTGGAGGGTGGTGTGATGGTAGTGAGATGGGTGGAGTGATTTGATGGTAGTGAGATGGGTGGAGGGTGTGATGGTAGTGAGATGGGTGGAGGGTGGTTTGATGGTAGTGAGATGGGTAGAGGGTGGTTTGATGGTAGTGAGATGGGTGGAGTGGTTTGATGGTAGTGAGATGGGTGGAGGATGTGATGGTAGTGAGATGGGTGGAGGGTGTGATGGTAGTGAGATGGGTGGAGGGTGGTTTGATGGTAGTGAGGTGGGTGGAGGGTGGTTTGATGGTAGTGAGATGGGTAGAGGGTGGTTTGATGGTAGTGAGGTGGGTGCAGGTTGGTGTGATAGTAGTGAGATGGGTGGAGGATGTGATGGTAGTGAGATGGGTGGAGGGTGGTTTGATGGTAGTGAGATGGGTGGAGTGATTTGATGGTAGTGAGGTGGGTGGAGGGTGGTGTGATGGTAGTGAGATGGGTGGAGGGTGTGATGGTAGTGAGGTGGGTGGAGGGTGGTGTGATGGTAGTGAGATGGGTGGAGTGGTTTGATGGTAGTGAGATGGGTGGAGTGGTTTGATGGTAGTGAGATGGGTGGAGGGTGTGATGGTAGTGAGATGGGTGGAGGGTGTGTTGGTAGTGAGATGGGTGGAGGGTGGTTTGATGGTAGTGAGATGGGTGGAGGGTGGTGTGATGGTAGTGAGATGGGTGGAGTGGTTTGATGGTAGTGAGATGGGTGGAGTGATTTGATGGTAGTGAGATGGGTGGAGGGTGTGATGGTAGTGAGATGGGTGGAGGGTGGTGTGATGGTAGTGAGATGGGTGGAGGGTGTGATGGTAGTGAGATGGGTGGAGGGTGATGGTAGTGAGATGGGTGGAAGGTGGTATGATGGTAGTGAGATGGGTGGAGGGTGATGGTAGTGAGGTGGGTGCAGGTTGGTGTGATAGTAGTGAGAAGGGTGGAGGGTGTGATGGTAGTGAGATGGGTGGAGGGTGTGATGGTAGTGAGATGGGTGGAGGGTGGTTTGATGGTAGTGAGATGGGTAGAGGGTGGTTTGATGGTAGTGAGATGGGTGGAGGGTGGTGTGATGGTAGTGAGATGGGTGGAGTGGTTTGATGGTAGTGAGATGGGTGGAGGGTGGTGTGATGGTAGTGAGATGGGTGGAGGATGTGATGGTAGTGAGATGGGTGGAGGGTGTGATGGTAGTGAGATGGGTGGAGGGTGGTTTGATGGTAGTGAGATGGGTGGAGGGCGGTGTGATGGTAGAAAGTGCCAGTTTCTCCTGGAAAAGACGTTTTTGCCGTTCTTCCGACTGGATTCGGCAAAGGTTTGCTGAACGCTCATTGGCTGAAGGTGTTTGTCTGTCAAGGCAAGTACCCCCTCCTACATAATCGCTCTCTATGGGGCGAAGGCCAGACTGATATTGTGGAGCGAAGCAGTGAGCTCGCTAGATCGGGATGGTCATACCAGGCTACCTAGTACTGTCTCCTCACAGCAAGAAGGTCTCCGGGCCTTTCTGTGTGGTGTTTGCATGTTCTCCCCATGCTCGCAAGGGTTTCCCCCATAAAGAACCCAGTATGAACAACATGCAGAAGAAAAAATTGCTGACGCTGTCTGTCCCTGGTGAAGACGGACAAGAGCACTTGGTTGGTCCCCGGGCGCGGCTCATGCACGCTGCCTACTGTCTGCTCCCAGCTGCCCTTGGGGGAAGGACATTGGGATGGGTCAAGAGCAGGAGAAGAATTTCATCGGTGGATGCTCCAGTCAGTTTGTGTGTGTGTGTCTTGGCATTGCCACCTCCTTACACCATGTGATGTGTGTTCACTGTGTGACAAATAAAGATGTTTGCTCTTGTTTTGTACCTTGCAATGAACTAGGTCAAGGAACAAAAAACAAGAACTTTTTCTTGTTCTATTTTTATCTATTGTCGCTGCTTTGTTTTGTGTAAAGGGCACCGTGTGTAGGAGTCTGTGTTTGTGTTACATTCGGACTGCACACAAAGCTCTATATACACATATGATAAATGATTGAGCACCATCAATATTTTCATAGCCTGTTTAGTGACTGTGAAATATATAGTTTGCTTTATTTTCATTTTCCCTGTGAACATTTGGTCTCACTCCTAGTCTGGGTGTACAGGACAGGTGAAGCACTAACGTACTGTAGATGACAGTTCCATGGAGGGATGGCATCATGCCTTCGTTGGGTTGGTAGGCGCCGCCCACCTGACCATCTGGAGGTTCATTGATGCCCTGCGGAGGCAGCAGAACCTGAGGAGGGATGAACTGAAGGAGTCGGATGAGGAGGAGGAGTTCCTGGCTGCCCCTGGAGGAGGACAGCTGGGATGGGATAAATGCACCGCACAATTTCCACCGGTGACACAAAAATTGCATGTGTGTGTGCTGTGTGCCAACTTAAGTCGCCCTCTCACTTGTGTGTAATGTGTCACTTTGTGGTAAAAAAAAATAAAGACCCCCCCTCTCGGGTCCTGTAGTTATTATTATTATAGCAGCCAGGGGCAGCCCAGGGGTCACCATCAATGCCCTCACTCCAGGGAACGTGAGGCAGTCACCTCCATACACCCCCCAGTCACCTCCATACACCCCCCAGTCACCTCCATACACCCCCCAGTCACATCCATACACCCCCCAGTCACCTCCATACACCCCCCAGTCACCTCCATACACCCCCCAGTCACATCCATACACCCCCCAGTCACATCCATACACCCCCCAGTCACCTCCTTACACCCCCTCAGTCACCTCCATACACCCCCCAGTCACATCCATACACCCCCCAGTCACCTCCATACACCCCCCAGTCACCTCCATACACCCCTTCCCAGTCACATCCATACACCCCCCCAGTCACATCCATACACCCCCCCGTCACATCCATACACCCCCCAGTCACCTCCATACACCCATTCCCAGTCACCTCCATACACCCATTCCCAGTCACCTCCATACACCCATTCCCAGTCACATCCATACACCCCCCCAGTCACATCCATACACCCCCCAGCCACCTCCATACACCCCCCAGTCACATCCATACACCCCCCAGTCACATCCATACACCCCCCAGTCACCTCCATACACCCCCCAGTCACCTCCATACACCCCCCAGTCACCTCCATACACCCCCAGTCACCTCCATACACCCCCCCAGTCACCTCCATACACCCCCCCAGTCACATCCATACACCCCCCAGTCACATCCATACACCCCCCAGTCACCTCCATACACCCCCCCAGTCACCTCCATACACCCCCCAGTCACCTCCATACACCCCCCCAGTCACCTCCATACACCCCCCAGTCACCACCATACACCCCCCAGTCACCTCCATACACCCCCCAGTCACCACCATACACCACCATACACCCCCCCAGTCACCTCCATACAACCCCCCAGTCACCTCCATACACCCCTTCCCAGTCACATCCATACACCCCCCCAGTCACATCCATACACCCCCCAGTCACCTCCATACACCCCTTCCCAGTCACCTCCATACACCCCTTCCCAGTCACCTCCATACACCCCTTCCCAGTCACCTCCATACACCCCTTCCCAGTCACATCCATACACCCCCCCAGTCACATCCATACACCCCCCAGTCACCTCCATACACCCCCCAGTCACCTCCATACACCCCCCAGTCACATCCATACACCCCCCAGTCACATCCATACACCCCCCAGTCACCCCCCAGTCACCTCCATACACCCCCAGTCACCTCCATACACCCCCCCAGTCACATCCATACAGCCCCCAGTCACATCCATACACCCCCCAGTCACCTCCATACACCCCCCCAGTCACCTCCATACACCCCCCCAGTCACCTCCATACACCCCCCCAGTCACCTCCATACACCCCCCAGTCACCACCATACACCCCCCAGTCACCTCCATACACCCCCCAGTCACCACCATACACCCCCCAGTCACCACCATACACCCCCCCAGTCACCTCCATACAACCCCCCAGTCACCTCCATACACCCCCCAGTCATCTCCATACACCCCCCCCAGTCACATCCATACACCCCCCCCAGTCACCTCCATACACCCCCCAGTCACCTCCATACACCCCCCAATCACCTCCATACACCCCTTCCCAGTCACCTCCATACAAACCCCCAGTCACCTACACTACATACAAACCCCAGTCACCTCCATACACCCCCCAGTCACCTCCATACACCCCCCAGTCACATCCATACACCCTCCAGTCACAACCATATGTAACCAGGTGATAAGCTCGACAACGCCACCTTTTTTATACACGAGGTGAGGTCCTCGGGACTACAGTGACACAAGTTCAACCATGGACAGCCAGAGACGCGTTTCCAACAAAGAGCACAAGTTTATTTACAGCTGGAAATGTGGAAAAGAGCTAACTCCTAAAATCAGGGTAACATACATATTTATTACAAGTTATAAATAAAAAGGGAACAACTTTAATAAAACTACTAACAGGCCTGAACACCTGAGGGCTAGGGGGGTTTGGCGAGCCTAGGAGAGGGTGAGCCACCAATGTCGGGGGTAGACTAAGAGGGCTGAGCCCAGGGGGTGCAATACTTCACACACACTAGTGTAGGAACAGCAAGCCACAGCAACCTTACTTCAACCACAGCAAAATGGGGTGTAAACATGCAGTGCAGTGTGGGAGGGGAAAACTGACTAACCCACCGACTGGTGACGCTCCACTCTACTGTGGCCTGGGGGGGTTCACAGGGGAGGCCCTCTAAGAAATAAATGCCAGTTAGTTAACAAACAATGAATAACTAATTTGATAAAACCAAAACCAGTATAGGCAAAACAGCAGCCAGCCTGAGACCACTTGGCAGTAGTGTTGGATGGCTACCAAACAGTACCAGCAAAGCCAGGGCACCAAAAGCTGACACTGGCAGACACACTGGTGAAAGACATAAAAACATACAAAGTTAGAACCACCTCAGCTGCCCCACCAACATAACTCTCAATTTGACCAGATGTAATTACCCACAGTGGAGTGGCGGCAATCAGTCATACAGGAAATCCCATGAGGGGGGTCAGAGAGGAGCTACAGTACAGAGAGAGCACAGTGGGCAAACATTAGCAAAGAAAACAAACTCAGAAAACATTAAAATGTCCTGTAAGCTATACCTCCATCTACCTACCTACCATCAACGCCGCGAACACTGGTGCTGGGGAGAGGTCCTAACCAGGTGGAGGCTACACAAGGCTACCCATTACCCTCTATTTATAGGCACCTGTGGGCTCCTCCAATTAGGCCAAGGGAAATTGGTACAGGGGGCGGGGTTTCTACCAATGCTGCACTCAGCCCATACATGAACTTCCTGGGGGAGTGGCTATCTGTGCTGCAATTACCTGGGAGCAGTGCTCCCTACTACAATCTTCCCCTGACATTTGTATCGGCGTCACGACGATTATTGCCATGGCCTAAAGACGGCGGACATCCCATTAGACATTGAGGCTGATGCTGTCCCTCTAGCCCTGCCCCCCATGGCTTGCGGGAGATGATAAAGATTGTTATGCTGCCCTGCTGTGGTGCGACTGCTCCTCCGCAGCACGGCCCCATCAGTGCTGGGTCCAACCTCATCTGGAGGGGCAGGTGGTACATGCCTTGGGTCCATCTGCAACCAGGGTGCCTGCGGAACCACAGGGTGGATCAGGGGGAGTGGTGGGCCAGGCACTCCAGATGCTCCAGCCACTGGTACCGCCACGCCAGGGTCCTGTAGGGTCTCCTGCACCCTAACCCACCAATCTCCATCTGGGGCTCCCTCATTGTCACACTCCAGCTGAAACTCCTGGTCCTCCTGGGATGCACTCTCAGTCCTACCATCAGAAGGTTCACCTTCTGGTTGGGCTTTAAGTAAGGATCGGTGAACATGTTTTACCTTCGTTGGGTCATCAACAGGTGAGATGGTGTAAACTGGTCCTTCGTCTGTGGGAGCTTTCACCACCTTGTACACCACCGAGCTCCAGGCATCCTGGATCTTGTTACGTCCTCTTCTGCCCAGCTCCCGAAGGTACACCCGCTGGCCCTCCTGAAAGGGGGCAGGCCTCACCTTCTCATCATGACGAATCTTGCGGCGCTCTGCAGTAACCTTCAGCCTCTCCCTCGCTCCTTCAAACGCAATGCGGAGTCTGGTCTGGTGTTCTTGGATCCAGTCATGTACGCTGCCTGCCGTTGGTTCCTCAATTCTCCCTAGAAGGAAGTCAACTGGTAGTTGAGGGTCCTGGCCAAACATCAGATAGAATGGAGACTCACCAGTGGATTGGTGGGCAGTGGTGTTATAGGAAAATACAACCTGTGGGAGGTAGGCGGGCCAATCTCTTTTCTTGGTCACAGGCAACGCACGCAGAAGGTCGTGCAAACTTCTATTAAAACGCTCACATTGTCCATTGCCTGCAGGGTGATATGGGGTAGTGCGCGTTTTCTGGATTCCATACAGGCCACACAGATGTTGGATGAGAGCACCTTCAAAGCTCCTGCCCTGATCGGAATGTATGCGGCTGGGCACCCCAAATTTGTAGAACCACTCATTAACCAGCACCTTGGCCACAGTTAACGCCCGCTGGTCTCTGGTGGGAACTGCCTGGGTGTATTTCGAGAACACATCAGTCATTACAAGGACATTTTCCACCCCAGCCTGAGACGGCTCCAACAGTGTGAAATCTATGGCCAACACCTGATTAGGCCTTGAAGCCTGTAAATGGCCCATGAAAGTACGTGCTCCCCGTTGGTTGTCCTTGGCCATCTGGCACCGCTCACACTGCTGGCACCAACTCTTAACGTCCTCATAAAGGCCAGGCCAGTAGCACCGCTGTCGGACTAGGTCAGTGGTCCGCTCGATGCCCTGGTGGCCATGCTCTTGGTGCAGCTGGTGGAGGACCTGGTTCTTGAGAGAGACTGGGAGGACCAACTGGAGGATCTCTTCCCCCCCATCAGAGCGGAACACCCGTCGGTGAAGTAGCCCGCTCTGCTCCAGCAGGCGGTCCCACTGCTTAACCAGGATAAGAGCAGATCTGGACATCAAGCCCCGTTCGGCAGCATCCGGACGCCTTTTCCTCCTCCAATAGACCAGGACCTCCTGTATGGTAGGGTCTGCTTCCTGCAGGGCACAGAGATCAGCAGGGGAGGTGCGGGGCAGGACGGAAATGGTTGTCTGAGTTACCTGGAAGGACCGTCCAGGAGCAGAGGCTTGTTGTTGCAAGGAGGTAGGAACCGGAATGCCAGGAACACAGTCTTGGGGGGTCACTGGGCCCGGCATGTACTGTCTGGAAAGTGCATCTGCATTTTTGTTACTCTTGCCAGACCTGTACTTGATGACATAATCAAAAGCAGCCAGTTCATTGGCCCATCTTTGTTCAACAGCACCTAGCTTTGCCGTGGCAAGGTGGCTAAGTGGGTTGTTGTCAGTATAAACCACACACTTTTGGCCCAACAAGTATTCACGGAATTTCTCAGACATTGCCCATTTCAGTGCTACAAACTCAAGCTTCATGGAGCTGTAATTGGACATATTACGTTCTGTTGGCTTAAGGCCACGGCTGGCATATGCTATAGGCCTGACCACACCACCTTGTTCTTGAGACAGGACTGCCCCCAACCCATTATAGCTAGCATCTACTTCCAGAATGAATGGGCGGGAGAAGTCAGCATATGCCAACACTGGGGCTGTCACCAACCTATGCTTGAGCTCCTCAAAACTCTGCACCGTTTCCTCTGTCCATACCAGTGCCAGCTTCTGTCCTGATCCCTTCCTGGGTTTTCCGCCCACCAGCTCCGCCTTCAGCCTATGCAGGGGGGCTGCAATCCTTGCAAATTCCTCCACAAAGCGTCGGTAGTAGCTGGCCAACCCTAAAAAAGACTCCAACTCTGCAACATTGCTAGGTTGCTGCCAGTTAGACACAGCTTCAATTTTACTAGGAGCAGTTGAAACCCCTTCACTAGAGATAACATGCCCCAGGTAACCAACCTTCTGTTGGAAGAAGGAACACTTTTCCAGTTTTACCTTAAGGCCCTCCTTCTTCAGGCGTCCCAGTACAGCGCTCAAGCGTTGTAAATGCTCTGCTACTGTGGACGAGAATACTACAACATCATCAAGGTACAGGAGCAATGACTGGCAGTGTTGGGCTCCAAACATCCGCTCCATTAACCTCTGGAAGGTGCTTGGTGCATTACAGAGGCCAAAAGGCATCCGATTCCACTCGAAAAGGCCAAAAGGTGTACAGAATGCGGTCTTTGGTTTGTCTCTCTCGGTTACTGGAACTTGATTATAGCCGCTGGCAAGATCTAGTGTGGAGAACCAGCGTGCACCTGAGAGGGCATCCAGGGATTCCTCAATGCGTGGCAAGGGGAATGCGTCTTTGCGCGTTTTACTGTTCAATGTCCGGTAGTCCACACAAGCGAAGGCTCCCATCCTTCTTCTTTACCAGGACAATGGGGGAGGCAAAAGGGCTACAACTTTCCCTAATGACTTGTGCTTCCAGCAATTGACTGATATGGGCCTTAACCGACTCATACTCTGAGGGGGGGATCCTCCTATACCGTTGTCTTACTGGGGTCTCATCTAGCAGTGGGATGTCATGCGATATAAGATTGGTACAACCTAAATCACTGTCATGTGCTGATAATACAGAGCTGTAATTCTGCAGTAAAGACCTAACAGAGCCCTGGTCCTGTTCGGGTAGTGCCGACAAATCTAGAAGGTTAATCTTTGCCGGTATGGCGTCAGTAGCTGCCTGAGAGGAAATAGTGGCCTGGACAACTCCTTTAACCTCTATGATGCCATTAGGCAAACTGACCACACTGGTATTACTCAAGATACCAAGCCCTGTGCGAGGGTGGAGAACCACCTCAGTGACCCCTACATTGAATATAGGAATGTAGGCTATTCCCCTTGAAACCTGGATTAGTGCCGAGGCCGCAAGCAGCCCAACAGGCAGACCAGCACTAGGAGGCTCAAAAAGTGCTGAGCTGCCATAATGACATTGTGAACAGGTAGCCGCCACCAATTTCATACTACACCCTGGGATCCGAACACCCCTCCCACCCCTTACTTTTACTCTACCTGAGTAGTCTGGGGGAGGTTGGATGCTGGTTCGATGGCACTGTTGCAGGGCCTGTTGAATGGGGCTGGGGGCCTGTAACACCAGTGGCACATCAAATAGGGCAGGACCATGTTCTACAAATAGTTGCTTGTAGCACTCCCTGATTACGTTAGAACCAATGATGCCAGGGGCAGCAGAAGGTAACTGAGCTGTGGAGTCCCTTACAACTAACACTCCACGCTTTGGGATTCTCTTCCCACACAATTCTACATCCAACTCTAGGTAGCCTATAAATGGTATTTCCCCTCCATTAGCTGCCCTAAGCTCTAACCAATTACAGGAGTGTAGTTTCTCTTGGCCCCATGGCTTCATATGCTGTAAAAAGAAACTCTCGGTTATGGTAGTGACCATGGAACCTGTATCTATTAGACAAGGGACACCCACCCCACCCATAGATACCATGAGATGTGGACATGGGCTTACCAGGTGCTCTGTAGGACCAGGATTAGTAGCAGGGAGTGAGCCAGAAGGGCCCCCATCTGAACTTTGGCTCTGCAGTTCAGTGGGCACTAGTTTCCCGCCGGCTGAGTGGATCCCTGGAACCTACCCCGAGCTGGGGGAGCAGAGATCTGTGGTGGTGGGGCCTGCGAGGGGACTCTTTCCCCATCACATTCTCTGGCGAAGTGGCCTGGCTGTTGGCACCTCATGCAAATGACAGGACTCTTACGTGAAGTGCGGTTGTAGGGGTTCTGAAGACGTGCCAGGCTATGGGCGAGTTGGTTTAACTGCTCTTGCTGACTCTTCAGAATCTCCTTCAGCTCCGCTAGTTCAGACTGGGGAACACCACTAAGAGGGGTCGACATAGGGGGTCTTCCCTGCACAGCATACTGGGTGCCAAAAGCGGAGGGGACCGAGTAGCTCCTACCCCTCCCACCCCCTGGCATTCCCTCCCTTTCCCATCTAATGGCCTCACTCCGGACTTCCATCAAGGTGGAAGCAGGCTTGAGGCGGGCAAACTGTTTAAGCTCTCTACGCAGGGTGCAATCAGAAACATGCTCAATAAACTGGTCACGTAGTAAGACATTTGAATTTGGTATGTCACTTGGGGAAGATTCAATCACCTTGTTCATAAGGCACATCAGAGCATGGGAAAACTCCTGCAGTGATTCTCCCTCTAGCTGCTTCCTAGAAAAGAACTCTTCCTGCAGTGAAACATATGACTGGGAGCAACCATACAGTTCCAGCAACACTGCAAGCACTTTCTCCGGGTCCTCCCTCTCCTCTCTGGGCCTATACTTGATTTCCTCCCTTGCTTCACCCTCCAAGTGGTCATAAATGAAAAAAGCTTGGTCAACAGGGGATAGATGACGGAGACGCATGCAGGCACGGACTTCCTCAACCCACTCTAGAATACTTAAACCAGTTTTGCCTCTAAACATGGGACATTTTCTGTCTCGTGGCACATAGATCAAGCGTTCAGTCACGGGGGCACTGGGGATAGGTCTACTTGCTGTGAGGGCCTCTGCACTCGATGTCCCCTCTGTTCCATGTGCCCTCTGTTCCAACCTTTGTTTATCAGCCATCAGTTGGGCAACCAAGTCTCTTAACTGTTGCATCTCCTCTTCTGCACTCATTGTTACGTGGAAGCGGTGACTCAGGGAAACACGGGAAGGGTTGAAGGACAGTCAGACCTGCAGCTGGGTGTCTTCAGTCCGGCTGGGCCAGCTGCTGTTTTGCCTCTGGAATTAAACAATTCACGGTAAACTAGAGAACAGGCTCACTATACACAAAAGTGTACCAACTGGCATTAAAAACAATTTGAAAGAAACACGCCTCTGCTGGTACAAATTGGATCCTGCCGACAACGCCAGATTGTAACCAGGTGATAAGCTCGACAACGCCACCTTTTTTATACACGAGGTGAGGTCCTCGGGACTACAGTGACACAAGTTCAACCATGGACAGCCAGAGACGCGTTTCCAACAAAGAGCACAAGTTTATTTACAGCTGGAAATGTGGAAAAGAGCTAACTCCTAAAATCAGGGTAACATACATATTTATTACAAGTTATAAATAAAAAGGGAACAACTTTAATAAAACTACTAACAGGCCTGAACACCTGAGGGCTAGGGGGGTTTGGCGAGCCTAGGAGAGGGTGAGCCACCAATGTCGGGGGTAGACTAAGAGGGCTGAGCCCAGGGGGTGCAATACTTCACACACACTAGTGTAGGAACAGCAAGCCACAGCAACCTTACTTCAACCACAGCAAAATGGGGTGTAAACATGCAGTGCAGTGTGGGAGGGGAAAACTGACTAACCCACCGACTGGTGACGCTCCACTCTACTGTGGCCTGGGGGGGTTCACAGGGGAGGCCCTCTAAGAAATAAATGCCAGTTAGTTAACAAACAATGAATAACTAATTTGATAAAACCAAAACCAGTATAGGCAAAACAGCAGCCAGCCTGAGACCACTTGGCAGTAGTGTTGGATGGCTACCAAACAGTACCAGCAAAGCCAGGGCACCAAAAGCTGACACTGGCAGACACACTGGTGAAAGACATAAAAACATACAAAGTTAGAACCACCTCAGCTGCCCCACCAACATAACTCTCAATTTGACCAGATGTAATTACCCACAGTGGAGTGGCGGCAATCAGTCATACAGGAAATCCCATGAGGGGGGTCAGAGAGGAGCTACAGTACAGAGAGAGCACAGTGGGCAAACATTAGCAAAGAAAACAAACTCAGAAAACATTAAAATGTCCTGTAAGCTATACCTCCATCTACCTACCTACCATCAACGCAGCGAACACTGGTGCTGGGGAGAGGTCCTAACCAGGTGGAGGCTACACAAGGCTACCCATTACCCTCTATTTATAGGCACCTGTGGGCTCCTCCAATTAGGCCAAGGGAAATTGGTACAGGGGGCGGGGTTTCTACCAATGCTGCACTCAGCCCATACATGAACTTCCTGGGGGAGTGGCTATCTGTGCTGCAATTACCTGGGAGCAGTGCTCCCTACTACACATACACCCCTCCAGTCACATCCATACACCCTCCAGTCACAACCATACACCCCCCAGTCAAGCCTCTGTTCAATCTGGCCTGGAGGAACCCAAACTCCCATGCTCCTCGGAGGTGGAGGGCATGACCGAGAAGTGCTTCACCAACTGCAAGGAGGTGTGTGTGTGTGTGAGAGAGAGAGAGAGAGAGAGAGAGAGAGAGAGAGAGGTGGGCAAGGGAAGTGTGTGGACGAATTAAAACTTTGAAGTGTAAATGTAGTTGTTCTGATGGTTCACTGAGAACCTCAACATGAAATCCACCTGAATGTGTAAGAATTGTAGCGGATCAAACCCACACTCTCAAACCCAACTCGCTAATCTCAACACTAAGAGTGCTAACTCACTTAGCGCAGCCAAGGGTTGTTACACTACAATAACCCAGATGAAAAGTCCCACACATTCAGTACAGAGATCAAATGGGTAGAGAGATCTCTCACAACAGCAGCTTCACAGGGAAGCTGGACTGTCATATTGGTGTTCTGTCATATTGGTGTTCTGTCATATTGGTGTTCTGTCATGTTGGAGGACTGTCATATTGGATTCTATTGAGTGGTTACTAAGGAAACAGAAGCACCCACACTGTCTGAGTGGTGAAGCATACTGTATATTATCTGTCTTGCTGAGAGAAACCTCTGAGAGTTGGGAAAAGCAAATGGTGTCTGGTTTAGTAGCCCATCCATACTATCACATGTCTGGTTTAGTAGCTCATCCATACTATCACATATCTGGTTTAGTAGCTCATCCATACTATCACATATCTGGTTTAGTAGCCCATCCATACTATCACATATCTGGTTTAGTAGCCCATCCATACTATCACGTCTGGTTTAGTAGCCCATCCATACTATCACATATCTGGTTTAGTAGCCCATCCATACTATCACATATCTGGTTTAGTAGCCCATCCATACTATCACATATCTGGTTTGGTAGCCCATCCATACTATCACATATCTGGTTTGGTAGCCCATCCATACTATCACATATCTGGTTTGGTAGCCCATCCATACTATCACATATCTGATTTGGTAGCCCATCCATACTATCACATATCTGGTTTAGTAGCCCATCCATACTATCACATGTCTGGTTTAGTAGCTCCATAATCCAAAGATCACTACTCTGTTCACACACACCAGGGTTTAGGTCATTTACAATATGATGAAAATCACTACACATACACAACAGGGTTTGGGTCAATTATGAAAAGAGATGCTGTGAAATTCCAATTCAGTTTAGTAATTTCAGATGGAATTTAGATTGTGGGAATTTTGAGGATAAGGAATTTGAATTATAGTTAGTATAATTTATTATTCTGAAATTATGTGATATTCCAACTCATTCGTTTATCACAGTTATTATAATATAAATTATGTAGTGTGTCTAAAACATGTAATTCCTGAGACTGAAACACGTACTGGACATCAAAAATATATATCTAAGAATGAATCTGAAACAATCTACAAACTACAAACATCCAAATTCATCTTTGAAATGTTGGCTTTGGAAATGGTTTTAGATGTGTGTATTTTGACAAGTGAAGTATTAGGGACATTAATACATATGTTTGTTTGGGTGGAATTTCTTTGAATACATTTTAAGTGAATCTATTAAAATTTAAATATTTTTGAGACAAACAAGAACTGGTTTGCAAAAAGGTTATGGCCAATTCAGTGACTGTAGGACAAAGGATGTGAAGTAACTTCTAGCTATATGACCAGGTACAGTGGTAACAGGTAGGATAGTTAAGTCATTTCTAGCTATCTGACAGTGGTATCCGGTTAATATTGGTGTCATATTAAGCAACAAACAAGTCAAACCAGGGCTATGACACTTGGCGAACCCATAGTCTGTTCAACTAAGCCTGGTAATACCCCCCTGTGGAGTCTTACAGTTAACCCCCTAAACATTATGGAGATACGCAACATTCCAAGTTCTATATTTCCAGCGGTGGAGGTCCGCAGGAGCTTCGCGGCAGACCGAGGTGCTGGTCCCTCTCTGGGGGGCGGTATGATGACTGGACCCCAAACCCTGAGGAAACCCTGACTACATGGCGCAATGAGGCCCAGGCAGCGACAGGTGTGAGACTACTGCTGAGCTTGCGGGCGCGTAAGGCTCTCCTTGGGGTTTAAAAAAGCACACTGAAAGGATCTTTATAGCAGAGTTTGACAGCAACCTGGTCACTACCATCAAGGCTGTGTACTCACCCACCAACATGGCTTCAGTTGAAGAAGTGGAGAGGTTCTACAAGGACCTTAGAGTAGCAATCTCTGTTGCAGTTCCAGCGTACAACGTCCTCTCAATTCTGGAAGATTTCAACGCGAGGCTCAGACCAGAGGATGCACGCTTCACTTTCCAGATGCAACACACTGAAATGGCGAACTTTTTGCTACCCTTCTGACGGAACATGAGCTACTTCCTGGTAACACCCTGTTCCAAAAAAGAAGAGGAAAGAGATGGACCTTCCAGGACCAGACTTCCGGTATGTTTAGATAGCTAGACTACTTACAGGTAAGGCACAAGTGGAGGAACTCGATCACAAATGCAGAACCTCGTTCAACACTGTGGGCTCAGACCACCGAGTGGTTTCCATGAGGGTGAGGCTAAGCTTGAGGGTCCACAAGCCAAATCTGAAGACCCAGCATGACTGGAAGACTTTTTCAGTACGACCAGGCTCCATACCCAGTGGATGTGAGAAATTGCTTCCAATTTCTCACATCCCTAAGGTCCAGGCATCCGGAGGTTGTAGCTGCACTAGGCTCACCAACGTCTTGACCAAGAGAAGACTATGATGAGCCGGTTGGCAATGAATGAGGCAAAGCAACAGCTCTTTGATACCTACGATAAGATCACACAGGAGGAGCTGATGGAAAAGGAGCGCAGAGTGGAGGCAGCCCGAGGGAAGCAACGATACAGTGAGGCTTGGAAAGTCATTAACAAGAAGAGTGGATGAAAAAGGGCAAAGGATCGAAGGCCAAGTTGCAGGCAACAGCCCAGTGGAGAGGGTGAACACTTGGTTCACTCCCTTCAGGAACCTCCTAGGCATTCAACCAACAGTGGAAGAAGCAGAGGAGGAGATACCTGCGGTCTATGAGAATCTCAGTATTGGCGATGGCCCCTTTACAGCTGCAGAGCTCGCCAAGATTAAATCCACTCTGAAGTAAGGAAAGAGTGCTGTGCCAGATTGCATTCCCACAGAGGTCTTTAAGAACTGCAACATTGATGACATCATCTTGGACATCTGCAACCATGCCCTAATGAAAAATAACACGCCTGATAATTAGTCTCTCTCCAACATCACCCCAGTGCCTAAATCCAGGGATCTCTCAAAGCTGGATAACTACTGCAGCATCAGCCTGACCTGTATCATTGCAAAGATGAACAACCACATGATACTTAATAGGTCAGTAACTCAGATTTCAGAACAACAAGACAACGGTGCTGTGTTTTCTTGATTTATAAAAGGCATTTGACTCAATACACAGAGGCGTCGTGATGAAAATTGTTAAGGTCTATGGTGTTCCTTAACTTACTTCGGGCCATAGGGACTTGTATTTGGACTTTTGAACAAAAGTGCTGTGATGCCGGACGACAACAGAGAGGATTTTGACATCATGGCGACAAAAGCTCCTGTCCAGACTAGAAAAAGAATGTGCCAAGTCTTGGACTGAACGCCAAGAAAACTGAGATCATCACCTGCACCATCTGCCCCTAATGACAGCTGGAGGTACTGCTCTGAAGGAGATTGAGGACTTCAAATACCAGGGTTCTTGGGTCAACTCAACGGAGCAGGACTTCAAAGGGGCTCACGTGGAGCACTCTAAATGGCATGAGCAATGTGTGGAAATCCAACCTCTCCCATGAAACCAAGCTCCACTTATTTGACGCCACTGTGGACACCGTTCTTCTGTATGGCTGTGAGTGCTGGACCCTGACCCACTCCCTGCAGAGGTCGCTGGACGGATGCTACACCAGAATGCTACATGCAGCACTGGACATAAGTCATAACGCGCACGTCAGTATTGAAGATCTGTACGGAGAAAGCCCAAGGGTGAGTGGGAAGATGGCAGCAAGGAGAATGAGGCTGGCTGGGCACTGCTACAGACACCGAGAGCTTCCGGCCAGCATGCTGGTGTTGTGGGAGCCATCTCCATGGCGCAGACGCAAGTCGCGAGGATGTCTTACCAAAACATTTGTGGACATAATTAAGATGGATGCGGAAGTGGAGACCACCGATGAGATCGCCGGGTGTATGGAGGACCGGGATAACTGGAGTCTCTCTCTCTCTCTCTCTCTCTCTCTCTCTCTCACACACACACACACACAAACACACACACACACACACACACACACACACATGAATACACTTCTTCATTAAAGCATGTGAGGCAGTCTCAGGGGATCAAAATGCATGATTTGTGCTTTATAAGGTAAAAGACAACTCAAATATAGAAACATGCATCATTGTGTTGAAGAAAAAAGGGTTGCAGTTGTGTGATGGGGAGTGGGCTTCCAAATCTGAGGTAGAGTGGGACAGGAAAACCTTTCCATGGAAAATAGGATAACCAAAAACACCAACTGGTAAGACAAAAGATTACATCTCTAAAAGTTCAATTAATAATAAAATAATATGTACATCAAACATTTCATTGCCAAGAAAGAGCTAAACTGTTCTGAGCTGCGCTCTATAATCGTCTGACCTGGATCTTTCAACGGCTGTTTTGAACACAATTCACACTGCATCTGACATGCTGCTTACATACGTACGTAATTCATTCTGCACAGTTTCAGCCTATGATTGGAAAATATACTGAAAGGGTCTATGTGCAGAGTTGATAGACTCACCATTTAAAATCTCTATGAAATATTATACAATTGCATTGCGTTTCAATGTCCATCTTGAGGGATTGTAGGTATTTCAATTAAATGCTGATTATTTTGGACACAGCTACATACAAAATATATCAATCAGTTCTCATAGTAATTAAATATATGTATATTTGAACAGTTGAAATACGTAACTTGTCTACATTCTTACAAGCATCATCCTCAGTAGTAGATGCACTGGCAAAGTCTTTTCCATTGGTTATCTCATTGGTTTGGCACAATTCAGTCAATGCAACTGAGACACATTATTTCATGCGTATGGTTTTGTGTATTGGTTTGAATCATCTCCCTCCTCCAGATCACACGGCTAGACATCGCTTTCCTTTTTAAACCTACTCTTGAACAGGGGATTGCAGAGAGACCAATCAGAGACCTTGTTTTTAGTTCAGCAGTGTTCCATACAGCTGAGCCTTGGTCAGACTGTCCTTCCTGGAGAGTCCCAAGGAGCTAAACGGTTGGAACTGGGGAGCAGGAGGGGGAGGAGGTGGGGGCGGAGTCGGGGTACCCTCAGGGGGCGAACTGTGCATCTCAACCTGGTATTGCTGTAGGTCTGCGGCCATCTCCAGCGCCCTCTGGGTCAGGGACTCGGTGGAGCTGTCGGGGCTTATGTCGGCGTACTCCTGGGTCTGCCCCCCTGCTGCTGCACTGCCCTCCCTATCCCTGGAGCTCCCTGAGTGCTCCGACTCTTGGCCGTCCTCTGCGGTGTGGTAGAGCGCCTGGCCGTCCTCTGTAGTGTGGTAGAGCGTCTGGCCATCCTCTGTAGTGTGATAGAGCGTCTGGCCATCCTCTGTAGTGTGGTAGAGCACCTGACCATCCTCTGTACTGTGGTAGAGTGCTTGGCCATCTTCTGTAGTGGGGTAGAGTGTCTGGCCATCCTCTGTAGTGTGGTAGAGCGCTTGGCCATCCTCTGTAGTGTGGTAGAGCGCCTGGCCATCTTCTGTAGTGTGGTAGAGCGCCTGGCCATCTTCTGTAGTGTGGTAGAGCGCCTGGCCATCTTCTGTAGTGTGGTAGAGCGTCTGGCCGTCCTCCGCGGTGTGGTAGAGCGCCTGGCTGTGGGCTGGTCGTAGCGCCGGGCTGCTTTCGGCGCTGGGGGCGGAGAAGCAGACTGGGTCGGAGGCGGCTCCTCCCCCGGCGTGGCGGTAGAAGTCCGCCCCCTCCTGGAAGCTGCTGTACACGGGCCCCAGGCGGATCTTGGCCGGCCGCACAGAGAAGTGCTGCTCGGAGAAGCTGTAGGGCGAGGCGGCGCGGCCGGGGCTGCGGTACGCCTGGGCGCTCAGGTCCTCCACGCTCAGCTGCCTCCAGCGGCCGATCAGCTCCTCCTCGGGAGCCAGGGCGCTGCCGCGGCGGCTGTCCCCGTAGGCAAGGCTGGGCGAGGAGGAGGGTGGTAGCGGCTCATATGGCTCACTGAAGCAGGATGACATGGTGCGGCTATAGACGGGCGAGCCGCCGCCGCCGCCGTCGTCCTGGTGGTGGCCGAGCTCGGCCGGCGGGAAGCCGTGCGCCTCGGCGAAGCCTCCGGGGCCGTCCCCCTCCTCCTCCTCCTCCTCCTCCTCCTCCTCCCAGGAGGAGTCGCTCTTCCTCCCGTAGTCTCCCCCGTCGTCCCTCCAGTCCATGTAGAGGGAGTGGTGGCGGGGGGAGGAGGCTGTGCTGCTGGGGGGGCCATGGCCCTTGTCCTCCGACTCCCCGCCGCTGAAGCTGGAGTAGGAGCTGGAGGCGGCGCCCAGCGAGGCAGGGAACTGCTCCTGGGAGAAGCTGGGCCTCCGCCCCGCCGGGCTTTCCTCTGGGTTACTGTCTGTGGAGTTCTGGGGCCCGTACAGGACCGTCCTCTGGCCGTGGAGGTCCATGCTCGGCCTTCGCTCGCGGTGGCGTTCGTCGGGGCAGTACAGAGCCGTGTCGCTGCTGTACAGGTCCACCTTGTAAGCTGCTCGGAGGCCCAAGCGCTCGCTGCTGCCCATGGTGTCCAGGAGGAAGCCCTGGTCCTTGGGCTGGGGGCTAGGTGAGCAGGAAGCATGGCTGCTTCTGCAGGCCTCATCTGGCTTCTCCAGCACCTTGGTGATGACAGAGGCCGGAATGGAGTCTGGGTAGGGGGTGTGGCAGAGAGGAGCGCCTTCCATCTGCAGGGTTACACGCTCCTGGAACTCTGCAGGCAGCTGACAGAAAGAGGAGAGATGAAAGATACGTCATCAGAGCTGAGATCAGTCTATAACAGAGAGTCAACAGTCTAAAACAGATGAATAAGGACCAGTAAAGACTAAAATAAAGTCTATAACAGATGAATAAGGGCCAGTAAAGACTAGAGTTAACAGTCTATAACAGATGAATAAGGACCAGTGAAGACTAGGGTCAATAGTCTATAACACATGAATAAGGACCAGTAAAGACTAGAGTAAACAGTCTATAACAGATGAATAAGGACCAGTAAAGACTAGAGTTAACAGTCTATAACAGATGAATAAGGACAAGTAAGGACTAAGTCAACAGTATATAATATATTAATAAAAAGGGACCAGTAAAGACTAAACAGTCTATAACAGATGAATAAGGACCAGTAAAGACTAGAGTTAACAGTCTATAACAGATTAATAAGGACCAGTAAAGTCTGGAGCAGGGGTGTCAAACTCTGGCCCGCGGGCCAAATTTGGCCCGCAGTGTAATTATATTTGGCCCGCGAGGCAATACCAAATGACTACTAGAGCTGGCCCGCCAGTATTATACAGCGCATTCACCGCTAATACTACAAATCCCATAATGCTCTGCTGTTGTTTTGGCGCGTCAATCAAGACAGGACCCAGAAACGCCCTCTCTTCTGTGACAGTAGTCATAGCAATCTCATACTACAACTGTAACCGTGTTACCCCTTCTTAAAAATGGCAAAAAGAAAGGCAGAAAACAGAAGCTTTACGTTATGTAACGTCTCACTGTGATCGAGACACCTGTGTTGACCTAGCCGGCCGCTGTGTTCGCTCTGTTCCTGTTCATTCAATCCTGTCTGCCTTCTTGCCGGCATGTCTGCCTGCCTGTCTGCCTGGCTGTCTGTCTGCATGCCGGCTGTCTGTCTGTCTGCCTGGCTGTAGGACAGTCAGGGTTTTACAAGCTTCTCTACTGAGCAGATGGAGCACCAACACTTGTGTCTGAGGGCGTATTCACATATGTTAGTGCACACCATTGATGCGCACCAAAAGCGAAAGTGAAAAGTGCATATTCAATGTTAAAGCAAAACTTGTTTGGGTCCATATTAAAATTTTCATTTGTTCAATGTTGGCCCGCGACTTTGTTCAAGTTTTAAATTTTGGCCCACTGTGTATTTGAGTTTGACACCCCTGGTCTAGAGTAAACGGTCTATAACAGATAAATACGGACCAGTAAACATCAGGAAGTCTAGTATTCACAAAGATATATTAACAAAAGAAGGGTGTGGGGTGGGAACATGCAGGGCAGAAAATAAGGAGATGTCCAGATCTGCCGCTTGTACAGCAAGTGTCCAACTTCTATCAGTGGACAATGTTGCTACAGTGTTCATACAGTATGTGCAAAATACCTCATAGTGCACTGTTATAAACTGGTATTGCTAACAATGACTACTTGGTTAGAACTACAAAGATGAGGCTAAAGTGGAGTGTTTGCCTTTTTGTTTATGGAACGCGGTCAACTCTGGAGTGACGTCAATCACAACTTTAAATTCCTCCTTCCCAGGCAACTGGAATACTGCATTAGCTTTAGCATAGAGCTAGCACTGTGTTAGCACAGATAGGTGTGTCTAGGCCAAGCAGTGTTAGCGCAGACAGGTGTGTCTAGGCCCCACCTCAGACAGCTGGGTCCTGTACTGGGACTTCTGGCACTGGAGCAGCTGAGCTGCCAGGTTACAATCCTTCCTGTACAGATCCTGTATGGAGAGACATCACATCACAGCATGAACAACACTGAGAATCCTGTATGGGGAGACATCACAGCACGAACTGAGGGTCGTTATTTCCCCTCGGAGACCATCACCACATCATAGGAAGTTGTCCCGCCTGTGGCGCCAGGCCTTACGTTGTCCTCCCGCAGCTTCTCGATGGTCAGCTTGGCGTCCATCAGGTGGTTGTTGAGGACGGTGATTTCCCTGCTGAGGGCTCGCTTCTCTTCCTCGTGGTGTTGCGACTGGGGGATGACAAGATCTCATGTCAGTAGGATGAATTCACGACAAGATCTCATGTCAGTAGGATGAATTCACGACAAGATCTCATGTCAGTATGATGAATTTACAACAAGATCTCATGTCAGTATGATGAATTTACAACAAGATCTCATGTCAGTATTGTAGCAGATTATGACAAATATTGTAAAGACCATACTGTGAGACCATCTCACTGACTGGAATGTTGGTGATGCCTGATACAGATCTGGCAGCCAGGGACATCAACTCTCCCCTACCCAGTGACTAATCAATGGGAGGTCACACAGGGAGGAATGCATTTCGTTTAGACCGTTTCCTGTCAAACTCACAGTAAACCTGTCAAACCCCTTTTAGCAAGGACTGGTTCTTTGAAATGGGATTTGGGGAAAAATATGAACTCTTCTTCTCACACAATGATCCTCCTACCTCCTCCTAGGGGGGCCCAGGGCGCAGCATTCCTGAAGCCACATGGGCCAAACAGAGACTCACACAGTGAAACAGAAATATAAACAGTATTTGTCTTGTTTCTTTAATGAAGAGCAATTACTTTCTCCCAACTATGTGATGCAACCACCGTGAGAACAATCCCTGGGAATAAATTATGGGCATTAATGCATTGTATTTGTAACCAAATGTTGTGTGTTGTACATAACTGGTTCTATGCTGCTCAGTCAACCTAGCAATGTTTGGTATCAATCTGAAGCTAAAATCATGAATCAGTTGATTATGCATGTTGGGGAAATGTAATATGTTGAAACCATAACAGGGATATTTGATGATTCCAGACTCTTAAGACAATCTTGCTCCCATTTTATGATCCCAAGTGAGTGGGGGTCAAAGCTCGCCTACACCTCACTCTGTGTGGGTGACCAATTGGTGCTGTCTATGCAAACAGGACACACGTCAGTCTCCTGCCCTTTTTAAGTGGGAACAGATTAAGGGGACAGATTCTCTCTCTTAAAGTGCTCTCTAGTTTCTGTCAAATCTCTCTCAAGTTTCTCTCCGTAACCAAGAATCCAAGCTTGTGCCTGATTGATGAGGAATTGCTGAACCGCTACATGCTATCTAAGATCTCTGTAGTCGACGCCAGGGTCTTTTTGCAGAAACTCTTCAAACGATCCACCTGTGGCGAGAGCAGAGGTTTTGAACGAGACATTTGCAACTTTTAAACTCATAATCCTGAACCACTTCAGTTGCTGTACAACGAGCAGTGCTGAAATTGAACTCTGAACCTCCACGAATATCAACGTTTGCCACGGTCTACCATCACTGTTTCAATGGGAGCGCAGGCGCGCTACACCCTGCATCAAACGTCACGTGCCTCTTCCCTTCTTCGAGCTAAACAACGCCTCGCGTTTAAGATTAGGGGATTTAGGATAGGCTGTGATAATCTGTGACATCATTCATTTCACTTCTGCTGTATTTTCATATTGCCACTTTTCCCCCCTCTATTATTGAATTGTTTTCATGTTATTTTGATAATTGATTAGTATAACTTAAATAAATATTATTAAGCTTTGATCACGTCCTAGTGTCATCACATGATCTTTAGGTCAATTGATTGAGTCAAGACCTCCTCCTTCAGACTGAGATTGATTGATTAGACTATTGATAAAGGTTATCTGTTTCTCTGTACAGAACAGGGTGGTGCCCCATACGAGTTGATTTAATGTATTTAATACATATTCCTTCATATTTGTGATAACCGCGGTATAATCATGAATAATACCTAGTCACAGTCTTATTTCCATAATTCTAACTTACAACAAGATCTCATGTCAATATGATGAATTTACGACAAGATCGCATGTCAGTATTATGAACTGACATTTTAGTTTTGTATTCCATGCTGTTCTGTCTAGTCTTGATGGTTCATGAGTTCAGATTAGTTTCCTAGCGGCCTTGAGTGTAAATAAACCACTGGTTACGGAGGAACTAATTCAGATCTGAATCTGAATCTGACTCCTCACTCATCTTTAGAGATGTCTCATCTCCTGGTAGCTCTGACAGATCCATCACAGTATATCGTGAAAACAGAGTTTATGAAAGGAAGCCAGAGCCGCTAGTCTTATCCCCACCATGCCATCCCCTGACATGACTACGCTCCAGCTCATCATTGTGGTGGTGATTATGACATCACTACACTCCAGCTCATCATTGTGGTGGGGATTATGACATCACTACACTCCAGCTCATCACCGTGGTGGTGATTATGACATCACTACACTCCAGCTCATCACCGTGGTGGGGATTATGACATCACTACACTCCAGCTCATCACCGTGGTGGTGATTATGACATCACTACACTCCAGCTCATCACCGTTGTGGGGATTATGACATGACTACACTCCAGCTCATCACCGTGGTGGTGATTATGACATGACTACACTCCAGCTCATCTCCGTGGTGGTGATTATGACATCACTACACTTCAGCTCATCACTGTGGTGGTGATTATTGCTGCGTTCATGTGCACCTTGGAAGCTCATCAACAAACATGGATGTCAGGACGAAGGCTGTTTTTCTGTGGGTGATTTCTAATCAGCAAAAGCAAGTCGCTCAAAGCGGCTTTCTTTTTCAGCGTCAGAATGAAGAGGAGAGAATGTGCATCCGGTATGAGTTGACGTTTTATTTTACTTATTAACTTAATTAACTGTATAATTAGCTAATAGTTGCTTACAGTAGCTAGCTAGCTATATTGCTAAAATGTTCATTCTATACATTCTATCTCGGGTATCATCGTTATTTCCCACTTGTAATTATGACCTTGGAGGGCACGTTCTGTTTTAATATCTGTGTTGCTTTTATGGCTCTGTGTGCTACTACCCCTTTTCTGCCTCCCCTCTTCCTAGTGCCTCTCTCTCTCCCTCCTACCTTCTAACCAGGTCCAGTGGATGCCCCACTGTCACCAGCAGACCACCCTGAGTCTGATAGATACCCCCGTGTCAGCTGTGGATGTCGTAGTATTTAGTTAACACACACACACACACGTACACACAGACATACACCAGTCCACTTCTGGCTGTAGGCCTGGACCTGGGCCCAGTCCCCCTTCCCCTCACCCTAACCCGGGTCTGTATCCTTTTCCTACTCCCTCCCTACCCCAACCCCTGCCTCTATCTGGGCCCAGGCACATTCACACTCACGCACACACAGACATACATCAATGTTTGCCATGTCTCTCCTATGATGTTTTTAGCCCTTCTTACTCTGAAAATGTAATTTAATGTAATTTGTTGCTTTATAAATGTTCTTAGCCGTCAGACAAACATACTCCAGGAGCTTGCTCGATCACCTCGTTGAGAGGGGTCAGGGAAGAATGTTCACTTTTTTCACTCACTTTTCTGGCCCCTGGGTGTACTGTTTTTTTGCTTCCCTCTGGAATATGTAGGGGTGGGACCTATGCCCACCTCCCTTGTTCTCTGTAAAGAGCATTGTGTTGCCTCTGTGTATGAAATGCGCTATACAAATAAAGCTTTGATTGATTGATTGATTCATGTGCTCATAACTCATAAATATGGTAAATACGATATTTCCGAGGAATACTTGAATGCAGCATCTGACATCACTATACTCCAGCTCATCACTGTGGTGGTGATTATTTCCTGTTCCTGAACAAATCCAACAAGGGACAATTAGCCGACTATTCAGACAGGAGACAGGTGATGGACGTACAATGCCTGGTAGCAGCTTGGTTAATTGTATCTCAGCTAAAGCGACACTGTGTTTGACAGGTGATGAGGAGTGCACGGCCTGCACAATAGGCTCACTGCCACCCTGTCATGAGAAGGAGGACAGGCTGTTGTAATAGCTGTAATTAACGCTGGTGGCACCAACAGCAATACATTCATATTAAAATACACTCACAGGTCTTTCATTGCCTTTTCTAAACACAACCACTCGTTTTCATGCTTCTCTCACCAGGTTTGAATAAATGAGCTGTACATATTATTGAGCTGTACATATTATTGAGCTGTACATATTAATGAGGTGTACAAATAAAAGACATGTACACATAACAGACATTTTAGTACATAAATGGATATATATACAGTATATATATACTATATTGCCAAAAGTATTCGCTCATCTGCCTTTACACACATATGAACTTAAGTGACATCCCATTCTTAATCCATAGGGTTTAATATGACGTCGGCCCACCCTTTGCAGCTATAACAGCTTCAACTCTTCTGGGAAGGCTTTCCACAAGGTTTAGGAGTGTGTTTATGGGAATCTTTGACCATTCTTCCAGAAGCACATTTGTGAGGTCAGACACTGATGTTGGACGAGAAGGCCTGGCTTGCAGTCTCCGCTCTAATTCATCCCAAAGGTGTTCTATCGGGTTGAGGTCAGGACTCTGTGCAGGCCAGTCAAGTTCTTCCACACCAAACTCGCTCATCCATGTCTTTATGGACCTTGCTTTGTGCACTGGTGCGCAGTCATGTTGGAACAGGAAGGGGCCATCCCCAAACTGTTCCCACAAAGTTGGGAGCATGGAATTCCCCGGAATCACTTGGTATGCTGAAGCATTCAGAGTTCCTTTCACTGGAACTAAGGGGCCAAGCCCAGCTCCTGAAAAACAACCCCACACCATAATCCCCCCTCCACCAAACTTCACACTTGGCACAATGCAGTCAGACAAGTACCGTTCTCCTGGCAACCGCCAAACCCAGACTCTTCCATCAGATTGCCAGATGGAGAAGCCTGATTCGTCACTCCAGAGAACGCATCTCCACTGCTCTAGAGTCCAGTGGCGGCGTGCTTTGCACCACTGCATCCGACGCTTTGCATTGCACTTGGTGATGTATGGCTTGGATGCAGCTGCTCGGCCATAGAAACCCATTCCATGAAGCTTTCTACGCACTGTTCTTGAGCTGATCTGAAGGCCATATGAAGTTTGGAGGTTTGTAGCGATTGACTCAGACGCAGAAAGTTGGCGACCTCTAAGCACTATGCACTTCAGCATCCGCTGACCCCGCTCTGTCATCTGTTGGATGGGTGAGTGAATACTTTTGGCAATAATAGTGTGTAAGAACTCTCACACAAACACACTTGCCTTTGATGAAGTACATGATAGGGGGATAGGGTTAGAGTCAGGGGGAGGGTCAGGAGGAGGGCTAGGGTTAGGGTCAGGGGGAGGGCTAGGGTTAGGGTCAGGGGGAGGGCTAGGGTTAGGGTCAGAGGGAGGGTTAGGGTCAGGGGGAGTGCTAGAGTCAGGGGGAGGGCTAGGGTTAGGGGGAGGGCTAGGGTCAGGGGGAGGGCTAGGGTTAGGGGGAGGGCTAGGGTCAGGGGGAGGGCTAGGGTTAGGGTCAGAGGGAGGGCTAGGGTTAGGGTCAGGGGAAGGGCTAGAGTCAGGGGGAGGGCTAGGGTTAGGGTCAGGGGGAGGGCTAGGGTTAGGATCAGGGGGAGGGCTAGGGTTAGGATCAGGGGGAGGGCTAGGGTTAGGATCAGGGGGAGGGTTAGGGTCAGGGGAGGGCTAGGGTTAGGGTCAGGGGGAGGGCTAGGGTTAGGGTCAGAGTAACGTACATTCCTGTGGATCCTGTCCTCCAGGTCCTGGTTGATCCTCTGTAGTGCTGAGTAGCTGCTCTGGATTCTGGAGGAGAATAACTGCTCAGTAGCATTCACTCACACTGGTAACTGAATATGATAGGCTACTTCTTCTGTGTTGTATGCCATGGGTGGCCAATCACAGCACTCGCTCTGGCATACAAACGCAGAAGAAGACCGGACATATTTTTCAGCCAAAGTTGAGTGTTTCCCAAAATAGTAAAAATCTTTATTAGCAAATGCCAGCTTTCAAAACCCCCCGTACATGTTCCTGAAACCCTCGTGCAACTGTGAGTACATTTTACATTTCTCTGCGACACCTACAGTATTACTGTAGACGAGCATTTCATTGCCGATTAGGCCGAGAAACTTAATGAATTGATGACCGAAAGGGGCGGGGTCACCAGTAGTTTCACGCCTCGACTCTTCGTTCAAAGCTCTTTCGGTACCAGTAGTTTTTCTCCACGGTACGGTACACCAGTGGACTGTGATGTAGTTTTCCAGATATAGTCAGTGTGTCAGGGGAGACGTGGTGGTGTGTGAGCGAACCTGCGCAGTTTGTCGGTGAACTTGTCGAGCTCCTCCTGGGCGCGCCGCAGCTCGGTCTCCAGGTACTGACGCGTGGACTCGAACTCGCTCTCCAGCAGCTCCAGCTTGTGGGTGGTGTAGGAAAGACGCTTCCGCAAGTCCTCCTTCTGCTCCTGCAGAGAGCTGCGTGCACACACACACACATACGCACATACACACACACACACACACAGCGCACATAAACACACACACGCACACACATGCACGCAGGCACACACACACACACACACACAGATAAACCAGATATTAGGTTATATATATATACGATATTAGGAGGTACAGTACACTTTTCTAAGTACATACAGTAGACATGCTGTGCAGATTTATTTATTTATTTAAGGTGTAATTGTTGATCCTTTTTTAGTCTTGAACCTTTTTCTTCATGGAATGATGATGAGCGATGATGATGAGCAATGATGATGAATTATTGTAATTTATATAAAAGCTTTACTGTATATACATTTTATATAAAGCTTTATATAAAAGTGTCTCCTAAATGACTGTAATGTAATGAGCGATTATGAGTAAGCGCACAAAATGCCTGATACTATCTGATACTACCGACACAGGATAGTAATCTGTTATGATATCTGATACTACAGACACAGTAATCTGATATATCCAATACTACAGACACAGGATAATAATCTGATATGATATCTGATACTACAGACAGGATAGTAATCTGATATCAATAGATAGTTCAGTAGGAATCTAGATAATGCTGTATGAATCTAGATAATGCTGTATGAATCTAGATAGTGCTGTATGAATCTAGATAATGCTGTATGAATCTAGATAGTGCTGTATGAATCTAGATAATGCTGTATGAATCTAGATAGTGCTGTATGAATCTAGATAATGCTGTATGAATCTAGATAATGCTGTATGAATGTTGATAGTGCTGTATGAATCTAGATAGTGCTGTATGAATCTAGATAATGCTGTATGAATCTAGATAGTTCAGTATGAATCTAGATAATTCTGTATGAATCTTGATAGTGCTGTATGAATCTTGATAATGCTGTATGAATCTAGATAGTTCTGTATGAATCTAGATAATGCTGTATGAATCTAGATAATGCTGTATGAATGTTGATAGTGCTGTATGAATCTAGATAATGCTGTATGAATCTCGATAGTTCAGTATGAATCTACTGTAGATAGTTCAGTATGAATCTACTGTAGATAGTTCAGTATGAATCTAGATAGTTCAGTATGAATCTAGATAATGCTGTATTAATCTAGATAATGCTGTATGAATCTTGATAATGCTGTATGAATCTAGATAGTGCTGTATGAATCTAGATAATGCTGTATGAATCTAGATAATGCTGTATGAATGTTGATAGTGCTGTATGAATCTTGATAATGCTGTATGAATCTAGATAGTTCAGTATGAATCTTGATAATGCTGTATGAATCTAGATAGTGCTGTATGAATCTTGATAATGCTGTATGAATCTTGATAGTTCAGTATGAATCTAGATAGTGCTGTATGAATCTTGATAGTTCAGTATGAATCTAGATAGTTCAGTATGAATCTAGATAGTTCAGTATGAATCTAGATAATGCTGTATGAATCTTGATAGTTCAGTATGAATCTACTGTAGATAGTTCAGTATGAATCTTGATAGTGCTGTATGAATCTTGATAGTGCTGTATGAATCTAGATAGTGCTGTATGAATCTAGATAATGCTGTATGAATCTTGATAGTGCTGTATGAATCTAGATAGTTCAGTATGAATCTAGATAATGCTGTATGAATCTAGATAGTGCTGTATGAATCTTGATAGTGCTGTATGAATCTTGATAGTGCTGTATTAATCTTGATAGTGCTGTATGAATCTCGATAGTTCAGTATGAATCTACTGTAGATAGTTCAGTATGAATCTACTGTAGATAGTTCAGTATGAATCTAGATAGTTCAGTATGAATCTAGATAATGCTGTATGAATCTAGATAGTGCTGTATGAATCTTGATAGTGCTGTATGAATCTAGATAGTTCAGTATGAATCTAGATAATGCTGTATGAATCTTGATAGTGCTGTATGAATCTTGATAGTGCTGTATGAATCTAGATAATGCTGTATGAATCTTGATAATGCTGTATGAATCTAGATAATGCTGTATGAATCTAGATAGTTCAGTATGAATCTAGATAGTGCTGTATTAATCTAGATAGTGCTGTATGAATCTAGATAATGCTGTATGAATCTAGATAGTGCTGTATGAATCTAGATAATGCTGTATGAATCTAGATAATGCTGTATGAATCTTGATAGTGCTGTATGAATCTAGATAATGCTGTATGAATCTTGATAGTGCTGTATGAATCTTGATAGTGCTGTATGAATCTTGATAATGCTGTATGAATCTAGATAGTGCTGTATGAATCTAGATAATGCTGTATGAATCTTGATAGTGCTGTATGAATCTTGATAGTGCTGTATGAATCTAGATAGTGCTGTATGAATCTTGATAGTGCTGTATGAATCTTGATAGTGCTGTATGAATCTTGATAATGCTGTATGAATCTTGATAGTGCTGTATGAATCTAGATAATGCTGTATGAATCTAGATAGTGCTGTATTTAGTGCTGTATTTAACGTCTTCAATAAGCACTATGCATCTTATCCCCTCCAGCACAGCCCAGAGGGCCTCTATTGGCCAGAGCTACAGGAGGGATTCAACGCGGATGGAATACAAGCCTGCAGACTTTATCCCTCATAGTAATAGAAGTTGAGGGTTGGATTCACTGGATAGTGGTCTACGATGTGCTCCAATCAGACCGCAGAACGAGGGCTATTTCTAGACGACTCGCGTCAATGGGCTTCAGTCTTACAGCAGGGCAGGTGTGATCTCTGCACTGTCCTGTCTCGTCCCTGCACCCTGCCAATGTTGTGTCCATGCTATGCACCACCACCAAAAGAAAAATCCTAGTATGTTGAAAAACTGCATGGCAATCAAACAAATTCTGATTTTGAAATATAGTCTGCTTTAATGGATCTCAGTGTTCAGGGCCAGCTAATGGTGCTGTGTATTGGACAACAGGATGTAAGAAGATGACGACGGTTTCCTTTCAACACTTTCAAGTCCCTAGATGGCAGTGTCACGCAATTTCTGTTCATGAGTGTATGCAATGTTTTGAATGTCACGGGGAAAATCTTGAATGTGAATGCCAGCAACTTAAAAGGTCACTACGAACAAAACACATATCCACTCCAAACGGACACACTGACACCACACACAACAGACACACATCCTCTCTCCAAACAGACACACACTCTGACACCACACACAACACAAGCACACTTCAAAGCCAGTGATACACACAGTTGGAAAGGGTCCCTCTCTAGCATTGGAAATAAAACTAATCCGTTCGTTTTGAGATTAAAAGTCAGTGGAATGATAAGACCATTATTACATACTGTACTAATTGCCTTGAATGTTAAATATTCATCATTTTCAGACAATGCCTGTTCCATGACAGAGAACAAGCTCCTTTTGTGTAACATGTGACCTGTCTGAATGTGAACTGCGTCGTTGGTAATGAGTATTTTTGCTTCATTGGCGGCATGGAGAAATGGTGAGGTGGGACAACCAGACGGGAAGGACAGTGATGCTGGCCTCCACCATCTGACAAGAGGGCTCACAGGAGAACCCAGGGGAGGATGGATGGATGGATGGATGGATGGATGGATGGATGGATGGATGGATGGATGGATGGATGGATGGATGGATGGATGGATGGATGGATGGATGGATGGATGGATGGATGGATGGATGGATGGATGGATGAGCGGTTGGATGGATGAGCGGTTGGATGGATGGATGGATGGATGGATGGATGGATGGATGGATGATGGATGGATGGATGGATGGATGGATGGATGGATGGATGGATGGATGGATGGATGGATGGATGGATGGATGGATGGATGGATGGATGGATGGATGGATGAGCGGTCGGTTGGTTGGTTGGATGGATGGATGGATGGATGGATGGATGGATGGATGGATGGATGGATGGATGGATGGATGGATGAGAGGTTGGATGGATGAGCGGTTGGATGGATGGATGGATGAGCGGTTGGATGGAAGGATAACTGGATGGTTGGATGGATGGACTGCAAGGATGGTTCGATGGTTAGGATGGAGTGTTTCAGAACAACATTGTGGATGGATGGTTGGATGGATGGAGGGTTGGATGGAGGGTTTGATGGATGGTTGGATGGATGGATGAATGGTTGGATGGATGGATGGATGGATGGATGAATGGTTGGATGGATGGATGAATGGTTGGATGGATGGAGGGTTTCCGAAGCGTTCGATCTTACCTCTTTTTTTGATGTTTGCCACCATTTCTAGGGACTTTTAGGGCCGTTTTGCCGATATATATTTTTTTCATTTTGTTTGTGTTCACACCGTCTCATGTGCTCTATGTATTGGCCACAGGGAGTGAACATGGGGGTGTATTTCCCAGGAGTCTCAGCTAAGTTGTGTGAATTCTCTACCTGTGTTGATTAAAAACAAAAAGAGCAAAGGGAGAAATTGGCAAACTGAATTCAACAGTGATAATACATCCACTTCAGCAACGAAAAAAACAGAATCATTGTATCTAGCGTCTACACACATGCTGAAACTGACATTTCCTGAAACTCCAGCTTAAACCAGTATTAATGGACTTGCTTCTGTAGGAGCCATTTGTGTAAATGAGTTTCCTTCCTTGATTGGGTTCACAGCCCAAGTACCACTCTCGTCACCAAGACAAATTGTGTGGTTGATGAGATGAGACTGAGTGGTGAATTGATCAAAGCATATCAAACTTAATAAACAGAGATGGACTTGCATGATGTCAAGAAATTGATTGCAGCTGTGGCAAAAAGGTGCATAACTTCTGATGGGCGTCACATAACACCACACAACTTTGACATACTGTAAGGTTTGACATGGGGCCAAGGAACAACTGACTAATTTCCCCCCCTACATACTACATTAAGCCTCTCTCTATCTCACTCACTCACACACACACACACACACACACACACACACGTATACTGTAGCCTACAAACTGAAGCATTCTGTATCGGCCATGCTTATTGGGAAGAGAAGAGTTCTCTAATCTTAACAAATCATGCACTGAGCCAGAGTAAAAGGCTAATTCAATGTCCAGAGGTACAAGGAATGCAGTCTGCACTGCAGTCGCTTGCCTTTTCATAGTCCAGTCCTACCAACGCATACCCAAGGCTTACATTTCCCACAAGACATAATTTTCCTTTGATGCGGAAGTTACACATCAAAAAGGACATTATTCAATCAGAAAACAATTAATCTCTGTCTCAATCTCTGGCAGGGAAAGGCCAGCTCTGATGCTGTAGGAACATAGGGCTGAGGGAACATAGGGTGGAGAGAACATAGGGTGCAGAGAACATAGGGTGGAGAGAACATAGGGCTGAGGGAACATAGGGCTGACGGATCATACTGTAGAGCTGAGGGAACTTAGGGCTGGGGGAACATAGGCTGAGGGAACACAGAGCTGAGGGAACATATGGGTGGCGAGAACGTACTGTAGGCCTGAGTAAACATGGGCTACCAACTACAGCCGGTAGCTAGCAAGCTCCATGTTTACCTAACATTAATCAGCTAGAAACTCACTGGCTAGCGGTAGCTAGCAGCTCCGTGTGTGCCTACTGTAACGATCAGTTAGAAACGCACTGGCTAGTGGCTAATTAGTAAGTATAGCATTCCGTGGTAGCTAGTGTCACTTGGTGACGAAGAGCCCTATTGTTTTTTTATCACGTTTGTAGTGCTTTGTTGTTAACGAGTGTGCAGTGTTTACATTTGTTTTGGGGTGTGATCACGAGTGATGTGTAAATTGATTGTTGTGCAAATTCCCACGCGTTCCTACTGCTCACTCCCAACAATTGACACACCCCCATCCCAAAACAGGGTAGTGTTCCTGCCTGCCTGCCTGTAATCACTGATTGTATACAGGTGCGGATAATTGAATGGACTCAAGAATGACGCCACACCGAAACGAGAGGGAAGAGAGAGACTGCCCTTTCTTGGTCACCGTTCGGGACATTCGTTTCCCTGCAGCCTGCACCAGCTCGCCGTGCAACCAGAACAAGTGGCGGATGATGGACGCGCGGCACCAAGAGAGACGGCATGCACTAACAACTTCACCGTACCCCTAACATGTCGTTTCTAGATGCCACCAAAGAGGGCTGTGCCCTGGAAGGAAGTAGCCGGACCTCTAGGGAGGAGGCTCTCTGCGCTGCAGCTGGTTACCACCCAAATCCAGTGCCCACAGACATGGAGAAATGGAAGAGGGAAGTAGGTGAGATGAAAACTCTACCTGAATCCCAAATCGCGCACTTAGGCGAAAGTGCAGAGCACTCGCGGCCTTGTGGCCTTACATGCTCGTTCCCGCTAAGTCCACAAGGGCTCAGGGTAGTCCCAAAACGGAATCGCTAGGTCCACAAGTGCGCCACTGCCGCCATTTTGCGCACTTTAACTGCACTTACCGAAATTCCGCAATTTCACGGACTTAGGAGCAGAAAATGCCCACAGTCCACCGCGTCTCATGTGACACAGTGCTTGAGTGCATCCGAGTCATGATCCGAGTGAATCACACATAAATGATGACATTTGCCGATAACACAACATTTATCTTGAAATCCACATGCTGCAAACATTTGCCACCCAACATACATTTTATATTATTATTAATTTAAAACAGGCGTCAGAGCCGAGCGGAACTGAGGAGCGCGTCAGAGCAGCCTCTGCGTGGAGGGACGCGGCAGCCAATGAAAACGAAGTGGGAGGGGCATTGAGCTAAACTGGCTTGGGAATCGTTGCCACGCGGCTGGAAGTGCTGTCCCATTTAATTCACGGCCCTGTACCCTCTGGCCCTTCCAGCTGACGTCAATTAAGTGCTCAGGCCTCAGGCCGCAAGTGCGAGGGGCCGCAAGGGTGGTTTTTGCACTCAGATTGGGATTCACCTACTGACTTCAGAGATTCACACCCAACTACAGACCAACCGGGCACCTGATAGACCACCTGATAGTGATAGGCCACGAGGAGGGCGTGGTGCCCCATGGCACGGTGGCAGAGCGGCCCCAAACTATCAATGGGACCAGAGAGGTCGCCCCATCTGTAATCGCTGTGGCATAGTGGTCATATCGCAGCCCGCTGTCAAAAAGATTTAAACTAACTTCCCCAGCCACTGTAGGGCAAGAGACTGGGTCCTGCCCAAGGCCCAATCCCCTCCCCCCCAGCATCACCAAACCTAGTAGGAAGCTGCCCAGCGGTATTAGTAGAAGTGGGAGGAGTTACGATCCCATGCCTGTTGGACACAGGATTTCAAATGACTTTATTTAGTGAGTCTTTCTTTCAGAGATGGATTCAAAATCAGAAACGATGTGACCCAAAGGACATTGACTGGTTGACTTTGAAGGCTGCTAATGGGCTATCAATCCCATATGTGGGGTGAGCCATCTTAGATTTCAAGGTTGGAGGAGTAAAGATCCCACAGAGGGGAGTGATTCTGGTGTGAGATGAATGCTTGGGAAGTGATCGGGGAGTGCTAGGAATGAATGTGATAACTGCTTGTTGGCAAGGGCTCTTCGGGGCTACCCCCCTTCAACATGTCAAGTTTCAGACCACCATGAAACCAGAGAGCCGGAAGGAGTGGGAGAAGGTCTTTACCCTCTGCAACAAAGTCCAGGAGGCAGCGAGGGGAGAAGAAGTACACCGCACTGTCCGTCTGCGGCCACAGTCACCAGTCCACATTCCCCCCGAAAGTGAGATGGTGGTATGGACTGAGGTACGTGGCCCTTCAGTGAAACAACCATTTTGTGGTCTAGTAGAAGGGCTGGATGATGAATCAGAGTGGAAGGTCGCTTGGGCCTTGGTTCAAATTGAAGGAAATCGTTGCCTTGTGAGTGCAAAATGTTAATCCATATCCTGTTGAGCTCCCGCAGGGCAGGCCCTTGGCAAACCTCCATTCCATCAATCCGGAGGAGATTAGAGGAGAAAAGGATATCACCCTCCACACCAAAGGGCCACGCACCATAGAGGTGGGAGTGACCAGTGCTACCCCTGAGGTAACCGTATCGGCGGGCACGGTGCCTGCAGAAGTCCTGAAAGGAGAGGACTTGACCCCAGCCCAGGCTGCACAACTCTCAGACCTGCTGAGGAGATGGGCCATGGTGTTTGCATGCCACGAGGAAGATTTCGGCTGTTCTGATGCAGTACTCCACCACATCCCCACAGGCACTGCCGCACCGATTAGGGAAAGGTTCCGCCCTGTCCCTCCAGCCCTTTACCAAGAGCTATGCGGCCTATTGAGGCAGATGCTGGACGGAGGAGTGGTGCGTGAGAGTGCCAGTCCCTGGGCCGCACCCATCGTCCCAGTTAAGAAGAAGAACGGTACGTGGCGCTTCTGTGTTGATGACAGGAAGTTCAATGCGGTTACCCCCTCCCTCGACGCCTACCCCCTCCCTCAAATCGAGGAGTCCTTGACCACCCTGAAAAAGGTTGCCTGGTATTCCACTCTCGACCTTGCTAGTGGCTACTGGCAGGTGGAGGTGGACCCCGAGACCGGGAGAAAACCGTGTTTACCACTCCGCTCGGACTGTTTGAGTTTGAGCGCATGCCGTTTGGGCTCTGCAATGCGCCAGCCACATTCCAGAGGTTAATGCAGAGGTGTCTATGGAACCAGGTAGGGGAATCATTGCTCATTTATCTGGATGATGTTGTTGTCTGGTGCAACCAGAGCAAGTGGCGGACGATGGACGCACGCAACCAAGAGAGATGGCACGCGTAACAGACAGAGTATTGCACGCCTGTCCCGGAGGAAACCCATGACGGATGAGTAACCCTTGACATTGATGAATGGATTCCTGATCATAGTGACACACGGATCTTATTGATTAACTTTTAAAGGACATTTTATGGACTGTCTCATTTCGAGACCTATCTTCTACTTTTTCTAAAATTGTTATCCCTGAGAAATAGCCAGTTGTTGTTGTCATCCATCCAGTTTGCAATGAGTGAATCCAGTAACATTCTTGATGTAAAAGTTTACGCTCTCTATCGCCCCCTCTCTTCAGTGGTGGAATAACCTGTATTCCTTGAAACCTCAATGTGCATACTTCATGACCAACTGAGTTGAAATGTCTAGCAATGAGTGACTTTTCGTCCTTATTTTTTATATTACATTTATGTTCTGTGATTCTTACTTTTAATTAGTGTTGTAGTTTTCCCTACATAGCAAAGTCCACACAGACATTTCAAAAGGTAAACAACAAATTTACTTTTACAGGTGATCTGATGTGAAATGTAATGTAGCTGCCATGGCATTGCAGTGTATACAGTTGCTACAAGGGAAGTTGCCGACAGGTGGTTCTGACAGTGAAGTGACGTGGTGGTGTGCAAGTGTCTGCCTTTACTAGGGAGTCCCTTAGGTTTCTGACTCTCTCTTCTGAGCGAAGATAGGTGGATTGCAGAAAACATGGCCTATTTCAGGGTCACTAGATAAGATATGCCAGTGTTGTTTTACTGTAACTTTGACTTCTTTACTAATCGGTGAGAATGTGGTTGCAAGCACAATTTGAGATTCCCTCGATTTGGGAGGTTTGGTATTTAAAAGGCTCTCTATCCAGGTCTCGAACCTTCTGAGACAAACATCTAAAATATTGTTCTCATAGCCTTTAGTTTTAAAACATTCACACAGTTCAGAGGCTTGTTCCTCAAATGTTAATACATATTCTACTACATATTCTCTTCACTCTGAGGAGTTGACTATAAGGCAAACCACGTTTCAAACCAGGGGGATGATAACTGGAAAAGTCAAGAAGGTTATTACGGTCAGTTGGTTTTCTATAAACCTTAGTACTAACATGGTCAGATTTCTGCACAAGAACATCAAGTAAAGAAGTCCCTACTGGCTTCACATGTACATTTTATGGATGGCATTCTAGAATTTAAATTAATTTTAAATTCCTCAAGCTGCTCTACTGTACATTTAAAAATAAAAAAACATCATCAATAAAGCGAAACCAACACTTCAACAGGTGGGAGAAGGAGTTCTGATAGATATGATCGTCTTCAAACTTTGCCATGGACAAATTTGCAGAATTAGGGGGGCAAGGGCTCCCCATAGAAACTCCTTGGCATTGTAAATAATAAGAATTTTCAAACTTAAAGTAGTTAGTTTTCAACTCTAGTTGACTGAGTTCCACCAAAAACTGAGTGGGCGGAGATTGTTCTTATCATTGGTCTAGACAATAGGCTAAAGCCTCTAGACCTTCAGCATTCAGTAGGCTACTTGTGTGTACAAGCTAGTGACATCAGCAGGGCATAAATAATCATTCTCTTGAATATCAATCAATATCAATCTTACTCAGGAAATCAGTAGTGTCCCTCACGAATGATGGCAATTCTGCAACTAAAGGTGCAGAGCCTTGGGCCTACATCAATAAATTGTGATACTTTTTCAGTGAGGGACTGGGTACCCGCCACTATGGGGTGCCCTGGGACTGGTTCTACACAACATTTATGAATCTTGGGCATAGTATAGAAGATAGGACGCATAGGGTGCTCTTGGATCATGAAGTTACATTAATCTCTAGTGATAATATTATCATCAACAGCCTTATTCAAAAAAGAGGTAATATCCTTGGCAAACCTGGCTGTAGGGTCACTCCTAAGGGGAGTATAAAATGACTCATTACCCAGTTGTCTCAATCTCCAGTCTATATGCATCTTTATTTTGTATAACTACTGCTCCTCCTTTATCTGCATTTTAAATCACAATTGTCTCATCATTCATTAAATTTTTAAGAGCATTTTTCTCTTGAACTGAAATATTGGAGTGGCAGTTTCTATTCAAATTGGTCTGAAATAAATCATTAAAGGATAGCCCGATTCCTGGCTTCCCTGGCATGACTAGTACAGGTTAAAATATTTCTGTTTTGTGCAGTACAGAGTTCTGTCAATAACGTCGGAGAGCGCACACTGGCTCGTTGCTAGCTATGGGCACACTCGAAAAACTCCATCCCTTCACGCTGTAAACCTCTGCGAAATTCATCCGAATCCGAATTTCGTGGAAGTTTACAGCGTGGATTGATGGCTGTTGTATGTTCGGTGAAATTAGTACTGTTTACAAGTTACTGTTGTTTCGAAATGCAAAGGCGAAAGGACCTATGGTGTTTACAGGACGACTTCAGAGCTTGGTAAGCATAAACCATGTAATTCCTGAACTTGAAATCCACGTATATCATACTTTTTCGAGTTTTTCGAGTGTGCCCAACGAGCCAGGGTGCGTGCGCTGACGTTATTGACACAGAACTCTGTAGGCTACTGCACAAAACAGAAGTATTTTAACTTGTACTAGTCAGATACATGCCAGGGAAGCCAGGAATATGGCTAAACATGAAATTCAGTGTCCTTATCCTTTAACTTTACGATCTACTAGTCTACAAAATGTATTCACAGAAGGGTTAGACACCATAGGACTGAAAGTGCTTCTTGTTTTAAAGGTTTTCTTGCCCCCAACCAGAGGTTCTTGGGTGGAGGTAGCCTCATCACGGGGAACCAGGCGTGGTACTTGAGGAGGTCTGTGGGGGGCAGTCTTGTCAAACTTAAAAAGTTCAACCTTTGTTTGAAATGAGTCAGCTTTCTTGGTCGGGCAAAAGGACAAACCTTTAGAAAGGATGGAAGTTTCATCTTTGGAGAGAGGTCTATTGGAAAGGTTGATCATGTTAGACCTCCCCTCCTGCCCCTCCCGGTTCCTCTGCCTCCTGCGGTGCTTTGCCCCTCCCCTCCTGGTGGGCCGCCACTGCCTCTTTGTGACCTGGTCAGGACCGGGTCTCGTGTGCCTAAAAAAGCCCTCGATCGCTGTCTGTGGGGTCGGCTGTCGCTCCCCGACTCATCTGTAGACAGCTCGCTGGATGAGATGGCGCCCTCTCTCCTGTAGGCACGGGGATGGTTGGTGCCTCGGGAGAGCCACGGATAGACAGTCATTTTTGTAATCGAGTGTGTCTCGATGGTACTTGTTGACTTTCATCTCGGAGAGTTCTTTCTCATAATCGCTGATTAAAAACGAACATCACTCCTCAATGACTTTAATATGCTCAGCGCCCAACAACGCCTGCATCTCGCTTCTCAACACTGTTATCTCTGCTTCAGTTTTAGAAAGTTCTTCTTTAGTGTGCTCAAATACTAGAAGTGTGAGATCAAGCGAACATTTATTTAACACAGAACCCCATTTGTTACAAAAGTGTTGGGAGGCCAACCAGGATTTGTTGCTATCTAGTTTATCTAGCCTACGCTAACAATGGCTAGCTAGAGAGCTAGCTATTTTGGATGGGGGCGGGGAGGGGGAAGGACTGCCACTCAGGTAACTTCCTGTCTGCTGCAGAGAGGGATAAGGAAAGGAGAGAAGGAAAGATGGGGAGAGACAGACAGAGACAAGAAAAGAGAGGAAGGGCAAGAGAGGAAAAGTGAGGGAGAAGGGGCACAGGAGAGCGTGGAACCCCTCCCCCCCCTTTCTGCCCCTCTCCGTGCTCGTCTAGCTACGCAGTTACAGCAGCTCTGAGGAAAGCCCTGACCACAGGCCCAGACTCAGCTTGGAAGGGGAAGAATTTTAGTGTCTGACTCATACAGCAGCAACATGGTATGTGTGTGTGTGTGTGTGTGTGCGCGTGTGTGTTTGTGTGCATGAACATGCGTCAGTAAGGCCAGATACTCAGAATGGTCTCTCAGCATGAACCCTCTCAGCCACCTCCAATACATTACCAACAACTGCAGTGCCTATAAAAAGTACTGTATTCGCCATTATTTTCAACCCCCGTTCCCCATTGCTGTACACTGCATAGCCTGCATAGCCACCTACGAGTCCAACTGCATCGTCAAGTTTGCTGATGACTGCTGTGGTAGGCCTGATCTGATGAGAAGGCCATATCTGGAGGCGGAGGACTGCCTGACTAAGTGGTGTCAGAGCAACAACCACCATCTAAATATCAGTAAGACGAAGGAGATGCTAGTGGACTATTGTAGGAAGCAGGAGAGGATCTACAACCCCCTTAAAACCGATGGGACCCCTGTGGAGAGAGTGGACAACTCCAAGTATCATGGTGTCCAGATCACCAAGGATCTCACCTCAGACGTCTGAGGAAATTCAGTCTCTCCAGATACTCAGGAGCCTCTACTATTGAGAGCATCTATTGAGAGCATCCTGACTGGCAACATCAACACCATGCAAGACCAAAAGGCACTACAGAGAGGGGTGCGGTCAGCATTTGATATGCTGAACTAATGCTGCTGGCCGTCATTGGCTCAGCCTAACGAAGCTGTCATTGGATGATCTGCAAAGCAGTTTGCACGGCCACTAATAAAGAGGGATCACATTTCATTCAATTGGTTAAAACAGGCGACATGAGCTACAGGATCTGTGGTGATCATTCCATCACAGCATGGGTTGCAATCATCAGCATTGATTATTGGCATTGACAGGGTCTGACAGATTTTTCCGCATAGATTACAGTAGATTGTTTGTGTATGCTTGCAACTCAGTCTGAATGTCAACACTTGAAGGGGATTTATTTCATCTGGATCCTGGCATCATTTTAGAAAAACTATGTACATTGAATGATCATATTTCTTCAGCGGATCTCTGGGAGTTTGCACGTCGTAGCGTCCATCCCCAGTATATGAACTAGATACAAATAAAAAATATTGAAGTGTGCATTCCTCCCAGAGGTAATACTTGGTAGAACCACTTTTGGCAGCAATTACAGCTGTGAGTCTGTTTGGATAAGTCTCGATCAGCTTTGCACATCTGGACGCAACAATTGTCACCCATTCTTCTTTGCAAAATTGCTCGAACTCCATGAAGTTGGATGGGTGCCGTTGGTGAACAGCAAAGTCTTGTCACAGATTCTTAATTGGATTGAGGTCTGGGCTTTGACTGGGCCAATCCAGGATATTGGGCCTTATCCACGAACAAAGTTACCAGGCTCATTACGAAGCACTTTCTTCTTAAACCCCACTTATCCAGTTTGCGCGAAGATTCCGGCATTCAACAATGTTCTCACATCTGGGATTTGTTCGTGAGAACAGAATCTACGAACAATAAAGAGCAGTCGTAAGTAGGCTAGAAGTGCGGACATATTCATGTGAAAGACATGTTTGTGCAAAATCATTGGTGATTGTGTTTACTTCAATTCTACAGTTGTATAGTATTATAGGATTGGAATACAATTATATTAGTATCATTTGTAATATCTTTTAATAATTGTGAGTCTTTCCAGTAGCAGCTCAGCTGTTGTGCGTTCTTCTGCGGATCCTGCGTTCTCTGAATGAGTGACTAATCCACGCTGGATTTGATCTGAGGTCCTCTGACTTCCCAACGCACCTAACACAACACCGCTTTAACCATTACACCACCAAAGACTTAGTGAGTCAACAGCACAGGTGTCCAGTACACATACTGAAAACTGACACACACACATGCACACACACACACGCACACACACACACACACACACACACACACACACACACACACTGTTCTGAAGATCCCTGCCTGCAGTCAGACAATGTGTGTTATGGTGCTGACCAGACTCTCTCTCTCATGGAATGTCATTTATCTCACAAAGTTTGCAGCTGAAAAACATGTAGAACTTTTCTTGTGGAGTAGCAAGGACACAAAGACTCGATTTTTCTCTGAATATAAAATGGAGAAACCAAGGAAGGCATGAAATGGCATCATATTGTGGAGGGATTATCATGGACAGAGAGACACAATGGTTTTCAACAGTGGTTCATTAAAAATAGAACAACCACACAGTCTCCAGCCCACTACAGCACCCTGTCTGTGGCTGTAGCTCAAACGGACATGTAGTGATTATAGCACAGCAACACAAGAAAGGAGCCTCTGTGGGTGTGTGTGTGGGTGTGTATGTGTGTGTGTGTATGTATATGTGTGTTCAAAAATAGAGATTTGAGCAATGCGGTCTTTATGACAGAAAGAAAAGATGCCACTGTAGACAATGGTCTTAAAAGCCACATAAATCTTTCATTATATGGTTTACTTTATGGGGGCGGGCAGCCTAGCGGCTAAGAGCCGTGGTTCCAGTAGCTCAGAGGTCGCTGGTTGAAACACCCAAGCCGAGTAGGTGAAACATCCGCTGATGTGCCCCAGAGCACTTAGCCCAGATTGGTCCTGTAAATCGCTCTGGATAGGAGTGTCCACTAAATGACTAAAAGGTGAAAATATTGGTGGACTGTCTTTACATTACTACATCAAGAAAACTGACATGGAGAGTAAGATGATAGTACTGTCATTTAACATATCAACTATAGTAGATAGATAGATAGATAGATAGATAGATAGATAGATAGATAGATAGATAGATAGATAGATAGATAGATAGATAGATAGATAGATAGATAGATATATAAGACACTCCCGTCTCTAAAGCAGGGTGAAGTGGAAAGTAATAGTCTAGAGATTCAGCTGTAATGTCCTCATATCTCTATAGAGAAGTGGACTGAGGGTCTAGAGACTCAGCTGGAATGTCTTCATATCTCTATAGAGAAGTGGACTGAGGGTCTAGAGACTCAGCTGTAATGTCCTCATATCTCTATAGAGAAGTGGACTGAGGGGTCTGGTCAGCTCTACTTCACCAGTTTATCAGCCACTCAGTCCACTCTGAGCCTCCGCTCCCTCCTGCCTGGACCCAACCACAGGGCCCTCCCTCACTCCAATCTGCTTTCATCTGAAACACACAGCAGCCCCCCCGGCAGAGGCCAGAACCCAGCAGCCAGAGTGCTCTGGGAGCGGAGCGTTTCAGGGCGTTTCATCATGCAGGGCTGGGAGGCGGTGACACTGAGAGCCGGGGTCACAGACAGACGCATCACCACCGCGACTCCGGGAGGCCGGAGTCGTCTGGAGACGAGGAGAGCAGAGAGATGGGGAGGGAGTGGGGGGCGGGGGGGGGCAGAGAGATGGTGAGGGAGTGGGGGGGCGGGGGGGGGGGCAGAGAGATGGGGAGGGAGTGGGGGGCGGGGGGGGGGCAAAGAGATGGGGAGGGAGTGGGGGGCGGGAGGGGGGGGCAGAGAGAGGGGGAGGGAGTGGGGGGCGGGAGGGGGGGGCAGAGAGAGGGGGAGGGAGTGGGGGGCGGGGGGGGGGGGCAGAGAGAGGGGGGGGGGGGCAGAGAGAGGGGGAGGGAGTGGGGGGCGGGGGGGGGGGGCAGAGAGAGGGGGCGGGGGGGGGGGGGGCAGAGAGATGGGGAGGGAGTGGGGGGGCGGGGGGGGGCAGAGAGATGGGGAGGGAGTGGGGGGGGGGGGGCAGAGAGAGGGGGAGGGAGGGGGAGTCCCATCTCCTCCTCCCTGACACGGGTGGTGTGATTTAGTTAAGACTGTTACAGCTGACACAGAGGTGAACATAATCAATGTGGGGTGTTGTTGAAACACCCGTCAAATTAATCACCTTCCCCACGGCCAAGAAATGCTACTTAGTCACGATTAATCCCAGTCATCACAGCAGATATACAACACTATATAATCCTGGATATTAATCCCAGTCATCACAGCAGATATACAACACTATATAATCCTGGATATTAATCCCAGTCATCACAGCAGATATACAACACTATATAATCCTGGATATTAATCCCAGTCAATTAATCCCACTCACCACATCAGATATACAACACTATAATCTTGGATATTAATCCCAGTACAACAGTATATAATTATGGATTTTAATCCCAGTACAACAGTATATAATCCTGGATATTAATCCCAGTCATCACAGCAGATATACAACACTACACAATCCTAGATATATATCCCAGTCATCAATGCAGATATACAACACTATACCCTCTTGAAAAACTATAACCATCTGGTTGACATAATTGACATAATCTGTGATGTGACACGCAGAGATTTTAAAAAGATCAAGTGAATCACATGTTTGATCGGTACAGAATGAGAGGGAGATACAGTAGGGAACATACATTTGTGGAGCAGAATAAGAAACGCAGACTTATTTTTTCCCAGTGGCATTTTTTCAAATTGAGATGAATTCCAAAACAACAGCAGACATATTGGTGGTGACACACAGACGCATCCCTGCTTCATACGCCTAGCCCGCTCAGAGACGCGAGGGTTAACATCCTAGATACGCCTTTAAATAACCTAGATATTCCCATACCTATATAGACCCTGAGGTAGATCTGGCTCGTTCAGTGCAGCGCATCCATGAGGCTTTCTCCTCTCATCTCCCACCAAGCACCACGTATGTCTGATAAACCAACAGCGCTGTGACTCTGAGGAAACCCACAGTGTTCACATACAGTCCAGCTACACCACACATACAAACAAACACCGCCTACACTATTATAGACCCTCATGCAAACCCATAGGTTTCGAATTCAAAGACGCGCCGTCGAAGCAGTACCTCCCGCCAGCGCACAGCTTCATCCTGGATGTCTGGTGGGGACGCTGAGACGCTGGCTCCGCCGCTCTCCCCTCTCTGAGCCCTGGTGTGGAGGGAGCCGCGTGCCGTCCAGCCTGGCTCAGCCTTGGAAAAAACCCCAGCTGCCCAGAGAGGAAGAGAGAGTAGGGAAGGGAGGAGAGAGAGAGAGGGAGGGAGGGAGGAGGGAGAGAGAGTGAGGGGGAGAGAGGAAGGGAGGAGAGAGAGAGAGAGAGAGAGAGAGAGGGAGAGAGAGTAGGGAAGGGAGGAGAGAGAGAGGGAGGGAGGAGAGAGAGGGAGGGAGGGAGGAGGGAGAGAGAGAGAGGGAGAGAGAGTAGGGAAGGGAGGAGAGAGAGAGAGAGGGAGAGAGAGAGGGAGGAGAGAGAGAGGAACCTAGAAATGGAGAAGAGAGAGAAGGAGGGAGAGAGAGAAAGATGGGGAGCAGTGAAAGGCTTTGAACAGAGAAGATAAACAGTTGCTTACCTTATAGTGTTCATCTCATCTCATCGCCAGGAACCTGCAAGCAATCACAGGGGATTAGTGGAAGGGGCAGCTGTCAAAACCAACTCTGCAGTCGAGAGCGTTTTGCGCACACACACTCACTCACACACACACACAGACACACACTCACACACACACTCTCTCTCTCTCACACACACACACACACAAACACACACACTCACAAATGTATTTGCGTCCACTCGCAATTTCCATCTCGGCTTTCACTGTCTTGTTCTTTTCCTCAGTTCGCCCACTCTCCCCCCCCTCCTCTCTCCTCCCGGTCTCTCTCTCACTCTATCTCTCTCATTCTCTCTCTTTCTCTCTTTCACACTCTCTATCACTCTCTCTCTCTCTCACTCTCCTTTACCTTATTCCATCCTCATCTCCTGCAAAGCTCATAGAGTATAGAGCCAGGTTACATCCCACTATAGAGCCAGTCTACATCCGACTATAGAGCCAATCTACATCCAACTATAAAGCCAGTCTACATGTTACTATAAAGCCAGTCTACATCTGACTATAAAGCCAGTCTACATTCAACTATGAAGCCAGTCTACATTCAACTATAAAGCCAGTCTACATCCTACTATAAAGCCAGTCTACATCCGACTATAAAGCCAGTCTACATCCGACTATAAAGCCAGTCTACATCTGACTATAAAGCCAGTCTACATCCAACTATAAAGCCAGTCTACATGTTACTATAAAGCCAGTCTACATCCGACTATAAAGCCAGTCTACATGTTACTATAAAGCCAGTCTACATCTGACTATAAAGCCAGTCTACATGTTACTATAAAGCCAGTCTACATCCAACTATAAAGCCAGTCTACATCCGACTATAAAGCCAGTCTACATGTTACTATAAAGCCAGTCTACATCCGACTATAAAGCCAGTCTACATGTTACTATAAAGCCAGTCTACATCTGACTATAAAGCCAGTCTACATCCAACTATAAAGCCAGTCTACATGTTACTATAAAGCCAGTCTACATCCAACTATAAAGCCAGTCTACATCCGACTATAAAGCCAGTCTACATCCAACTATAAAGCCAGACTACATCCAACTATAAAGCCAGTCTACATCCAACTATAAAGCCAGTCTACATGTTACTATAAAGCCAGTCTACATCTGACTATAGAACCAGTCTACATCCCACTATAGAGCCAGTCTACATCCCACTATAGAACCAGTCTACATCCCACTATAGAGCCAGTCTACATCCCACTATAGAGCCAGTCTACATCCGACTACAGAGCCAGTCTACATCTACATACATCTGATGTGTGAAAGAGAGTAAGAGAAAGAGAGAGAGAGGGAGAGAGAGATGGAGAGAGAGAAAGAGGGAGAGAGTGGAAACCTCCTATGTAGCTAGATTGCAGATACATACCCACCCCCGCTAGCAGCATCTTGATCACTGTATTCAGCTGAAGAGAACTGAGAGAGAGCAGATAGAGAGAGAGGGAATGAGAGAGACCAGATAGAGAGAGAGAGAGAGGGAGAGAGAGAGGGAATGAGAGAGAGTGGATAGAGAGAGAGAGTGAAGGAGAGAGAGTAGACAGAGAGAGGGAATAAGAGAGAGAGCAGATAGAGAGAATGAGAGAGAGAGCAGATAGAGAGAGAGAGAGAGAGAGAGAGCAGATAGAGAGGGAATGAGAGAGAGTAGATAGAGAGAGGGAATGAGAAAGAGAGCAGATAGAGAGAGAGAGAGAGGGAGAGAGAGAGGGAATGAGGGAGAGAGCCGATAGAGAGAGAGAATGAGAGAGAGAGCAAATAGAGAGGGAATGAGAGAGAGCAGATAGAGATGGAATGAGAGAGAGAGTAGATAGAGAGAGAGAGAAGGAGGGAATGAGAGAGAGAGGGAGGGAATGAGAGAGAGAGCAGATAGAGAGAGAGCAGATAGAGAGAGAGGGAATGAGAGAGAGTAGACAGAGAGAGAGAGGGAATGAGAGAGAGAGAGAGCAGATAGAGAGAGAGAATGAGAGAGAGGGAATGCGAGAGAGCAGATAGAGAGAGGGAATGAGAGAGAGCAGATAGAGAGAGAGTGAATGAGAGAAAGCAGATAGAGAGAGAGTGAATGAGAGAGAGAGAGAGCAGATAGAGAGAGGGAATGAAAGAGAGAGCAGATAGACAGAGAGGGAATGAGAGAGAGAGCATAGAGAGAGAGAGAGAGAGAGAGAGAGAGAGAGAGGGGGGAATGAGAGAGAGAGCAGAGAGAGAGAGAGAGGGAATGAGAGAGGTACCCACCTGTCTGCCCAGTGCTGACCGGTCCCTCAAAAATTGATGCCCCCCTGATCCCAGCCACTACTGCAACGGTTCCACCTCGTACAGTAGTACTTCTACTGGGCTAGGATCACCTAACAATGGCATTATCAACATCCCTGCTAGAATTAGTATTAGATTGTCTCGTAGTGTTGGTAATAGAGGAGCAGATCTCCAAAACATCCGCACCCTGGAATATAGGCCTATTCAACAGTCTCAACCATAGACATATACACTAGACGCCGCATTGACGTTGATTTGATTGCTGCCGGACGAAAAACACGGCCGCCATCTTGGTCCGGTACGGAGCTCCACAAGTAAACTAGTGATGGGTCGGTCGCGAACGATACGGCTCTATGTGCCGGCTCTTTTAAGTGAACGATGATAAATACATAGTTGTTAGCTGATAGATACAACTAAAACTGTTGGATGCTGCTGTTTTGCACTTTGTAATTTTTTATTTTATTTATTTATTATTTATGTTATTTGAATGGATAGTTCAAAGACAAAAAATATTTGTTCCACTTATCTTCTAGAGTTATCTCTCGATGCAGGGTTACTTTTACTGACTGAAACTGCTGAGGAGAGTGGTTGTCACGGGACAGCGGTACCGGACCAATATGGCGGCTGTATTTTGCGCCGCTCAATCCATTACGAGTCATCTCGTGTTCATATCTATGGTATCAACAACCAGCCACTTCTTTTAATGCAAAAATGGCGCTGATTAATGCCAGGTCTGTGTCAAATAAGACTTTCATTTTTTATTTGTTATTCTTATCTCGCGATTTGGACTTTTTATTTATCACAGAGACTTGGTCCAGTGATGGGGAGTCCAACAGCCTTGGTGAACTGTGTCCTGCAAATTGCTCTTTCATCAGCACCCATAGAAGTGTTGGCAGAGGGGGTGGTGTAGCTCTGGTTTTCAAAAATCAGTTTAAATTACAGTCACTTTCTTTTGGAAGCTATTCTACGTTTGAAGCGCAGACTGTAAAAATTGAATCTATGACTAATTCACTGGTGTGTGCTTTGATCTATAGACCCCCCAAGCCGGTCAAGGATTTTATTTCAGAATTCTCTGACTTCCTATCTCGCATTGTCCCATCCCATGATAGACTGTTGGTTCTAGGGGACTTGAAGATTCATGTTTGCTGTCCAGGTAAACTTCTGTCAAATGAATTTCTCCATCTTTTAGAGTAATTTGGCCTCGTTCAACACATTAATAAGGCCACCCATGTGTTAGGACACACGTTGGACCTTATAATTTCCTATGGGCTTTCTGTTGAAAGCCTAACATTGAAAATGCATTATTTTTCAGATCATTTGCCTATTGTATTTGATGCCACCTTATTTAGCCCTCTGTCCTCGGCCAAAACCCTCAGTTACTCTTCCCGTCACATTAACTCCTTCAACACACAGCAGTTTGCAGAGGTTTTTCAGAGAAACGCCATTGTAACCTCTATCTATAAAAACGTAGCTCTCGTGGGTTGCGATCCCAGGACTCTATCACAATGACTGTTCCTAGAGTTCGGACTGAGATGGGCAAAAAGGCTTTCATGTACTCTGCCCCCTCAACATGGAACACTTTACAAAACACACTTAGGGGCGAATTCACTAAAGGATTGCGCAGCTTTTCCTGACGCAAAGCCTGTGCAAATAAGTCAAAAATTATGTTTGCTATTCACAAAGCCCTCGCAAAGGGTGAAATACGGTGTTAACTGCGTTGCGTTCGTCATTGCGTTTCTCTGCGCCGGTGTTATTAGCTCATATTTAAATTAGGTAATATGGGCGGAGAATGTTCCCCTTTCTATGCAAATGAACATTATTGCAAAACCCGCCCAATTCACAAAGATCGGCGCAAATTGCCTCACGCAGTTAAAGTGAAATTAATACCGTTTTCAGAAACGTGGTGGTATTTAAGCGCAAGGGGTGTGTCGCGGCCAGCCTGTCCGCTGATCATGGCAGCAGTGATTGTTGCGAGGCGAATTCGGCATCGCAATGCCAGGCATGTTGTTCGTGAGAGAATATTTAGAAGAAGGTCACTTTTTGATTTAACACTAGAACCACAGCGGTACCTGTTTGGACACCAGAGCGCGCAGCTCTTCAGCCAACTGGAGGATGAAGTCGCGTCTGGGGAGGCTCAGTTGACTATGCGTCTCTCCACCCGTCCCCAGCGAGTCCAAGCTCCCCCAATGAATAATACTCATTTATAATAGCCTACATAGCACGAAACTGTGCGTATAATAGTCTATACGCAAAACTGCGCATTCCCTATAGCTGTTCATTGAACGGCTGGGGGCTGATATAGGTATAAATAAATAAAAACATAGCCTACACAATATTTTGTTTATTTGAATGGTCTTGAAAATATTTTGCTTTTGTATCATAGCTGACGGCAGGTATCATCTTCTGCCATGGATGATGACTCCCGTGCGTAATCCTTCCAACGTTGGAGAGGCGGCATACAACCGGGCTCACATCAGGACGCGCGGTGTGATTGAGTGCACATTTGGAATCCTGAAAAGCCGTTTAGATGCCTAGATCGTACCGGTGGGGCAATGTTATACACTCCCCCAAAAGTATGCCAGATCATCGTGCTGCAACTTGCATAACATAAAATGACAATTTTTCCTTTGTTCGTCTTTTCAAATCATTCCACCTCCGTTTGCAGTCTTCCGCGTTTACACACACAAATGGCACTGACTGCTTGTGAAATTAAACCCCAAATCTGATTTTTGGCTGTAGCCGTCATATTTTTGGTGGAAAGCTGTGAGGCATGCTTTTGAACCTCGTCCGTGAGGCCTTCAAGTTCGCGGTCTGAGAATCGTATTTTTCTCTTTCTGTCTGCCATCGTCCAATGATAGGCCTATGCATACGAGTTGTATGCGCTGCATGCGCAGTATTTATAGTAATTTCCTATATCAGCAGCAAATTGCACTCAGCCGCAAACACCGAATGGGCGTGTTTGCGCTGGGATATTATTAGCGCAATGTCTTTAGTGAATAGGTTTTTAAAACGGAGCACATAGCGGGCGCAACTGACGCGCAATATAATGGTGCAATTAGCGGGCGCAATTTGCTTTAGTGAATTCGCCCCTTAAACTCCAGGACAGAATCACTCTAAATGAATTCAAAAGTGCTGTAAAGGCTATAGAAACCCAATCTATTGGTAGTTGTAATTGTTAACTGATCGTCATGTGAACTATTACTGATTTTGTGCTTTGAGCTAGTCTTGTTAACATTTGTTGTCATTGTTGTAGCGGTTGTTATTGTTGTTTTTAGTTGTCATTGTGTATCGTAACCTTTATGTTTAGTTGTGTATCGTAACCTTTGTCTTTTTTTCAGGAAACTCAGACACCCAAAACGTAAATCCCATCAGTGGCTAGACGACTCTGTCTGGAAATTTTTCAAAAAGCAGCCAAAAAGGCAAGAGCCAAATATTTATCAGATTTAATCTCCAAACATTCCCACAGACCTAAAATTCTGTTCAATACAATTAATTCTCTCCTCAACACGTCCGCTCCTGAAAGTGTTGAATCATCCCTGGACATCTGTGAAAGATTCTCAAGGTTTTTTACTGAGAAAATTACCAATATAAGGTCTCTATTTCCTGTTCCTCCACCTCCCCCTGACACCCTGCCCCAAACAGCTGTGGGCTTGCCTACTTTTAGCCACTTTGAACCAGTCTCCATGTCTGATTTGACAAAAATTGTCACCCAGATGAAACCCACCACCTCCCCTAATGATGTTATGCCCTCTCGCATTATAAAAGACACCTTTAATGTAATTGGACCAAGCATCCAGACTATTATTAACTCTTGTCTAGCCTCTGGTACTGTCTCCACATGTTTTAAACACGCAATTGTCCAACCCCTGCTAAAAAAACAGAAACTTGACGCTAAATGTCTAAACAACTTCCGGACCATCTCAAAACTACCTTTTATTTCCAAAATAATAGAGAAAGTAGCTCTGTCTCAGCTACAACCTTTCCTAAATACCAACGATATCCTCGACCCATTTCAATCTGGCTTCAAAGCCCTTCCCAGTACTGAGACCGCTTTATTAAAGGTGACAAACGATCTGCTACTCTCTGTTGATTCAGGGCAAAATGCCATCCTAATCCTATTGGATCTCAGTGTGGCCTTTGATACCGTGGACCACAACATCCTCCTGGCCCGTATTGAACAGTGGGTGGGTATCAAGGATACAGCGTTGGATTGGTTCCAATCGTACCTCTCACAATGGACATTCCCTGTAGCGTTAGGTTTGTCCTCCTCTCCCTCTGCCCCTGTCACCTTTGGGGTCCCCCAGGGCTCCATCCTGGGGCCAGATCTATTTTGTCTTTACATGCTTCCCCTCGGCAACATTATCAGAAAGCATAATATCTCCTGCCATTTTTATGCTGACGACTCACAGTTGTATCTCCCCTTAAAATCAAGTGATTCCCTGCAGCCTCTCCTTGATTGTATTGAGGAATTGAGGCATCTCAGGTTGGATGGCAAGCAACTTCCTCCAGCTAAACAGCAACAAAACAGAAGTCATCATCTTCGGCCCCCCTAAGTCCAGAAGCATCCTCGCCAGCAAACTAGACCACCTCACCCCATATGTCAAACCACATGCAAGGAACCTGGGTGTCATCATAGATTCCGACCTCAGCCTTGAGAAGCAAATCAGTTGCGTTGTAAAAAGCATTTTTTTCCAGTTAAGAACTATCTCCAAACTCAAACCCATCCTATCTCCAGCCGACATAGAAAAACTCATCCATGCCTTTATTACTTCCAGCTGGACTATTGCAACTCCCTTTACTCAGGCCTCCCCCAGATTTGAATTACTCGCCTGCAGCGGGTGCAAAATGCCGCTGTAAGGATGCTGTCGGGGACCAAAAAACGTGACCACATCACCCCAGGCTTAGCCTCCCTTCATTGGCTCCCTGTCCACTTTAGAATCCAGTTTAAAATGTTGTTGGTTGCGTTCAAAGCACTGAATGGTCAGTCACCATCATACATCTCAGATCTCATCCACTGGCAATCAACCACTAGGTTTCTGAGATCCACAAATAAATATTTTCTTCAAGTCCCACAATCAAAGCTTAAAGGAAAAGGTGACCGAGCTTTTGCAGTTGCGGCTCCATGATTGTGGAACCAGCTGCCACTAGAAATTAGATGTGCTTCCTCCATCTCAGTTTTTAAATCCATGCTGAAAACACATTTTTATTCTCTAGCCTTTTCGGCCCAGTCTTTTACTGGTTAAATGTGCTTTGCTTTGTGCTTTGTCTCGTTGTTGTTGTTTGCTGTTGTTTGTTTGGTATTGCTTGCTGCTGTTGTGTTTTATTGTTTTCATATTGATTTGTATATGTATCTTATTATCTTGTACAGCACTTTGGTCAGCCCAGGCTGTGTTTTTAAATGTGCTTTAAAAATAAACTTGACTTGACTTGAGAGAGCAGATAGAGAGAGAGAGAGAGCAGATAGAGAGAGAGCAGATAGAGAGAGAGAGAGAGCAGATAGAGAGAGAGAGCAGATAGAGAGGGAATGTGAGAGAGCAGATAAAGAGAGAGAGAGCAGATAGAGGGGGGATGAGAGAGAGCAGATAGAGAGAGAGGGAATGAGAGATAGAGCAGATAGAGAGAGAGGGAATGAGAGAGAGCAGATAGAGAGAGAGAAGGAGTCAGAACGAGGGAAGAAGAGGAGCAGATAGAGAGAGAGAAGGAGTCAGAGCGAGGGAAGGAGAGGAGCAGATAGAGAGAGAGAAGGAGTCAGAGCGAGGGAAGGAGAGGAGCAGATAGAGAGAGAGGAGTCAGAGCGAGGGAAGGAGAGGAGCAGATAGAGAGAGAGAAGGAGTCAGAGCGAGGGAAGGAGAGGAGCAGATAGAGAGAGAGAAGGAGTCAGAGCGAGGGAAGGAGAGGAGCAGATAGAGAGAGAGAAGGAGTCAGAGCGAGGGAAGAAGAGGAGCAGATAGAGAGAGAGGAGTCAGAGCGAGGGAAGAAGAGGAGCAGATAGAGAGAGAGAAGGAGTCAGAGCGAGGGAAGGAGAGGAGCAGATAGAGAGAGAGAAGGAGTCAGAGCGAGGGAAGAAGAGGAGCAGATAGAGAGAGAGGAGTCAGAGCGAGGGAAGGAGAGGAGCAGATAGAGAGAGAGAAGGAGTCAGAGCGAGGGAAGAAGAGGAGCAGATAGAGAGAGAGGAGTCAGAGCGAGGGAAGGAGAGGAGCAGATAGAGAGAGAGAAGGAGTCAGAGCGAGGGAAGGAGAGGAGCAGATAGAGAGAGAGAAGGAGTCAGAGCGAGGGAAGGAGAGGAGCAGATAGAGAGAGAGAAGGAGTCAGAGCGAGGGAAGAAGAGGAGCAGATAGAGAGAGAGAAGGAGTCAGAGCGAGGGAAGGAGAGGAGCAGATAGAGAGAGAGGAGTCAGAGCGAGGGAAGAAGAGGAGCAGATAGAGAGAGAGGAGTCAGAGCGAGGGAAGAAGAGGAGCAGATAGAGAGAGAGAAGGAGTCAGAGCGAGGGAAGGAGAGGAGCAGATAGAGAGAGAGAAGGAGTCAGAGCGAGGGAAGGAGAGGAGCAGATAGAGAGAGAGAAGGAGTCAGAGCGAGGGAAGAAGAGGAGCAGATAGAGAGAGAGAAGGAGTCAGAGCGAGGGAAGGAGAGGAGCAGATAGAGAGAGAGAAGGAGTCCGAGCGAGGGAAGGAGAGGAGCAGATAGAGAGAGAGAAGGAGTCAGAGCGAGGGAAGAAGAGGAGCAGATAGAGAGAGAGGAGTCAGAGCGAGGGAAGAAGAGGAGCAGATAGAGAGAGAGAAGGAGTCAGAGCGAGGGAAGGAGAGGAGCAGATAGAGAGAGAGGAGTCAGAGCGAGGGAAGGAGAGGAGCAGATAGAGCGAGAGAAGGAGTCAGAGCGAGGGAAGGAGAGGAGCAGATAGAGAGAGAGAAGGAGTCAGAGCGAGGGAAGGAGACGAGCAGATAGAGAGAGAGAAGGAGTCAGAGCGAGGGAAGGAGAGGAGCAGATAGAGAGAGAGAAGGAGTCAGAGCGAGGGAAGGAGAGGAGCAGATAGAGAGAGAGAAGGAGTCAGAGCGAGGGAAGGAGAGGAGCAGATAGAGAGAGAGAAGGAGTCAGAGCGAGGGAAGGAGAGGAGCAGATAGAGAGAGAGAAGGAGTCAGAGCGAGGGAAGGAGAGGAGCAGATAGAGAGAGAGAAGGAGTCAGAGCGAGGGAAGGAGAGGAGCAGATAGAGAGAGAGAAGGAGTCAGAGCGAGGGAAGGAGAGGAGCAGGGGGGAACAGGTGGCCTCATCTGTTGAATCTCACGCTGGGTCAGAGGCTGTGGGGAAAAGTGAGGTTTCCACCGGGGGATCTGTGCCCACGGACAGGGCTGTTCTGTACCCTGCAGGCTCTATTCAAGTCCCCTCCCCCCCTCTCTCTCGTCTCTCTCTGTCATGAATTATCCAGAAGCTACAGTAGATGATGATCAGCATTTCCCCCCCATTCAGATGTAGTGTGCAGGACAGAGGGAACATGCCATGCACAGGCTGCTCATCTTATTCAGCTCACACAGTGTTCCATAGGACCTCTGCCTTTAATAATGGTGGTTTTATAGTTGTTCATTCGTATGGCCCAGTGGTAAGATCGTGGTAAGGTCGCTGGTTCAAGGCCAGGCCACTTGCCTGGAGGGCTGCCTACTACTGTTGTGTCCTCGAGCAAGGCAACCAGCGCTAGCTCATAACCTCCAGGGACGCTGGTCATGCCAGCTGACCCTGGGCTGGACTCAACCCATGGTGGAGGCAGAAGACCAGATGACCAACCTCTCTTGGGAGGATTAGTAGCCTTCTGGAGCCTAGTGGCCCATCGGGTAGGAGCCAATCTCCTGATTCCTTAGCATGAGGCAGCTTGATGCAGGGTCAAAACTCACATTTTCCACTGGTGGCACTGCTGCTACCAGCTTCTTTAGTTGCCAGCACATCATTTGGTTGCACCAAATGTTTTGACACAGCGCCTCCCAGAAAACAGACCTAATTAATCGATGAATTGAATAAAAGCAATTTCAAAATATACAGTTATATAGCCGACCAGATATGCTGCACACAATGCAATTTCTCCTAGCTAGCTCACTCCGTATACAGGAAGTCTTTGTGATATTTCCTTTCCCTCCCCACAGGGACGTGTAACAGTCTATATCTATACTGTTTTTGAATGAAGTGTGAGTAGGTCTACTTAATGGCATTGGATCATCACATTTTCAGCCTTTTCTGCCATCACCTGGAAGAGAAAGAACGAGAGGGGAGAGCGGAAGCGGAGGGAAAGTGAGCTGTACTGTAGTTATGAATGGATAAAAGCCTCAGCTAGATGACTGTAATGTCGGGGGAGAAGAGAGCAGCGATCAAATGCATCATAATCAATATAGACCCAATGAATCGATTAAATTCATTGCCATCTATTTTTATAATCAAATTGTAGACAATTATTTTACTGGCACTAATGCGACCCGTTCGAAATTTTATATCGCATTACTCCAAAAAAGGTCGCAAATTCGACCAATTTGGTCGCAGTTTTAAACCCTATTGACGTACAAGTACACCCTATGGATATGATGCACACCCCCTGGATATGACCCCCTGGATATGACCCCCTGGATATGACACCCTGGATATGACCCCCTGGATATGACACCCCTGGATATGACACCCTGGATATGACACCCTGGATATGACCCCCTGGATATGACACCCTGGATATGACACCCTGGATATGACCCCCTGGATATGACACCCTGGATATGACCCCCTGGATATGACCCCCTGGATATGACGCCCTGGATATGATGCACACCCCCTGGATATAACACCCTGGATATGACACCCCTGGATATGACACCCCTGGATATGACCCCCTGGATATGACCCCCTAGATATGACCCCCTGGATATGACCCCCTGGATATGACACCCTGGATATGAACCCCCCTGGATATGACACCCTGGATATGACCCCCTGGATATGACCCCCTGGATATGACCCTCTGGATATGACCCCCTGGATATGACCCCCTGGATATGACACCCTGGATATGACACCCCCCTGGATATGACACCCTGGATATGACACCCTGGATATGACCCCCTGGATATGACCCCCTGGATATGACCCCCTGGATATGACCCTCTGGATATGACCCCCTGGATATGACCCCCTGGATATGACACCCTGGATATGACACCCCCCTGGATATGACACCCTGGATATGACACCCTGGATATGACCCCCTGGATATGACCCCCTGGATATGACCCCCTGGATATGACACCCTGGATATGACCCCCTGGATATGACCCTCTGGATATGACACCCTGGATATGACCCCCTGGATATGACCCCCTGGATATGATGCACACCCCCTGAATATGACACCCCTGGATATGACCCCCTGGATATGACCCCCTGGATATGACACCCCTGGATATGACCCCCTGGATATGACACCCTGGATATGACCCCCTGGATATGACCCTCTGGATATGACCCCCTGGATATGACCCCCTGGATATGACCCCCTGGATATGACCCCCTGGATATAACACCCCTGGATATGACACCCTGGATATGACCCCCTGGATATGACACCCTGGATATGACACCCTGGATAGGGTCATATCCAGGGGGTCATATCCAGGGGTGTCATATTCAGGGGGTGTGCATCATATCCAGGGGGTCATATCCAGGGGGTCATATCCAGGGGGTCATATCCAGGGGGTCATATCCAGGGTGTCATATCCAGGGGGTCATATCCAGGGGGTCATATCCAGGGGGTCATATTCAGGGGGTGTGCATCATATCCAGGGGGGGTCATATCCAGGGGGTCATATCCAGGGGGGTTCATATCCAGGGGGCATCATATCCAGGGGGTCATATCCAGGGGGTCATATCCAGGGGGTCATATCCAGGGGGTCATATCCAGGGGGTCATATCCAGGGGGTCATATCCAGGGGGTCATATCCAGGGTGTCATATCCAGGGGGTCATATCCAGGGTGTCATATCCAGGGGTGTTATATCCAGGGGGTCATATCCAGGGGTGTCATATCCAGGGGTGTCATATCCAGGGGGTGTGCATCATATCCAGGGTGTCATATCCAGGGTGTCATATCCAGGGGGTCATATCCAGGGGTGTCATATCCAGGGGTGTCATATCCAGGGGGTGTGCATCATATCCAGGGGGTCATATCCAGGGTGTCATATCCAGGGGGTCATATCCAGGGGGTCATATCCAGGGTGTCATATCCAGGGGGTCATATCCAGGGGGTCATATCCAGGGGGTGTCATATCCAGGGTGTCATATCCAGGGGGTGTCATATCCAGGGTGTCATATCCAGGGGGTCATATCCAGGGGTGTCATATCCAGGGGGTCATATCCAGGGTGTCATATCCAGGGGGTCATATCCAGGGGGTCATATCCAGGGGGTCATATCCAGGGTGTCATATCCAGAGGGTCATATCCAGGGGGTCATATCCAGGGTGTCATATCCAGGGGGTCATATCCAGGGGGTCATATCCAGGGGTGTCATATTCAGGGGGTGTGCATCATATCCAGGGGGTCATATCCAGGGGGTCATATCCAGGGGTGTTATATCCAGGGTGTCATATCCAGGGGGTCATATCCAGGGGGTCATATCCAGGGGTGTCATATCCAGGGGGTCATATCCAGGGGGTCATATCCAGGGGGTCATATCCAGGGGTGTCATATTCAGGGGGTGTGCATCATATCCAGGGGGTCATATCCAGGGGGTCATATCCAGGGGGTCATATCCAGGGTGTCATATCCAGGGGGTCATATCCAGGGGGTCATATCCAGGGTGTCATATCCAGGGGGTCATATCCAGGGGGTCATATCCAGGGGGTCATATTCAGGGGGTGTGCATCATATCCAGGGGGGGTCATATCCAGGGGGTCATATCCAGGGGGGTTCATATCCAGGGGGCATCATATCCAGGGGGTCATATCCAGGGTGTCATATCCAGGGTGTCATATCCAGGGTGTCATATCCAGGGGGTCATATCCAGGGGGTCATATCCAGGGGTGTTATATCCAGGGGGTCATATCCAGGGGGTCATATCCAGGGGGTCATATCCAGGGTGTCATATCCAGGGGGTCATATCCAGGGGGTCATATCCAGGGTGTCATATCCAGGGGGTCATATCCAGGGGGTCATATCCAGGGTGTCATATCCAGGGGGTCATATCCAGGGGGTCATATCCAGGGGGTCATATTCAGGGGGTCATATCCAGGGTGTCAACCCCCTGGATATGACCCCCTGGATATGACACCCCTGGATATGACCCCCTGGATATGACCCCCTGGATATGACACCCTGGATATGACCCCCTGGATATGACCCTCTGGATATGACACCCTGGATATGACCCCCTGGATATGACCCCCTGGATATGACCCCCTGGATATGACCCCCTGGATATGACACCCTGGATATGACACCCCCTGGATATGACACCCTGGATATGACACCCCCTGGATATGACACCCTGGATATGACCCCCTGGATATGACACCCTGGATATGACCCCCTGGATATGACACCCTGGATATGACCCCCTGGATATGACACCCTGGATATGACACCCCCTGGATATGACCCCCTGGATATGACCCCCTGGATATGACCCCCTGGATATGACCCCCTGGATATGACCCCCTGGATGAGATGCTAGTATGTCGCAGGGACTTACCCCCTATCCAACCCTTGATACTGAGTGCCAAGCAGGGAGGCATTGTGTTTCTATAGTCTTTGGTATGACTCGGCCGGGGATTGAACCAGTCTCAGGACGGACACTCTAACCACAAGGCCACTGAGCTGGTCCAAGGGATGATTAATACAGTACAACAAAATAAACTATTCATACTATTATGACAGAACACTTATCTTTCGTAAGTAAGAGATAACATGAACATAACATGAAAGATAATCAGAATTCTACAACGGAGAGTTTGGATACTTGATTCTCATTGGCTAGCAAAAGTGAAGTAGGGGAGTAGGCTATTGAGTGCTGTGTCCTAAGGGGGTGTATTTTATCGTCCTGTCATTCCTCTTCGTGGTGCTTGGCCATTGTTGTCATAATGGCTCTGTAGTTTATTTAGTGTGTCCCTAAAAGCTTGGTTGTTTCGGCCTAAATATTGCCCACTTATTCGCTCGCTCTCAAATTATTGGCCTTTGTTGATGTGTTTAAAAAAACATCAGTAGCCTAGGCTACTATAGTTTTCCTGTATGTTTGTACATATAAAAGCCAATGCTCAGCGCCCTTCTGGTGTTGTGAAACCCATCAGGGCATGGTTTGAAAGCGCACCCCCCAAAAAAAGTGTAGAAAAACATTTTTGGATAGGATGTGATGCACCAGTCGCTCTACGCCTACATGTGGTTTATTTTCAGTGATTAGACTGACTGTTGACTGGCACAGCTTTATGTGGTGATGGAGAAATTAGCTTAATGTATTGATGCTTTTTTGTGCATGGCTGTAAGCCAGCGCACCTAGTATAGTGTTCGTCCGGTTATCACTCCCTCCCTCTGTTACTGCGGACAATGTTGGCCTGCATTTCTCTGTTGGCACCACAAGAGGCAGTAGTCCCAGCACACCAAAATCAAGAAGGACACCAAAATCAACCCGCCGATCTACACTGCACAAGTAGAGTAGTGGTGAGAGCATTGGACTCCCACCCAGGAGACCGGGGTTCCTGGTGGGGATGACTTTATGTTATCATCAGTGTAACTGCTTTAACCACTGACCGCTACCATTAATGTTATGGAAGCTGCTGCTAGTTGTTGTGAGCTCATGAGCTAACTGGCTATCCCGCTCTTATTGTGCTGGATTAGCATTGGAAGCATTGGAACTGATGTGTCCAGGTGGCAAGACCCATCTTTATTTATCAAACATTACCGTCCTACCAGTCCCGCACAGAAACAAGCCAGCCAACACACATAAGCCAGGCTGGACCTGGCCTGGTTCATATCCTATTACAATAACGCACTCATCAGTTCGACTCCAACACTTCCACACCCCTACCAGCAAAAACGAGTGCTCTGGAGAACTGTTTTAATAACTGCACCATGGCTGGAAATATTCAAATAAACGTGAACCACCCGAATTATGCCTTATGGCTTATGTGAACAAGGCCAACCCAAATAGGCGAGATAGCCTATGTTGCCTGGCAACCATTTAATTCAGAACTATAGCCTATCGCGGAAGATTTTGTAAATACTAAAATGATAAGAATGATCAGTACATAAATGATTGAATGTAACTACTGAGTGTTTTTTGTGAATATATATATGTAGTAACCGTTGTAGAAAAGCAATTGACCACTCGAGGCATTGGGTTACAGGGGATTTACCACAGCTAAGGGGGTTTTGGGCCCTCCGTTATCGTGTCAGGCCTAACAACGCCCCGTAGCTGTGGTAAAATCCCCTGTAACCCACTGCCTCGAGTGGTCAATTGCTTAAATAATTCAGTCACAGCCTGTCATGATTGATGACTGTGATGTCACGGTAAAAAAAGTTCAACTTAACAACACACACACGTACACACACTGGCATAAACACGCACACATACACACACTGACATAAACACACACACTTACATAAACACAGACACATACACACACTGACATAAACACACACACATACACACACTGACAAACACACAGTTATACATACACTGACATACTGTAAATACACACACGTACACACATTGACATAAACACTCACACATACACGCACTGCTATAAACACACACGTTTACTGTACACACACAGAGATAAACACACACACACGTACACAAACTGACAAACACACATGCATACACACACTGACATAAACACACACGCACACAAATGCTCACACGATTGTCTCTCAGACACTTCACCACCCACCCTTTTTCCAAGCAGTTGCTAAGGTGATGGCAAAGACTGCATTTTAATCAGACAATATATTAAGGCACTGTGATTGAGTCCTTTATTATTGAACACACGCGGTGGCTTGGCCTAAGTCTGTCAGACACACTGTTGAAGGAAGTCACAAAGGGCAAGTGTCATCATGTGACAGTAAACAAAGGTGATGAATCATATTAATTTAACACTCATAGTAAGCCTGTGCTGGACACAGTAGAAATAGTAGCAGTTGTAGTAGTAGTACTAGCAATAGTAGCAGTAGACTAGTAGTAGTAGTAGTAGTAGTAGTAGTAGTAGCAGCAGTAGACTTGTAGCAGTAGTAGTAGTAGTAGTAGTAGTAGTAGTAGTAGTAGTAGTAGTTTTAGTAGTAGTAGCAGCAGCAGTAGACTAGTAGTAGTAGTAGTAGTAGAAGAAGTAGCAGCAGTAGACTAGTAGTAGTAGCAGTAGACTAGTAGTAGTAGTGATAGTAGTAATAGTAGTAGTAGTAGCAGCAGCAGCAGGATACTAGTAGTACTGTAGTAGCAGCAGTAGCACTAATAGTAGTAGTAGTAGTAATAGTAGTAGTAGTAGTAATAGTAGTAGTAGTAGTAGTAGTAGTAATAGTAGTAGTAGTAGTAGTAGTAGTAGTAGTAATAGTAGTAGTAGTAGTAGTAGTAATAGTAGTAGTAATAGTAGTAATAGTAGTAGTAGTAGTAATAGTAGTAGTAGTGATAGTAATAGTAGTAATAGTAGTAATAGTAGTAGTAGTAGTAATAGTAGTAATAGTAGTAGTAGTAATAGTAGTAGTAGTAATAGTAGTAGTAGTAGTAGTAGTAATAGTAGTAGTAGCGGCAGCAGTAGTAGTAGTAGTAATAGTAGTAGTAGTAATAGTAGTAGTAGTAATAGTAGTAGTAGTAGTAATAGTAGTAATAGTAGTAGTAGTAATAGTAGTAGTGGTAGTAGTAGTAGTAGTAGTAGTAGTAGTAGTAGTAGTAATAGTAGTAGTAGTAGTAGTAGTAATAGTAGTAGTAGTAGTAGTAGTAGTAGTAGTAATAGTAGTAGTAGCGGCAGCAGTAGTAGTAGTAGTAATAGTAGTAGTAGTAATAGTAGTAGTAGTAGTAGTAGTAGTAGTAGTAGTAATAGTAGTAGTAGTAGTAGTAGTAGTAGTAGTAGTAGTAATAGTAGTAGTAGCGGCAGCAGTAGTAGTAGTAGTAGTAGGAATATCACCACCTGGTACAGGAACAGCAGCTCTCAGGATCGCAAGGCCCTACAGAGAGTGGTACGGTCAGTTGAACATACTTTGGGGGGGCCACTCCCCCACCTTGAAGACATCCACTTGAAGATGCAAGACCAAGGCCAACAGGATCCTGAGAGGCCCCAGCCACACAGGCAACAGACTGTTCTCTCTGCTATGGTCAGGGAAAAGATACCGCACACACACGGCGAGCAGAGACTCAGGAAGAGCGGTTCCTGAATGACTATCTGCCATATATAACTACAGTATACCCAGAGGATCAGGACATCTTGTGTATATAACAGTTGCGGCTGATGACTCAAAAAACTGAGGACAGGAGTAGGGATGTGTATCGTTAGGATTTTATCGATACCGATACTGCTTATCGATACTTAAAGGAGTAGTAAAGGCAAAATGCATGTTTAGCCCTGTTTTAAGGTTACTTATGATCATATACAATGGTTCAGATCAAAACGTTGACAAAACTAGCACTTTTGAGAAAGTCTGATAATTGCTCTACCACCGTTTTGGTCATACAATGGATGTGGATGGGCACCGTGAAAAATCATTCAAAAAACATGTTAAACTCTCAATTTCAAAGACAAGAAACTCACTGAGGTGTTAGTTGGCGTTCTGACATATAATTCGCCATAAAGTAAGATTCTAGTTCATCTGGAAAGGCTTTTTTAAATATTTAGCATAGAACTATTTAGTCGCAGCACATACGTGTGTAAACTTCCGCAAACTAGGTAGCCTAGCAACATAAACAATAACAATAGCTACCGTAAGTAGTTCCGCTTCCTGAATCCCCTCTGCGGATTGATCTACACATCTACAACGGTTGCTTCAATACAAGTCAATGGATTTCATAAAATGATCAATAAAACCCTACAGGATTCATACTTTGCGGCGAATTTGATGTCAGAACACCAACGGACACCAATTACCCCCTCGGTGAGCTTCTTGTCTTTGAAATCCACAGCAGCGAGGCCCCGGGCAGCCTGGGACGGCCGGAGCACCAGGACCCCCAGTCTGCTATGCAGCTCCGCCCAGCAGCGCGGCCAGGAGGCCCTCCAGGCACGACTCAGCAGCTGTGGAGGCCAGGAGAGGCCAACGTTTATATTTAAACCCACCTGAGTGCCTGGACCTGGACTGTTTAACCTATAGTTATCATTTCCTTCTTTTTTGGAGTACTTTCATGAGCACCGGTGGTTGAAGGGATTCCAGCAGCGCTTCAGCCACCTTTATCTCTCTCAGAGTTTGACTGATTGTTAGAACACCAACGGACACCAATTACCCCCTCGGTGAGCTGTGGAGGAGAGAGGCTGAAGGAGGGAGGCTGAAGGAGGGAGGCTGTGGTGAAGGGAGGCTGTGGAGGAGGGAGGCTGTGGAGGAGGGAGGCTGTGGTGGAGGGAGGCTGTGGAGGAGGGAGGCTGTGGAGGAGGGAGGCTGTGGAGGAGGGAGGCTGAAGGAGGGAGGCTGTGGAGGAGGGAGGCTGTGGAGGGAGGCTGTGGAGGGAGGCTGTGGAGGAGGGAGGCTGTGGAGGAGGGAGGCTGAAGGAGGGAGGCTGTGGAGGAGGGAGGCTGAAGGAGGGAGGTTGTGGAGGGAGGGAGGCTGTGGAGGGAGGCTGTGGAGGGAGGCTGTGGAGGAGGGAGGCTGTGGAGGGAGGCTGTGGAGGAGGGAGGCTGTGGAGGAGCCCCAGCAGCCTGGCGATGTCTGGTCCGTCCTGGGAGAGCAGGGAGAGCAGGGAGAGCGTGCTGGCTGGGAGAGCAGGGAGAGCAGGGAGAGCGTGCTGGTCTGGTCCGTCCTGGGAGAGCAGGGAGAGCGTGCTGGCTGTGCTGTTTACAGTGAACCTCTGTCCTGCACTGTTAATTACTCTGCTCTTGCCAAGATTTAAAATCTTAGATTTGGAAATTATTAATTATCTTGTTTTAAAAGTTATTTACTAGTTTCTGTCTTATTCCTACTGTAGATTTGAACCAGCTTATTTTAAGATTTCTTGTCACGTAAAATTATCTTGCTGCACGGACAGATAATTTCACTGGTATTAAGTAATTCCTCCTTAAATTCAGAATGTATTTATTGAATTTTAACTAATGTTTTTTGCAGTGTATTGAGAGTGAATCTCTCTGGGAGGCTGTTCTGTCCTGATTAGAGTGGATCTCTCTAGGAGGCTGTTCTGTCCTGATTAGAGTGGATCTCTCTAGGAGGCTGTTCTGTCCTGATTAGAGTGAATCTCTCTGGGAGGCTGTTCTGTCCTGATTAGAGTGAATCTCTCTGGGAGGCTGTTGTCCTGATTAGAGTGGATCTCTCTAGGAGGCTGTTCTGTCCTGATTAGAGTGAATCTCTCTAGGAGGCTGTTCTGTCCTGATTAGAGTGGATCTCTCTGGGAGGCTGTTCTGTCCTGATTAGAGTGAATCTCTCTGGGAGGCTGTTCTGTCCTGATTAGAGTGAATCTCTCTGGGAGGCTGTTCTGTCCTGATTAGAGTGGATCTCTCTAGGAGGCTGTTCTGTCCTGATTAGAGTGGATCTCTCTAGGAGGCTGTTCTGTCCTGATTAGAGTGGATCTCTCTAGGAGGCTGTTCTGTCCTGATTAGAGTGGATCTCTCTAGGAGGCTGTTCTGTCCTGATTAGAGTGAATCTCTCTGGCAGGGATCTGGTTCTGGGACAGGACTGAGCCCTCTCTCTTCTCTCTAATGGTCAGGTGACTCATGGAATGCCGCATGGGACAGATGTTTAAGTCTTAGAGCTATTCCTGCCCAAACACTGTACCAGACTGCCCCCCCCTCCCACACACACTGTACCAGACTGCCCCCCCCCCTCCCACACACACTGTACCAGACTGCCCCCCCCTCCCACACACACTGTACCAGACTGCCCCCCCTCCCACACACACTGTACCAGACTGCTCCCCCCCACACACTGTACCAGACTGATCCCCCCCACACACACACTGTACCAGACTGCCCCCCCCCCCACACACTGTACCAGACTGATCCCCCCCACACACACACACACACTGTACCAGACTGATCCCCCCCCCCCACACACACACACTGTACCAGACTGATCCCCCCCACACACACTGTACCAGACTGCCCCCCCCACACACACTGTACCAGACTGATCCCCCCCCCCCACACACACACACACACTGTACCAGACTGACCCCCCCCCCCCACACACACACACAGTACCAGACTGACCCCCCCACACACACACAGTACCAGACTGACCCCCCCCCACACACACACACACAGTACCAGACTGACCCCCCCACACACACACAGTACCAGACTGACCCCCCCCCCCACACACACACACAGTACCAGACTGACCCCCCCACACACACTGTACCAGACTGATCCCCCCCCCCCCACACACACACACACACAGTACCAGACTGCCCCCCCACACACACTGTACCAGACTGATCCCCCCCCACACACACACACAATGTACTAGACTGACCCCCCCACACACACTGTACTAGACTGACCCCCCCACACACACACACTGTACTAGACTGACCCCCCCCACACACACACACTGTACTAGACTGACCCCCCCCACACACACATACGTCACATGGCATTATTGGTTAGTAGCATTTTGCCTTTCTTCTTTTTTACATTTTTAAACCAAGAGCTGTTGGCCACAAGTGTGTTAGCTATCTTCCACTAACGCTCAAGAGAGAGGAAGCACAGGATCATTCCTGTTAGTCTGCTTTTGGAGTGAGAGTGCCTTAATTAGACCAGCTATTGAGAGAGTCAGCTATGAAGCCTATTCAGACGTTTCCAGGTCAGTGGCTTCTACAGTGCATTGATCATGCATGCATGCATAGATAGATAGATAGATAGATAGATAGATAGATAGATAGATAGATAGATAGATAGATAGATAGATAGATAGATAGATCTATCTATCTATGCATGATCAATGATATATAGATATCACATTGATCAGATATCACATTGATCATAGATATAGATCATAGACAAATAGATCATAGATAGATAGATCATAGATATCCCATTGATCATAGATAGATCATAGATCATTACAGCTGATGGGGAGAAATAATGTGATGCAGTGTGTGTGTGTGAGAGAGAAAGAGAGAAAGAGAGAGAGAGAGAGAGAGAGAGAGAGAGAGAGAGAGAGGCTAATGGGCTCTAGAGTATGCAAAATAATACATTTTAGATACAGTTATTTTATATTTCATTATTTTATATTTCATTAGAAGTCTGGTAGTGAAGAGAACAGCATGAACATCCGGGACACTGTATTCTAATCAGAGAGCTGGCACTGGGATCTTCATCAATATTCAGGAGATTACATAATGGTGGCAATAACAGCTCTGTGTGAGATTCGCTTTGGCTATTGAGAGGCAGCAGTCAGATACCAATGAGCTACACTTACTGAAATAGAGCAAAGCTATTATGTTGGATGACATTCGAGCGTACCAAGCCCTCCACCCCACTTCCCGGCTAGGCTGCAGCTCAACATTGCTGCACAGCTGATCCACAATGCGTGCTTGTTATAAGACTTGCATAATATGTTATTTATATAGTATTAGATAAAATTACAGTAGTCTTCAGCACAATCACATCTCAAAGGCCGGATCAGAGAGGAGTGCACCTAGCCTCTCCTACATCACATCACCTACTATAGTCCACTGTGGTCTTAGGAAGCCATCTTGAATTTCGTGTATTCAGGCAAGCGGTCGGTTGGGGGGAATAGACCTGGATGTTCCAGTCTCCTGTGTTCTTTTTTTTTTAACTCTGTTGGTTGGTTGGTTGGTTGGTTGGTTGGTTGGTTGGTTGGTTGGTTGAGCGGTTGGTTGGTTGGTTGGTTGGTTGGCTGGTTGGTTGGTTGGTTGGCTGGCTGGTTGGTTGGTTGGCTGGTTGAGCGGTTGGTTGGTTGGTTGAGCGGTTGGTTGGTTGGTTGGTTGGTTGGTTGGTTGGCTGGTTGAGCGGTTGGTTGGTTGGTTGAGCGGTTGGTTGGTTGGTTGGTTGGTTGGCTGGTTAAGCGGTTGGTTGGTTGAGCGGTTGGTTGAGCGGTTGGTTGGTTGAGCGGTTGGTTGGTTGGTTGAGCGGTTGGTTGGTTGGTCGGTCCACAAAAATTTCCACAAAGGTGCATTGCTGCTGTTGTCCACAAAAGCATTGTGGCACCACAGCTCTTACTAAACCACTAATTAGACAGGAGAAGATTCAGCCAGATTGGAAAAGCTTGTAGCCTACTCTATACTGTAGCTCGAACGTGGTCGCAGCTATTGCAAATTTGCGCTTGTTAACTGGAGCTTCCACTATGGAGAACCTGAGCCATGGCTGAGCATATGTCTGCCCCCTGGTGTTGGGCCTCCCATTCTGGCTGCCTGCCTGGTCAATCCAGCCCCCCTGCTGTGGGGGAGGAGTGTCCAGCCAGTAGCAAACACAGGATCCAGAGCTTCTCTCTCCCTCCGCCTCCAGACTATTCTAGATAGAATCAGTCTATCCTGTGATGAATGTCTTTCATCATCTCCTTTCTCTCCCAGGAGGAGGAGGAGGAGAGGGGAGGGATGGTGGTGATGATGATGAGGGAGAGAGGACAGGGAGGAGGATGAGGAGAGGGAGGAAAGGGGAGGAGTAGAGGAGGAGTAGAGGAGGAGGAGGAGGAGAGGGGAGGGATGGTGGTGATGATGAGGAGGAGGAGGGAGAGAGGACAGGGAGGAGGAGGAGGAGAGGGAGGAAAGGGGAGGAGTAGAGGAGGAGGAGGAGAGGAGGAGGAGGAGGAGAGGGGAGGGATGGTGGTGATGATGAGGAGGAGGAGGGAGAGAGGACAGGGAGGAGGATGAGGAGAGGGAGGAAAGGGGAGGAGTAGAAGAGGAGGAGGAGAGGGGAGGAATGGTGGTGATGATGAGGAGGAGGAGGGAGAGAGGACAGGGAGGAGGATGAGGAGAGGGAGGAAAGGGGAGGAGTAGAGGAGGAGGAGGAGAGGAGGAGGGGAGGAGGAGAGGGGAGGGATGGTGGTGATGATGATGAGGAGGAGGGAGAGAGGACAGGGAGGATGAGGAGAGGGAGGAAAGGGGAGGAGTAGAGGAGGAGGAGGAGGAGAGGGGAGGGAGCCTGGTGGGAGAGATGGTCAGGCTGCAGCTGTAGGGAGGTACAGTAATAGTCCTGGAATGGATTCCTACAACAAAGACAGAAGTGTTGATGATTATCGATACTTGTTCCTTGTTCTTCTGATAGTCTGAGCAGAACAGAGCTGATAGAAAGCGATAACAGAGGTGAACCAAATTATCTTCATATAGGGAGGATAGAGCTGCTGCAAGTATCTTAATCCTTGAAACACAAAAGCAATCATCTTTTCCTTTATATACAGTACCAGTTAATGGTATTCTTACTAATTGCCAGTGCATTAATAGGTGATAGCTCCAGGAAACCTCAGCTAAACTCCAAGGGCTCTGTCTTATCAGCCAAACATCTGCTCTTTAAAGAACACAATCAGACAACAGTTCATGTTGGCTTATTGAAGGCTGTTGATCAGATTAAAGGAATATGCTCGTTTTTGACAACCTGGACCTTATTTACGACATATTATAAGAAGTTTGACTCACCCAGATCACTTTTTTGTTGTTCGGAGGCCTGTAGAAGAAATATAAAATCCAGCGCGAGCCAGTATATCCATGTAATGGCGGCGCACGGGGCATAGGGAATGCCGTTTCTCAAAATCCATTTTCGGCCGCTAAACGGTTGTTTTCATCAATCACATTGCATGAATCGACAGTTGATATTCCTCTACGCCAGCCATTGTTGTTTTGGTTCCAAATAAGGGGTCTTGATCCTCTGTAACATGTTCTTTAGAAGCCTCTCCCCCACTTGCTCCAGCACGCATGCGCACAGGCCAGCGCGCAGACTTGCTATTCTCCGTCTGTAGGCTACACTCGCGGCTCACATTCTCTGCGCTACGATCGGATTGTTGGTGCCTAGAATATTGTGTGCAATATGGCTGAATATTTGTCAGATTTAGAGGATCTAGAAAATGAATTAGAATATGACGGACGTCCATATCGTTTTGAGCCAGAGTATACGGACGAAGAGCTCCTTGAAAGGAGGGTGAGGAGACAGAGAGAGGAACAGCTGGCTCGAGAACAAACCGCTGCACGCTCCCGAAGAGATGGTAACTGGTGGTGTTTTTGCCTACATTGTCACCCTATGCCAACAGAGGAGGAATGCATTTGTTGCTCTGAGTGTATTCTAGGCACCAACAATCCGATCGTAGCGCAGAGAATGTGAGCCGCGAGTGTAGCCTACAGACGGAGAATAGCAAGTCTGCGCGCTGGCCTGTGCGCATGCGTGCTGGAGCAAGTGGGGGAGAGGCTTCTAAAGAACATGTTACAGAGGATCAAGACCCCTTATTTGGAACCAAAACAACAATGGCTGGCGTAGAGGAATATCAACTGTCGATTCATGCAATGTGATTGATGAAAACAACCGTTTAGCGGCCGAAAATGGATTTTGAGAAACGGCATTCCCTATGCCCCGTGCGCCGCCATTACATGGATATACTGGCTCGCGCTGGATTTTATATTTCTTCTACAGGCCTCCGAACAACAAAAAAGTGATCTGGGTGAGTCAAACTTCTTATAATATGTCGTAAATAAGGTCCAGGTTGTCAAAAACGAGCATATTCCTTTAAGTTAAACTGGTCTATTTACTTTACATAGGGCTGCAGATGCAGCACAATCTCACATGCAAACATGCATCTCTTAGCTTTTCACAGTGGATGTTCAATAATGTACATCAATAATCCATCCATCCATCCATGCCTCAGATTAGCCAGGGGTCCTTCCACAGAATCTCATAATCCGATGAGAACCATCTAAACTGGATAAGGACCAAGGCATTCAAAACAACGAGAACCAACTAGACTGTTAAGGACCAAGGCATTCAAAACAACGAGAACCAACTAGACTGTTAAGGACCAAGGCATTCTTGAGACAGTGGTGTTGTTTACTCTGGAGTCCAATTAGACACACGCCAAATGCATAACCAGGATAACAAACATGTTTCACAGAGGAGCACGTGAGCAAAGAGTCAATAGGGCAGGATTCACTAAGCCTCTAGAGGCTCTGTGCTATATTGACGTCTATTAAAAACCCACTAAACAACATCAAGCTGTTGTTAAATAAGCGTGCTTTACGTGTGTGATGTGACCTGGATATTATGCTGCACTGGGAATCCTGCTAGCTAATGCTACAGTAGGAAGAATAGAGACCCGCTGACCTCAATACATGTCATTAGCATATGACAGCTTCCTGTCAGCAGAGGGGCTGCCATAGCTCTGCATCTGTGGACTCCTGTGAACACAGGGACATTAGGCTCGTCACACAGTAACGTTATCCCCCTGGGAGAACAGTGTAGCCGAGTGCTCTTACTGTGCAGACACCAGCAAACACAAAAACATCCAGATCGACACATGCCAGACGGATCATATCTGAGATATACAGTAGTATTCTGTAGGCTTACACCATGCATAAATATGTATGACAAAACCTAACAATTTACACAAGGGGCATCCATCGTGCATTCCGTCATACAGCAAATTGTAAAATGCACACCTTACAACCTAGAAAGACATGTAATCTGAACAGCACTTTTCCAGAAATACACACAAACCTAATTATCCTTATCGTGCCTGTAAGAAGTCTCTCACAGAGAGAGCGCCCAGCAACTTTATCCATCTAATCCTTTGTTATTAATTATGTCTGAGGCAAACGGTGCCTCGTCAGTTCTCTTGTTTCAGCACCAGATGTATCCATGGCAACTGCCTCCTGGGCTGAGCTGCTGGAGGGGTGCAGTCTGCTGCCTGGAGACGCTTTTCTGTGACAGTGGGAACTGGAGTGCCCTCGTGTGGCCGCGCCCTGCATGTACATGAACTAGAATCTGAACACAGGACTGAAGGAAAACACAGCTGAGCAGCACCCTAAAATGTGGGGGGAGAAAAAAACTACTAAGTCCCATTTCAATCTTTATTAATGCTCTCTGCAGTGTGCTTATAACAAAGCAGTTCTGCAGTGTGTTTATAATACAGTAATTGCCTTACATTGTGTGTAAAAAATACAGAGAGATGACATGATGACATCAGGGTTAGGAAATTGTAAACAGGTCATAATATTAAAGGAGAATGCTCATTTTTGACAACCTGGACCTTATTTACGGCATATTATAAGACGTTTGACTCACCAAGATAACTTAGGTGTAATTCGGAGGCCTGTAGAAGAAATTTTAAATCCACCGTGAGCCAAGTATATCCATGTAATGGCGGCGGACGGGGCTATGGGAATGCAGCTTCTAAAAAATCTATTTTCTGCCGCGAAAGGGTTGTTTTCATCAATCTGTCTTTATGAATCGCTAGTTGTGCTTACATAGAGCGAGGGCTTGTTGTGGTTTTTCACATGCCTCTGTAATATGATCTTTAGAAACGTCTTTAGAAACGAAATAGCTTCCCCACTTGCTCCAGCACACATGCGCATAGCGCGCAGACTGGCTATTCTCCGTTACGTCTGTAGGCTACACTCACGGCTCACATTCCCTACGCTACGATCCTTTAAGCAAAGTGTCTGACGTTAATAGTCACATTTTTTTAAGTGAGACTTTTACGTTTGTATGCAGCATTAACTTTGAGATTATTTAAATCCACAAATATAAAGTCCCCTTCAATTGATTAATGGAATGGTGTCCACTAAAACAAAATAATCTGTTAAATTTCTTAAAACCTCTCCAAACATGTTTGAGATTGCTATGTAAGTTCAGTTAAGTTCATGGGACAGTGCATATTAATCAACAATGTGTAGATATGCCAGATTTATCCCAAAGGGCTAAATACATAGTAAAGACATTGTACATAGTTTGTCTGTGCACAATAATAGCCTTTAAGACATGGTCTCTACCCTGTAGGTCCTGCCTCTAGACCTACTGTGTAGTCTAGCATACTCAAGCATTCTACCCAGTACAAGCTTCCTCTCTCTGCTCCAAATGCTCCATTACTATGACACAAAGCCATTGTGTTGTTTCCACAATGATGACACTTAAAATGGCACATTCCTATATTAAAGGGTGGTAAAAGGTGATATTGCCTCTATATGGACAGAAACAATAGGGGACACTGGTGCGCACGTGTGTGTGTGTGTGTGAGAGAGAGAGAGAGAAAGAGAGAGACAGAAACACACTGAACACACAAATATCTAACAATTTCAGTTTGTCCACTGAAAAACGTTGATCTGCTGATGGTCACTGTGGGGTTGTTGTGGTTGTGGTACAGTAATCTAACACACACATTCCAAATTGAGAATGAGAACGACTGTTTCATAACATACCTCAAGGCCAAGTAGTGCTGCCAACTATTACATGAATCGTGCCACTGAAGTGCTGTTTCTCTAACAAACCTATGTGAAACACTGTAGGGTGAATATTTAAATACACTTAAAAGTTCTACACTAAAAAGAACAAACAATGAGGATGATGAAGCACTTGAGTGCATTGTGCTATTTTTGTATGAAAAGTGCTTTGTAAATATTATTGTTATCATATCTTAGCCTACATCACTTCTTAGTACCCCATTTTAGTATAAAAGTATTTTTAAGTATATAAAAAGTGTAAAATATTGACAGCGAATTGAAGCATTTACAGTAAGAGGAATAATACATAATCCCAAAAACAAGAAAACTGAGGACACACCACAAGACTGAAAACTACTAAATTGAGGACACACCACAAGACAGAAAAGTGAAAGGTTTGTGGTAGCAAACAAAGGATTTGCATGTGATACATTCCCACCTGTGAGGGTTCACTTCTCCTTAGCAGGCTGCTCTAGAAGTTTGCCCCTGTGGTACTTCTGTCCAATCCCGTACGGCACGTGTGCAGAGATGGTCCCGAGCTCCTTGGCGCCCTCTATGTGGAACATCTGGTCATCGAAGAAGATGTGCGGCCGAATCTTCTGCAGGAGGGGCCCTTTGGGGGCCCCGGCCAGGAAGAGGGCCTCGTCGATCTCCAGGCCCCAGCTCCTCAGTGTCTTCAGGACGCGGGCCCCCGAGCTGGCGGCACTGCGGGCCGTGATCAGGTAGGTGCGGATGGGACAGGTCATGCGCTCGTTCTTAGCGTAGAACTTCCTCTGGAGCTTCCCGAGGGCCTCCAGGAAACACTTCAAAGGACCCTGAGTGAAACAACAGCTGTGAGCGCTTAGCATCTCTGTCCAAAACCAGATCAAACACAGCTTCACTTAATCCAAGCCAAATCTAAATGCTACAAAATGACCTAAGTAACGATTTTTAAGAATACACGTTTAGAGTATTAGAAAGTCGAAACTTAAATATTCACTTGTGCAAGAGGTTTATTTTCAAATTCCTTCTCGTGCTCAAAGAACGTGTCCAGGCCGTGTTTCTTCACGATGATCTCGGACTCGTCTGAAAACAGCACAGCGTCGCCGTCGAACGCCACTTTCAGCGTGGTGTCGCTCAGCTGGGTCTCCACGTCCGGGGCGAACATGGTGGCCGCGGCGATTCCTGCAGGGAGGCGAGGGGAAGTCAGGAGGATACGCTCTGTTTGTCAGCTGGAGAGACCAGCCTCCCTGGAACATGCAAGTCCAGGGTCCATGCAACTGATGAATAGAAACCCATTAAGCCTGCGGTATACCTGCTGTTTAGAAACGCACAGCGTCATAAAGGTGCAGGAGGCGCAGGAGGCGTGTGGTAGCGAGTCATAAAGGCGCAGGAGGCGCGTGGTAGCAAGTCGTAAAGACGCAGGAGGCGTGTGGTAGCGAGTCGTAAAGGCGCAGGAGGCGTGTGGTAGCGAGTCATAAAGACACAGGAGGCGTGAGGTAGCGAGTCATAAAGACGCAGGAGGCGTGTGGTAGCGAGTCATAAAGGCGCAGGAGGCGTGTGGTAGCGAGTCATAAAGACGCAGGAGGCGTGAGGTAGCGAGTCATAAAGGCGCAGGAGGCGTGTGGTAACTAGTCATAAAGGCGCAGGAGGCGTGTGGTAGCGAGTCATAAAGACGCAGGAGGCGTGTGGTAGCGAGTCATAAATGCGCAGGAGGCGTGTGGTAGCGAGTCATAAAGATGCAGGAGGCGTGTGGTAGCGAGTCGTTAAGGCGCAGGAGGCGTGTGGTAGCGAGTCATAAAGACGCAGGAGGCGTGTGGTAGCGAGTCGTTAAGGCGCAGGAGGCGTGTGGTAGCGAGTCGTAAAGGCGCAGGAGGCGCGTGGTAGCGAGTCATAAAGGCACAGGAGGCGTGTGGTAGCGAGTCGTAAAGGCGCAGGAGGCGCGTGGTAGCGAGTCGTAAAGACGCAGGAGGCGCGTGGTAGCGAGTCATAAAGACGCAGGAGGCGTGAGGTAGCGAGTCATAAAGGCGCAGGAGGCGTGTGGTAACTAGTCATAAAGGCGCAGGAGGCGTGTGGTAGCGAGTCGTAAAGGCGCAGGAGGCGTGTGGTAGCGAGTCATAAAGACGCAGGAGGCGTGTGGTAGCGAGTCATAAAGGCGCAGGAGGCGTGTGGTAGCGAGTCATAAAGATGCAGGAGGCGTGTGGTAGCGAGTCGTTAAGGCGCAGGAGGCGTGTGGTAGCGAGTCATAAAGACGCAGGAGGCGTGTGGTAGCGAGTCGTAAAGGCGCAGGAGGCGCGTGGTAGCGAGTCATAAAGGCGCAGGAGGCGTGTGGTAGCGAGTCGTAAAGGCGCAGGAGGCGCGTGGTAGCGAGTCGTAAAGACGCAGGAGGCGCGTGGTAGCGAGTCGTAAAGGCGCAGGAGGCGTGTGGTAGCGAGTCGTAAAAGCGCAGGAGGCGTGTGGAAGCGAGTCGTAAAGACGCAGGAGGCGTGTGGTAGCGAGTCGTAAAGGCGCAGGAGGCGCGTGGTAGCGAGTCGTAAAGACGCAGGAGGCGCGTGGTAGCAAGTCGTAAAGACGCAGGAGGCGCGTGGTAGCGAGTCGTAAAGACGCAGGAGGCGCGTGGTAGCGAGTCATAAAGGCGCAGGAGGCGCGTGGTAGCGAGTCGTAAAGGCGCAGGAGGCGTGAGGTAGCGAGTCATAAAGGCGCAGGAGGCGTGTGGTAACTAGTCATAAAGGCGCAGGAGGCGTGTGGTAGCGAGTCATAAAGACGCAGGAGGCGTGTGGTAGCGAGTCATAAATGCGCAGGAGGCGTGTGGTAGCGAGTCATAAAGATGCAGGAGGCGTGTGGTAGCGAGTCGTTAAGGCGCAGGAGGCGTGTGGTAGCGAGTCATAAAGACGCAGGAGGCGTGTGGTAGCGAGTCGTTAAGGCGCAGGAGGCGCGTGGTAGCGAGTCATAAAGGCACAGGAGGCGTGTGGTAGCGAGTCGTAAAGGCGCAGGAGGCGCGTGGTAGCGAGTCGTAAAGACGCAGGAGGCGCGTGGTAGCGAGTCATAAAGACGCAGGAGGCGTGAGGTAGCGAGTCATAAAGGCGCAGGAGGCGTGTGGTAACTAGTCATAAAGGCGCAGGAGGCGTTTGGTAGCGAGTCGTAAAGGCGCAGGAGGCGTGTGGTAGCGAGTCATAAAGACGCAGGAGGCGTGTGGTAGCGAGTCATAAAGGCGCAGGAGGCGTGTGGTAGCGAGTCATAAAGATGCAGGAGGCGTGTGGTAGCGAGTCGTTAAGGCGCAGGAGGCGTGTGGTAGCGAGTCATAAAGACGCAGGAGGCGTGTGGTAGCGAGTCGTAAAGGCGCAGGAGGCGCGTGGTAGCGAGTCATAAAGGCGCAGGAGGCGTGTGGTAGCGAGTCGTAAAGGCGCAGGAGGCGCGTGGTAGCGAGTCGTAAAGACGCAGGAGGCGCGTGGTAGCGAGTCGTAAAGGCGCAGGAGGCGTGTGGTAGCGAGTCGTAAAAGCGCAGGAGGCGTGTGGAAGCGAGTCGTAAAGACGCAGGAGGCGTGTGGTAGCGAGTCGTAAAGGCGCAGGAGGCGCGTGGTAGCGAGTCGTAAAGACGCAGGAGGCGCGTGGTAGCAAGTCGTAAAGACGCAGGAGGCGCGTGGTAGCGAGTCGTAAAGACGCAGGAGGCGCGTGGTAGCGAGTCATAAAGGCGCAGGAGGCGCGTGGTAGCGAGTCGTAAAGGCGCAGGAGGCGCGTGGTAGCAAGTCGTAAAGGCGCAGGAGGCGTGTGGTAGCGAGTCGTAAAGACACAGGAGGCGCGTGGTAGCGAGTCGTAAAGACGCAGGAGGCGTGTGGTAGCGAGTCGTAAAGGCGCAGGAGGCGTGTGGTAGCGAGTCGTAAAGGCGCAGGAGGCGTGTGGGAGCGAGTCGTAAAGGCGCAGGAGGCTAGGGATGTTAACAATTAATCGACTATCGATTAATTGCCAATAAGAATTTACTAGAGTAAGATTTGGTTACTCGATTAATTGCTTGTTAATGCAACAGATTTTTTTTTTTTGAACTGACGTTATCAACGGGAGTTGCGTGGAATGTAATCATGATTTAGGGTCTGACTGCACATGAGGGCACCACGTCATGAAGGCTAATTGGGATGGCGGGAAATTTCAACGACACAGCGGAAGAAGACACAGAAATGAAGTGAGCAAAGCGCAGTCCAGCGTGGGACGTTCTTATCAATTAATCGACTATTGTTTGCTAAGGTGAACAGTTATCGATTCATGAAATTCCTTGAAATTTGCCACCCTAGCGCGTGGTAGCGAGTCATAGAGATGCAGGAGAAGCGTGGTAGTGAGTCATAAAGACGCGGGAGTCGGGACGCCCGTGGTAGCGAGTCATGAAGGCAGGTATACCGTGGCCAGGCGGAAGTTCCATACCAAACACACCGGTATCACAGCATACCTTACCCTCGTCAATGGCCTCGGTGACCTTCTCCGAATCCTTGGAGAGGTAGAGGTTGGTCATGTAGGCTTTCAGGTAGCCAATTGGGCTTCTTCCTCCAGTCATGCAGAATCTCTCTATAGTTAAATCTGCCAGGAGAAATATCAATCTTATAGTTAAATCTGACAAGGAGTAATATAAATCTTAGTTAAATCTGACAGAAGAAATATCAATCTCTCTAATCTGACAGGAGTAATATCAATCTCTCTTTAGTTAATTCTGACAGGAGTAATATTAATCCCAAAACAATCAGGTTACAAGACAAAGATTATGAGAGATTTAACAGCATCTGTAAGTAGCGTATGTCCCCAGGATAACAGTGCAGCACAGAGCTTGATGTGCCCGCATGATTGATAGTGTTGTGGACCACTTTAGAATAAGCCAGCGTGACATGAGCAGGTGTGGTTGAGCTGAGGTATGAGCAGGGCTACCTTCCGAATCGCATGGGCTACGTCTACTTTTTACTACTAGTACGTACTACAGCTGCCCATAGAAAGTACGTACTCTGCATACAGTATGCATACAATTGGGACGTACCACTTTGTCATAACATTGCACCTTGAAATTTGCCCACATCCGTCATGTCCTTAAAGCGACATTCGTCCACAGCTGTCGCGACTCGGACATGTGACGTAATTGCCGCTGTGCAATGGATTGTGGGTCAGAATAGCCAGAAAAGTCAGCTGGATTGCATACTGCAAAATACAACCGGATGTAGTAGGACATCCTGGAATTTTTGCCATACTGCATGTGGCATACTATGTAGTGGGACATACTTACATCCTTTTTTGGCATACTATATAGTATGGAAGCATGCAATTCTGAACGCAGCCTGGGTGTGGTTGAGCTCAGGTATGAGCAGGTGTGGTTGAGAGCTCAGGTAAAGTGTTTGTTACCGTAGTGATTGATGCTGTTAATGAGGCGCACGCCGACCTGGGCGTGGTTGTTAGTCATCAGGACGATGTCGAAAAGCTCCTCGCTCTCGGGGTAGAGTTCCCTCAGACGAGCGTTCACCGTCATCAACGCCTGTCCACACACGGTGTACACAACCATTTAAAACAATGATGTGAGTCAGGCTTGTAGCAACTATAGGATGTGGTGTCAGACAATTCCAACTCACAACAGTGCACACACTTGCTATTAATCTAGTAACAAGCTAATGTGGGTAACATTCAAAACTGCAGACTACAGGCTTCTTCAACTAGTTAGGATGGGTTCACCTTTCTCAGTAGACACGCAGGACAACTAGGCTACTCTATATACCACTAGGCTACTCTATATACCACTAGGCTACTCTATACTAGGCTACTCTATACTAGGCTACTCTATATACCACTAGGCTACTCTATACTAGGCTACTCTATACTAGGCTACTCTATATACCACTAGGCTACTCTATATACCACTAGGCTACTCTATATACAACTAGGCTACTCTATACTAGGCTACTCTATATACCACTAGGCTACTCTATACTAGGCTACTCTATATACAACTAGGCTACTCTATATACCACTAGGCTACTCTATACTAGGCTACTCTATACTAGGCTACTCTATATACCACTAGGCTACTCTATACTAGGCTACTCTATACTAGGCTACTCTATATACCACTAGGCTACTCTATACTAGGCTAATCTGTACTAGGCTACTCTATATACCACTAGGCTACTCTATACTAGGCTACTCTATATACCACTAGGCTACTCTATATACCACTAGGCTGCTCTATACTAGGCTACTCTATATACTACTAGGCTACTCTATATACAACTAGGCTACTCTATATACCACTAGGCTACTCTATACTAGGCTACTCTATACTAGGCTACTCTATATACCACTAGGCTACTCTATACTAGGCTACTCTATACTAGGCTACTCTATATACCACTAGGCTACTCTTTATACCACTAGGCTACTCTATACTAGGCTACTCTATACACGGCTACTCTATACTAGGCTACTCTATATACCACTAGGCTACTCTATACTAGGCTACTCTATACTAGGCTACTCTATATACTACTAGGCTACTCTATATACCACTAGGCTACTCTATATACCACTAGGCTATTCTATACTAGGCTACTCTATATACCACTAGGCTACTCTATATACCACTAGGCTACTCTATATACAACTAGGCTACTCTATATACAACTAGGCTACTCTATATACCACTAGGCTACTCTATATACCACTAGGCTACTCTATACTAGGCTACTCTATACTAGGCTACTCTATATACTACTAGGCTACTCTATATACCACTAGGCTACTCTATATACCACTAGGCTACTCTATACTAGGCTACTCTATATACCACTAGGCTACTCTATATACCACTAGGCTACTCTATACTAGGCTACTCTATATACCACTAGGCTACTCTATATACCACTAGGCTACTCTATACTAGGCTACTCTATATACCACTAGGCTACTCTATATACCACTAGGCTACTCTATACTAGGCTACTCTATATACCCCTAGGCTACTCTATACTAGGCTAATCTATACTAGGCTACTCTATATACCACTAGGCTACTCTATACTAGGCTACTCTATACTAGGCTACGCTATATACAAGGGAGGCTCTCTCTGAGAGGGATGAGGCAAGCACTTTGACTGGGAACCTGTATCTTTTTTGAAGACATTTTTGTTTCAATAGGAAATTAGTATAATACAATAAAACGTTAAGTAATATTATTACTCCATATGTGGCGTCAGCTGAAATGTGTTTACCCCAATTCCTGACAATATGGCAGTAAAGTCTTATTTGAGAGGAGTATGGTAGCGTAGGGTCAGAAACAATGCACGTTTGAACACAGGCTCAAGGCACTGGAAAGACCGAGGGAGTATGAGTCAAAATTACCTTTACGAAAGGAAAGGCGCTGCCTGGCTGGAGGGGTTCGCTCTCGTGTTCCTGTTGATATTCAACATACTTCTCCAGTCCCTCCTCCTCGTAGATGCGCCTCTCCGCTATCATGTTGAACAGGGTGCGAGACGAGACGGCGATCGTAACCGCATTCACTGGTTTGGGCTAGAGGGGAAATAAGATCGAAAAGTTCGACTAAAAACAAAGCTATCTGTTAAAAAGTAAGAATGCACAATTAATGGATCTGCATTCAGAACATACACTGAACGAATAGAGGACTTACGGGTCTAGGTTTCTTTGTTTTTAAATTGTCAAAAAATGCTTTTGCTGCTGCCCAGTCTTTCTCCTCGCCATCCTCACTCGTTTTGTTTGCTGGTGGGTCTTTAGGCTTGATTTCACTCATACTTTCCGTTGAAAATAAGTCCCAAAGCAGACGCAAGATACGAGTTTGCGGAAATAAAGAACTGGGCTGAGTTGGGCGTGTCCATGACGCTGGACCTCATGAAAACGTGAATAGCTGAAGAGGCCAGCTCCGCCCAGGAATGCATGAGTCAGAGCACCAGAGTTGGGCAAGGTAGTAAACTAACTTACTACTGTCTCTAAATTGTAATTAGATAATAATTAAACAAAGCCCCAGGCCCTGTTTAGCATTGGATTTTATATGTCATATTTGTCTATCCTTGCCCCTCTACTCCTGCGGATGTTAAACCTCTCAAAAGACACCTCTGTACTGCCTGACTCGCTCTACCAGGCAAATATAGCTGTCCTACTCAAGAAAGATAGGGTCCCTTTAAAGTTGTCCTCCTACCGCCCCATATTGCTTCAAATGGAAACGAAGATCCTGAGCAGTGTTGTCAAACAGGCTGAGTAAATACGTTTCTAAACTAATACACCCGGATCAGTCAGGGTTTATCCCCGGCCGTCACATTTACTACAATCTTCGCCGTCTTTTCAATATAATGTATCATGATCACAAAGAGGAATGTATAGTTATTGCCTTAGACGCCGAAAAGGCATTTGATAATATAGAATGGAAATTCATGCTATCCACCTTAAAGGACAATGCTCGTTTTTGACAACCTGAACCTTATTTACGACATATTATAAGACGTTTGACTCACTGAGATCACTTTGGTGTAGTTCGGAGGCCTGTAGAAGAAATTTAAAATCCAGCGCGAGCCAGTATATCCATGTAATGGCAGCGGACGGGGCACCGAGAATGCAGTTTCTAAAAATCTATTTTACAGGCCTCCGAACTACACCAAAGTGATCTCGGTGAGTCAAACGTCTTATAATATGTCGTAAATAAGGTCCAGGTTGTCAAAAACGAGCATTGTCCTTTAACCTGTTTCGGCTTTGGAAATACATTTACAAATTGGATTGAGATTATCTATGCCCGTCCCCAAGCCTCCATTATCACAAATGGAGAATCATCCCGCCCATTCTATCTTCACAGAGGTGCAGAGGTGTTCGCCAAGGATGTTCCTGCTCGCCATATTTATTTAATCTATGTATAGAAGTGCTGGCTAGTCGAATTAGACTACACCCCAACTATTCCCCGATTCAAATTCATAATACCACACATCATTTGTCACTTTTTGCAGATGACCTGACCTTGTTTATGTCACGCCCTAGAACGTCTCGACCCTCTCTCCTGCGTCTAGAAACTTATGGAAACCTTTCAGGATACACTATTAACTGGGAAAAAAGCGAGCTGCTCCCAATATCCCACGAAGTAGACCTTGACTTTCTGCATACAATGCCCTTTAGGATTGTGAACAATCATATTAAAAGTCTGGGTGTTATTGCTACTCGTAGATATAGGGATCTCATAAGGCCAACTGGGAAAGTAAAGTCCAACAGCTGTCCCGTTTTTCTGGAAAACTCTACCAATCTCTCTAGTCGGTCGCATCAACGCCATAAAAATGGTCACGCTCCCCAGATTCCTTACCAGTCTATATACCTCTATACTATTACCAGTCTATATACCTCTATACTATTACCAGTCCATATACCTCTATACTATTACCAGTCTATATACCTCTATACTATTACCAGTCTATATACCTCTATACTATTACCAGTCTATATACCTCTATACTATTACCAGTCTATATACCTCTATACTATTACCAGTCTATATATCTCTTTACTATTACCAGTCTATATACCTCTATACTATTACCAGTCTATATACCTCTATACTATTACCAGTCTATATACCTCTATACTATTACCAGTCTATATACCTCTATACTATTACCAGTCTATATACCTCTATACTATTTTAAGAAACTGGATTCCATTATCTCTTCATTTATCTGGAACAATAAGGTAGCCAGAATATCAAGAGCACACCTATGTAAAAGTAAGTTTGAAGGTGGTTTCAGCCTATCTCAGTTTAAACTTTACTATTGGGCAGCAAACCTAAGAGTTCTGTCCCTCTGGTGTACCAGTCCATCATTAGATCTGACACAGTCAAACACAAATTCTTGGCTTCAGATTGAACAGGCAGTCTGCGGTCACTTTTGAACAATCTTGACAAGGTAAAAATCCCATTTTACATGACCAGTCCCATCATTTTAAACTCAAAAGAATATGGAGGCAAATTCAATTTTTTCTCAAGTTGACTAAAGTCTACGCTGACATTCCTATCTGTGGCAACCATGCTTTTCCCCCAGGCTTAAACGATCCAACCTTTTCAAACTGGAAAGATAAAAACATAGCCACAATCGGTGACTTATACATTAGGAGTACACTAGCACTTTTCCAACAACTACAACTGTCGAGTAGTCTGCCGTCAACACACCATTTTAGATACCTTCAAATAAGAGACTTACTTAGGACTCATTTACCAAATTTTGTAAATATACCTACACAACCTTCACTTGACATCCTCGCATGCCACGACCCCAACAGTAAAGGGTCCGTTTCTTTCCTTTATTCAACTCTGCAAGCCCATGTTGAGGTGTCTGATGATAAAATAAGAAATGCTTGGGTGGAAGAACTCGATGTTGAAATTACAAATGACACATGGAATGACATCCTTACTAAGATTTATAATGTCTCCATAAATGCTAGACACCGACTTATACAATTTAAGATTGTCCATAGGCTCTATTATACAAAACTAAGATTCCATTCTTTCTATCCTGATGTTTCTCCTATATGTGACAAGTGCAAACAGGACACAGGTACGCTAGCTCATCAGCTATGGTCATGCCCAAAGCTTCTCTCTTTCTGGTCCCTTATATTTGATTATATATCGAAAGCATACAGTAAGACAATAACACCAGATCCTTTCCTTGCAATCTTTGGGTTATCTGTGAATTCTGTAATAGATGAATACATTGTTCAGGCCATCTCCCTTTGCACTCTCCTAGCGAAGCGCCTCATTGTACAACAGTGGAAATCTGAGTGCAGCCCTACATTCCATCAATGGCTGAGGGAGCTAGGTAATGTTATTCACATGAAGGGTCTTCGATACCAATTGGCCAACAGAGATACGTTTTTTCTGAAAATTTGGAAACCACTTCTGGACAAATGGTCATCGTCCCAGTAGAATTGTGTACCCGTGGTGCTTGATGCATAGTAACCATCCATATTGCACTACATCCTGTTTTTATTCAGACTACTGTGGCTGCCAGGTTGTTTTTCTTTTTGGGGGGTTTTTCTTGATTTTCTTTCTTTTTGTCACTTTGCTTTTTGTTCTTTATTTCATTCAATTATGTAGTCATCTTTGTAAACGTATATTATTGACTGTATAGTTATTAATTCTGTGATGTCTACTAGATTTGTTATTCATTGCTTTTATCATTTCATGTTCTGTCATTTGTTCGTTATTTCTTTGGGCTTTGCAGTCGTTAACTTAGTGCTGCCATTGTATTGTGACACTTCTATGCCCTTAAAAAAATCAATAAACAGATTTTTTTTTTAAAGAAAAAAGAAAAAAAAAAAAGATAATAATTAGATTAACTATGAGAGGAGATTGAGGGGGTCTCGTCAGGGGGAATGCCGTGGGGGGCCCTGCATGGTGCTAGTGGAGGTCGAGAAAACTCCAACGGAGTCCAAGTCCAGGAGTGCAGGCTTTACCTGGTCCACTGAGACGTGCTCAGGTTTGCCACCGACGTCCACCACCTGGTGCTTGGTCCCCTGCCCCTGGCGTGGAACGGGCTGTCTGAGAGGGGTTGCAGGGGACCGCGGCGTGCGCCATGGCAGATGAACACATACCCTGCCGACCGCCGGGGCCCGGGGCGGAGGGATACCGTGCTGAACAGTGAGGATCTGTGAAAACGCTCTGGCCTCTGGCAGCTGACCAGGGGGCTGTTGTGTTGGGGATGAAATCCTGAAGCAGCTGACTAAAGCAGCTCCGCTGAGGAGGACTGGACGTCTTCTTTGGGGACTGTCCTGCGGCCCAGCATGACCTACGGGAGACTGTCCATCCAGTTGCAGACAGTCCCTCAGAGCGATGGAACCGCTCGCATAGGCTGTCAGCCTGTGGGAGGTAGGCAGTGGTGCGGCGGACTTTGACCCCCAAGCTCTCTGCTACAGCGTCCCAGAGTTCTGAGGTGAACTGCAGGTCGCGGTCAGAGGAGAGGTCAGAGGAGAGGTCAGAGGAGGTCAGACGGGTTGCCGCAGCGGACGACTCATGTCCTGATGGACGCCCGGGCCGAGTCAGTGGACATCACTGACGGAAGTAGGACATAGGGCTGTGCAATAAAGTCGATACAGCAATACATCACAATATTTTTCCCACAATACGGTATCGATTTTCCATGGTACAGAATCGGTACAGTAAAAATTTAAGTTAAAAATAAATGAATATATATATATATATATCATTACTTTTTTTACTTTTTTGCACAAGAAAAATATACAGAACAAGACAAGGAATAGATAATATATTATATTTTTTTAAATTATATAATTCAGTCATATATTGCAATATGAATTGTATCGTATCACAATGTATCGTGATACATATCATACCGTGACCCATGTATTGTGATACATATCGTACAGTGACCCATGTATTGTGATACATATTTTACCTTGAGGTCCTTGCCAGTACCCAGCCCTAGTGGGGTCGGTTCCGAGAACTCAGCAAGGAGTCAATATTCGGGTAGGTGATCAGACTTTACAACAGTCTATCTAGGTAGCTAAGATTTCAGCTTAGCCTTTCTTATGGCCACTAGAGCTGTGTTCGGAATCGCTCCCTCGTTCCCTCACTCCCTATTCCCTATAGGGTTCACCATGTAGTGAACTACCTAGGGAACTGAAAAAGTTTGGGTACATGCACTGTTCCCTGCAAATCAAGGTGAATTTTGGGTAATAGTGGACTATATAGGGAACGAAAATTCTGTGGAGAATTCGGACACTAAACAAAATGGCTGACGCCCTATATAGTGCACTATGTAGTGAATAGGGAGCGATTCCGAACACAGCTGAGGTGTGTTCTAGACCTTCTTACTTCCCCATAGACCCTGGAATTACACTAGGCTACCCCGTGGTCCCCTGGTTGAGTTTGAGAAATACTGGTTTAGCACTAATAGGCCTAGGTAGGCTACTGTATCCTACATGCATGCTCTGCACACATACTCCCCACCTATAACAGCATGACTAACTTTGTGACGGTTGGAAAACATAACGACCTAGTCATTCTCTAATCTCTGATCTATCCAATATGATAAAACTACCTATAAGAGTAATCTGATCTAGGCTATGTTGTGAATACCATAGACGTAGCCTATATATGCCTATGGTGAATATACTAACTAATGATAATTGTACCCACAATGCTCCTCGATACTAACCTATGAGAATCCCAGAGCTACTAAACACCTCAAGCTCTGAACTCTGTGAATTTAGAAAGTACAGGCTCCTGAGTAGGATAGACTAGCTATGCGTTTACTGGGACACCAAGCATAGTTTGTAGGCCAATGGGAAAAATGAACAGTAGCCTACCAGGTGGCTACAGCAGACAGACGAACGCAAACTTTACGCATGTACGAACTGACGTACACGGGTCGATCTAATTCTCGATGTCATTGGGTGGGAGACATATTAGGCAGTAGCCTACAGAGAGACCGCACGGCTGATCTGCTCAGGAAGCCCCTTGAACCAAGAACCTGTTTGCGCTGGTTGCCTGAGGACCCGCCCCTTCTACAGGCAGCGTGAATGAGAGACGAGCCTCATTTGTTCTCCAGCGAAGAGGGCGTTTCAGGAATAAAGCAGTTCTGATGAGGAGGATATCGCTGATGGTGTTTGTCTACAGGGCCGCGACCGCAGATTCTTTACAGATTAGTGTTGCTGTACATTTTGTTTTCCATCAGGTCTGCGATCGGCCTAGCGGGAGTCAAGGATGGCTGGCGGATCATTGCCGGGGTAAAGGCGAAGGGGAAGTGGTCGAGCCGAGGAGCAGGCTAGCTAACCTTGCTAAGGGGAGGTACACGGTGCTACGGGGAGACATTTCACTGTAGCCCGACTGTAACACAATCAGATCGGTTGTTGGTTTAGGCTCGACTGCAGCTGAATTGCGAGGAGGGTGCGTGTGATGCGAGTCTGGTTACATTGTATGCAGCTGTAGTCCGAGTAGACGATTTACTTTTCCTCCAGATCGGCCGTCCGCAAACGTCTCCCCTTTTTTGTGTGTGGCCATTCGCGGACAATAATGGTGGCTTTTGCTGCTGGTTGCTGTGCACACCGTTGAAACACTACCCGAGTAGACTACCACCCTTGCCGCGATCTACCCAGCACCAAGGATCAGCTCTGCATACGTGAACTACAGCCTCAACTTGGGCTGATCACCTTGAATTCATGTATGTCTGCCGAGATGGCCTTCAAACGCTCCACTGCAAATAATTGCTAAATGTATTTTGGCAATGATAGAAATATTTTACAGGTGATGCATGAACACCCCAGATAAAACGTGTCCAGTGTTTTATTTAGATTTGAAAGGTAACAGTAGCTATACTAAGGCTATCTTCTGGAGACTGACCTTTAGAGAGGACCCTATGGCGACAGTGTGCTTCACCCAGCTCTGTTCTGTTGTGTTTCCCAGCACAGACGGACAGACATCATTCAGACTAGCGCCACTGTCATGGACCCTACATACATGGGAGGCATGTCCACCTCATACGTGCCCAGGAAGAGGAAGACCGTGGCTCCCCAGCAGAGAAGCAGCGTGCCGTATCCAGGTAGGGCTGCCAGTCGGAGGGAAGGCTGCAAAGAGCTGTGCTCCACACACATCTGCAGTGAAATGATCAGTGTTGTTGTTGTTGTTGTTGTTGTTGGTGGCCACTGGAGCTAGGCTAATTGTGTCCGTTATTCAACAGTTGTCCAGCGAATGCCGGAGCGACCGTTTGAGATGAGTCTGCTGGGACTGCCCAGGGTGAGAATTAACATTCTGGTTCATATACAGGCTAGTATCCTGGGCCTGGTTCATATACAGGCTAGTATCCTGGGCCTGGTTCATATACAGGCTAGTATCCTGGGCCTGGTTCATATACAGGCTAGTATCCTGGGCCTGGTTTATATACAGGCTAGTATCCTGGGCCTGGTTCATATACAGGCTAGTATCCTGGGCCTGGTTCATATACAGGCTAGTATCCTGGGCCTGGTTCATATACAGGCTAGTATCCTGGGCCTGGTTCATATACAGGCTAGTATCCTGGGCCTGGTTCATATACAGGCTAGTATCCTGGGCCTGGTTCATATACAGGTTAGTATCCTGGGCCTGGTTCAGATGCAGGAACAGTTTTCTTAGTGCAGCACTGAGGTGCAGTAGCTCTAGTTCATCTTATATCAAAAGCTTGTTCACCCAGCTTGTTGAGCTGAACGTACATCTGTAATTTCAGATAGGTTAATAAAGATGTGTAATAACAAGTAGTAATTACTGGACCTCCAGGGGTCTTTATTAGCCACACGTGACACACATAACACACATGAGTGAGAGGCGACAACACCCACAACACACACACCCACATCTTCTGCTCGCCGGTGGAATTCGTCCTCTGTATTTCTCCATCCAACCTCCTCCAGGGGCAGCCAATTCAATCAATCAATCAATCAAAGCTTTATTTGTATAGCGCATTTCATACCCAGAGGCAACACAATGCGCTTTACAGAGAACAAGGGAGGTGGGCATACGACCCACCCCTACATATTCCAGAGGGAAGCAAAAAAACAGTAATCACCCGGGGGCCAGATAAGTGAGCTGTAAAAATTCTTCCCTGACCCCTCTCAACAAGGCGATCAAGTAAGCTCCAGGAGTATGTTTGTCATAGTTTGACATCCACAGCTGACATGGGGGTATCTATCGGACTCAGGGTGGTCTGCGGGCGACAGTGGGGCATCCACTGGACCTGGTTAGAAGGTAGGAGGGAGAGAGAGAGGCAGAAAACGGTTAGTAGCACACTGAGCCATTGAAGCAACACAGCTGTCAGAACAGAACAAGCCTGTTTCAGGGTAACCAGCTTCTATACACTACTTGATATACATACAGTGCATAACAGGATAAACACCAATGTATGCAGCAGGGTTTCCGTTAGCCGGTAATTACCGGTTTTTGTCCGGAAAAATCTGTTGAAGTCCGATATATTAAAATCTCTCAGGTCATAATGTCTGGACAAAATAATTCTCCCTAATTGTATTAGGCCTACAATAGGCTAAAATTAAATTTCCATATATCATGATTCCTTTTGAATATAAAAAAACGAATAGGCCTATTCACTTTGTTCTGTTAATGTGTAGGCTTTTGGCTAGTAGGCCTATGCGATGAAAAAATAGCCATAAGATAAACCTGCCTATAGGCTAATGGGCCACCATAGCAAGCGAGAGGGAGCCTGATCGATGGAGCTTGAGGCGAAAATGCATAGGCCTATTGATATCGAATGGAAATTAGCCTATGCACGTTGTAAGTTCTTACACTTTATTTAAGTGGGCTATATTTATTATCCAAGAGTTTTGTTCTATTGTAGCCCATCGGATAAAAGGCCGAAATTAGGCTATAGGCCTAGCCTATGAATTCCAATCAGCGCAGACGTATGTAGCCCTTAAATTAAAATGTTATAAGAAGCCTACATGTTGCCTAACCTCTTGCACTTTTAAATAAAAATGTTCTATATCTAGACATGCATTGTGGCATTTCTTTATTTAGCCCAGCCCGCCTATCAGTTGTTTCTCAACAGTTATATCCTCCTCATCCTCATAGCCTACTGTGATGTCCGTGGTTAAAACGACGCTGTTTTATTGATAAAAATGGTAGGCTAAAACTGGAAAGAGAAATTAGTAAACACATATTACTGTCGCGAATCCCAAACCAATTAGCCTACATCCTCAAATCTGATTCATGCAATTGAAATAAAAATTCATGTTCTAGCCTACAGTCGCAATTCAAAGGTGACTATTTTTGTGGCTGTGCAATTACATATAGGCCTAGCATGGAATCATGACAGCCTATCACACATTTAATCATGCAGATGGGAAATGAGACAGAAAATGGCATATATAAGCTACACAATGACCAATCACAGCGACAAACACCTATAATAGGCTTAATATTATATTGTAATATAATGACCAGAATTTCTCCAGTTTGTCCGGAAAAGTCTAATCTTCCCGGACACATTGACCGGTACCGATTTTCTCTAATGGAAACCCTGGTATACAGAGGATTCACAGGTAGGTTTGAGGCTGCCTTTCTGTGTCTCAAGGTCCTGGCTAGTGATTGTAGGCTAGGTCGAAAAGGTACGTCTTGAGATCTCGCTTGAAGACCTCCGTTGTTTCGGCTCTTCTTCGGCACTCCGGTAGGGTGTTCCAGAGGTTGGGGGCATAGAAACTAAAAGCTGCCTCTCTGTGTTTCTTGGTCCTGGCTTTTGGAACTGTTAAAAGTTCAGTACCTGAGGATCTGAGTGGTCTGTTGGGCATGTACCTAACAAGCATGTCTGAAATGTATTCTGGTGAGTGACTGTGGAGAGATTTATAGACTAGTAATAGTATTTTAAAGTCTATTCTAGAGTTGACAGGTAACCAGTGTAGTGATTTTAAGGCTGGTGTGATGTGTGCCCTTTGTCTAGTCTTAGTGAGGACTCGTGCTGCAGCATTCTGTATCATTTGTAGCTTAGATATTGCTTTCTTTGGTAGGCCTGATAGTAGAGCATTGCAGTAGTCCAGCCTGTTTGTGATGAAAGCATGCATTCATCTTTCGGTGTCAGCCTGAGAGAGAAAGGGTTGCACCTTGGCAATGTTCCTTAGGTGGTAAAAAGATGTCTTTGTAATATTCTTGATGTGGTTTTCGAAATTAAGACCTGAGTCAAGTATGACACCTAGGTTTTTAGCCTGGCATTTGGTGTCCATTTCCAGAGTTTTTAAGTGTGCAGATAGTTTCTCTCTTTCAGCTTTTTCTCCAATGATCAGTACTAGTTTTGTCCTGGTTTAGTTGGAGGAAATTGTGACATCCATACGTTTATATCCGTAATACACTTGACAAGGCAGTCAACCAAGCTGTAGTTACTGGGTGTTACAGAAATATAGAGTTGGGTATCATCTGCGTAGCTATGGTAGCTAATGTTGTGCCTCCTGATGACACTGCCAAGGGGCAGCATGTACAGGCTGAAGAGTAGAGGTCCTAGGATCGATCCTTGGGGCACCCCACAGGTCATAGGGATCTTTCCTGAGCTATGTTCACCGAGGGCAACGAAGAAATCACGACCGATTAGATCCTAAGCCAATTAAGGACTGGACCGGAGAGGCCAACCCACTTTTCCAGTCTTTCGATGAGGATTGCATGATCTATAGTATCAAAGGCTGCACTCAGGTCCAGGAGGACGAGAACAGAGAGCTCTTTGGAGTCAGCATTAATTCTGAGGTCATTTACAACTTTGACTAATGCCATCTCCGTGCTATGATGGGCACGAAAGCCGGACTGGAAAAGGTAAAGGTACAACTTGTAGCTAGGAAATCATTAATCTGTTTGAAAACAATCTTTTCCAGAATTTTACTCAAAAAGGGAAGGTTGGAGATTGGTCTAAAATTGCTAAGAACTGAAGTGTCTAAGTTGTTTTTCTTCAGTATGGGTCTCACCAAAGCAGTTTTAAGTATTGGTGGGAAGACACCTGTAGATAGGGAGTCATTAACAATGAATAAAATGTCATAGGATACAGAGTCAAAAATAGTTTTGAAAAAATCGGTGGGGATGGGATCCAGCAGGCATGTGGAGGATTTGAGTTTGGATACTACTTTTCTCAACATTTCTGTGTCCATCAGTGTAAACAAGCTCATATGTCCATTACATGGAGGAAGAGGATCTGTGATCTTTCCTGGGTGATATTCCTCCTAATATTCATAATCTTATCTCTGAAGTAAGCTGCAAATTCCTCACATTTGGAGGTAGAGAGCAGGTTATCTGATGTTTTTATGGCAGGGTTTATTAGGCTAAAAATTGTTGAAAAGAGCACTCTTGAATTATTTCGGTTGATAGATATCAATTTTGAGAAGTGGTCTTTCCTTGTATTTCCTATTGCTTTATTAAAGGCAGAGAGATGTTCTTTGAGAATATCATGGTGGACCTGTAGCTTGGTTTTTCGCCATATACGCTCAGATCTTCTGCAGGTTCTCTTTAGTTGATTTGTTTCCTCATTTCGCCATGGAGCTTTATGATTGGTTCGTATTGCCATCATTCATGGCACCCGGGGACCAAGTCCAAATGCTCAGTCCAAGTCCTGGTCAGCACTGGACAGGATCTGTACTTTTGCATGTTTGCATGTTTTTCCATATTGGGTATCTATGTGTAGGGAACCCGAGTGAGCACAGGGAGAACATTTAAACTCGACAAAGGAAGGCCCGGGAGATAGCGGGAATCAAACCCAGGACCTTCTTGCTGTGAGGCGACGGTGTAACGCACAGAGCCACCGTGCCTAATAAATGTAACGCATGTAACAAGTGCAATAAACACAACACCTCTTCGTAGGTTCAACGGCATAAAGCGAATGAGCAGTTAAGGACAGCTGCTATTGCCTTATGGATTCATCACACTGTAGTCCCGTTTATATGATCATTTACAACCTGTTAAACTGAATCTGAACGATGCTGGATCTCTATTTCACAGTTCTTTACTTGAATGTTTTAGAATGAGGAGTCTCAAGCCCTCGATGCCCAGAAGATGAAGAGAACCTACGGGAGGAAAAGGTAAATGGACAGTTTGTTTTTCTCTTTCACCCCCTGGTGACACCTGAACCGCTTGGAACCCTAACATGGTGTCGGCTCATATCCCTGGACCAGCAGGTGTGTGTGTTCTGGTATTCAGGTGTTGGTGTGCTGCTGTTTTCCGCCCAGGTACGAAGATCTACAGAACGTGAGTCTGGGTCCCGTTGGTGTGGGCTATCTCGCCCCTGATGCTTCCTGTTGCTCTGTGATGTCATCCAGCCTGGCCAATGGGGTGGAGGGTGGCTTTGCTCCACCTCTGAACAGGATGCCCCCTAGGCTGGTGGCTAGTGGCTACAACCCCACCCTCACCTCCACCCACGGCCAAGGCCCCGGCCCCAGCCTCACCCACGGCCAAGGCCCCGGCCCCAGCCTCACCCACGGCCACAGCCACGGCCACGGCCCCGGCCCCCTCCCAGACCCTGGCCGAGACAGAGCCCAGGACCAGGCCTGGAGGAACGGTAGGCCCACCACCATGAAGTGGATTTAATTCTACTATTTCTAGATCCCCAAGATTCGAAATCTCACTTTTCCAATCAGTCATTGATTGGAGTGACCCTATCCAGTTTTATTAATACATCCATGATCTAGATATACTAATGTATATCTCTATACTAGAGATAACCGACATTTAACCCTGAAGTTCATGTTACAAAGCAAAATATGTTGTTTTCAACTGGACTTGCTTATCTGCACAAGTAGCATTATAATTATTTTGGTTTCAATATTTGTATGTATATATTATATGGGTTTGTATAATTTGATTTGTTTGAAAATATGTAGGCTGTGGTTATAAATTACAGATTTATATTACCATAAATAATATAATTACTGCATAACATTAATCATCCATCTCATCATCAGTATTCTTTGAATTGAGATTTCCAGCATGAATATGGAAAGATTTGTGTGGTGTTTGTGCAAAATGCATGTTGTCATTCTTGAACATGCCTACTTTTGGATTAATCACAAACAAGAATCACAGGCAGTAATGTAGTTAGCTTATGACTACAAAGGGAAATTATTTCAACAAGTAGAACAAATGTTTTTAGAGTAACACAGAGGGTTGTGATAATGTAAAGGGGATTTGATTCAGGCCAAAATTAATTTACATGTAGGCCTACAAGAACCCGGCCAGGTCCAGCCTGGCTTATGTGTGAGGCTGACTTGTTTCCATTCAGGACTGGTAGGACGGAAGCTAGTCATGCCACTGAAATAGCTGTGAATTTAAATGACATGAAATAATGTCTGATAAATAAAGATGCGTCTTGTCACCTGGACACATCAGTTCCAATGCTTCCAGTGCTAATCCAGCACAATGAGAGCGGGATAGCCAGTTAGCTCATAGGCTCAAAACAACTAGCAGCAGCTTTCATAACATTAATGGTAGCGGTCAGTGACTAAAGCAGTTACACTGATGATAACATAAAGTCATCCCCACCGGGAACCCCGGTCTCCTGCGTGGGAGTCCAATGCTCTCACCACTACTCTACTTGTGCAGTTGATATCGGCAGGTTGAATTTGGTGTCCTTCTTGATTTTGGTGCGCTGGGACTACTGCCTCTTGTGGTGCCAACAGAGAAATGCAGGCCAACATTCTCCGTAGTATCGGAGGGAGGGAGGGATGGAGTGATAACCGGATGAACACTATACTAGGTGCGCTGGCTTACAGCCACGCACAAAAAAGCATCAATACATTAAGCTCATTCCTCCATCACCACCTAAAGCTGTGCCAGTCAACAGTCAGTCTAATCACCGAAAATAAACCACATAGGCGTAGAGCGACTGGTGCATCACATCCCATACAAAAATGAATTACTATAGGATTTGAAGTGTCCTACTCCTATTGTAATGAGGACTGTCTGTCTATAATGCAGTAGCGTACCGTGGGGTCTTGCACAGGGTCTTCTCTGATATTGTTATTACTCCCAATGCCCCCCAACCCCCCACCCCCACACACCCCGTACACACACACGCAGATAGGGAGAGAAACTACGCACGTAGGGGTCAGTGGTGTCTGGTTGGTCCTAGAACCGGGTAAGCCAGGACCAACGAAGCACGCACGCGCAGCGCGCACAATTTCTTGGGGGGTGCGCTTTCAAAGCATGCCCTGATGGGTTTCACAACACCAGAAGGCCGCTGAGCATTGGCTTTTATATGTACAAACATACAGGAAAACTATAGTAGCCCAGGCTACTGATGTTTTTTTTAACACATCAACAAAGGCCAATAATTTGAGAGCGAGCGAATAAGAGGGCAATATTTAGGCCGAAACAACCAAGCTTTTAGGGACACACTAAATAAAGTACAGAGCCATTATATGACAACAATGGCTAAGCACCACAAAGAGGAATGACAGGACGATAAAATACACCCCCTTAGGACACAGCACTCAATAGCCTACTCCCCTACTTCACTAATCAGTGTTTAGGCTACTAGCCTACTAGGCTACTAGGCGTATTAGCCCACCGCTCCAGGTCTTGATTTGGTCTTGATTTGATTTGGTCTTGACTTCAGTAAGCTAGAATCATTTTACCTGGCCTACAATGTTAAGTGAATAACGAGGTAGTAAGACCGGTGTCAACGGACCATAATGTGGACTGTATTTTCATGAGGACTGTAGGGGGCGATGGAGCACTACCAAAATGCTAAACACGGATGAAAATCAAGCGATATGGCAGAATACAAGATGCATTTAAGTCAAAAACAGTCTGAAAGTCAATTTTCGTGCCCTCTTTCACTGAAAGAAGGTGCAAAATTCAAGTTTTATTTGTACGGGTAAGCCAGGCTTACCCTGGCTTATAGGAGTAATCGCCACTGGTAGGGGTACCAATAATTTACAACACTTGGGACAATTTAATTGTTCCTACCAAAACGTAAACAACTATAATTCCACACCAAAACGAAGTCCATCACAAGAGTACGACAACTCGTGCTCAAACACCACAAAGCCTTTTATCAAACTGAAAATAGCCCTGCCAGTGCTAAACATCTCTGGGCTACTGTATTTAACCTAATAACATCGCATTCATAAGCCATCGTTCTGACACCATAATAAGGGGAAGCTTTTGTCAATGACATGAAACAACAGGTCCTTATCTCTCACATAGCAGCAAATTCACACACATTGCCAAAATGATCAATCTGAAATGCATAAAGCTGCAAAGCAGGACTCACCATTTCATTAGGCTTTGCTAGCCGTTAGCCATCTCCGACTCCCCGGGCCCTGAGTTAGCTAGCTAACACTAGCTAGCGTGTTAGCTAGCACTAGCTATCATTAGGCCTCAATTCCTGAACTTAGCTTTAGCTTAGCGTGCAGCCAGGTTATGGGTTACTGTTTACTTCAGATATTACTCTACATTTCAACCAGACATCCCAGTAAAACCAGGTAGTCAAAATAACTTACCTGATATAAAATGGGCACCGCAAACGCGGCTTGTAGCCACAGGCGACTCTTGAAACGAATAAAGTTTGCCACTAGAGCGCCGAAATGGACACCCGTAGACGCAACAGCCAGACATCTTGATGGTATATAAAATACTAGTCTTTGCACTAAAATACGGCTCGTTCTGAATTCATCTGTCTCCCCCTGCTACTGTTTCAAGAATGTGCACGCATACTTGTGCTGACGAAGGCTGTAAAAGGGTCTATAATGAACAAATATGACCCACGCTCGTTTATTTATGAGCGTTGGCTCAATACCTGACATAGACCCACCAGGTAACCACATTTTTACATAGCTTCTATAACATCCAGTGCCAAAAAACTGTCCACACACTGTTGAACCCACGAGTTTTGTGGGTTTTGAACTCTCAACGTTCAGCATGGTAGACAAGCTCCTCAACCACTAGGCCACCAGAGCTCTTGAAAATCCATGGTGTCAGTCTTTTGTTTTGATGTTCCAGGACCACTGCCTCTTGTGTTAGCAACATAGAACTGCAAGTCAACCACGGAAGGGACGGAGAGGGACAATGCGACATTCGCTCTTCTTGGTGCGACGGCTTACACCTCGCACAAAAACATAACGTAAAATAAAAAGTCCCAGACCCACAATATTTTCTTTTTTTATTAATTTTACTTTTATTTAATAAGGTTGTCTCCTTAAGATACAACAACATTTCATTACAAGAGAGACCTGCCATGCAGGATAACGGCGACAATGCAACAAGTTACTGGCAGACAAAACACTATAACAGGACAAACAAGAAAAAAACAAATATTAGTAAGGAATATGTTTTGGTGTCAACGTAACGTGATGTCGCGAGTGCTGTCCCATTACTTTTTATACCATTTAGACTCCTTGCAGCCTCTCACACTCAACCACTTACCAGGTGATAAAAAAAATTCTGTGAGGGTTCAGGGCTTGAGGGTTTAGGGGGGACATTGGGACTGGGCTTTTGTTTGTTTTATCAATCCACTTCAGTCACGCCAACACGCCAGTTGTGGGCTCTGTGGAAGACTTTCTCACCCCAAACCATTGCAGAGCATTGACTTGTATAAATCTGTTCCGTCTTCCTCAGATTTTGCAATGAAGAAAATGCAGAGAGTAGAAATGGAGAGATCGGCGCCTGTTTCCAACTTCCCCCAGGAAGTGAGACTGTCAGGTACGTCCCTCCCATGTCTTCTCTACTCTGATGCTCTCTGATGTTCACCGTTAGCCCCTGCGCTGTTGTAGCGCCTGAGCAGATTTGACGTTTTTAGTTCGCCTAATGCCGGCCTTGCACCAACCGACTTCTCACCCGATTTCATGGTCGCAGACACATTTCCAATGTCGGAATAATATCTTGAGAGTTGTGCTTAAGGCGTAGCACACTTCCATTATCTCCATTGTTTGGTGTGGGCGGTCAGTCCCAGGCTCTAGCTGTCGCTTGACCTGTCGGTACAAGCCGCTTGACGTTCCGATAAAATTATACATGTTTATACATGACATTTTTAGTCTTGGTTCATGCAAATGACCCTGCATAATCCTAGTCTTTGCAAAATTGTGACAAAAACTCTTTTGGAAGTCTTCTAGTGTATTGCACGCATTAGCTGCCCAACCTCCACCCTCAATAATCAGCTCTGTTCTTTACCTCTCTAGTTCCAGCTCCAGGTGGCGGTGGCTATGCCCAGAGCAGTGCTGCTGGTGCCGGCTTCGCCCAGGCCAGCCCTGAGGGCAGCGGCTTCACCCAGAGCAGCGAGACAGAGGAACCGAAGAATAAAACAATTGTTCCCTTCTCAACCAAGAAGGAACCTCCCGTCTACCCCCCAGGTGAGAGAACAAACCCTTACCCTACCCCTAACCCCCCAGGTGAGAGAGAGCTGTGAATGAGAGTCTCCATTTAGCTATGGTCACTGATGTGAAAGACCTAGGCCATGCCCCCACACACGGTGGGCAATGCCACTTGCGCTTTAGGCAAAGATGAGTGAATTAAGGTACACTTTTGGGAGATAGATTGTCCAACTGATTATTTTACTTCTGAATAACTGAATTTAAATATGATATAATGAGATGTCTCTGTCTCGAGTTTTGTCATGTGTATTTTCTCCTGCCTGTCCATGTGCATTGCCTAGTTTAGCGCATGGTTTTCTGTAGCTCTACAGCAAAAACATGTTGCACTTGAATGACACTGACGCACCTTCACAAAATCATCAAATTATTCCACCCATATGAGGGACCACACCTAGTGATTCCCGACACTGCGCCAGAGAAATAGCAAAAATGCAATGTAGCTGTTCCCTGTATTCAGTAGCATGCGACTAGGGCCTTAGTCAGACAAACAGCGCCACCATGTTCCTAGACTGATGAAATGTCTCCCTCTTATTAGGCGTCTACCTTAATCCTGCTTTTCATATCTGTCCTGACAACTGAAGGTATATGACATGAGGAGCCAAGCTACATGAGGCTGTTAAGACGCACCAATCCCAATGACACCTCATTGGCTGTGGTCAGGAGGTAGAATGGGTCATCGAGCTTAGGGTCGACGGTTTGAATCCCGGCTCCTCCTGTCCATATATCGAAGTGTCCTTGGTCAAGACACTGAACCCCTTTCTCTCCCAAAAAAAGTTTAGGTATGCAAATTAGGCAATAACTCATTAAATATGCGTACATTTGCATATATTTCGGTACCTACTATCTAAACAATGGATAAAGTCAGGCTTAAAGTTTTACTTTTGTTTTGATAATATACTAAAAATGTAAATATTTACAGCTGGATTTGTGAATACAAGCTTATTTTCAAGAGATATTGAAAAAATACTGCATACACCCATCCACCCAATTTTTTGGTGTATTTTTTAGACAGGAAATGCAACCTAAAATGAAAAGACAACAAGGTATTCACAATTCCAGCTGTAAATATTTGCAGAATACATCTGAGAATCAGTATGTAAAGTTTAGTGAATGCACCTGCCCTGGAAGTTGAGATAGCAGGTACCGAGTGACGTCAGGTACTGAAAAAACGTAATTTTAAGAAAATGGCAGATAAAGATAAGCATTATGCATTCATATGCTTATTTCACAGGTACAAACATTTGAAAAATAGCTGTTTTTAATCCAGTCTCGCCATTTCTCTGTTAATGTAGTGATAGTATACATGTTATAGTAGAAGAATATCGGACAAATCTGAAAATTGAAGTTCGGAAGAAAAAACACAATTTTGACTAGTGTCTCCCCTTAAGGCAGCCTGAGAGTAGTGTGTTGTTGGTGTTCAGTCAGCCTGACAGTAGTGTTGTTGTTGAATTGTTGTTGTTCAGGCAGCCTGACAGTGTGTTGTTGTTGTTGTTCGGTAAGCCTGACAGTAGTGTGTTGTTAGTGTGTTGTTTGTGTTCAGTCAGCCTGACAGTAGTGTTGTTGTTGGTGTGTTGTTCAGCCAGCCTGATAGTAGTGTTATTGTTTGTGTGTTGTTGTTATTCAGTCAGCCTGACAGTAGTGTTGTTGTTGTTGTTGTTCAGGCAACCTGGCAGTAGTGTTGTTGTTGTTCAGGCAACTTGGCAGTAGTGTGTTGTTGGTGTGTTGTTTGTGTTCAGGCAGCCTGACAGTAGTGTTATTGTTTGTGTGTTGTTGTTGCTGTTATACAGTCAGCCTGACAGTAGTGTTATTGTTTGTGTGTTGTTGCTGTTGTTATACAGTCAGCCTGACAGTAGTGTTGTAGCTGGTGTGTTGTTGTTCAGTCAGCCCGATAGCAGTGTTATTGTTTGTGTGTTGTTGTTTTTGTTGCTGTTGTTGTTATTCAGTCAGCCTGATAGTAGTGTTGTTTGTGTGTTGTTGTTGTTGTTGTTGTTGTTGTTGTTGTTATTCAGTCAACCTGGCAGTAGTGTTGTTGTTCAGGCAGTCTGATAGTAGTGTGTTGTTGGTGTGTTGTTAGTGAGTTGTTAGTGTGTTGTTGGTAGCGATGTCACGGTGTGGATTTTTCCCACTGACTAAAACTAATGACAACACCAGTGTAACACTGTCTAGCTTAGAATAAGAGATCGCTTACTTTGATCTTTCTTTGACCTTTGCTTTACATAGGCTACACTACAGTGCTGTTCAATTTGAATTTGGTGTTGCATGCCTCCACAGCTTTCCTGAAAATATGTGATCAGAGTAAGGTAAAATATAAATGGGTTATACTCGGTTCTGTGCTTCTTTAGAATTTGTTTATTGCCATGCAGTTCTCTTTCATAGCATTCGTTTCGTGTCTCACTATGGGAACGCCTCCTGCGTGACCTCATCAGAAGCTAGCCTAGTTGTTGGTGTGTTAGTGTGTTGTTGGTGTGGTGTTAGTGTGTTGGTGTGTTGTTGGTAGCTGGTTTCAGGCAGCCTGGTGTGTTGTTGGTGTTCAGTCAGCCTGATAGTAGTGTCGTTGTTTGGGTGTTGTTGGTGTTCAGTTGTCAGCCTGACAGTAGTGTTGTTGTTGTATTGTTTGTGTTCATGCAGCCTGGCAGTAGTGTGTTGTTAGTGTGGTGTGTTGTTGTTCAGGCAGTCTGATAGTAGTGCATTGCTGTTGTTGTTCAGTCAACCTGACGGTAGTGTTGTTGTTGTTGTTGGTGTGTTGTTTTTGTTGTTTAGTCAGCCTGATAGTAGGGTGTTGTTGGTGCGTTGCTGGTGTTCAGGCAGCCTGACAATGTTGTTGTTGTTGTGGTTGTTGTGTTGTTGTTCAGGCAGCCTGATGGTAGTATGTCCTTGGTGTGTTGTTAGTGTGTTGTTAGTGTGTTGTTAGTGTGTTGTTAGTGTGTTGTTAGTGTGTTGTTAGTGTGTTGTTAGTGTGTTGTTGGTGTGCTGTTAGTGTGCTGTTAGTGTGTTGTTGGTGTGCTGTTGGTGTGCTGTTGGTGTGTTGTTAGTGTGTTGTTGGTGTGTTGTTGGTGTGCTGTTGGTGTGCTGTTGGTGTGCTGTTGGTGTGCTGTTGGTGTGCTGTTAGTGTGCTGTTAGTGTGTTGTTGGTGTGCTGTTGGTGTGCTGTTGGTGTGCTGTTGGTGTGCTGTTGGTGTGCTGTTGGTGTGCTGTTGGTGTGTTGTTAGTGTGTTGTTAGTGTGTTGTTGGTGAGTTGTTGGTGTGTTGTTGGTGTGTTGTTGGTGTGTTGTTGGTGTGCTGTTGGTGTGCTGTTGGTGTGCTGTTGGTGTGCTGTTAGTGTGTTGTTGGTGTGCTGTTGGTGTGTTGGTAGTGTTGTTGGTGTGCTGTTGGTGTGCTGTTAGTGTGTTGTTGTGTTCTTGGTTTGTTGTTGTGTGTTGTTGATGTGTTAGTGTGTTGTTAGTGTGCTGTTGGTGTGTTAGTGTGTTGTTGGTGTCTTCTTGGTGTGTTGTTGGTGTTGTTGTTTGTTGTATTGAGTATTGTTGTTCTTCAGGCAGCCTGGTGGTGTTGTTGGTGTTCAGTCAGCCTGATAGTAGTGTCGTTGTTTGGGTGTTGTTGGTGTTCAGTTGTCAGCCTGACCGTAGTGTTGTTGTTGTTGTATTGTTTGTGTTCAGGCAGCCTGACAGTAGTGGTGTTGTTGTTGTTGTTGTTGTTGTTCATGCAGCCTGGCAGTAGTGGTGTTGTTGGTGTGTTGTTGTTCAGGCAGTCTGATAGTAGTGCATTGCTGTTGTTGTTCAGTCAACCCGACAGTAGTGTTGTTGTTGTTGTTGGTGGTGGTGTGTTGTTGTTGTTTAGTCAGCTTGATAGTAGGGTGTTGTTGGTGCATTGCTGGTGCAGCCTGACAATGTTGTTGTTGTGGTTGTTGTGTTGTTCTTCAGGCAGCCTGATGGTAGTGTGTTGTCGGTGTGTTGTTAGTTTGTTGTTGGTGTTCAGGCAGTCTGAATGTGTGGTACTGCGTGGTGCCGCATTCGTGCTGTAACTTTGCCTTGAACACGCTGGATGATATAAACCTCCCTGTTATGTAGCACTGTAGGAGAATGATAGGAACCTCCCTATAACGCTGTAGGAGAATGATATGAACCTCCCTATAACGCTGTAGGAGAATATGAACCTCCCTATAACGCTGTAGGAGAATGATATTAACCTCCCTATAACGCTGTAGGAGAATGATATGAACCTCCTTATAACGCTGTGATATGAACCTCCTTATAACGCTGTAGCAGAATGATATGAACCTCCCTATAACGCTGTAGGAGAATGATATGAACCTCCCTATAACGCTGTAGGAGAATGATATTAACCTCCCTATAACGCTGTAGTGGAATAATATGAACCTCCCTATAACGCTGTAGCAGAATGATATGAACCTCCCTATAACGCTGTAGGAGAATGATATGAACCTCCCTATAACACTGTAGGAGAATGATATGAACCTCCCTATAACGCTGTAGGAGAATGATATGAACCTCCCTATAACGCTGTAAGAGTAACGCTGTTGGAGAATATGAACCTGCCTCTAATGCTCTAGGAGAATGATACAGTATGAACCTCAGTGTAACGCTGTAGGAGAATATGAACCTGCCTCTAATGCTGTAGGAAAATGATATGAACCTTAGTGTAACTCTGTAGGAGAATGATATGAACCTTAGTGTAACTCTGTAGGAGAATGATATGAACCTTTGTGTTACTCTGTAGGAGAATGATATGGACCTTAGTGTAACTCTGTAGGAGAATATGAACCTTAGTGTAACTCTGTAGGAAAATGATATGAACCTTAGTGTTACTCTGTAGGAGAATATGAACCTTAGTGTAACTCTGTAGGAGAATGATATGAACCTTAGTGTAACTCTGTAGGAGAATATGAACCTTAGTGTAACTCTGTAGGAGAATGATATGGACCTTAGTGTAACTCTGTAGGAGAATGATATGAACCTTAGTGTAACTCTGTAGGAGAATATGAACCTTAGTGTAACTCTGTAGGAGAATGATATGAACCTTAGTGTTACTCTGTAGGAGAATGATATGAACCTTAGTGTAACTCTGTAGCAGAATGATATGAACCTTAGTGTAACTCTGTAGGAGAATGATATGGACCTTAGTGTAACTCTGTAGGAGAATGTTATGAACCTTAGTGTAACTCTGTAGGAAAATGATATGAACCTTAGTGTAACTCTGTAGCAGAATGATATGAACCTTAGTGTAACTCTGTAGGAGAATGATATGGACCTTAGTGTAACTCTGTAGGAGAATGTTATGAACCTTAGTGTAACTCTGTAGGAGAATGATATGGTGTTCATAGCCTGACAGTAGTGTGTTGTTGGTGCTCAGGTAATCTGACAGTAGTGTGTTGTGTTTGTGTTTGTTATTGTTGTTGTTGTTCAGGCAGCCAGGAGGAACGCTGGCAGCTGCAGATCCTGGACCGCGGCAGAGTGACCTGTCCCAAGTGTAAGAGCGTGAGCAGGAAGACCGTGGAGGGCCTGAAGAAACACATGGAGTCCTGCCGCCTGGTAACCACGGCAGCAACACTACTCCCCAAAGCAATAACCAAGTGTACATTGTAATAACAATGTAACAACACCGCCTGAGACATTTTTCTTCTTTTATATATGTGCTGTGTTGTGTCGTGTTTTGGATATGTTCTGTTTGCAAGTACTTTACTGTGTACCAGAAGTAGCCAATTCCAGTGTCTGGTTCCTGAGTTCTTATGTTCTGTGTAGACTCCCTTCACGTGCCAGCACTGTGGGAAACAGCTCAAGTCGTCTACGGGAATGAAGTACCACATCATGGCAGACCACAGCAACCTGGTGAGACCACCTCTACCGACCAACAGCCAAAGTATTGGTGCTGTAACGTTGCCTTGCTCACTTTGCGTGTTCCCATAACGCTGTAGGAGAATATGAACCTCTCTGTAATGCTGTAGAAGAATATGAACCTGTCTGTAACGCTGTAGGAGGATGATATGAACCTCAGTGTATCGCTGTAGAAGAATATGAACCTCTCTGTAATGCTGTAGAAGAATATGAACCTCTCTGTAATGCTGTAGAAGAATATGAACCTCTCTGTAACGCTGTAGGAGGATGATATGAACCTCAGTGTAACGCTGTAGGAGAATATGAACCTCCATGTAACGCTGTAGGAGGAGGATGTGAACCTGAGTGTAACGCTGTAGGAGGATGATGTGAACCTGAGTGTAACGCTGTAGGAGGATGATGTGAACCTGAGTGTAACGCTGTAGGAGGATGATGTGAACCTGAGTGTAACGCTGTAGGAGGATGATGTGAACCTGAGTGTAACGCTGTAGGAGGATGATGTGAACCTGAGTGTAACGCTGTAGGAGGATGATGTGAACCTCCCTGTTGTGTGTTGCAGCCCTCGCCGGACGACGGAGCCGGTCTGGACGACCAGTCCATGAAGGAGAAGCTGAGGAAGGTGCTGAAGAGACTGGGCAGGTTAAAATGCTCCAGAGAGGTAGGCTCCCCTGTGTGAACTCTGACCTCGAAACCTGCAGCGTGTTAAAATGCCCCAGAGAGGTAGGTTCACTGGTGTGAATGTAACCCATACGTTCATCCCCTGGGCGGGACTCGAACCCGGGTCTCCCGTGGACCAGACACCGTTTTAACCAACTATGCCATGAAAAGCTAGCTCTTCATCGGCGCGGGTGGGCGATATTCATACCGAGGGACTGAGTTTAACCAACAACTCGCTTCACGGGGACCCTGCGTCACTCGGTTTCATGAGCTGTACTTGCCTCCGTGTTCAGTTCTTTCAGCGTTCCAAGGAGGGTTCCTGTGTTCCGCGTCCAACTCCGTCTGTTCTCGTCCGCCGCAGGGCTGCAGCGGCAGCTTCACCAGCATCATGGGCTACCTCTACCACATGAAGAAGTGTGGGAAGGAGGAGTCGGAGCTGGAGAAGATGCTACTGAACTGCCCTCACTGTGGGAAGGCCTACCGGTCCAAGGCTGGCCTGGAGTACCACCTCAAGTCTGAGCACGCCCCGGTCAGCGCAGCACCACACCTCACCCACCGGTTCACTGAATCTGTGCTATAAATGTGCTTTACTCTAGGGATGCGCGATATATCGGCAATCACATCGGTACCGGACGATGTTGGTCATTTTTTAATATATCGGTCCGATGTGGAAAACGGGGCCGATGTGAACAGCAGATATTTATTTCTGTCTAACTGCCTAGTGTGTTGTTTTTGAGAGGAAACAATGCGGTAAATGATTTAGCAGCTTTTCAGAATGTTTTGGAAATAGAGACAGTGTTTACATGTGTTTTTCAGTATGTATAACATCATAGAAACTTGTTTTTATACAGAAGATATCTACATCGGTTAAATATTGGTTATCGGCCATAACAACAATGTTAATATATTACCGGTATCGGCCAAATTTTCATATCGGTACTTTACTTCATAACCCCATCCCCCTGATACCATACTGTATGTACAGTTATTTATTACAGGCCTATGTGTTAGTGTTATTGGGTTTATATTGACAGTTTAACAGCAGAGTTTAGGGGCGGCCGTGGCTCAGGAGGTAGAGCGGGTCGTTCAATAATCACAGGGTCGGCGGTTTGAATCCCGGCAATGTCAAAGTGTCCTTGGGCGAGACACTGAAGCCCAAACTGAACCTCCCAATGAGCAGGATGGCGCTTTGCATGGCAGCTGCACTGGTGTGTGAACGGGTGAATAAGAGGCCTTCATTGTAAAGCGCTTTGGATAAAAGCGCTCTATAAGTGTAGTCCATTTAACATAGAGGCAGCACTGTAACGCATCACACCGTTCAGATAAAAGCCGTTTTTAGGTGGTGTCCTTCCTGGAGGTTGTTCCCGGAGGGTGACCTGTGACCCCCGTTCTCAGGCGCCGCCCCAGCAGGCGGAGGACGAGGAGGCTCTGCGGGCCCAGAAGGAGCCCAGCGCTGAGTGGGCGCCCAGCGGCCGCGCCCAGCGCCAGTCCGCCCAGGTGGCCGTGTTCCACCTGCAGGAGATCGCCAACGACGAGATGACCAAGGAGTGGCCCAAGAAGAAGTTCCTGAGGGACCTGGTACCAGATGACAGGAAGGTGAGACAGAGGGAACACACACACACACACACACCCTGAGAGACCTGGTACCAGATGACACTCACACACACCCACCCTGAGAGACCTGGTACCAGATGACACTCACACACACACACCCTGAGAGACCTGGTATCAGATGACACTCACACACAAACACACACACACCCTGAGAGACCTGGTATCAGATGACACTCACACACACACACCCTGAGAGACCTGGTACCAGATGACACTCACACACACACACACACACACCCTGAGAGACCTGGTATCAGATGACACTCACACACACACACCCTGAGAGACCTGGTACCAGATGACACACACACACACCCTGAGAGACCTGGTATCAGATGACACTCACACACAAACACACACACACCCTGAGAGACCTGGTATCAGATGACACTCACACACACACACCCTGAGAGACCTGGTACCAGATGACACTCACACACACACACACACACACACCCTGAGAGACCTGGTATCAGATGACACTCACACACACACACCCTGAGAGACCTGGTACCAGATAACAGGAAGGTGAGACAGAGGGAACACACACACACCCTGAGAGACCTGGTACCAGATGACACTCACACACACACACACCCTGAGAGACCTGGTACCAGATGAAACTCACACACACACACCCTGAGAGACCTGGTATCAGATGACACTCGCACACACACACACACACACACCCTGAGAGACCTGGTACCAGATAACAGGAAGGTGAGACAGACGGAACACACACACTCACACACACACCCGCACGCATACCCACACCAACCAACCCTTCCCCCCTCACACACACACACACACACCCTGAGTGGTGTTTGTTCTCTGTGGCCCCCAGCTGAAGTATACTCGTCCGGGGCTGCCGTCCTTCAGTCAGGAGGTCCTCAGGAAGTGGAAGAACGAGGTGAAGCTGCAGAGGAAAGTTCAGTGCCCAAACCAGGTACGGATCCCTCCACAACACCACTTGCACCAAATCAGACCAGGTACGGATCCCTCCACAACACCACTTAACCAAATCAGACCAGGTACGGATCCCTCCGCAACACCACTTAACCAAATCAGACCAGGTACGGATCCCTCCACAACACCACTTAACCAAATCAGACCAGGTACGGATCCCTCACACACATGCACTTCTACCAAATCTGTAAGAATAATACCAGATTTCTACTGCATAATCTGTAATCCTGCTTTCAAATCTACAGGAGCCTATAGTTTTCACTCAGTGCAGTGTTTGTGCCAGTGTGTTAGTGTCCTCTTGTGAAGCTCTTGTCTCTCCCGCTCAGGGCTGTGACTGCGTCTACACCAGTGTGTCCGGGCTCAAAGCCCATCTGGGCCTCTGCACCAGGGTACGTCACACACATCCACTCCTTCACCCCCTCACCAGTACCCAAGCATGGCCAGGAAGATCGACTAACCTTGAAACTCCCGCTGTCCAAACTCAGTCGACACATCGTTTTTATTTTGTCACATACACTTCAAATAAGCAGGCTATTAACCCACTGAAAGAAGCTCATTGGAAGATTAGCCTTTTATGTACAGGTATATGCAGTGAAGAAAGAAATATTGTTGATATGATTGTTGATGTTTTTCTCCGACTGCAGGGCGACTTTGAGGCGGGGAAGTACAGGTGCCTGATCTGTAACAAGGAGTTCAACTCTGAGAGTGGTGTCAAGTACCACATCAACTCTGTACACTCCCAGGTAGGAGATGTCTGCTGCAAGCGACGGCCCCTGTTTGAAGCTAGATCTTGAATCTAAACAAGCTCCTCCAGGCCTAGCTCAGCTGCACTGACATGCTCTCTCTAACTTTAACGACTATAACTAACCACGGTCTTCAGTCAAGACCCTGAGTCTTTAAATCTGATATGTCGTTGATCTACTGTGATATGTAAGATCTACTGTATGTTATGCAGGTAAGTGTATTTTTGGACCCTGTTGGGAGTTCCTGTTTGTCCTATTGATCCTTTCAAGTGAATGTTTGCTAGCAAGTCCAAAAATGTCCAAATTAATGTCCAAATTAACTTGTTGCTCAGTGTTAAGATTATTATTTACATATCTTGACTGTTCTGCCTTTGGAAGGCTCAAGAAATAACTGCTTGTCACGTTAGCAAGCGCCGCTAACGTTAGCTAGCATGACTGTTATGACTGTTACAAGCCGGATGTTGAGATGGACCAAAGTGGTGGTGTTGTTTTGAATATGAACATTCCATGAAACGGTGTATACTGAGCTCTCTCTCTTCACCAGGACTGGTTTGTGGTCAACAAGAAAGCCTCCATGAAGTTTGAGAAGTTTCTGAAGATGAAACCTAAGCACAGCACTGAAGAACCTGGCAACCACCACCACCTCCACCTCCACCACCTCCACCACCTGGACCTGCTGCACCACCAGCAGCACCAGCAGCACCACCACCACGAGATGCACCTCCACCACCACCACCACCAACAACAACAACAACAACAACAACAACACCACCACCACCACCACCAACAACAACAACAACCACCACAACCACAACAACACCTGGAGCCGCAGCAGCACCACCAGCAGCAGTTCCAGCCGCACCACGAGCAGCACTTACAATACCAGCAGCACCCGCAGCTGCACCAGCAGAGCCTGCCCCTGCTCCAACACCCGCAGCTGCCCCCCCAGCAGCCCCCGGTGCTCCAGTACACACCCCTGGAGCCCTGGCTGGAGCGCCGGCCGGAGGCCCCCCAGGCCCAGCGGGAGGCCCCCGGGGAGGCGGAGGGGAGGCGGAGGGAGAGGGGGGACAGGGGGAAGGGCGGCGGCGGCGGCGGGAAGAAGGACGGCTTCCAGTACAACAACGGGGGCGAGAGCCACAGCAGCAGCAGCAGCGGCAGCTCCAGCAGCGAGTCAGAGACCGAGGGGGCGGGCGGACAGAGACACCACGACCAATGGGCTCTGAAGAGGCCGGGCGTCATGGAGGCCGGCCCCGACGTTGCCAAGAGACCCAGGAACAACACTTAAAGGTCTGTCTCAAACGGGCGACGTCGACTTCCTCATTTCTCTTTCCCCTTCCCTGAACTGGTGTAAAGCAACGCACAGGGCAGCCTGGATTACAGGCTGGGAATGGGAATCCTACCATGTTGCTTTTGAAATTGTTCCTGTGTTCTCAAACTAATTCAGATGGTGGGGGGCAGATTAGTAGGGAGTAATTTAAGACCATAGGGACGCTCCCCGTGCCCTCATCTCTCTACATCATACAGACACCATTTCTCTCTCTGCTCAAGTGGCTTCACAATAACCTTTTATGTGTTTCTGTTTCGACTGTAACAAGGACGTCATTTTAGCCAATTTTTAATGTCTTATTCTTTCTTTTACTGTAAAACGTTTGAGAACTACTTATCAGTTTCCCTAAGTTGTCTTATATATTTTAACTTTAGAATTCAATAATTACGTCTAACCTTTAAGGATGGGTACGGTGTCGAGCGCTTAGCTTTTGCCATCTACCCCGGATGAAAAGACTGTGCCTCACGTATGGATGTATAATAACACATCATCATCCATGTATCTTATATGTTAGACCTGTTCTTTAAATACACAAAGTATTTAACCAATAGCATGTGTTGTTTCTGTATAGTAGCCTGCGTTTTATATCTGGGATAGTGATATACTGTGCGGTATTGCAGGATGGTTGTCAGTGGTCGTCTGTTGTGTGTCAGTGATGTTAACTCCTGCATTACGTTTTGTTTTGTATTGTCAAGATGGAAAAACGGCGGGTGCAGTTCGGTCGTCATCACTTAACGTTACTCTGTAACTGTTTAGCTTTTCTGAATGTATTTTTGTTCATTCTACCCCTTGATCATATTTTTGTGTTTGTGTACTTCCGTTGAAACACCAAGATTATGAATTTAAAATCTTTTTTTGTTGTAATACATTCATGGAAGGATTTCCAGCCCTTAAACCAAATGTTTTGCCTTTTGAAAACATAACTTTAAACAACCCCCGTCTAACTGTCCAGAAGTCGATGCCCTCATTCATAATTCCTATGATCAAACGGGGGACGTCCTGCATGCTCTTCTTACTGTCTAGAAGGACCAGCTGCTCCAAGAGATGTTTCATAACATCCAACACAGCCCAACCTGAACCTGGTGACAGATGTGCCCTAATTAGTGTGATCAGCCGTTTAATTTGAAAGGTGTTAGAAAGCACTTCATAAGACTTTTGTGGATATATATGTATTGTCTAAAATATTAGTAAAACATGCATTACCTGTAATGAATGCATCATAACTTTTTTTAGAAGTATTGTGCTGCTACTTTAAACTCCCAGCAGTGTTATAGCAGTGTTATAACATAACAGGTGAAGTAATAAAATCCATTGTCATTTTGAACTTTGTGTTGATTTCGGTCTTTTTGCTGAAGGATGAAGTGAGAGGAGCTAGAGAGGTGATGCTCTGCTTACTGCAGTAGTCCCCTGATTTTAGCACGGTGCTTGAGTGTAACCCATGTTAAAGGCTTACTCATGACGCGATTCGTACCCACGCTCTCCTGTTTGTGAGGCGGACGCGCCAACAGTTGTGCAATTAGGGACGTCCCTGTTGGAGGGACTGTTAGCGCTCCTTTGAGGAGTGAGTTTAACCGACCACTCGCTACCACTACCTGGGACTCACGAGGACACTCGGTTACATGAATGAGCCCCCCCTTTCATTTCACTGCATGTTTTAATCCAGATAGATAGATAGATTGCCAAAAGTATTCACTCACCCATCCAAATAATTGAATTCAGGTGTTCCAATCACTTCCATGGCCATATAAAATATAAAATCAAGCACCTAGGCATGCAGACTGCTTCTACAAACATTTGTGAAAGAATGGGTCACTCTCAGGAGCTCAGTGAATTCCAGCGTGGTACTGTGATAGGATGCCACCTGTGCAACAAGTCCAGTCGTGACATTTCCTCGCTCCTAAATATTCCAGTCAACTGTCAGTGGTATTATAACAAGTGAAAGCGTTTGGGAACGACAGCAACTCAGTCATGAAGTGGTAGGCCGCGTAAAATGTGCTCAGAGGTCGCCAACTTTCTGCAGAGTCAATTGCTACAGTCCTCCAAACTTCATATGGCCTTCAGATCAGCTCAAGAACAGTGCGTAGAAAGCTTCATGGAATGGGTTTCTATGGCCGAGCAGCTGCATCCAAGCCATACATCACCAAGTGCAATGCAAAGCGTCGGATGCAGTGGTGCAAAGCACGCCGCCACTGGACTCTAGAGCAGTGGAGACGCGTTCTCTGGAGTGACGAATCAGGCTTCTCCATCTGGCAATCTGATGGACGAGTCTGGGTTTGGCGGTTGCCAGGAGAACGGTACTTGTCTGACTGCATTGTGCCAAGTGTGAAGTTTGGTGGAGGGGGGATTATGGTGTGGGGTTGTTTTTCAGGAGCTGGGCTTGGCTTCTTAGTTCCAGTGAAAGGAACTCTGAATGCTTCAGCATACCAAGTGATTCTGGACAATTCCATGCTCCCAACTTTGTGGGAACAGTTTGGGGATGGCCCCTTCCTGTTCGAACATGACTGCGCACCAGTGCACAAAGCAAGGTCCATAAAGACATATGGATGAGCGAGTTTAGTGTGGAAGAACTTGACTGGCCTGCACAGAGTCCTGACCTCAACCCGATAGAACACCTTTGGATGAATTAGAGCGGAGACTGCGAGCCAGGCCTTCTCGTCCAACATCAGTGTCTGACCTCACAAATGTGCTTCTGGAAGAATGGTCAAAAATTCCCATGAACACACTCCTAAACCTTGTGAAAAGCCTTCCCAGAAGAGTTGAAGCTGTTATAGCTGCAAAGGGTGGGCCGATGTCATATTAAACCCTAAGGATTAAGAATGGGATGTCACTTAAGTTCATATGCGTGTAAAGGCAGATGAGTGAATACTTTTGGCAATATAGTGTAGATAGATAGATTTGAACTTTAACAATCCCCATATAGATAAATAGATTTGAATTTTAATAATCCCCATAAGAGGAAATGTGAGCCTACATATATAGCCTACATATACATACAGACTGTAGATATGTCTAGTAATATTCTTATATACATACAGACTGTATGATATGTCTTGTAATACTCATATTAAGGCTACATACATGCTCACCTCCACAACACTCAGGAACACTCAGGCACTGTTAGGATGAGCGTGTGGCTGAAGCTGTGCATGTGACGATAAAACCCAACCTTGAACCACCAGGCTGCACAGCACCCCGCCTGGTGGAAGGCTGTAATGCAGCGGTGCTCCCGAGTCAGTACCCCGTCTAGACCGGTAGGGGACAGTGAAGAGGTTCTGTCTTTTACATATGGCGGTCGGTTCACAGTTCACAGTGAGGAACACGCTGAGAAACACTGAATAATAAACATCGACAACGGACACTTTCTGCAATCGAGAGTGGATTTTGTTTTCGAAAGACGTTTTGCTGGTCAGTTATAGGACCATCGTGGTACCTAGGATGTGATATTTTGAGGATAATCCAAACATTTGATCGCCGGACTGGGATTCGATCCGCGGTGGTCCAGGCGGTCTGACCGGGAGGACGGGGTCGGTGAGCACCGCGACCAGTCAGCCACCGAAACCCGAGACATGAGGCGGAGAAATACCCGTTATGTAGAATGTGCCGTACTGTGTTTTCCTTTATGTATATTTTACGTATGTGTAGTACTAAATAATGTAAGACTACTACCAGAAGCCCACAGTGAGTCAGCTAGCTAGCTAGCAGCTAAAGTTAGCATTGATGCCTAGCAGTGTTACAGGTCAAAGCCGGTACTCATAGCCAGTAAGCTAAGCTAGCACTAGCTAACGTTAGTCTGCAAGTGTCATAATAGCAATATATCGATAATGGCAGTAACGCTATCACAACCCACTTCACCTATGTTTAGCTGTCAGTTAATTAGCTAACGTTAGCAACTCGTCTGCCGCCTTGTCCAGTCATAACCAACTCTCTCCTCCCCCGGCTGCTCAGCAGGACAGAGGGGATGCCGGCAGGGAGCTGCCCACGCTGAGGTTGCGGCGAGTTTCGATGGCAGCCGCCGCCCATGAGTTGAGCCGACAGGGGAGCGAGGTGATGGGGACACCAGGACAGGGGACTGACAGGGTCACAGAGCAGGGAGCCACTCGAGGAAAAAGCAGAAAGGCGAGGGACAGTCCTGGCACTGCTGAACTATGTAAGTGGGTCTCCCAGGCACAGGGTTGAATCACCTACCATAAGGCCAGGAGGTCGGTGTTGTGATTGGAGACTGACTTTTGGGCCTTAGATTATGTCAAGATTTTCAAGGATATGTATTTGTCATAATGTACAAGATGAGATGCTCTGTGGGGTCTGTCATGCAGAACACCTAGGTTCAAGTCCACCAGGACAGTAAGAACACATAACAGACAAGTTCAAATCGGCCACATAAGAACTGTAAATACAATTATCTGAGCTATAGTAACAAGAAAACCAGTTACATTCACCGAAGCCTTATAAATACCGTTAGTCCAGCCTATTGCAAGTTAGTTTCTGGGGTAGCTCAGTCGGTAGAGCAGAAGACTCTGAATCTTAGGGTCACAGGTTCGAGCCCCAGGCTGGGAGCAAATAAGTCTATCTGTATTGTGTACATATAAAATCAGAATGAGAAACTTTCTGCACACTGTCAAAACTAAGCAGGCTTCCAAGATACAAAAATGTATTTTTAATGCATAGTGAAAAAGTGACAAAGTAAAAACAGTGGAACATCTGTAGTTCAGAATATCATCAGCCCTAGTACCAGCTGCATGCTGTTGACTATGAATGGCCAATCAGCCACTGGCAGGAGCCAATAAGAGAGGCTGACACAAGTAACCAATCTGGACAATTAGCCCATTAGTCCTAGGTATGCAGAAATCTATACATGTATATATATATTTATATATATATATATACAAACACAGAACCCAAAATAACCCATTACATACAGCAGTCATCAATAAAAGATGGTACATACGTGTATACATCAAAGGATGTAAAATACAGGCTACTCTAGTCTATAGTCTACACTCATTTGCAGAGTAACCTACAGCTCCTGCAGGGATGGCATAGTTATAGGCACTTATTATAGTTATAGAGAACAAATTTTAAGAAGCACAGGAGAGACAGTTCTTCATTGAGCCCATCTGGATGTACTGCTGTGTCTTCATATAACGAATCAATTTGCATTCAGAGTGAAGGATTCATATGGCAAATGAACCCCATTAGACAGTACTACCCTGTATTTTGCAGCTTCTATAACGGTCTCGTTGGTCCCCACAGGGCAGGAGCCTCTCTCAGAGCCGTCTCAGGAGGCGACTCTCGGCTCCACAAGACGGCAGCGGAAGAAACCCCTGAAGTACAGAGACGGTGCTGAGAACTTTGACACAGATGACCTGGAGCCTGCCGGAAAGGGCTCCCAGCAGAAACCCCCCAGAAAGACTCCTGCCAAAAGGAAGACTCCGGTTAAGAGGACCGCTAAGAGGAAGACCGCGGAGATGGACCCAGACGTAAGTCATGACCAAGATGCTGAGGAGGACAGCCCTCCGAAGCCTCGTAAAAAGACCCCTGCTAAAAAGACCCCGCAGAAAAAGAAAGCAGCTGCTACAAGTGTAGACACAGAACAGGAACCTGTGAAGAAGACGCCAAAAAAGAAGATGGCGAAGATTGAAGAGGAAGTTGCGCTGCAGGCCGGCGTCACGCACGCCGGCCCTGCCTGTCCGGAGGAGCCGAAGGAAACCCCAGAGAAGACCACGCCTGGAGGACGGCCCAGGAGGGGGGCAGCTCAAGCGTATGTGACGGGGCAACTCGTCCCTCAGTAATGATAATGCTATTAGTAATAATAACGATAATGATAATAGTAATAATAACACGAATAGTAATAATAATGACAATGCTAATAGCCATTGTTGTTGATAATGATGCAGTAACAATCAATTTGAAAAGATACTTCAGTTATTAAGGTCCGACATTAGTCGACATTGAACGTCTTATTTTTGGAGTTATTCAAGGTCAGTACATGTTCCCAACAGTGCGATGAAGTACCTCCACAACTTGGCTGAGGAGGTTTTCAACCAGCCTGCGAGTGGGCTGGACCACAGCCCAGACCACAGCCCCGCCCCCTCAGGCTCCACCCGGCCTCGGGGAAGGGCCCGGAAACCACAGTCTCCTGACTACGACAGTGACCAGGCTGAAGAGGATGAGGACTTTGTCCCAGGGAAAGGGCATGAGGACGAGAATGCCACGGTCAAACACGTCAGTCAGCATAGGGTGAGTACACTTGCACTACAAGCTGCTTAAATGTCAGGAAGTGCACTTGGCGGTTATATTTTACCAATCTTATTTCAATTGTTACATTTGTGGAGTCTTACATTTGTTCTTACATTTGCGGTTATACAGAAAGGAGAGGGAGCATATCGGTCCTACCGTACTATCCAATCCCATGGGGTCCGACTGGGATTCTATCCCGTGTCTGTAAAGAGGCGGTGGGGTGATGACCAGTAGACTAACCGTGGATGAACACAGAGAGTAAAGCCAGCTACTCTCACCGGTCTGCTCCTTTCTCTTTTACCTAGATGCGGAATTGTGATCAAATTAGAGGTCAAGCATCCAATGGACTGTCCCATAGTATCATGAAGCCCGTCTGGGACGCCAACAAAGCCACCAAAGACTTGTAAGTACTGTCATGGAATTTCTAGAGGTTTTCAGAGAACTGCCCTGGGCTTTTGGTTTCAGCCTTTTGTTCCTAAACCTATTGTTGAAACCAAGACCTACCTCCTGTTTTGCAGTTCTCTACTCTTTGACATTCAAAAGACCCCTGCCGTGGTTTTCTCATTTATAACAGGATGACATCTCCAGGGGGGGACACACCCAGACTTTCTGTCTGGTCTAGTGTGACCTCCCACTGTTGCATTGTCTCTTCCTACCTATTTGCTATTTACTGCCTTTTCTCTAACTATTCTCCGCCATTGTTGATGACGTCTGCCATTAAGATGACGCGTAATGATGGGTTAGCCAATCAGATCTTAGAAACGTCATATCCGATTATTGCTTGAATATAAGGCCGCGCAAGACCAAACTACTTCACTTCTGCTCGGGTGAAACACGTTCCTGTGTTTTGTCCTGAAGTCCTTACAATTGTCTGTTTTTGCAAATAAACCAGATTGAACCTTTTTGAGCGAAACCTGGCAAATTCACCAGACTCACCAGCGGGTCCATATCAACATAAAATACAATGGACAATCCACAAAACATACAACAGACAATATACAATATAAAGTATAAAAATATAGAACCATGTCAGGTATCTGCCCATATATAGGCTCTCGCCAGTGTTTTCTGAGCCTGAATGTAAACCGAGAACAGCTTCTTCTAGGGTTGGTTAAAGCCTCTATGATGCTGTTCTCTGACCCATCCAACCCACACATAAAATTATACATCAAATGTCGTAAAAGTTCTTCAAATGTAGGGACACCAGAGGACACAAACAGTTGGCTGGCACTTTGCCATCTAGGGACCTGAAGCAGCAGCCTCATAGCATCATTGTAGGCCACTTTGAGCCTCTGCATGCTACTCTTCTTGTAACAACACCAGAGATAAGCTGTATTCAGAGGTGTGCAGAAAGCTCTAAATAGGGAGCATTTTACTTGTACAGAGCACACGCTGAACTTACGTAGCAATATATTGGCCTGCGCATATAATTTACAACATTGTCTGTAGATATCTCTATCGTCATTCATGTCCTCAATAAAGAAATGGCCAAGGTATTTTAGTTCCTGGCATGTCATGAGAGGAATATCACTTAAGTGAAAAACAGGAAAGACTAATTTCTTATCTTCTCTACTTCTAACTATCATGACATTACTCTTATTGTATTTTATGTCAAATACTTTACCGTACTGTGAGCACACCTTCAGTAATTTCTCCAACCCAGCACTATGGACTAAAAATGACTAGGTCGTCTGCATACAGAAGATGATTAATGACAGATTCACCAACAAGACCACCAAAGCCCGTCTTGCACATATTCAGGTGCTTGGATAGATCATCCATATATACATTAAAAAGGATAGGAGACAAGATCCCACCTTGGCGAACACCATTGCTAACATTAAATGGGGCTGATATAACATTACCCCATTTAACCTGCATTTTCTGATGGGCATACCAGAACACCAATATTCTGACAATGTACTTAGGAACACCTCTAACGAGCAGTTTTTGAAATAATCTTTCTTGATTGATCCTGTCAAAGGCCTTGGATGCATCAATAAAACATAAAAACAGTGGGGTTTTGGCTTCTATATATAGCTATTATCTCCTTCAGAGCGTACATGCACATATCAGTACCATGCTTTCTCTTAAAGCCAAACTGATCATCAGTGGTGAGTGAGAACAAACATTTCTAACCTAGTTAGCAAGATTCTTTCCAGCACTTTGGATATGATGGTGGCAAGGGCAATAGGTCTTTAGTTATCCATGCTATTTAATTTACCAGCCTTGTCCTTAATGACAGGTACTAGCAACCCAGACGTGATAGAATGAGGAAGGATCCCATGAACCATGAGCCCCGTAAAACACATGGCAAACAGAGGATACAGCCCATGACTAGCATTCTTAAGTTGTTCAGACGGGATACAATCCATACCACAAGCCTTGTTATTATCTAACAAATCCTTTTTAATTTTGATAGTTACATCAAATGTATTCCATTACAGTACTGGCAGGCCTGTCTTCTCTCAGTACAGTCAGACTTCATTACTCTTCACCTTCGCCTGTTTGGATTCTCAATGCGTCCTCCCTTCCCTTCCTTGGAGAAACCACAGGTCTGAAATGACTACATGAGATTATTACCTCATGTAAAGGAAAAATCTTACTTGGTTTAGTTTAGATTTCAAAGAACATGCTGAGTGGTCGGTCAAGCTGGTTTTAAACAAAGGCAATAGTTTTGTTCTGTTACGATTCTGCAGAGTCAGACTCTAGCACAGGAAGTGAATCCGGGCAGAGTGAGTCAGCTGTGGACGAGGTCGATAGGTTATACAGTGAAAAAGGAAGTGACATAGTTTCAGGATGAAGAGGACAGGGAAGTGATGTCACACAGGAAGAATTTGTAGTTTTAACAGACTGATCTATGAGAACGAACTACAAAGTTAGAACAACAGTCAAGTAGGAAAACAGAACACTTTGGTGAGACTTGAATTTCATTCACACTCAAAAGTGGAGGAAAGGAGACTGCTGAGAATTCAACGGAGGATCTGGATTTTATTAAGGGTGTCCACATAACTAGGGTTAAAGGTGCAGTCCACATAACTAGGGTTAAAGGTGCAGTCCACATAACTAGGGTTAAAGGTGCAGTGTTTCCCAAGGGATTGGAGTGAAGCTGTGATGGGCGGAGTGGGTCAGATATGGAGGGGGGTTGACAAGGCAAGAAGTGCCTGATCTATCTATCTTACGTTAAGTACATTGCGTGTTAGGCTAACCTTCGCTAGCTATAGTAAGTCAAACAGGTGCACAGGGAACCTGTCACCCCCTACCCATGATGCATGTCGTCAGCATGTGAAAAAGCTCATTCTCAGCTGATGCCCGTGGATCTCCAGAGCATCCAGGAGCTACGCAGAGCTGGGCTTCACAACGCCCGCACTATTCTACTATTCACAGATCCTAAAGCACAAGTCTCTTTAGCGCATAATCCAATCAGTGATCTTAGAAGTAGAGAGGGCAGATCTGTATTCTATGACCAAATCCCACAGACTCCCCACCTAACTCTGTCACGGTTGGACACGCCCACACCGATCAACCACAACATTAAAACCACCTGACTCATATTCTTTAGGTGCCCCTTGTTTCGCCCAAACAGCTGTGATGCGGCGAGGCATGCACTCTACCTCTGAAGGTGTCACTTTTCACTGCTCATTGTACTACAGTAGTATGACGTAATCAGACAAATAATAAACCGTTGAACTGTGTATATAGTATGGCACAAGAAATGTTTGTTTATATAGCACCTTTCACAGAGCAGGGTCCCAAAGTGCTTCACATGTACAGCATAGTTAGAAATAGTAAGAACAATAACATCAAAAGCAATGACATAACACAGTTATAGACACAAGGCTGGACACAGGCCTTTATATTTACTTTAGAGTTACAGACACATGAGAAGCTAGACACAGGGCTTTATATTTACTCTATATAGAGGTATACACACAAGGCTAGACAGGCCTTTATATTTACTCTATATAGAGGTATACACACAAGGCTAGACAGGCCTTTATATTTACTCTATATAGAGGTATACACACAAGGCTAGACAGGCCTTTATATTTACTCTATATAGAGGTATACACACAAGGCTAGACAGGCCTTTATATTTACTCTATATAGAGGTATACACACAAGGCTAGACAGGCCTTTATATTTACTCTATATAGAGGTATACACACAAGGCTAGACAGGCCTTTATATTTACTCTATATAGAGGTATACACACAAGGCTGGACACAGGCCTTTATATCTACTCTATATAGAGTTATAGACACATGAGAAGCTATACACAGGCCTTAATATATACTCTGTACTTGTATCTCTATTTTGTATCTATTGAAGGTTTGTATCTGATTATGTTACTTGAGCAAACATCCAGAGGGGGATCTATCAGGGACGTTGAGCAAACGTCCAGAGGGGGATCTATCAGGGACGTTGAGCAAACGTCCAGAGGGGGATCTATCAGGGACGTTGAGCAAACGTCCAGAGGGGGATCTATCAGGGACGTTGAGCAAACATCCAGAGGGGGATCTATCAGGGACGTTGAGCAAACATCCAGAGGGGGATCTATCAGGGACGTTGAGCAAACATCCAGAAGGGGATCTATCAGGGACGTTGAGCAAACATCCAGAGGGGGATCTATCAGGGGCGTTGAGCAAACATCCAGAAGGGGATCTATCAGGGACGTTGAGCAAACGTCCAGAGGGGGATCTATCAGGGGCGTTGAGCAAACATCCAGAAGGGGATCTATCAGGGACGTTGAGCAAACGTCCAGAGGGGGATCTATCAGGGACGTTGAGCAAATGTCCAGAGAGGGACATTGTTGGATTCGTCTCGGCCCACAGAATCCATGAAGTCAATCACAAGCTGTTTGAGTTGATTTCGTCTAGTTATCGGGACAGAATAACCGCCTCTCTGACTCCCATTCAGATGGGTGTCCCACTAGCAACCTGTGTGTTTAGGTTGTAAATGCCCATTGGTCTTCTCATCGATCTAGTGGTCAGTAAAACGAAAAAAATATCAAAAGGTGGACATCATCAGATTCCTCTCGGCCAACAGTATCTACAGTACCTAGCCTTGTTTCGAACAGTTTAAAGTCGTATTTGTGTCGCTTGTGATCGTAAAATAACTGATCTAGTCAAAAGGATTTACCAAGATTCGCTCAAAAGGTTAAGTCTGGTTTATTGTGAAAAACATACGAGCGCAAGGACTTCCTGAACAACGAGTGGTTTATTCAGCGAAGTGCCCGTTTGGTCTTCTGCTGTGCCTTATATGCAGTCAAACCACAGGTAAGGTCCTTCCAGGATGTGATTGGCTACTGCATTGTACATCATATGAAATGGCAGGCGTGGCCAAGAGTACAGACATGTGACATGAGAAAAAGGGCGGCAATTGGGGACAAAGGATGGTTATTCTGTTGTAGACAGATGGCCTCTCTGGAAGCCATATTGTATGTTAGCACAGCTATGTGAATATTTGGGGGAGGTGATGAATTACAAGAGAAGTGAGAGAAACAAAAGGTTGAGGTGTTTACAATAGCAAAGGCAGGGGACTGGATGAATAGGTATTGAAAGAAAATATATGAATCTGAATAGTCTTGAGACTAGGTGTAAAATTCCATGACAACTCCCACATCTGTGGCTGAACAGCCACATAAAATATATACATCAAATATAAAATAAGAAAACTCTATGCTATACATGTAGAAAGGAAGTAATCTCTCCACTAGGTGGAGCAAGAATAAAAAGAATTTCATTGTGAAATATTTAACAAAAATAGATTATTTTCTTTCCACATGCAAATCACGCACCAAAACCCCTTGTTTCAGAAATTTGACAGGAAACAAGGTAAAAAAGATGACATGATTATATACTATTTATAGTCTAAAAGTGGACAACCATTCACCAAAAAAACCTTGATTTTAAAGTTTGAACAAGGCAAAAAGATGAAATGGTTACCAGTGTAAGAAGGGCAAAAAACCTCTTGGTCAATTTAGAGGAAAAACCCAAACTTATTTATCAATTCATGTTTCAACCATTGTAACTCTTGTAAACAAATATGATATTTTTTCAAGATAATTTCAAAGTTCATTCACTCTTGTTGTGAATAATCGCATGTAATGTCCTTTGGATCATAGCTTCCATGTTTGCGTCTCTGAATGTTTAATGTAGGTTCCAGTGTGCGGTTAGAGGTGCAGTCATTGCTGTTGAGATTGTCCACGTTGTCATACCACAACCACGAGAAGGAGGTGACCGGCAAGGTCAGTCTCCGATTGCTCATCAGAGGAGAGGAGAGTGTGGCGGTGACCGTCAAGGTCACTCTCCGATTGCTCATCAGAGGAGAGGACAGTGTGGCGGTGACTGCTTTGCCCTTGAGATCTCTGGTTCGGCTGCATGGACCGTCCTCTCAGCTACTTTTGACAGCTATTCCACACAGGCCAGAATGTCCTGGTGCTGATTGTTCCATCTTTGACGGGTAGGTTCATCCCGCAACATCTACTTCTCTTCCATGTTTTCTGGCCTGTTCTCAGGCTGCTCATCTGCTCCTGGTAGTCTCTTGTCTCCCCATTGGGCAGGTCTACATAGAGCGGTCAGCCAGCGAGCTCTCGGAAGGTGAGGAGGGAGTCCCTGTCCTGGTTCAGCAGGGTGAAGGTGCGGTGGGACACGGTGTCCGTGTGAACCCCACACAGCCAGGGCGCCAGCAGCACGTACAGGCTCTTGAACTGAGCCCGGTCCACACGGTACTGCTCCACGTAGGGCCGGCCCGGGTCGTGCTGCTGGAGGGCCACCTCGGCGCTCCCGCTCCCCCAGTACAGGCTGATGAAGTGCTCCATCTGTGGATCCACAGATGAGAGAGACAACAGAGACAAAACAGAAGAGCAAAAGGAGAGTCCTCTGGTCTGGTTTCCCTGTTCCCCTCTTTGAGTCCTCTGGTCTGGTCTCCCTGTTCCCCTCTTTGAGTCCTCTGGTCTGGTCTCCCTGTTCCCCTCTTTGGTCAGGAACGGTTATCAGCAGTCTGTTGGAGATACTCAGAAACATGGTTAAGTGCAAGCTCCTGCTTTGGGGAAAAATTTTGTTATTCAGTCAGGAAAACTTAAACAGGGTGTCTGTTCAAGTGTCATTAGAGCCAGTTGGCTCGTCAGTCTATGTAGTTTGTCAGTGGGGAATCTAGCTTTTGTAATCTTGGATCTAGGCTCTGCACTAGCCTACAGTGACATCAGGGGCAGTGTAAGAATGACTTTAACACGCCCAGTCCCCAGTCATGATCAAGGCAATTGGATTTGGCTCTAGAATTTCTCTCGCGATTTTATGAAATAAAATAAAATAAACACATTCTCGTCTCAACAAAATAACTCCCCCTAAGGGTAGAAACAAATTTCCTGAAGTCAGGATAAAACAGAGATGGGGGAAAAAAATGCATCACTCAAATAAAATGACACTAAAATGAACTGGCTTCATTTACAATTAAGAAAACATCAATTATCAATTAATCAAAAAATCCATCAAAGCTTCATTTGTATAGCTAAATATTGTATATCTAAAACTTCCCTCTTCTGCATTTGAGGACAGAGTATTGGGCACCGCTTCGGACAAAATGGTCTCTTCCCTATGTCATACTTATCTGTCGCTCACGGTGAGTCGGTGACATGGCGTTGGCCCTGCATCCCACGAACCACAGGTCGCCCATCTGTAGAGAAACAGGCCGGTAACCTCCATCTCCACCTCCGGTCCTGTGTCGTCTCCTGGTTCGGCACTCACCCATCACTCCCGGAACGACAGTTGTCTGTAAAACACTCAGAAAAACACTCAGCCCCGATGAATGTGCCTCAAACTATAAACATGAGATATTTAACAAAAACATTAAACACATACAAATAACCAAATCATCACACAGCAACAAAGCAAATCGGGGGCCAGAGGTTACTAGCACATAGCCCCATCGAAAGAGAACAGCCCTCAGCGCTGTCTCATATCCTCTTTCCATGCTGGAGCAATCTTCAGACATCAAACCCCCCCGGTGTCGCAGTCCCCAGGAAGGCACGATCCAGGCTCCTCAAAGACCTGCCGCCCAGGGTCCATAGCACCTGAAAGATAACACTCAACACAGACTGGGGTCAATAGCAGAGGGGAAGGCCTAAAGCCAACTCCTCACAAACACATCATCATTATGTGAATGAAATTCATACAGTAGAATGCATAAACGAACAGCTTATGGCCATTCATTGACTATTGAAACATAAACTCCTGAATCAAAGCGAAAACCATAACCTAAACTCAAAACCTATTCAAAACCCTGTCAGACTTTTGAGTTCGCACCAATACCTAAAAGATCATCCTCAGAAACATTCTCAACAACTTAAGACTCAAAGGCTCTACATCTATTTCATCCTCCCACCATCATGCACAAACCTTACGTCCTCAGCTACATCTGTCTTCTCCTGTTTATTTACCTTTAAAAAAAATATGGCTCTATCTTGGCTAGTTAAAATCTCCCTTGTGGGTTGTTCAAGGGAACTCCAGCAGGTGGCGCTCGACCCCAAATCGGAGGCTCTTCCTTCCTGACCTGTTCTTGTTCGGACGAATACCTCGTAGAAAGGGGCGCGCTTAACTCGTATTGTAGAGGGGAGAGAGAAGGGGCGTGGCTAATGGCGGGAGCATGAAAAGGGGGAACAGCAACAGCCTGGTTGGGTGTGAGCACGGAGCAACGAGTAGAGGGGGGAAAATCAAATTTTAAATCAGAGTTATTCTGCTGGGGAAATGGCGGAGGGACAGTCTGCTGAACCTCCTTATCTTTCCTTCCTGATCTAAAAAAAAAACCCTCTCGTGCTACTCTCTCCCAAATCTTAAAAGCAGACCAGTCTATAGAATTAACAGGCTTTTCCCTTAACCTAGACATCTCAAACACCTCTAGCTGAGCCCGAATCTTAGCTAAAAATTTAACACTAAATGTCAGATGGGGATGTAAGAAATCGAAAATGCTTTAGCGCATAACGAAATCTGCCAACAAACGCTCGCAGAATAATGCTTCAGCGCAACAATCTCATCAGGGCTAGACAAATTGCAAGTTAGCAGTAGAATCCTGTTACATCTAGGCATATGTTAGTAGCCGGTGTTACAGGGACACCTAGTGGTGCTCCCAAAATGTTGCATGTAAGACCCGGATGTTGTATGTGGGCGTGCGCAGGGGAAATTTAAGTTTAATAAAAGCTATACTGAAACAAATCCCTAATAAACACGACGCAGCCTAAAACCCCAAAACAGCAATGAAAGGAAACCTTATAGTTAACTCACGGCGGGAAAGAATACAATTTCGAAAGAAACAAAGACACATTAAACCGCTAACTCACCCAGTCAACTGGTCCTTTGTTCTCCTCTGGCTCGATGGCGGTTCACCGGGAGAGCGGAGTAGTAGTTGTTTTCCTGCGTCTCCCAGACAACCAGCTAGCCTACTGGAAATCTAGCAGTTACGATTTAACAGTGTACAAAATGTGAACAATACCTACCTGGATAATAGGCGCGCTTAACAAACAATACAAGGCAAGAGCCGAAGCTCAAAAATGCAATCAAAAATCCCACTGAGCCGGCGAAAATAGCGCTAGACAAACACAAAGACAACACAACAACACGACAAAAAACAGACACTCCGGAGATTAGCTGGTAATCGCACTCACTGCGAACTTCAACCCATTTGGAAATCGCACTCACTGCGAACTTCAACCCTGTGGGAATCGCACTATCTGCGAACTTCAACCCTGTGGGAATCGCACTATCTGCGAACTTCAACAATTTGGAAATCGCACTCACTGCGAACTTCAACAGGTTCCCTTCTGTGCTAATTCTGGAACATCGAACTAAAGCAACCCAAAACGTTATCCTAGAAGTGCACTCTCACTTCTTAACTACAGCCGAGCCGACAAACAATCTAAACTGTAGTCTACATCAACTGTAAGGGAGCGAGTCCCAAACCCAAAATTACACCTCTTCTGAAGAGAACCCCGGTAGCCTAAACAAGGACGAAGTCAGAGAACAATGCAATATCACCAATCCTAAACTGCCACTGTTAAAAACAACGCCTTTCGCCACCACCTTCCCCAGGGAGTTTTGCTTTCAACAATACACCAGACCCACACAATCCGAAACTAAAACAAGGCAAATACAACTCAGAACCATAAGAGGGTTCGTTTAAACGTACCTGTGAGCTTCAAGAATCCAGTGGAAGAACTGAGGAAATAATCTCGGCGTGCGCTCTGGCGCAAGAGAGAAGATTGATTTTCCAACGCCCACTATAATGGACCGACACGTCTGTCACCAGTTCATCCACTGGAATCCCGAAGCAACACGCAGGCAGTCCTCCCATCCCATCCCCGTCGCCAACTGTGATCGTAAAATAACTGATCTAGTCAAAAGGATTTACCAAGATTCGCTCAAAAGGTTAAGTCTGGTTTATTGTGAAAAACATACGAGCGCAAGGACTTCCTGAACAACGAGTGGTTTATTCAGCGAAGTGCCCGTTTGGTCTTCTGCTGTGCCTTATATGCAGTCAAACCACAGGTAAGGTCCTTCCAGGATGTGATTGGCTACTGCATTGTACATCATATGAAATGGCAGGCGTGGCCAAGAGTACAGACATGTGACATGAGAAAAAGGGCGGCAATTGGGGACAAAGGATGGTTATTCTGTTGTAGACAGATGGCCTCTCTGGAAGCCATTTTGTATGTTAGCACAGCTATGTGAATATTTGGGGGAGGTGATGAATTTCAAGAGAAGTGAGAGAAACAAAAGGTTGAGGTGTTTACAATAGCAAAGGCAGGGGACTGGATGAATAGGTATTGAAAGAAAAGATATGAATCTGAATAGTCTTGAGACTAGGTGTAAAATTCCATGACACGCTATAAATAAGCACAGAGAAAAACTGCTCATTGACTGCCGATATCACCGATCTGCCGATAAGTCACATGACGTTAGCATTACAGAGATTGTCCTTTTTCAGATTTTGGGGGAAGAGGAAGGTTTCATTATGAAAGTGTGGAAGGAGATCTGTAAACATCAAACAGCCAAGTCTATGTATGGGAACACTGAGGTAATTGGGAAATGAGTTACTAGGTTTAATTAGTATATCCTGAAAACTGGGTTTTTGCTTCCCTTTGGAAAATTAGTGTGTACCTTCTCTCTGTAAAGCACATTGTGTTGCCTCTGTGTATGAAATGTGCTACTGTATATGAATAAAGTTTGATTAGATTTGATCTGAGCTGTGCACTCTGTGTTTTTCAGTCATGATGAACACTGTAACACCTGGGTTTTCCCAGAGTGGATCCCCGCTGAGAAGGACTGGCGTGTGCTGTCAGAAAGGTAAACATCAGACAACCTTTTACTCACTTCATCTAATGGGGAACAATTCATCCACGTAGAAGAGTCCATTACTTTTAGCAAAGTACTCAAGTTTCTTGGTGTCTTGCAGGGCTACTATGGATCACAGTTTGACTTCTGTCTTTCTTCACAGACTAAGGTTGCTCTGTGTGGTGAAGTTGTCTGTCGCGTGTTTTCCACCCCCAGGGAGTCTGCGAGTTACCTGCCTCAGGAGCAACAGTCTCCAGCCTTCACCGTGTCCAGAGAGGGCATCGGTGAAGAGGCCCCTCTACACCGACTCCACAGGTCAGACTCAACACCACTATACTAGTCTACACCGACTCCACAGGTCAGACTCAACACCACTATACTAGTCTACACCGACTCCACAGGTCAGACTCAACACCACTATACTAGTCTACACCGACTCCACAGGTCAGACTCAACACCACTATACTAGTCTACACAGACTCCACAGGTCAGACTCAACACCACTATACTAGTCTACACAGACTCCACAGGTCAGACTCAACACCACTATACTAGTCTACACCGACTCCACAGGTCAGACTCAACACCACTATACTAGTCTACACCGACTCCACAGGTCAGACTCAACACCACTATACTAGTCTACACCGACTCCACAGGTCAGACTCAACACCACTATACTAGTCTACACAGACTCCACAGGTCAGTCTCAACACCACTATACTAGTCTACACCGACTCCACAGGTCAGACTCAACACCACTATACTAGTCTACACCGACTCCACAGGTCAGACTCAACACCACTATACTAGTCTACACCGACTCCACAGGTCCGACTCAACACCACTATACTAGTCTACACCGACTCCACAGGTCAGACTCAACACCACTATACTAGTCTACACAGACTCCACAGGTCCGACTCAACACCACTATACTAGTCTACACCGACTCCACAGGTCCGACTCAACACCACTATACTAGTCTACACCGACTCCACAGGTCAGACTCAACACCACTATACTAGTCTACACAGACTCCACAGGTCAGACTCAACACCACTATACTAGTCTACACCGACTCCACAGGTCAGACTCAACACCACTATACTAGTCTACACCGACTCCACAGGTCCGACTCAACACCACTATACTAGTCTACACAGACTCCACAGGTCCGACTCAACACCACTATACTAGTCTACACAGACTCCACAGGTCAGACTCAACACCCCTATACTAGTCTACACAGACTCCACAGGTCAGACTCAACACCACTATACTAGTCTACACAGACTCCACAGGTCAGACTCAACACCACTATACTAGTCTACACAGACTCCACAGGTCAGACTCAACACCACTATACTAGTCTACACCGACTCAACAGGTCAGTCTCAACACCACTATACTAGTCTACACAGACTCCACAGGTCCGACTCAACACCACTATACTAGTCTACACCGACTCCACAGGTCAGACTCAACACCACTATACTAGTCTACACAGACTCCACAGGTCCGACTCAACACCACTATACTAGTCTACACCGACTCAACAGGTCAGTCTCAACACCACTATACTAGTCTACACAGACTCCACAGGTCCGACTCAACACCACTATACTAGTCTACACAGACTCCACAGGTCAGACTCAACACCACTATACTAGTCTACACAGACTCCACAGGTCTGACTCAACACCACTTGATATGAGTGGAGTCTCCACAGACTCGGTTTATGGTGTTTTTGAGGGATTTTGTCTATGCACCTATGGATCCATTGAGTGTATTAGCGGTGACAGGTTATATCTCGAGAGTTTGACAAAACTTTGATATCGGCTGTTGTATATGATCGTAAATAACCTTATAATATAGCTTATAATGCTAAATTCCAAACCTGTCCATTAAGATCTTGCCCATGAGCCCAGGTATTTGAAGTTAGAGAAAACACTCCCCTGTGTCTATATTATCAGGTTTACCCCAAGTTTGTTTTTATAAATGTCCCTGATGTTTCTTTAGTTCACTTTAACAGCTCAGCTACACTCACCTGCTGCTTCACACAATACTTTTTCATTCCATGGTTTTGAAAGTACAATGTGAATGTGAACTTGACGTCAATCATAAATATGATGTTTTAACCCCCAGGTTAGAGAGTGATGATCTTTTAATCCTCAGGTTAGAGAGATGATTAGAGAGTGATGGTGTTTTAATCCCCAGATTAGAGAGTGATGGTGTTTTAATCCCCAGATTAGAGAGTGATGGTGTTTTAATCCCCAGGTTAGAAAGTGATGATGTTTTAATCCCCAGGTTAGAGAGTGATGATGTTTTAACCCCCAGGTTAGAGAGTGATGATGTTGTAATCCTCAGGTTAGAGAGTGATGATTAGAGAGTGATGGTGTTATAATCCCCAGGTTAGAGAGTGATGATGTTTTAATCCCCAGGTTAGAGAGTGATGATGTTATAATCCCCAGGTTAGAGAGAGATGATGTTTTAATCCCCAGGTTAGAGAGTGATGGTGTTTTAATCCCCAGATTAGAGAGTGATGATGTTTTAATCCCCCGGTTAGAGAGTGATGATGTTTTAATCCCCAGGTTAGAGAGTGATGATGTTTGAATCCCCAGGTTAGAGAGTGATGGTGTTATAATCCCCAGGTTAGAGAGTGATGATGTTTTAATCCCCAGGTTAGAGAGTGATGATGTTTTAATCCCCAGGTTAGAGAGTGATGGTGTTATAATCCCTAGGTTAGAGAGTGATGGTGTTTTAATCCCCAGGTTAGAGAGTGATGATGTTTTAATCCCCAGGTTAGAGAGTGATGGTGTTATAATCCCCAGGTTAGAGAGTGATGATTAGAGAGTGATGGTGTTTTAATCCCCAGGTTAGAGAGTGATGATGTTTTAATCCCCAGGTTAGAGAGTGATGGTGTTATAATCCCCAGGTTAGAGAGTGATGATGTTTTAATCCCCAGGTTAGAGAGTGATGGTGTTTTAATCCCCAGGTTAGAGAGTGATGATGTTTTAATCCCCAGGTTAGAGAGTGATGGTGTTATAATCCCCAGGTTAGAGAGTGATGATTAGAGAGTGATGGTGTTTTAATCCCCAGATTAGAGAGTGATGATGTTTTAATCCCCAGGTTAGAGAGTGCTGGTGTTATAATCCCCAGGTTAGAGAGTGATGATGTTTTAATCCCCAGGTTAGAGAGTGATGATGTTTTAATCCCCAGGTTAGAGAGTGATGGTGTTTTAATCCCCAGGTTAGAGAGTGATGGTGTTTTAATCCCCAGGTTAGAGAGTGATGATGTTTTAATCCCCAGGTTAGAGAGTGATGATGTTTTAATCCCCAGGTTAGAGAGTGATGATGTTTTAATCCCCAGGTTAGAGAGTGATGGTGTTATAATCCCCAGGTTAGAGAGTGATGATTAGAGAGTGATGGTGTTTTAATCCCCAGATTAGAGAGTGATGGTGTTTTAATCCCCAGGTTAGAGAGTGATGATGTTATAATCCCCAGGTTAGAGAGTGATGGTGTTATAATCCCCAGGTTAGAGAGTGATGGTGTTTTAATCCCCAGATTAGAGAGTGATGATGTTTTAATCCCCAGGTTAGAGAGTGATGGTGTTATAATCCCCAGGTTAGAGAGTGATGGTGTTTTAATCCCCAGGTTAGAGAGTGATGATGTTTTAATCCCCAGGTTAGAGAGTGATGATGTTTTAATCCCCAGGTTAGAGAGTGATGGTGTTTTAATCCCCAGATTAGAGAGTGATGATGTTTTAATCCCCAGGTTAGAGAGTGATGGTGTTATAATCCCCAGGTTAGAGAGTGATGATGTTTTAATCCCCAGGTTAGAGAGTGATGATGTTATAATCCCCAGGTTAGAGAGAGATGATGTTTTAATCCCCAGGTTAGAGAGTGATGGTGTTTTAATCCCCAGATTAGAGAGTGATGATGTTTTAATCCCCCGGTTAGAGAGTGATGATGTTTTAATCCCCAGGTTAGAGAGTGATGATGTTTGAATCCCCAGGTTAGAGAGTGATGGTGTTATAATCCCCAGGTTAGAGAGTGATGATGTTTTAATCCCCAGGTTAGAGAGTGATGATGTTTTAATCCCCAGGTTAGAGAGTGATGGTGTTATAATCCCTAGGTTAGAGAGTGATGGTGTTTTAATCCCCAGGTTAGAGAGTGATGATGTTTTAATCCCCAGGTTAGAGAGTGATGGTGTTATAATCCCCAGGTTAGAGAGTGATGATTAGAGAGTGATGGTGTTTTAATCCCCAGGTTAGAGAGTGATGATGTTTTAATCCCCAGGTTAGAGAGTGATGGTGTTATAATCCCCAGGTTAGAGAGTGATGATGTTTTAATCCCCAGGTTAGAGAGTGATGGTGTTTTAATCCCCAGGTTAGAGAGTGATGATGTTTTAATCCCCAGGTTAGAGAGTGATGGTGTTATAATCCCCAGGTTAGAGAGTGATGATTAGAGAGTGATGGTGTTTTAATCCCCAGATTAGAGAGTGATGATGTTTTAATCCCCAGGTTAGAGAGTGCTGGTGTTATAATCCCCAGGTTAGAGAGTGATGATGTTTTAATCCCCAGGTTAGAGAGTGATGATGTTTTAATCCCCAGGTTAGAGAGTGATGGTGTTTTAATCCCCAGGTTAGAGAGTGATGGTGTTTTAATCCCCAGGTTAGAGAGTGATGATGTTTTAATCCCCAGGTTAGAGAGTGATGATGTTTTAATCCCCAGGTTAGAGAGTGATGATGTTTTAATCCCCAGGTTAGAGAGTGATGGTGTTATAATCCCCAGGTTAGAGAGTGATGATTAGAGAGTGATGGTGTTTTAATCCCCAGATTAGAGAGTGATGGTGTTTTAATCCCCAGGTTAGAGAGTGATGATGTTATAATCCCCAGGTTAGAGAGTGATGGTGTTATAATCCCCAGGTTAGAGAGTGATGGTGTTTTAATCCCCAGATTAGAGAGTGATGATGTTTTAATCCCCAGGTTAGAGAGTGATGGTGTTATAATCCCCAGGTTAGAGAGTGATGGTGTTTTAATCCCCAGGTTAGAGAGTGATGATGTTTTAATCCCCAGGTTAGAGAGTGATGATGTTTTAATCCCCAGGTTAGAGAGTGATGGTGTTTTAATCCCCAGATTAGAGAGTGATGATGTTTTAATCCCCAGGTTAGAGAGTGATGGTGTTATAATCCCCAGGTTAGAGAGTGATGATGTTTTAATCCCCAGGTTAGAGAGTGATGATGTTATAATCCCCAGGTTAGAGAGTGATGGTGTTATAATCCCCAGGTTAGAGAGTGATGATTAGAGAGTGATGGTGTTATAATCCCCAGGTTAGAGAGTGATGGTGTTTTAATCCCCAGGTTAGAGAGTGATGATGTTATAATCCCCAGGTTAGAGAGTGATGGTGTTATAATCCCCAGGTTAGAGAGTGATGATGTTTCAATCCCCAGGTTAGAGAGTGATGGTGTTTCTGCCCCCCCCAGGTTTGAGAGCGTGCCCGCCCACCCGGAGCGCTGGGACATGCTGTTCTTTGTGGGGGGGCCGGTCTGGGCCATGGACTGGTGCCCCATCCCGGACGGGGCCGACGCACGCCAGTACGCCGCCATCTACTGCCACCGGGGGCAGGATGACCAGCACCGCATCAACCAGACCTACACAGAGCCCGGCCTCATCCAGCTGTGGGACCTGGGCCACATGCCTTACAACAGCAGGTTGGGAGCTGTCCTAACACACGCATTACATTACAGTCATTACATTCATTACATTTAACGTAGGTAGTCAGTGTACTACTACTCACCAGAACTCACAAGTGCATCTCTTTTCTAAACAAGTGACTAAGAGCATAATCTAGTGCTAAAGCCAAAGTGCAAGTGTCCTTTTTTGGGCTTGATGGCGGCACCACCACTTAAATTTTACCCATTTGTTAAAGGCCCATCAACCCTCCAAAACAGGCTCCCTCACTGCACTGAATGCAAGACTGCTGGCATAGTGAGGGAGTGGTGGTACTGAACTAAACTGCTCATAATTACATTTCCTTACTGCAGTTTAGAAATGTCTCTTTGTTATGCACCATTGAGCGATGGTAATTCCTAGTATGTCCCTAGTACCTGGCAATAAACATTTCTGATTCTGAAATATGAGACAACGAAATATGTTCTCAATATGGCCCATCAGTCTTCATCTCTATAGTGCACGTACCCCCACAAGCCATAGCCTAGCTTAGCATAGCAAGCACGCACCCCCACACGCTGTAGCCTCGCTTAGCATAGCTAGCATTCACCCCCACATGTTGTACCCTAGTTTAGCATTGCTAGCACGCACCCCCACACGCTGTAGCCTAGCTTAGCATAGCTAGCACGCACCCCCACACGCTGTAGCCTAGCTTAGTATAGCTAGCACGCACCCCTATACACCACAGCCTAGCTTAGCATAGCTACTTCATCTTATGTTGAGAAATACAAGCACCACAATGTAAAACATTTCAGAACTTTTATTTGGGTAAACAAAATAATCACAAGCGCGAAAGATATAATAAAATCACTAACATAACATAACACAACACAAAGTCCTTTGTGTGATTCTCACAGAGCTCCACTGCAGGTGGCATCATATAGTTCTGCTGTCTGTCATATACTGTAGTTCTCCTGCTGTCTGTCTTTCCAAGGCGTTGCCTGGTACAGAACATGAGCATTGATGCCATATCAGACAGATGGAATCGGGCCAACGCCAGTCCCTCCCTAGTCCCTCCCTAGTCCCTCCCTAGTCACTCCCTAGTCCCTCCCTAGTCCCTCCCTAGTCACTCCCTAGTCCCTCCCTAGTCCCTCCCTAGTCACTCCCTAGTCACTCCCTAGTCCCTCCCTAGTCACTCCCTAGTCCCTCCCTAGTCTTTACACTGTTGGCCTGACATCAGTAGACTGTTAAGTAGAGTTTCCTCTCCAAATTACTAGAATTTATTTTCCGTCTCAGTGTGCTAATAGGGCCATTATGCAAATGCCTGATATTTCGGAGAAGTCATGGCAGGGTGTAAATGTTGAATAGACACAAATAGTTTTAAATGTAGTACCTCAACGCCCCCTGGCGTGGCAACCTTGGTTCTCGTGTTCAGGAAGACTTGGGCTCCTCTTCTACTGACCTCTCCACCGTGGAACCATCCCCTACGGGTTCTACTGACCTCTCCACCGTGGAACCATCCCCTACGGGTTCTACTGACCTCTCCACCGTGGAACCATCCCCTACGGGTTCTCACTGATACGCTAACTGTTGGTACTATGTGTGTAAACCTCACCCCTTACCAGGTTCGTTTCCACTGGGATAACCAATGTTTGTGTTAAAACTTAAAAACTCTTCCTTGTTGTAACAGTGACTACTGGTGTCCCTAGTTCTTATAGAAGGCTTTACTGACGAGGACTGGGATGTAGGCTGTTTACTTTTGACAAATAATATGGTAGAGACAGGTAGAGACTGTTAGAGCACACAGGTAGAGACACTGTTAGAGCAGACAAGTAGACTTTGCTACAACAGATAGATAGACACTGTTACAGAAGACAGACAGGTAGACGCACATTACAGCAGTTTGCCAGGCGTGCTCTGCTCAACGCTGCCTCCTGGTGGTTGGTGTGTCACTCATCACCATAAAAACAAAAGCTTTGCCGCCACCACAGCTGGGGTGAAAAATAACTGAAGACACATCTGTAACAGATAGGACATCTGTACTAGATATGACATCTGTGCTAGATAGAACATATGTGCTGGATAGAACATCTGTACTAGATATGACATCTGTACCAGATAGAACAGCTGTACTAGATATGACATCGGTGCTAGATAGAACATATGTGCTGGATAGAACATCTGTACTAGATATGACATCTGTACCAGATAGAACAGCTGTACTAGATATGACATCTGTGCTAGATAGAACATATGTGCTGGATAGAACATCTGTACTAGATAGGAATCCTGGTCTGGTCATTCTGTCTCATTCATTCTCCCATCTATCTTCCTTCCAACTCTTTCTCCCTCCATCTCTCCTCTCTCTCTCTCTTCCCTCTCCGTCCCTCCCCCTGGTCTCTCTTCTCTCCCCCTGGTCTCTCCGTCCCTCCCCCTGGTCTCTCTGTCCCTCCCCCTGGTCTCTCTGTCTCTCCCCCTGGTATCTCTGTCTCTCCCCCTGGTCTCTCTTTCTCTCCCCCTGGTCTCTCTGTCCCTCCCCCTGGTCTCTCTTTCTCTCCCTCTGGTCTCTCTCTGTCCCTCCCCCTGGTCTCTCTGTCCCTCCCCCTGGTCTCTCTGTCCCTCCCCCTGGTCTCTCTTTCTCTCCCTCTGGTCTCTCTCTGTCCCTCCCCCTGGTCTCTCTGTCCCTCCCCCTGATCTCTCTGTCCCTCCCCCTGGTCTCTCTGTCCCTCCCCCTGGTCTCTCTGTCCCTCCCCCTGGTCTCTCTGTCCCTCCCCCTGGTCTCTCTGTCTCTCCCCCTGGTCTCTCTGTCCCTCCCCCTGGTCTCTCTGTCCCTCCCCCTGGTCTCTCTGTCCCTCCCCCTGGTCTCTCTGTCCCTCCCCCTGGTCTCTCTGTCCCTCCCCCTGGTCTCTCTGTCTCTCCCCCTGGTCTCTCTGTCCCTCCCCCTGGTCTCTCTCTGTCCCTCCCCCTGGTCTCTCTGTCCCTCCCCCTGGTCTCTCTCTGTCCCTCCCACTGGTCTCTCTGTCTCTCCCCCTGGTATCTCTGTCCCTCCCCCTGGTCTCTCTTTCTCTCCCCCTGGTCTCTCTGTCTCTCCCCCTGGTCTCTCTGTCCCTCCCCCTGGTCTCTCTTTCTCTCCCCCTGGTCTCTCTGTCTCTCCCCCTGGTCTCTCTGTCTCTCCCCTGGTCTCTCTGCCTCTCCCCCTGGTCTCTCTGTCTCTCCCCCTGGTCTCTCTGTCTCTCCCCCTGGTCTCTCTGTCCCTCCCCCTGGTCTCTCTGTCCCTCCCCCTGGTCTCTCTGTCCCTCCCCCTGGTCTCTCTGTCACTCCCCCGGTCTCTCTGTCTCTCCCCCTGGTCTCTCTGTCCCTCCCCCTGGTCTCTCTGTCTCTCCCCCTGGTCTCTCTGTCTCTCCCCCTGGTCTCTCTGTCTCTCCCCCTGGTCTCTCTGTCTCTCCCCTGGTCTCTCTGCCTCTCCCCCTGGTCTCTCTGTCTCTCCCCCTGGTCTCTCTGTCCCTCCCCCTGGTCTCTCTGTCTCTCCCCCTGGTCTCTCTGTCTCTCCCCCTGGTCTCTCTGCCCCTCCCCCTGGTCTCTCTGTCCCTCCCCCTGGTCTCTCTGCCCCTCCCCCTGGTCTCTCTGTCTCTCCCCCTGGTCTCTCTGTCCCTCCCCCTGGTCTCTCTGTCCCTCCCCCTGGTCTCTCTTTCTCTCCCCCTGGTCTCTCTTTCTCTCCCCCTGGTCTCTCTGTCTCTCCCCCTGGTCTCTCTGTCTCTCCCCTGGTCTCTCTGTCCCTCCCCCTGGTCTCTCTGTCCCTCCCCCTGGTCTCTCTGTCCCTCCCCCCGGTCTCTCTTTCTCTCCCCCTGGTCTCTCTGTCCCTCCCCCTGGTCTCTCTGTCCCTCCCCCCGGTCTCTCTTTCTCTCCCCCTGGTCTCTCTGTCCCTCCCCCTGGTCTCTCTGTCCCTCCCCCTGGTCTCTCTGTCCCTCCCCCTGGTCTCTCTGTCTCTCCCCCTGGTCTCTCTTTCTCTCCCCCTGGTCTCTCTGTCCCTCCCCCTGGTCTCTCTGTCCCTCCCCCTGGTCTCTCTGTCCCTCCCCCCGGTCTCTCTGCCAGGCCCCAGTCCTCCCCAGAGCTGGTCTATGGTCTGGCCCAGGATAGAGGCTGTGTCTGGATCCTTAAGTGGTGCCCAGGAGGAGCCTGGGAGCTGCCTAGCACCAGCAGGAAGGTTGGACACACACACACACACACACACACACATACACACACATACACACACACATACAACACACACGCCACACATTCAACAATGAGTGCAAATCTAGGCTCAAAGACGTGTCTTGAAGGATTCCAGTAGGCTGATTCTTATGCATTCTTCAACGGCAAAATTAATGATATCACTGTTACTGTATAGAAGGTATGTTAAAGGACAATGCTCGTTTTTGACAACCTGGACCTTATTTACGACATATTATAAGACGTTTGACTCACCGAGATCACTGGTGTAGTTCGGAGGCCTGTAGAAGAAATGTAAAATCCAGCGCGAGCCAGTATATCCATGTAATGGCGGTGATCGGGGCAACGAGAATGCAGCTTCTAAAAATCTATTTTCTGCCGCGAAACGGTTGTTTTCATCAATCTGTCTGGATGAATCGCTAGTTGTGCTTACATAGAGCATAACTGTTGTGGTTTTCACTTGCCATGATCTTTAGAAACGTCTTTCGAAACGAAATAGCTTCCTCACTTGCTCCAGCACTAATGTTGTGCTGTGCGCATGCGCATGCGTGCTGGAGCAAGTGAGGAAGCTATTTAGTGTCTAACGACGTTTCTAAAGATCATATTACAGAGGCATGGGAAATACCACAACAGGCCTATGCTCTCTATGTAAGAACAACTAGCGATTCATCCAGACAGATTGATGAAAACAACCGTTTCGCGGCAGAAAATAGATTTTTAGAAGCTGCATTCTCGTTGCCCCGATCACCGCCATTACATGGATATACTGGCTCGCGCTGGATTTTACATTTCTTCTACAGGCCTCCGAACTACACCAAAGTGATCTCGGTGAGTCAAACGTCTTATAATATGTCGTAAATAAGGTCCAGGTTGTCAAAAACGAGCATTGTCCTTTAAGTCAGATGAACGTACCATGTTGACTCTGTCCCCCAGATTAATAAAACCGGATACAACGTGCCATGTTTACTCTGTCCTCCGTTAATAAACCTGATATAACCATGTTGACTCTGTCCCCCGGGTTAATAAACCTGATATAAGGTATCATGCTGGCTCTGTCCCCCAGGCTCCTCTCCTGCCCAGGCTTGGTCTCCTGGCAGCGGCCACCTCCAGCGGGCTCATCACCATCTACAGCCTGCCTCACCCAGACCCCCTGCTGGCTCGCAGGAGACCTGCCACCAGTGAGTATACCACCATCACACCACCATCACACCACCATCACACCACCATCACACCACCATTACACCATCATCACACCACTATTACACCTCCATCACACCACCATCACACCACCATCACACCACCATCACACCACCATCACACCACCACCATCACACCACCATCACACCACCATCACACCACCATCACACCACCATCACACCACCATTACACCACCATCACACCACCATCACACCACCATCACACCACCATCACACCACCATTACACCACCATCACATCACACCACCATCACACCACCATCACACCACCATCACACCACCATCACACCACCATTACACCACCATCACACCACCATCACACCACCATCACACCACCATCACATCACCATTACACCACCATTACATCACCATCACACCACCATTACACCACCATCACACCACCATCACACCACCATTACACCACCATCACACCACCATCACACCACCATCACACCACCATCACACCACCATCACACCACCATTACACCACCATCACACCACCATTACACCACCATCACACCACCATCACACCACCATTACATCACCATCACACCACCATCACACCACCATCACACCACCATCACACCACCATTACACCACCATCACATCACACCACCATCACACCACCATCACACCACCATCACACCACCATCACACCACCATCACACCACCATTACACCACCATCATCACATCACCATTACACCACCATCACACCACCATTACACCACCATTACACCACCATCACACCACCATTACACCACCATCACATCACTATTACACCATCATCACATCACCATCTCATCACCATCACATCACCATCACATCACACCACCATCACACCACCATCATCACAATACCATTACACCACCATCACATCACCATTACACCACCATTACACCACCATCACACCACCATCACACCACCATCACATCACACCACCATCACACCACCATTACACCACCATCACACCACCATCACACCACCATCACACCACCACCATCACACCACCATCACACCACCATCACACCACCATCATCACACCATCATCACACCACCATCATCACACCACCATCACACCACCATCATCACATCACACCACCACCATCACACCACCATCACACCACCATCACACCACCATCATCACATCACACCACCACCATCACATCACACCACCATCATCACACCACCATCACACCACCACCATCACATCACCATCACACCACCATCACACCACCATCACACCACCATCACATCACCATCACACCACCATCACACCACCATCACACCACCATCACACCACCATCACACCACCATTACACCACCATCACACCACCATTACACCACCATCACACCACCATCACACCACCATCACACCACCATCACACCACCATCACACCACCATTACACCACCATCCCACCACCATCCCACCACCATCACACCACCATCACACAACCATCACACAACCATCACACCATCATCACATCACACCACCATCACACCACCATCACACCACCATCACATCACCATCACATCACACCACCATCACACCACCATCACATCACACCGCCATCACATCACACCACCATCACACCACCATCACATCACACCACCATCACATCACCATCACACCACCATCACACCACCATCACACCACCATCACACCACCATCACACCACCATCACACCACCATTACACCACCATCACACCACCATCACACCACCATCACACCACCATCACACCACCATCACACCATCATCACATCACACCACCATCACACCACCATCACACCACCATCACACCACCATCACATCACACCACCATCACATCACACCACCATCACACCACCATCACATCACACCACTATCACATCACACCACCATCACACCACCATCACACCACCATCACATCACACCACCATCACACCACTATCACACCACAGTCACATCACACCACCATCACACCGCCATCACATCACATCACACCACCATCACACCGGGAGTAGTCAGGACTAAATTAAAAGCTAATTTAGGTAATCCACTTTGCTGTTTGTGTAATAAAATTCTCAGCAAAGTGAGAGTTAACGTGGAAGAAAGTCCAAGTAAATGGCACCTTGTGTGCCAGATATGCTACCAACCGCTCACTAGAGTGCAGGACTCGTTAGCAATACTAGAAAAGTGAAAATCCGCAGTGAGCGACCAATCAGAGGCTAAATCAGCCTCCATGCACAGCCACTACAGTATCAACAATCATCCTCCTCGTTCAAAATCCCACCGTATTCTCATTGGTGTCCACAAATATCGTAGCTTGTTCCCAGAAGTTCTCACCCCAGCCCTACTGAAGAGTACACCACAGTTCATGATGTAACAGGTCAGTAGAGGACTGCGGAATTAGACATCACTAAACATGGCTGCCAGACATGAATATTCCATACGCCCACCATCACACCCCTCTGATGAGGCCTGGTACAGTTAGATGTGATGGGGCCTGGTACAGTTACAGTAGATGTGATGGGGCCTGGTACAGTTACAGTAGATGTGATGGGGCCTGGTACAGTTAGATGTGATGGGGCCTGGTACAGTTAGATGTGATAGGGCCTGGTACAGTTAGATGTGATGGGGCCTGGTACAGTTACAGTAGATGTGATGGGGCCTGGTATAGTTACAGTAGATGTGATGGGGCCTTGTACAGTGAGTTGTGTTGAGGCCTGGTATAGATAGATGTGTTGAAAGCTGGTGTTTGTCCACACTGTGAAATGGTGACATACAGGGTTGATGATATAATTGTATTCTGTCAGAAGGGGGCGCCATTGCCATTCAAAAGCCTGGGGTGGAATCATTCTTTTACAGTTCTCTCTCTCTCTCTCTCTCTCTCTCTCTCTCTCTCTCTCTCTCTCTCTCTCTCTCTCTCTCTCTCTCTCTCTCTCTCTCTCTTCCTCTTTCTTTCACACACACACACACACACACACACACACACACACACACACACTCTTACCCTCTCCCTCTCCCCTGGGATAGAGAGCATGTCAGTCATCCAGAGGGAGTAGTGCCTCCATTACCATGGACCATGATCCATGACTCCACACTCCCCCAACACTGCACCCTCAGATACTAAACACACATTATCTGTGTGTGCACGCAAGCGTGTGTGTGAGCGCGTGGGAGCGTGTGTGTGTGTGTGTGCGTGTGTGTGCAGTGCATGCTCATGCTGCCCATTCATCTTTTTCATCTGCAGGGGGAGAGATGGAGGAGGGGGCTGGTTTCAATGACAGATGGAGCGAAAAAAGCAGAGAAGGGAAAAAGAACATTGCTCGCTGGCACCATGGATGTTTTAAACAACTGGATCTGGCATTGAAAGACGACCGTCCATTCATTCCAATGAAAGTTGCTCAACCAGCAACCATTTTGAACATACTTCCAGTAGTGATTTCTTGTCTTCGTGGCCCAGGGCAGTTGCACAGTAGTGTTTTTTTGGCCTCTTCTGTCCCATAGACCAGTGCAGCGCTGCCATAGACGTACATGTGGACAGAAACAGCTGTGAACTCCGGCTCTTGTTGGCTTCCCCCCCAAAAATTCGACCCAATGATTTAAAACCCGATAGTTAAGAGTCGCTTTTCACTATGAGCGATACCTAGAATATTTTAGTTGATACCTAGAACGTTTTTTTTCCCCAGCAGTTTCTTTCTCCATGTATGTCTATGGGAAAAAGTATTTTTGCCCCCAAATGTGTCACGTGAAAACCGTACTTGGCCACTGCGCTCAAAAAGTTTCCCAGAGCTCAAGTCACAACCTCCTGTCTAGCCACGCCCTCTCATATCTAGCCACTCCCCCTCATGGTAAATGGTAAATGGACTGCACTTACATAGCGCTTTTCCACCTTAGCGGCACTCAAAGCGCTTTACAATGGCCTCTCATTCACCCATTCACACACACATTCACACACCAATGGCAGTAGCTGCCATGCAAGGTGCTAACCTGCTCATTGGGAGCAATTTTGGGGTTAGGTGTCGTGCTCAAGGACACTTCAACATGTGGACAGTCGGAGCTGGAATTCGAACCACTGACCCTTCGATCATTGAACGACCCACACTCCCATCTCTAGCCACACCCTCTCATCTCAAGCCACACCCCCCCATCCCTACCCGCGCCCTCTCATCTCTCTAGCCACACCCTCGCGTCTCTAGCCACGGCCCCTCATCTCTAGCCACACCCTCTCATCTCAAGCCACGCCCCCTCATCTCTAGCCACACCCTATCATCTCTCTAGCCACGCACTCTCATCTCAGACCACTGTTTCTTCTGCTCTTTTGTGTTGGAGTATGAAGCTGTGTTGAGTCCACGAGGCCGTACACATCGACATGCTCAATACAGGACAGGTACCAACTTACCTATCATATCCTACATACACACAGTATGTAGCGTGAGACATCGATCCTATGGCTGTATGGTATTATTCACTGTAGCACCCAGCCTCAGGACCCTCCCTCCATCACAGAGCGTCATCATCACTCTATAGCAGCCCAGTGCAGTGATGCATGCTGGTTCATGGCTCTGACAGTCATTCGTCCAGAGACAGAGTCTTTATTTTTAGCCGTTTCCTCGCTCTGTGTTCTCTTTTTATTAATCTTTCTCTGCGTATTGATTCGTCCTTACGGCTTAAGGTCTGGCAGATCTCGGCGTCCGTCTTGTCAGCTCTACAAATTACACAGAGGAATTTGGACGTGTTTTCCCCACAATGTGTTCTTTGGTGAAAGCTGTCTCTGTGGATGTGTTGTTTTTATTTCTCATTCTGCTCTGAAAGCGTCTTTGGCTTTCCAATCCTTTAGTGGGCGTTGGATTGGGTTCAACAGATCCTGCTTTGATCAGCCTGTTATGGGACAGCATCTGGATTTCTCTTTATTCTGCGCCCAAGCCCGACATTTTCGGTCTTTGCTTTCTCTGTGCCCTTTTGTACTCATTTCATTTGGTCATGGATCATTGAACTCAGTAGTTCCCCAGGCCCCGCCCCCTCCCCTGCATTACATGCTCTCAGCTCTGATTGGCAGAGCTGATGTTCTGGAACACGGAGGCGGAATGGTGCTGCATTCCAAATAGCTTCTAGCCCAGACCCAGATATCTACCACCCAGACCATAGACTAATATACCACCCAGACCATAGACTAATATACCACCCAGACCATAGACTATACCACCCAGACCATAGACTAATATACCACCCAGACCATAGACTATACCTCCCAGACCATAGACTAATATACCACCCAGACCATAGACTAATATACCACCCAGACCATAGACTATACCACCCAGACCATAGACTAATATACCACCCAGACCATAGACTATACCACCCAGACCATAGACTAATATACCACCCAGACCATAGACTAATATACCACCCAGACCATAGACTAATATACCACCCAGACCATAGACTAATATACCACCCAGACCATAGACTAATATACCACCCAGACCATAGACTATACCTCCCAGACCATAGACTAATATACCACCCAGACCATAGACTAATATACCACCCAGACCATAGACTAATATACCACCCAGACCATAGACTAATCTACCACCCAGACCATAGACTAATATACCACCCAGACCATAGATTAATATACCACCCAGACCATAGACTAATATACCACCCAGACCATAGACTGATCTACCTCCCAGACCATAGACTAATATACCACCCAGACCATAGACTAATATACCACCCAGACCATAGACTAATATACCACCCAGACCATAGACTATACCTCCCAGACCATAGACTAATATACCACCCAGACCATAGACTAATATACCACCCAGACCATAGACTAATATACCACCCAGACCATAGACTAATATACCACCCAAACCATAGACTAATATACCACCCAGACCATAGACTAATATACCACCCAGACCATAGACTAATATACCACCCAGACCATAGACTAATATACCACCCAGACCATAGACTAATATACCACCCAGACCATATACTAATATACCACCCAGACCATAGACTAATATACCACCCAGACCATATACTAATATACCACCCAGACCATAGACTAATATACCACCCAGACCATAGACTAATATACCACCCAGACCATAGACTAATATACCACCCAGACCATAGACTAATCTACCACCCAGACCATAGACTAATATACCACCCAGACCATAGACTGATCTACCTCCCAGACCATAGACTAATCTACCACCCAGACCATAGACTAATATACCACCCAGACCATAGACTAATATACCACCCAGACCATAGACTAATATACCACCCAGACCCAGACCATGGAGCTCATCGACTACCCAGGTCACCACACTGACAGGGGGGGCTGGGTAGACACACCTGAGTGGGATCAGGCCTGCTGCCTCCTATCAGAACGAAGAAAAACTATAGAAGTCTGATTTACTCTTCTTTTTTACTGCATCTTCCACACTCCACCTCCGCCAACCAGCAAATCACCTTGTTAAATATATCCCACTTTCAGAGGACCATTCTCCGGTACTTCGGTTTAGAACGACACCTTTTCCTCCAGCCAGAGCACGCTGTATGGGGCTTGATATGGAGGCTCTGAAACTGTAGCTTTAACACATCGAATACTCCAAAACCGTAAGGGGGTGAGTCCACCCACAAGCTGGATTTTAGCACTGCCACTGTTTTCTCAGCGTGTCCAATGGAAGGTCACGCTTCTGACTGACGTTGACGAGAGCTGTGTTCTGCACTCTTTCTAGCGCTATAATCACTTGGCCGCTTGGCTTTTCTTCTCTTTTTCCAGTTGAAAAAAGTGTAACTTTTTTGTCTAAAGCACAGGTTAGCTGTAAAAGACTGTTCACATTCATATGTAGCAGCCCATCTCTAGATCTAACCAGGCCAGGTCAAGCCTGGCTCATGTGCGTGGCTGGTTTGTTTCTGTTCAGGACTGGTAGGACGGAAGCTAGTTATGCCACTGGAATTGAAATTACATGAAATAATGTCTGATAAATTAAGATGTGTCTTGTCACCTGGACACATCAGTTCCAACGCTTCCAATGCTAATTCAGCACAATAAGAGCGGGATAGCCAGTTAGCTCATGAGCTCACAACAACTAGCAGCAGCTTCCATAACATTAAATGGGGTTAGAATAAGCTGAGACAGGATCTGACCTATAAGGCAAGGAATAAAGGTTGGAGTGAAAGGATGAACATGTGCAGGTTTGGGGTATAGTCCCATGAAGTCTTCCCCACCGGGTCTTGAACCCCGGTCTCCCGGGTGGGAGTCCAATGCTCTGACCACTACTCTACTTGTGCAGCTGGCTGGCCAGCCACGCACAAAAACCAATGGAGATTCTAAGATAGGTGGTTCAGTATCAGCGGATACAACTTGGTTTTAGGCACGGATGTCACATTCTAATAGATATCCCGCTTGGTCTGTGACTAGATCTGTGAATTCTAAAAAGATACATTTTCAGTTACCAACCACCACTGGTTGAAAATAATAATACACAGTTTATCCATATGAGGACACATTTACTATAAAAACACAGTTTATCCAATTGAGGACACTGTTAGGACTATACATTAAATATAGGCAAATGTTGTGGCCCAACTACTATTTGACCTGTGCCCAACACTGACCAGTGGTCCCTTGTCAGGGCAGTCTAGAACCAGTCCTGGTGAGGAACCCCCCCGTCAGGGCAGTCTAGAACCAGTCCTGGTGAGGAACCCCCCCGTCAGGGCAGTCTAGAACCAGTCCTGGTGAGGAACCCCCCTGTCAGGGCAGTCTAGAACCAGTCCTGGTGAGGAACCCCCCTGTCAGGGCAGTCTAGAACCAGTCCTGGTGAGGAACCCCCCTGTCAGGGCAGTCTAGAACCAGTCCTGGTGAGGAACCCCCCTGTCAGGGCAGTCTAGAACCAGTCCTGGTGAGGAACCCCCCTGTCAGGGCAGTCTAGAACCAGTCCTGGTGAGGAACCCCCCTGTCAGGGCAGTCTAGAACCAGTCCTGGTGAGGAACCCCCCTGTCAGGGCAGTCTAGAACCAGTCCTGGTGTGGAACCCCCCTGTCAGGGCAGTCTAGAACCAGTCCTGGTGAGGAACCCCCCCGTCAGGGCAGTCTAGAACCAGTCCTGGTGAGGAACCCCCCTGTCAGGGCAGTCTAGAACCAGTCCTGGTGAGGAACCCCCCTGTCGGGCAGTCTAGAACCAGTCCTGGTGAGGACCCAGGGCTGTGTGTTTAGAGAGGGAGGGGTATTAGAGAGAAGGAGGTGGGGGTGAGAGAAAAGGAGAGCCGGGAGAGACTGAAACAAAGACCGCAATTATATGAAGTCCCTCTATTGACCTATGGAGCTCTGGTGATAATTAAAAAGCCTTGAGAGTTAGAAAACATTAATTTATAACTAATGAAATTCAAATGAGCTCACCCCAAAAGATCTCCTAATGCCATGCATGTGATTGTTTCCCAGTGAGGCTGGGAGGCGGAGCTGAGTACTAGGCAGCAGAGGTTAAAGGTCGCGGCGGGTTGGACAGGCAGGCACTCGCCGTCTGGCTGTTTGGGACAGATAATTATAAATAGGTTTTGTTGCGAGTGAGTAAGTGTGAGCGAGCACCCGTGAAGAGGGAGAGATGGAGAGAGAGAGAGGCAGAAAGATAGAGAGAGAGGAGAGGGAGAGAAGAAAAAAGGCATTCGGAGGCGCCTCATCTACCTTCCGTTGTCATGGGGATAATTTACGGTGTCGTTCGCAGCAGACAAGGATCTATAATTGAAATGACAAAAAAGATGCATCGCTACGCGCTTGTTAGTGTTTGGAGCTATGAATTTCAACCTAGTACCTGACACCGCTCTCCCAGCAACCTGCCAGTCATCACAGCCCTGGTCGGGAGGGGGGGAGGGGGGGGGTGAGACCGTCCTGATCTAGCCAGCTCACTTCCTGTTTCTCTCCGCAGTTCAATCTGGCCCTCCCCCTATCTACAATGGTTTCCATGGGCGGGAGAACTTGCCTTGACAAATCATCACCATCAGCGTAACAAATCTTTTGTTTTTCAAATCCAGTCAGAAAATGTCTTTTCCTCCAAGATACTGCGCATCATTTTGTTCTTGCGTAATTGTTATTATTGTTATTTATGCAATACTGCACTTATGTTATGGCTGTGTTTATTCTACTAACGTTAATGTTACCGCTTGTTGCTTGGAGAGATTCGGAGTCCCTGATTGGCCCGGACAAAACGTAATCGGAGAGAAATCGTTCGAGATAGGGGCAAGTCCAGACTGATCTGCGGAGCTAATGTGAGCTCGTGAGATCAGGATAGTCTCACAAGGCTAGACCCTCCCCGCAGACAGACACAACCACTGTACTTTGGATTGATTAGACCGTCATGCCTATGAACTATTCTGGGTCTGGGTCATGGTCTGGGTCATGATCTGGTCTAGGTCTGGTCTGGGTCTGGGTTTGGTCTGGGAGTGGGTCATGGTCTGGGTCTGGTCTGAGTGTGAGTCTGGGTCATGATCTGGTCTGGGTTTGGTCTGGGTCTGGGTCTGGTCTGGGTGTGGGTCTGGGAGTGGGTCTGGTCTGGGTCTGGTCTGAGTGTGAGTCTGGGTCATGATCTGGTCTGGGTCATGATCTGGTCTGGGTCTGGTCTGGTCTGGGTCTAGTCTGGGTGTGGGTCTGGGAGTGGGTCTGGTCTGGGTCTGGTCTGGGTCATGATCTGGTCTGGGTCTGGTCTGATCTGGTCTGGGTCTAGTCTGGGTCTAGTCTGGGTGTGGGTCTGGGTCTGGTCTGATCTGGTCTGGGTCTGGTCTGGGTCTAGTCTGGGTGTGGGTCTGGTTCTGGTCTGGTCTGGGTCTAGTCTGGGTGTGAGTCTGGTCTGGGTCTGGTCTGGGTCTAGTCTGGGTGTGAGTCTGGTCTGGTCTGGTCTGGGTCTAGTCTGGGTGTGGGTCTGGTTCTGGTCTGGTCTGGGTCTGGTCTGGGTGTGGGTCTGGTCTGGTTCTGGTCTGGTCTGGTCTGGTCTGGTCTGGTCTGGGTCTAGTCTGGGTGTGAGTCTGGTCTGGGTCTGGTCTGGGTCTAGTCTGGGTGTGGTCTGGTTCTGGTCTGGTCTGGGTCAGGTCTGGGTGTGGGTCTGGTCTGGTTCTGGTCAGGTTTGGGTCTAGTCTGGGTGTGGGTCTGGTCTGGTTCTGGTCTGGTCTGGTCTGGGTCTAGTCTGGGTGTGGGTCTGGGCCAGTCGAGCGGTCGGGCAGGGCTGCAGATCTGCTCTGGTTCCAGGGGAAGCGCCCAGCTCTGCTGCTGCCAGTACTGGGGGAACCCGAGAGGCCTGTCCTCTGCTGCCTCTTCCCCAGGAGGAGCCCTCTCTCTGGGCTGACGCCCTGGTGGCCAGCTGATACCCTCCTCTGGTTATGGCACACCTCTTACACGCCAAACTGGCTTTATGGAAGTGTGTTTGTATATTGTTGGTTGGCATCTGTTTGTTTGTCTGTTTGTGAATATTTTTGTGAATGTGTGTTTGTGAATGTGTTTGTAAATGCGTGTTTGTGAATGTGTTTGTAAATGCGTGTTTGTATTTGTAAACGTGTGTGTGTGTGTGTTTGTGAATGTGTCTTGTGCCTACAGTAGTATGCGCCAAACACCCTACGTTGTTAATTACCTTCAGTAATAAACGTGGTTGTGTATTGACTTCTAATCTTCCTGTCAATAGTCATAGAGTTAATAAAGATGATTTATGTTTCTCCCTGTAGGAGAGACCAGCCAAGCACCACTGATCTGCCAGGTAGGCAAATATCTCCTACCTAGTCTCTCTGCTTATCTCTCTCTCTCTGTGTTCCTCACTCCCTCCCCCTCTCTCTCTTTCTCTCTTTCTCTCTGTCTTCCTCACCTTCTCTCTCTCTCTCTGTCTTCCTCACCCTCTCTCTCTCTCTCCGTCTTCCTCACTTTTCTCTCTCTTTTTCTCCCTCTCTGTCTTCCTCACCCTCTCTCTCGCTCTTTCTGTCTTCCTCACCTCTCTCTCTCTCTCTCTGTCTTCCTCACCTTCTCTCTCTCTCTGTCTTCCTCACCCTCTCTCTCTCTCTCTCTCTGTCTTCCTCACCTTCTCTCTCTCTCTCTTTGTCTTCCTCACCTTCTCTCTCTCTCTGTCTTCCTCACCCTCTCTCTCTCTCTCTCTCTCTCTCTGTCTTCCTCACCCTCTCTCTCTCTCTCTCCGTCTTCCTCACCTTCTCTCTCTCTCTCTCTCCCTCTGTCTTCCTCACCTTCTCCCTCTCTTTCTCTCTTTCATTTTCAATTCAATTCAAAGGGCTTTATTCAAACATCACAAGTCATGTTTCCATTACACCTAGAATTGTGCAAAACCTAAATATCGCCAAAAAAAAAAAGGTAATAGAAACACCTACATTTCGAAAAACCTCTCAAAGTTCGATAAAACGTTTTTACGCTCTCATGAGGTGGTTTTTCAGAAGTTTCGATATCGAAGTTTATCGCAAAAGTTCAATGGAAACACCTTTTTTGCAAAAACACCGGACACTCGCTTCCTTGTCCGTACTGTCTCCCGAGGGGATAATGGGTCTGGTGCAACTAGATCCTCCATCGAATCGCACAGTACGTCCAATGTAGGCCGGGTCATCCTGAAGTTTTGGATCCACAACTCCTCTGAACTCTTCGGCCACAATCCTCTCCCAGAAGTCCCTAATACGTGGCTGCTGCCACACATACGGACTCTGGCGTTCCTATTGTAACGCCCTCTGCCTTCGTCTGTTGACAACATCAGTAACAACAGTAACGCCCATCAAAATAACTTCCTGCTCTCAAAACGTTTGGAACATCCATGGTTACCGCCGGTTACAGTCCTCCTTCCTTCTTCTGCGTTCCGCAAATTGAATCTCGCGGGACGAGATTTTACTCAAGTTTTGCGCAATGCTAGTCGTAATGGAAGCACCGGCAAGGCGCAAATCTACTTCATCGAAACTTCAGAAATATCGCTTTTATTTTGCGAAAAAGTGTAATGGAAACTTCCTCTCTGATGAGGTGAGACTGATCATGATACATTGTGATACCATACATATTGTGATACATTTCAATGTGTGTGTGTGTGTGTGTGTGTGTGTGTCTGTCTGTGTGTGTGTGTGTGTGTGTGTGTGTGTGTGTGTGTGTGTGTGTGTGTGTGTGTGTGTGTGTGTGTGTGTGTGTGTGTGTGTGTGTCCGTCCAGGCGGAGGGAGTGATCACTCTGAGGATTGGCTCCTTCAAGGCAAGCCATGGGGACAGGTGTGGCCAGGTGCTGTCCATGGACTGGCTTCCCGTCGCCCCTCACGACATCCTGGCTGCAGGCTTCTACGACGGTACCCGGAGAACCACACCGGAGAACCACACACCACCTCCACGTCTTTGAACCACCTGTATTCCACCATCTGTGGTTCAGTCACTTCCACATCAGAGCTCTTATTATGACACGGCTGTAAAGAAATATACCATAGATAGCTTTGCTTTTGGTTTCAATAATCAGTACCAATACTTGTTACTACAGTCTCTCCATCTCTCCATCCTAACCCTGTCCTCTATCTCTCTATCCTAACCCTGTCCTCTCTCTCTCTATCCTAACCCTGTCCTCTCTCTCTATCCTAACCCTGTCCTCCATCTCTCCATCCTAACCCTGTCCTCCATCTCTCTATCCTAACCCCGTCCTCTATCTCTCTATCCTAACCCTGTCCTCTCTCTCTCTATCCTAACCCTGTCCTCTATCTCTCTATCCTAACCCTGTCCTCTCTCTCTCTATCCTGACCCTGTCCTCTCTCTCTCTATCCTGACCCTGTCCTCTCTCTCTATCCTAACCCTGTCCTCTCTCTCTCTCTCTATCCTAACCCTGTCCTCTCTCTCTCTATCCTAACCCTGTCCTCTATCTCTCCATCCTAACCCTGTCCTCTATCTCTCTATCCTAACCCTGTCCTCTCTCTCTCTATCCTAACCCTGTCCTCTCTCTCTCTATCCTCACCCTGTCCTCTATCTCTCTATCCTAACCCTGTCCTCTCTCTCTCCATCCTAACCCTGTCCTCCATCTCTCTCTCTATCTTCCCCAGGTATGGTGTGTTTGTGGGATCTGTCCAGCAAGTCTCTCCTCCAGAGAATCCGTTCTCCTGACCGCTCCTTCACTCTGCTGCCGTACCACAGCTTCCTGGCCCACGACAACGCCACCCGCGCCCTGGCCTTCTGCAACGCCTCCAGGTAACAGCTAGCCTGGGTCCAGAACAGCTAGCCAGGGTCCAGAACAGCTAGCCTGGGTCCAGAACAGCTAGCCTGGGTCCAGAACAGCTAGCCTGGGTCTAGAACAGCTAGCCTGGGTCCAGAACAGCTAGCCTGGGTCCAGAACAGTTAGCCTGGGTCTAGAACAGCTAGCCTGGGTCTAGAACAGCTAGCCTGGGTCCTGAACAGTTCGCCTGGGTCCAGAACAGTTTGCCTGGGTCCAGAACAGCTAACCTGGGTCCAGGACAGCTAGCCTGGGTCCAGAACAGTTAGCCTGGATCTAGAACAGCTAGCCTGGGTCTAGAACAGTTAGCCTGGGTCTAGAACAGCTAGCCTGGGTCTAGAACAGCTAGTTTGGGTCCAGACATTACAATCCACCCACTCCACTGATGCTGACTGATTGTTTGTCTGGTGTTGCTGCAAGAAACAGCTGTTTCTCTGAGTCAAAAATGATCGGCCCAATGAGCACCGCGGGTTCTAACGATTAGCCAATCAGCGCCAAGGGCGGCACTAATGCCGCTGTCAAGCTGTTGTCAAGCTGTGCGTTGGGACAATGCGACTCCCGTATTATTTGAGAGGAGGACGATTGGTTGTAGTCGGTAGTGTTAGTAACAAAGTTGCCTACTATGATTATATTGTTTCACTTTTCTCCGTGTGGTCAAAATTCTCTATGGTTATCATGGGTATGCATCAGCATCAGCGGTGACGTTTGATTCAGGCGGATATGTTGGTCTCTAGCGATTGGTCTCTAGTGCTGTTGGTCTCTAGCGATTGGTCTCTAGTGCTGTTGGTCTCTAGCGATTGGTCTCTAGTGCTGTTGGGCTCTTGTCATTGGCTCGGGAAAATCTAATCTCCCTCCCCCATGGAAATCAGTAAGTGTGGAAGCAACGTCAGACTGAAAATCTCAACGAAGTCTAACAAGTTAACATTCTGTCTGATATTGGGCTAGGTAACAGCCAATCAGAGCTCAGACCTGAGGGGATACGCACACATAGACACATACAGATGTTGCTCATGCAAACATGGGGCGCCTAGTTCTAGTTGAAAGTGGAGGTGAGAGATTAGTCAGTGCAAACCTGCCAACCCAACCGTGGGAAGACGCTTTTTCAGCGTGCGCACATTTTTGTTCTTAGTTCACAGGATTTTTTTTTTTTTAATGTATCGATACTTTACCGTGGAAAATCGTTAATGCGGATTGCTGTATGTATTTTATTGCACAGCCGTGGTGTCCTCTTACCCTCCTGTAGAGAATAATGATATTTATATTTATACCCTCACTAAAGTCTGTAACCAGACCAGCCTCCCAGGTCTATACTTCAGCCAGCCAACAGAGCACCTCAAACTAATTAGAGCAGAGTGGGAAGGCAAGGTACCTCTCCTCTCCTCTCCTCTCCTCTCCTCTCCTCTCCTCTCCTCTCCTCTCCTCTCCTCTCCTCTCCTCTCCTCTCCTCTCCTCTCCTCTCCTCTCCTCTCCTCTCCTCTCTCCTGACCTCTCCCCCCTCTCCTCTCCTCTCCTCTCCTCTCCTCTCCTCTCCTCTCCTCTCCTCTCCTCTCCTCTCCTCTCTTCTCCTCTCCTCTCCTCCTCTCCTCGCCTCTCCCCCCTCTCCTCTTCCCTCCTCTCCTCTCTCCTCTCCTCTCCTCTCCTCTCCTCTCCTCTCCTCTCCTCTCCTCTCCTCTCCTCTCCTCTCCTCTCCTCTCCTCTCCTCTCCTCTCCTCTCTCATGTCCTCGTCCCTCCTCTCCTCCTCTCCTCGCCTCTCCCCCCTCTCCTCTCCCCTCCTCTCCTCTCTCCTGACCTCTCCCCCCTCTCCTCTTCCCTCCTCTCCTCTCTCCTGACCTCTCCCCCCTCTCCTCTCCCCTCCTCTCCTCCTCTCCTCGCCTCTCCCCCCTCTCCTCTTCCCTCCTCTCCTCTCTCCTGACCCCTCCCCTCCTCTCCTCTTTCCTCTTTTCCCTGCATGCTGAAATGGCCAGAATAAAACAGGCATTACCAGGCCAACCACAGCCTGTCTGTTCCAGTGAGTTTGTCTTTGTTATAAAGCTGTAAAGACGTGCGGCAGCAGGAGACTGGGATGTGAATAGGCAATATTTTAAACCCCTAGCTTTCACAATAGCCCGGATATCAGATCCAGATTTTTTTCCTCGCATGTATATGGTACAGTGTACAATAGGCAGTAATATTTCACAGTACATTGTACACTGTACCATATACATGTCACAAATAAACCCTGAATCTGATATCAGGGATATTGTGAAAGCTTTAGGATGGGGAGAGAGAAGAGGCATCCATCTTGTCTCTTGCAACGAGAGGATATGAAGATTGAGACCTGATGGAGATGAGGGGTCTTCTCCTGTCCTCTCTCTCTCTATCCTAACCCTGTCCTCTGTCCCTCTATCCTAACCCTGTCCTCTATCTCTCCATCCTAACCCTGTCCTCTCTCTCTCTATCCTAACCCTGTCCTCTCTCTCTCTCTATCCTAACCCTGTCCTCCAACTCTCTATCCTAACCCTGTCCTCTCTCTCTCCATCCTAACCCTGTCCTCCATCTCTCCATCCTAACCCTGTCCTCTCTTTCTCTATCCTAACCCTGTCCTCTCTCTCTCTATCCTAACCCTGTCCTCTCTCTCTCTATCCTAACCCTGTCCTCTCTCTCTCTATCCTAACCCTGTCCTCTCTCTCTTTATCCTAACCCTGTCCTCTCTCTCTCTATCCTAACCCTGTCCTCTATCTCTCTATCCTAACCCTGTCCTCTCTCTCTCTATCCTAACCCTGTCCTCTCTCTCTCTATCCTAACCCTGTCCTCTCTCTCTCTATCCTAACCCTGTCCTCTATCTCTCTATCCTAACCCTGTCCTCTCTCTCTCCATCCTAACCCTGTCTCTCTCTCTATCCTAACCCTGTCCTCTATCCTAACCCTGTCCTCTCTCTCTCTATCCTAACCCTGTCCTCTATCTCTCTATCCTAACCCTTCCTCTCTCTCTATCCTAACCCTGTCCTCTCTCTCTCTATCCTAACCCTGTCCTCTCTCTCTCTCTATCCTAACCCTGTCCTCTCTCTCTCTATCCTAACCCTGTCCTCTCTCCCTCTATCCTAACCCTGTCCTCTCTCTCTCCATCCTAACCCTGTCCTCTATCTCTCTATCCTAACCCTGTCCTCCTATCTCTCTCGGTTTTGCGTTCAAATCTTCAACTCTCTCTGCCCTCTTCCTTCTTTCGTCTGTGATTGTACCTCCTTTATAAACCTCTTCCAGTACTGACTCTCCCTCTCTGCCCCCCCCTCTCTCCAGGGACCTGCTAGTGACGGGGGGTGACGACAGGATGGTGAAGATGTGGGACCTGAGGATGACGTATGAGCCAGTCACCTCCGCCAAGCGCTTCCTCTCCACTGAGGTCGTGTGGCCGCTGCTCTGGCCTGGAGTCCTGCTGTCCCAGGAGAAGGCCTACACACCGTTAGTGTCTCCCCCTCCTCCTCCTCTCACCTCCTCCTCTCTCCTCCTCCTCTCTCCTCCTCCTCCCGCTGTTCTCTGCTCTGGCCTGGAGTCCTGCTGTCCCAGGAGAAGGCCTACACACCGTTAGTGTCTCCCCCTCCTCCTCCTCTCTCCTCCTCCTCTCACCTCCTCCTCTCTCCTCCTCCTCTCTCCTCCTCCTCCCACTGTTCTCTGCTCTGGCCTGGAGTCCTGCTGTCCCAGGAGAAGGCCTACACACCGTTAGTGTCTCCCCCTCCTCCTCCTCTCACCTCCTCCTCTCTCCTCCTCCTCTCTCCTCCTCCTCCCGCTGTTCTCTGCTCCGGCCCGGGGGGCCTGCTGTCCCAGGAGAACGCCTACACACCGTTAGTGTCTCCCCCTCCTCCTCCTCTCACCTCCTCCTCTCTCCTCCTCCTCTCTCCTCCTCTTCCCGCTGTTCTCTGCTCCGGCCCGGGGGGCCTGCTGTCCCAGGAGAACGCATACACACCGTTCCTGTCTTCTAGAGGGGCGGCTGTGGCTCAGGAGGTAGAGCAGGTGGTCCGATGAGTGTAAGGTCAGCGGTTCGAATCCCGTGTCGAAGTGTCCTTGGGCAAGACACTGAACCCCAAATTGCTCCCAATGAGCAGGCTAGCACCTTGCATGGCAGCTGGCACCAACTTACTATATAAGTGCAGTCCATTTACCATTCTTCTCTTGTAGTCCTCTACTTCTGGATCACTCTCTTCCTCCTCCACCTCTCTCCTTCCACTGGCCACCGCTCTGGCTTATTCTCCTCTCCTCTCTGTACTTTCACCTTCCCTGTTACACACTTTCTTGGGGAGGTTGTGTTGTCAACAGTGAGTTTCTTGGTGAGACTGTGGTGTGATCAGTGAGAGTTTCTTGGTTTTGGTGAGGTTGTGTTGTGATCGGGGAGAGTTTCTTGGTGAGGTTGTGTTGTGATCGGGGAGAGTTTCTTGGTGAGGTTGTGTTGTGATCGGGGAGAGTTTCTTGGTGAGGTTGTGTTGTGATCGGGGAGAGTTTCTTGGTGAGGTTGTGTTGTGATCGGGGAGAGTTTCTTGGTGAGGTTGTGTTGTGATCGGGGAGAGTTTCTTGGTGAGGTTGTGTTGTGATCGGGGAGAGTTTCTTGGTGAGGTTGTGTTGTGATCGGGGAGAGTTTCTTGGCGAGGTTGTGTTGTGATCGGGGAGAGTTTCTTGGTGAGGTTGTGTTGTGATCGGGGAGAGTTTCTTGGTGAGGTTGTGTTGTGATCGGGGAGAGTTTCTTGGTGAGGTTGTGTTGTGATCGGGGAGAGTTTCTTGGTGAGGTTGTGTTGTGATCGGAGAGAGTTTCTTGGTGAGGTTGTGTTGTGATCGGGGAGAGTTTCTTGGTGAGGTTGTGTTGTGATCGGGGAGAGTTTCTTGGTGAGGTTGTGTTGTGATCGGGGAGAGTTTCTTGGCGAGGTTGTGTTGTGATCGGGGAGAGTTTCTTGGCGAGGTTGTGTTGTGATCGGGGAGAGTTTCTTGGTGAGGTTGTGTTGTGATCGGGGAGAGTTTCTTGGCGAGGTTGTGTTGTGATCGGGGAGAGTTTCTTGGTGAGGTTGTGTTGTGATCGGGGATAGTTTCTTGGTGAGGTTGTGTTGTGTTGTGTGATCAGTGAGAGCTCGACACCCCTCTTATCCTGAATGTCCTTTGTCTCCCCGCCCCCAGGCACGGTTCGCAGGGTCTGCATTACTTTGAGGGGGGCTACATCGGCTACAAGCCGCTCTTCCTCGTCCCCCGGACCGGGACCATGTGGGTGAGTGGTGGGACGGGACGGAAACTGAATCCACTGACTGAGCCTGAACCTGGACACTAGACTTCACCACAGACACCTGCTCAGACACAGACCTAGCCTTCACCACAGACCTAGCCTTCAGCACAGACCTAGCCTTCACCACAGACACCTGCTCAGACACAGACCTAGCCTTCACCACAGACCTAGTCTTCACCACAGACCTAGCCTTCACCACAGACCTAGCCTTCACCACAGACCTAGTCTTCACCACAGACCTAGCCTTCACCACAGACCTAGTCTTCACCACAGACCTAGCCTTCACCACAGACCTAGCCTTCACCACAGACCTAGTCTTCACCACAGACACCTGCTCTGACACAGGCCTAGTCTTCACCACAGACCTAGCCTTCACCACAGACCTAGCCTTCACCACAGACACCTGCTCAGACACAGACCTAGCCTTCACCACAGACCTAGTCTTCACCACAGACCTAGCCTTCACCACAGACCTAGCCTTCACCACAGACACCTGCTCAGACACAGACCTAGCCTTCACCACAGACCTAGCCTTCACCACAGACACCTGCTCAGACACAGACCTAGCCTTCACCACAGACCTAGTCTTCACCACAGACACCTGCTCAGACACAGACCTAGCCTTCACCACAGACCTAGTCTTCACCACAGACCTAGCCTTCACCACAGACCTAGCCTTCACCACAGATCTAGTCTTCACCACAGACACCTGCTCAGACACAGACCTAGCCTTCACCACAGACCTAGCCTTCACCACAGACCTAGCCTTCACCATAGACCTAGTCTTCACCACACACCTAGTCTTCACCACAGACCTAGTCTTCACCATAGACACCTGCTCTGACACAGACCTAACTTTCACCACAGACTTAAGGGCCCTGTACTACGAATCTAGTTCAACGTCCAGGATAACTCTTCGCTAGCTTGCTCAAATAAACCAAACAACCACAATCACAGATAAACGGTACTACGACGGTGGCTATCAACTCCTTAAGTCGACCCAACTGGTCCAATCTAGCTATGAGCGTGTTCACGGTAAAAGGGGAGGTATTTGCACGAAATGACCAATCCCAACCTTAGTATGGGTATTTGGACATGGCCATGGACAAGGCAAACAGTGTGGACAGCAAGCACGCATAATAGGGGTCGAAATTAACTTTTTAGCTCACCAGCCAAATGTCTGGTGGATGGAAAAATTCTACTCACCAAACCTTTTTTTTACCAGCAAAAAAATAAAAATGTATATAGACTCCTGTAGACCTCAGAGAACTGGACAGGCTTCACAATCGTTGTGTCAGCGACACCTTGTCCTTTCCTAGGCCCGTGGAATGTTTGGCCATTTTTTACAGCTCTCCAGCATGCTCAGATCTAGTATCTAGTGTCCAGGAGGTCCCATTGACTCTAGTCTGTCAGAATCATGATCGGTCTGTCTTTCTCCGTCAGAGCATATCGACATCTGATTGGCTGAACTCTGTGGTGACATCGGACACGATGGGGGAGGTGATCTTATGCCTGATGCCGAACATGGTCTGCAACCCTCAGCACAGACGCACCATCGAGAGACGCTTCGTACGTAGGCACACCTCTCCTCTCTCCTGGTTTTCCATTCCTCTCCTCTTCTACTGTTCTCCTCTCTCCTTCCTCTTCCCCTCTCTTCCCCTCTCTTCCTCTTCTCCTCCCCCTCCTCCCCTCTCCTCTCTTCTCCTCTACCCTCTCCTCCCCCTTCCTCCCCTCTTTTCTCCTCTCCTCCCCTCTCCTCCTCTCCTCCTCTCCTCTTCTCCTCTCCTTCTACTCTTTCTCCACCTCTCCTCTGCTCTTCTCTCTTCACCTGTTTTAACAGTATGACTACACAGTAGTTGTAACAGTATGACTACTCAGTAATGTTTTAATAGTATGACTACTCAGTAATGTTTTAATAGTATGACTACTCAGTAATGTTTTAACAGTATGACTACTCAGTAGTGTTTTAACAGTATGACTACTCAGTAATGTTTTAATAGTATGACTACTCAGTAATGTTTTAATAGTATGACTACTCAGTAATGTTTTAACAGTATGACTACTCAGTAATGTTTTAATAGTATGACTACTCAGTAATGTTTTAATAGTATGACTACTCAGTAATGTTTTAATAGTATGACTACTCAGTAATGTTTTAATAGTATGACTACTCAGTAATGTTTTAATAGTATGACTACTCAGTAATAGTATGACTACTCAGTAGTGTTTTAATAGTATGACTACTCAGTAATGTTTTAATAGTATGACTACTCAGTAGTGTTTTAATAGTATGACTACTCTGTAATGTTTTAATAGTATGACTACTCAGTAATGTTTTAATAGTATGACTACTCAGTGGTGTTTTTACAGTATGACTACTCAGTAGTGTTTTAAATGTATGAGTACTCTGTAGTATCTGCTTATCCCCGTACCCCTCTCTCTGGCTAGCCGGTGTATTTCACAGACATGGTGCTCCTAGACCCTCCGCTGGGAGGAGAAGAGGAGGAGAGCCCTGGCTCAACCAGTAACGGACTGGCCCAGAGAGAGATGGAGGGAGGAGGAGAGGAGGAGAGAGAGATGGAAGGAGGAGGACAGGAGGAGAGCCATGGTTCAACCAGCAATGGATCAGTCCAGAAAACCCAGTCCATAAGAAAGACTGTCCTGGAATACTACCTCCACTACAGCGACGTCGACATGGTGGGTTACAGCACAGGCCATCATGTACTGTACATCTAAATGAATAGAAACCACCGACTTGAATAGAAACCACTGACTTGAATAGAAACCAGTACAAGTGCACAGTGAAGCTGTCGCCCCCCACCCAAGATGCATGTGGTCAGCATGTCCAGGGTTAGAGGTAGGGTTAGGGTTGTTGAATGTGTAAGTGGGATGGGATTTTCTAGTTTGCAGGGATGCAAACATCTCAATTATTTTCCGCATCGATTTGCGTGACTTGTGTGAATCGCCCAGATCCGAAGACTTTTTGTTTGGGGTGACAGGCAAATCTCCGTAACGACTCCAACAGTGTATTTCTGTCGCGCTCATAGGAGTGAACTAAGTGCATTGTGTTGCCTTTGTGTATGAAATGCGCTATACAAGTAAAGTTTGATTTGATTTGATTTGAACTGCATTAAGCAAAAAAATCTACCCTGTCAGGATCTGTGACGAGGACCTCACGTTTACAGCCGGTGGTTCATTCTAGTTGATGGGCTGTGGCTGACGGACACAGCAGCAGCAAAACAGTAGGACGTTTGCAATGGATGAGTCAGGTGCACTCATGTGAAAGTAATGTAGTTATTTTTAGCTTAATACCACAATGTTGGCGTAAGCTAGCTGGCTAACGTTATTAAGCTGAAGGCAAAGCTAGCTTACGTTAGCTGCCAATTAGTTTGAGCAGTTAAACAGTAATGGCTAGCTAGTTATCTTTAGCTTTCTTTAGCTAGCATTATCATGCTGAAAGCCAAACTAGCTACAGTAGCTGCCAATCAGTTTGAGCAGTCAAACACGGTAGTAATGGTTAGCTAGTTGTCTTTTAATTCAGGTAGCTAGCTAGCTGCTGCTTAATAATTAGGTAACTAGCGGGCTACCCACAGAAACAACATGGGCAGATAAAAACCCTGTCCCTGCCTCGGATGTGTCTCACAGGGATCAGGAATGGGTGGAGAGGTGTGTGTGTTCTCATCACGGCCTCTTTCCTGTGCTTCAGCGGTCTTTAAAGAACTTTGAGAGGCGCCAGTCATGGAAGCGCATGCAGAACACAGAGCTGAAGACTGTGACAGACCTGGACCAGCAGCCCCTGGCTTCCCTGCACAAGGTCAGTACCACACCCTAACCCTGTAGACCTGGACCAGGGCTAACCCTAACCCTGTAGACCTGGACCAGGGCTAACCCTGTAGACCTGGACCAGGGCTAACCCTAACCCTGTAGACCTGGACCAGGGCTAACCCTGTAGACCTGGACCAGGGCTAACCCTAACCCTGTAGACCTGGACCAGGGCTAACCCTAACCCTGTAGACCTGGACCAGGGCTAACCCTAACCCTGTAGACCTGGACCAGGGCTAACCCTAACCATGTAGACCTGGACCAGGGCTAACCCTAACCCTGTAGACCTGGACCAGGGCTAACCCTAACCCTGTAGACCTGGACCAGGGCTAACCCTAACCCTGTAGTCCTGGACCAGGGCTAACCCTAACCCTGTAGACCTGGACCAAGGCTAACCCTAACCCTGTAGACCTGGACCAGGGCTAACCCTAACCATGTAGACCTGGACCAGGGCTAACCCTAACCCTGTAGTCCTGGACCAGGGCTAACCCTAACCATGTAGACCTGGACCAGGGCTAACCCTAACCCTGTAGACCTGGACCAGGGCTAACCCTAACCCTGTAGACCTGGACCAGGGCTAACCCTAACCCTGTAGTCCTGGACCAGGGCTAACCCTAACCCTGTAGACCTGGACCAGGGCTAACCCTAACCATGTAGACCTGGACCTAGAGAGAACGGGGTGGAGGAGAGGAGAGGTAGATAGAGAGAGCGGGGTGCAGGAGAGGAGAGAGGTGTAGATAGAGAGAACGGGTGGAGGAGAGGAGAGGTAGATAGAGAGAATGGGGTGGAGGAGAGGAGAGGTAGATGGAGAGAACGGGGTGGAGGAGAGGAGAAGTGACAGTGAGAGGCATCCACAAGTGAAATCTTTTACATATATTGTATGATCTTTTCACATTTGTTTCAGAAGACAAGACAAAACAAATATTGTCAGCGGTTAGTTGGGTCATCGTCGTTTGGTTCTGTCTTGCTCTTGAGGATTTGCAGCTTTGTCTACTCACCGAAGACTATTGAACCACTCAGAGGTTTAATGAATCACTTAGAGGTTTACTGAACCACTCAGAGGTCTACTAAAGCACTCAGAGGTTTACTGAACCACTCAGAGGTTTACTGAACCACTCAGAGGTTTACTGAACCATTCAGAGGTTTACTGAACCACTCAGAGGTCTACTGAACCATTCAGAGGTTTACTGGATCTCTCAGAGGTTTACTGAACCACTCAGAGGTTTACTGAACCATTCAGAGGTTTACTGGATCTCTCAGAGGTTTACTGGATCTCTCAGAGGTTTACTGAACCACTCAGAGGTTTACTGAACCATTCAGAGGTTTACTGAACCACTCAGAGGGGGGCACTGTTGAACTGTGGGTTTGGCTATAGAGTTATAGATTCTAGTTATACCTGTAGGCTATATCCTGCAGAGCCAGGTTCAGGGTCTGAATACAGAGACAGCGTAACATCTCTACCCCCTCCCCCCTCTCTCCAGATCCGTTTCAACCCCAACCTGAGCGGTCAGAGCTGGGTCCTGTCGGCCGGCCACGCGGGCCTGGTCCGGCTCCACTGCCTCCGCGCCCTCAACAGCCCTCACATCAGCAAGCTGGTCCAGGAGAGCCAGAACCAGTTCAACACCATGTTCACCCCGGACCCCTCGGACAGCCCCGCCGACGCAGTCAGGCACAGCACCCAACTGCTCTAGAACCCTCTGGTCCATCACGGAACCTTCTAGCCACAGAACTGCACTAGAACCCTCTGATCTGTTACCCACAGAGCCGCTCTACAACCCACTGGTCCATCACGGAAACCTCTACCCACAGAGCCACCCTCTGCGGTGTTCTAGAACCCTCCATCCTCAGAGCCGCTGGAGAACCTTCTAGCAGTTCCTCACCTATAGGTGTGCTGGTGCCCAGCGTCTCCCCCAGGCCCTCCTTCACTAGACGCGCCCTGGTGCTGTGGTCCACGGCCTCTCCGTCAGGGAACCGCCCTGAGACGAGCCCTAGGTCGCCGCGTCCTGAATCCTCCATGGCGTTCTGGGAACACAGCAGTGTGAAGCAGCACAGAGAGCAGAGCTAAGCCAGCCCTGTAGGGAGCAGGGAGGGAGAGATGGGACTCTAGTGGAACACATCCCTCCACACCGACCTCCTGAGCACGCCCAGGGCTCGGTGCATCGATGTCACCGGGGGATTCTAACAGTCCCCTGGGGAGACAGGGTGATGCGGAGTTCTCTTCTCCGTGTGACCTGTTTTTTTTTTTTAATCGTCTGCAGTGCTCTGCAATGTTTTTATTAGTAAGTTATGTCAAGTACAAAAATAAATGCTTTTTCTTTTTTGCAAAAATAAAACTTGCAAATGTTTGTTTTAATTTTTGTACACCTATTTTAGTGTGTATATACTGTATATATATATTACACCTATTTTAGTGTGTATATACTGTATATATAATATTGTGCAAACATGTTATCTCAGGAAGGCGGATTTACTTGAAGCTTTTTATAGAAATGTGTGATCACTATGGTTACAGAGATAGCACTTTAGACATGCCCCTTCATTCTGCCTCCCAGTGTTTTTTTGTGTTCTGTTTTCATTTAATTCATTTCAGTGTCCATTTCTGCATCAGGAATAAAGTCTCTTCTTTTTAAATCTCCGGTTGTCTCTGAGGTTTTGTCAGTGGGGCAGCTGTGCACGACACTGGACCCCAGATTACCCCAGTGAGTAGGCTACCAGATCTACCACCATGACCACAGATCTACCACCATGACCACAGATCTACCACCATGACCACAGATCTACCACCATGATCACAGATCTACCACCATGACCACAGATCTACCACCATGACCACAGACCTACCACCATGACCACAGATCTACCACCATGACCACAGATTTACCACCATGACCACAGATCTACCACCATGACCACAGACCTACCACCATGACCACAGATCTACCACCATGACCACAGATCTACCACCATGACCACAGATCTACCACCATGACCACAGATCTACCACCATGACCACAGATCTACCACCATGACCACAGATCTACCACCATGACCACAGATCTACCACCATGACCACAGCTCTACCACCATGACCACAGATCTACCACCATGACCACAGATCTACCACCATGATCACAGATCTACCACCATGACCACAGATCTACCACCATGACCACAGCTCTACCACCATGACCACAGATCTACCACCATGACCACAGATCTAACACCAAATCAAATAAGCTTTATTGGCATGAATGGTAATAAACCGTTGTTGCCATTTCAGAATAATAATACACAATTATGTACATATACATATGACATACTTATACTAGGCTTAAACATTGGGCGGGACAGAAATTATGTAGACTATCCCTCCCAGCCAATCAGAATCAAGCATTTACAAATTAAGTTGAATATTTTTTATATATACAGTATTATGTATTCCTTATAAAGGCACATAAGGCTACAGCACAACCGAGACAAGAAAAAGCACTACATCCAAGTGTATATTCTTCTCAGATATTTTATCTCCAAGGTTTTGAATATGAGCTTTGAATGACACCGACAGATTTCATCTGCATTGATTTATTTAATTTTACAAAAAAAGTATTTTCTCACAAATATCAAACACTGCGACAATAAAAGACAACTTTAATTTACATCATCACCACCACAGATTTACACACTGGACTGGATAGACGTTTTATACAATAATGAAACAAATGTATTTACACACGCTTACACAAAAATCATACACAGAAAATACTTATATAGGCCTATGGCATATTTACAATTGTCACAGACAGGACAACAGGATTCTTAAACAGTTATTGAACACATTAAGGAACTCCAGATGTATGGTGTTTTGTGATAGTTTCTCATGGTTGAATTCAGTATACACATAATTGAGATACACACAAACACGTGCTTTGATTATTTTTTCCCTCTCACAGATGGGTCATATTTGGTTTAATATGGAAAAGAAACATTTTCATCTTCACCTGGCAGTAACAACCACCATCTTATCATACAGTATCTCTCTCATTTCTACACATTTGACTGTCTCAAACCATCTCTTTACAGTTCACCTAATATACTTCAGAGAAAGACTTCTGAATGAGAACTTGTATAATTTAATAAATAAAAGAAATTAAAACCGGTCATCCTAACAGTTTTCAGGGTCTAATAATCCTGTATATAAAAACTATACAGAGAAAGACATTGGTTATGATAACTTTGAACCGTTTCTTACTTGGATCTTTGTTTGGTTTCCATAGGCTGTGAACTGAAAATAAGTATTTACATTAAGATATGCTTTCCTTTTATAAAAGTGATCAAAATATAGATTTTTAATGAGGACAAGCTGATTAACATTAAACAATTAGTTCTTGACATCTCAGATACCGTAGCCGATTGGCAGTCTTTCATAAACAACACTCATGCAGGTGTTTGGTTCTAAATTTTTCTCCCATACTGACAAGAATTCCCAAAATGGACACAGCCCCCTTCGTGAGGACTAATCTGAGCAGAAATATCATAGGAATTCTCATTTCTATAGTGTCTTAATTCTTTAGTTAAATGTCTAAATGTGATTCTGAACGGGTTGCAACATTAATTGGACACTGACTTCACTACAGGCAACGATCAATACACAATAACAACGGTGAATACCTCTGAAATGGCCACAACGTGAGCGCGTCTCCTTGTTGCACAACTATACATATCACTACACATTTTCATTGCTGAGACATCATAGTATAATATTCATTGGTGTGTTTCTCGTGGTGAGTTTGAGGGATGGGGTAGGGTAGGGAATGGTGGTTGGGTTTTGTGTGTGTGTGTGTGTGCGCGACAGACTCAGACCTGGAAGGTACCGTGCAGTACCTGCTGAGGCAGAGTGGTCAAGGGGGAGCAACTAATAGAAACTCAAGTGAAAAAACACTAAAGAGTGGTCAAATAGAGGGTTGAGGTGAGAAGGGTAGGGGTCAGGGGTCATGAGAGGGTTGAGGTGAGAAGGGTAGGGGTCAGGGGTCATGAGAGGGTTGAGGTGAGAAGGGTAGGGGTCATGAGAGAGGGTTGAGGTGAGAAGGGTAGGGGGCAGGGGTCATGAGAGAGGGTTGAGGTGAGAAGGGTAGGGGGCAGGGGTCATGAGAGGGTTGAGGTGAGAAGGGTAGGGGTCAGGGGTCATGAGAGAGGGTTGAGGTGAGAAGGGTAGGGGTCATGAGAGAGAGGGTTGAGGTGAGAAGGGAGAGGAGAGCAACAGTTTGGAGTGGACAGAGTTTGGACATGGCTGAATATAAAGCCTGGGTTCATATCAAACTCCCATCCCATCTAACTTTCCTTTTCCATATCGGTATAATACCACCTTCAACAATACACCACTGTGAGAGGTTTTCCGCCGTTTGCCGAGCAAGATAAAAGTTGAATTGTTGAACATTGCATCAGTAATTAGAAGTCCTCAGTCCCTCGGGGGCAGCGTTTCCCATGAGGGCAGTCAGCACTACCAGGCTGCTTTCCTGCTGCCTCAGCCCGAGAGGGCCTGAAGGGGACAGAGATGGATTTACCATACAGAACCCAGGCTCATCACCCAGCCCCGCAGTCCGGTACATCACGCAGTCCCACCGCTACGGACCTGTTCTGGGAACGAGACGGCCGTGTTTCTTCGGACACTTCCCCTCACCACGTCACGATCCATCCACCTCCCTCAGTTGGTAGATCTCTCTCCGTCTCCAGACGATGTCATGGGTCACTGTTTGGCAGGTGCTCCGTCCCGGGGCGAACATTAACGGCCGGCGTTTGACAGCATCAACAGAATTCTAGGCTAATTGCCTTCAGGAATTTCACATCAATACCGGTGTGTACGACTGAGAAACTCATTGAGTTCTGCTACTGCTGCTATGTTGCCTGCCTAGGGGAGGATGTTAAAGACGGAAACTGCTCATGCCGTCAGAACAAACTGCTAGGTTATTGCATAAAGTACAGTTAACAAAAACACATACGGATACGTTCAACAGTAGGCTATCAAATTGGCCTACTGTATAGAGCTTTAAAATGGAACTTAAATGTTATGTCTGACAACACAAGCTATATCTTGTGAAATGCTTCCCTTGTATGAGAGATGGTGACATATTGCATACTTCCACATGGAATGTCATACTGTAAAGTATGTAATTCTTTGGTGTGATATGAAGTCCTGGCTATGGTAGGATGTTTAGTCAGGTCCCAGTAAAGCTGATGTGTCAGAAAGTCTGTTGGTCTCATGTTGTTGTTGGTGTCTGTGTGCAGTGTGTCTAGTCCATGGGGTCTTGGCAGTGGGAGCAGTACGCCATGTCTTCAGAGTAGGGCTCCACCTGGATGGTGCTGCTGGTGAAACCAAACTTGGTCTGGAGGATCTCTGTTGCCTCCTGCAGGACAATCTGGGGATCAGCGTTCTCCTCTGAGGACAGAAAGAATACTGTGATTCAATACTGTGATCAGATGGGTGGGGTAGGCTTCTGTTTCCGCTCCTAATAATAATAATAATAATAATGTGATGGCCTTCGCTTGATCCTCTAATAAAACTTAAGTTCTACAAAAAAAACCTCAAACAAACAACTTAAATCACACGTGGCAGCCTTCATGCATGTAGCCATTATCTTCATGTGACAAACTGGCTGGGTTTTGAAACATTTTTTGGCTCGTCTTCCTAATTGCAGAGTAAATGCGTCTGTGCTCAATCAGTGGCCAATCAATCAATTTGGCCGGATGTAGTCCTAGGCGGGGGTTGGGTGGGGTTGCCAACAGCGATGTCCGATTGGTGGAGCTTCTTCTTCTTTGTGTGGGTTTGATGTTATCCTCTCCCTCCTCCCCCAGGCTCGGGGATATCCTTTTACCATCCCGAGCCTGGATGAGGGGTCACCCGGGCTATATATCCAGGCACACCTCCAGGAGCCACGTCACCATTTCGTCCTCCATAACCGTCAGGCCATGCATTCCGTTGGGTGTCCGATATATCGGACAGTCCTGGATGACGTGGTCTGCCGTTTGTTCCTCAGTGCCACACTCGCACGCCGCAGAGGATACCAAGCCCATCTGTGCATCAATGAGCGGAAGCGTCCGACACCGGTCTGGAGGCGATTAAGCCTCACCCACGCCGGTCTGGGTTTGTCCATCCCGGGAGGGGAAGGAACGGCGGCCGGGATGAAATCACAGTCTGGAGGCGTTTGCCTCCCACTCCACACGCCAGATGTAGTCTGCCCATCCTGCCTTGCTGATGTTAAGATCTCTGCATTGCTGCAGGAGGTCCCGTGCTGCAGGCACAAAAGGGTGTCTTGACTTGAGATGCCACTGTTGCAGTGAGCCTGTCATGGAGCAGGTGGTTAGGCTCCACGGCCCGGCAGGCCAGACGTGCTGTGGTTCCTGTGCGGCGGAGGCCAGCGGGCTGGATGCCTGCAAGGATGGGAAGGTTGTCCACAGGAGTGGGACGCAGGCATCCTGTCACGATGTGCAAGGCTTTGTTGATAGGCGGGTCAATGAGGCGGGTGTGAGCGCTGCAACACCAAACCGGTGCGCAATATTCACTAGTCGAGTAGACCAGGGCTAGGGCTGCCGTTCGTAGTGTATTGGTGCCACAGCCTGATTGGACCAGTCACCTCATCAACGCCACACAAGCTGTTAACTTCTTGCGCAGTGATTCGAGGTGTATGCGGAACGTGAGCGACCTGTCCAGTGTCACACCGAGATAGGTTGGTTCGGCGCTGCAAGGCAGGAGTGTTCCATCGATGTGCACTCGGAGCTCACATTTAGCTTCCTTATTGTTAAGGTGGAAGGCTGTCGACACCGTCTTTGCATCACTGAGCTTCAATCTCCATTTTCGGAGGTATGCCGCTAGTGTCTGCATGTCCTCCACGGCCTGCCAGTCTCCAGCTGAGTACACCAGCGCAAGGTTGTCTGTGTAGGCATACTTCTTGGAGACTGTTCGGCAGGTTGTAGATGTTATAAAGGAGGGGGGCCAGGACAGATTCCTGGGGGACGCTGTTCTTAAGGCGTCGCAACCTGCTTCGCTGTCCGCTACCGGTGGTGAGGGTGAAGCTGTTGTTTCAGACAAGCTCCATGATCATGCTGACCATGTGCCTGTCCGGCAGCAGGCGGAGCAGCTTGCAGGTGAGGCCGCTGTGCCATACGGTGTCATAGGCAGCCGTCAGGTCTATAAAGATGGCTCCGGCCTTCTTTTAAGCCGAAAAGCTGTCCTCAATGTCTTGACTCATCAGAGTGACTTGATCTATGGTCAATCTCCCACATCGCAACCCGGCGTGCTCCTGTGGGAGCAGCGGGTCGATGATTCTTTTGACCCAGGCGTAGATGAGACGCTCAAGGCTCTTGAAGGGGATACATAACATACATAAGAGGGCTTGAGATAGGGTGGTAACTCTTGGGGTCCCCTTGAGGCTTGTTCGGCTTAGGGATCGCGACAACTAGGGCTCTTCTCCAGATTTTGGGGATCTTGAGTTGGTGCAAGCAAGAAGAGAGGACCAGGACCAGGCAGGCGCAGCTTGGACTATAAGCTCCGGGCAGATAGAAGGTTGAGCTCACGCTGTTGCACTGAGGGGGATGTTATGAGGAGAACGATCAAGCTTGCAAACTTACAAGATGGCACAGGAAACGCCAAGGAAAATGCATAGCTACAGGAAACAATGAATAGACAAAGAACTGGACTGGTTGGGACAGTCGGAAACCAACCAAACAATCAGTGGCACAGGTCTCCTCTCAATCAATTTAGTCAGTTGTAGTCCTAGGGTCCGCTATTGGGGCAGGATTGCCAACAACAACGTCTCTGATTAGTGGAGACATTGCTGTTGTTCTATAGGATTGTGGGTAGTGTATTTTTTTCCTGTATGAACAGCAGTAGTTTGAGGGGACAAAATGAGGACACTTCAAAATACTGTCAAATTCAGTTTTTGAGAAAATTCGGAAATATTTCACACTACATCTACCATGTTATGAAAATTGTATATATATTTCATGAACTTGAGATTTATTGAGCGAGTATTTGCAGTAGCTGCTTACAGTACTGTTCACAGTAAAACATTTTGATGCACTGTGGGCTTAATTTTTGATATTTCAAAAATCTGTGAAGATTGTTTGTAGAGGACAATCTGAAGATCTAGTGTAGCAAAAGGGGTGTCAATTGACCAAAAAATGTGCGAGATGTAAAGTTTGATTGTTTTTTCTGTTTTTCTGGAGAAAAAAATCAGTAAAACCTGAGTGATGGACTTCGTAATTCCTGCCAGCTCAAAGCATGTGGACGTTTCTGCTCACTTGGGCCTACATTTTGGTGGTGGTTGCAAAGTGTGGTGCGTACGGCTGACTTATGATTTTTTAAAGTTTTAAACTTCAGACAGTTGCTGTAGCGCCACTATCAGGACTATTGGCCCATAATGCCAGTTGAGGACTTCTGGCATAGGACTGGACCTACAGTATGTGCAAAGTGTGGTGATTTTTCATGCATGGGAAATCAGACTTCCTAGGAAGAAGAAGATTCAGAATACTGGAAAATACAAGAGTGACTGGCAGCTGAGGCTGCCCGGCCCCTATTATTATTATTATAGTTATTATTATTATCATTATTATTATTATTATTATTATTATTATTATCATAGTTATTATTGTTATTATTATTATTATAGTTATTGTTATTATTATTATTATTTTTATAATACTGTGATCAGATGGGTGGGTAGGCTTCTGCTACCACTCCTATCCCATAACATCAACACAAGTCTACTGGGAACAAACAGACGATTTGTGATGTCACGTTGTAAGTTGTGCCCAAATAAGGATTCCAGTTCTAAGCGATTTTCTCTGAAAAAAATTAATGTGATTGTACTTGATCGCCCCTATCAAGGTCTGTGGTTAAGACAGGATTTGTCCAGATGGGTGTTCTGCCCCATGTAAATTCCTCTGACGACTACCACTCGATCTTCTGAACTGAAGCTGCAGTATGTAGCGTCTGTGCTTTGAGCCTGCTATGCTACACGCTCGTCTGATGGAGTAAGTCAGTCTGCTTCACTCACGGTTTGTGGGTTTGGGTTCACCCACAATCCCATAAGGCCGTAGGGGAACGCCCTGTGTTGCTCACTGTGACCTCAGCATGACAGGTGTGGCCATGCCCTCCAAGCTGTTTTTTTTTTAGATGTTAATATCGGGGTACAAAATGACATCAACAAGACACTAATAATAGGTCTATGTACTTTCTTTACATGGCAAGCACTACCACACGTAAATTAAGTTAAACTTGAAAACAACTTCATTGGTAGAATCTATCCTACCAGGTTCTCCTGTTATACCAGACCAGGGTCTGTGCTGCGATCAGTTCTACTGTCATACCCACCAATGGCCACGTGGACAGAGACCAGGGTTTGTCCTACGGTCAGGCCCCAGAGGTGCAGGCTGTGCATGGCCTTCACCGCCTTCAGAGACAGCAGCACCTCCTTCACAGAGTTGAATTCTACGCCCTTAGGAGCTCCTGCGCCACCCCAGGGTTCAGAGGGAGGGACAGAGAGAGAGATAGCAGGTTAGCTCTTTATTCATGGCTAAGTTTTATGTGAGACTGCTTGAGACAGCAGGGGTTCATTGGAATCAGGGACGTGCACAGATAGACACGAGGTGGTGCTAGAGCACCTGCCCTTTGCCCTCTGGACAAGGCAAGTGCACTTTTGACAGTTACTTTTTTTTTTTTTTTTTTACAGTGTAGGCCTACTGTATGTGGCCCATGGTGACATCGATCAATTCTCGATTAAAAGCATGTAATAATAATGCCCCAAAATGCGTTGTAATTTTGCCAGGAACCCCCCCCCCCCACACACACACACACACACACACACACACACACACACACACGTGCCCGCAGCACACCCGTGCCCCTCCCCTCCCAGCAGCAGCACTGCACACAACACACACCTCTCCTCTACTGCCCCATCCAGAGTGCCCGAGTGATGATAGCAGGGCCGGACTGGGTGAATATTTCATGCCGGGAGTCATGCCCATTTGTTGACAGTGGGGGGGGGGCAGGCCATTCGCCGCGGGCCAGGCCAGAACTCCCGGTGCTCCCGATGGCCAGTCCGCCCCTGGATGACAGCTAACCAGCCAGGTAACACAAACGAAAAGAGTGTATTGTTTGCCCCCTAAGCCTCAGTTGCCAAACTATAACCTAAAGAGAGCCTAAATTAGCTGACTGCCCACCTGCATAACAAGCTAGTCATAATCAATTAATGGATTTAATGTAATGATGCCCACCACACGACCAATGTCGGTAGAATTTGTTGTTGGTATACTTTAGCTGAATATTTAATATTATGTAGTAACCTTAGGGCTGCCAAGACACGCGTTTCAGCCTCTTCTCACGCTCACACGCCACACTTCACAATTCTCACGCGGAGAAATGAGCAACCGCTACATTCTACAGGCCCGTAGCCAGGGGTGGATCAAACGAATCGAACAGGGCAAAAGCCACCCCCCCCCCCCCCCCGTCAACATCTCGCCACGCAAGATGCCCTCATTTTTCACTGAGCACCTGCCCCCAAAATGTCTGTGCACGCCACTGATTGGAATTGTTAGAATCCATATTCTTTATATGCTGATTTGATCTGGATGCACTCTCATCACCACTTGTGAGTGTGGAGTGAATGGGAAATCCCATCCCCACTGAGTGTTAGCGGTACCATTAGAACCAGTGTGATTTAGGCCGTAGCTGATACCTTCCATGAGGATCCTGAAGACGTCTCTGAGGATGGTGAGGGTGGTGCAGAGGACGAAGACGGAGAACAGGAATGTGCAGACAGGGTCGGCCACCTTGTACTCTGGCTGCAACCACAGGATGACCAGACATTGAGACACACAACCACAGGACCAGGACCAGACATGGAGACGAGACATGATGACAACCACAGAACGACCAGACATGATGACAACCACAGAACGACCAGACATGATGACAACCACAGAACGACCAGACATGGAGACAACCACAGGACAACCAGACATGGAGACAACCATAGAACGACCAGACATGATGACAACCACAGAACGACCAGACATGATGACAACCACAGAACGACCAGACATGATGACAACCACAGAACGACCAGACATGGAGACAACCACAGGACAACCAGACATGGAGACAACCATAGAACGACCAGACATAGAACGACCAGACATAGGTTAACTTTAACTAGCAACTAAATTAACTCGCAACTAGGTTAAATAGCAACTAGGTTGAACTTTGGGCGTGGCGACCAGCGGCAAGTGCAGCTCAAATGGCGTCTTGTCTGAATAGCCCTTTAAGGGGTGTCAGATGGTGTGCTCTACAGACTGCCATAACACATTAGGCCACAGAGAAGAGAAGAGCAGTCAGCCAAGGTGACACATGCAGCCGCAACAGCTTGCAGAGCCTGGGGACATTTAAAGGAGTAGTAAAGGGAAAATGCATGTTTAGCCCTGTTTTAAGGTTACTTATGATCATATACAATGGTTCGGATCAAGACGTTGACTAAACTAGCACTTTTGAGAAAGTCTGATGATTGTTCTACCACCGTTTTGGTCATACAATGGATGTGGATGGGCACCGTGAAAAATCATTCAAAAAACATGTTAAACACTCAATTTCAAAGACAAGAAACTCGCTGAGGTGTTAGTTGGCGTTCTGGCATATAATTCGCCATAAAGTAAGATTCTAGTAAATCTGGAAAGGCTTTTTTAAATATTGAGCATAGAACAATTTAGTCGCAGCACATACGTGTGTAAACTTCCACAAACTAGGTAGCCTAGCAACATAAACAATAACAATAGCTACCGTAAGTAGTTCCGCTTCCTGAATCCCCTCTGTGGATTGATCTACACATCTACAATGGTCGCTTCAATACAAGTCAATGGATTTCATAAAATTATCAATAAAACCCTACAGGATTCATAATTTGCGGCGAATTTGATGTCAGAACACCAACGGACACCAATTACCCCCTCGGTGAGCTTCTTGTCTTTGAAATCGAAAGTTTAACATGTTTTTGAAAGATCAAGACCAAAACGGTGGAAGAGCAATTATCAGACTTTCTCAAAAGTGCTAGTTTTGTCAACATTTTGATCTGAACCATTGTATATGATCATAAGTAACCTTAAAACAGGGCTAAACATGCATTTTCCCTTTACTACTCCTTTGAGACCATTCGGATTGAGCTTCTTAATGTCCAATACTATGACTGCCCACATGTCCAATTGTTCTATCAACGGTATAGTATAATCAGTAGTAATTGCAGATTATACCAATAAACATGAAACAATATAAACATGATCGACGACGTGTGGCGGACCCGGAAGTAGATGACAGTGGCGGCCACCATGACGCCCACGCTCTGCAGGAGGTCTCCCACCACGTGGATGAAGGCGGCACGCACGCTGGTGTTGCCGTGGCCGCCCAGGAGGGCGTGGCTGTGGCCCACGGGGCTCTGACCCTGCTCATCGATCTGCCGGTACCCCGCGCCGTGGGCGTGGAAGGTAGTGGAGTGGTGCAGGATGTACGCCATGCTGCAGAGGGACACGCCCAATAAACCCAGACTCAATAAACCCAGACTCAATAAACCCAGATTTAATTAACAGAACCCAGACTCAATGAACAGCTGCTCAACTTCCTTCCTTACAGTTCTCTCTCCCTCTCCCTTCCTCCCTCCCTCCCTCCTGGGTAGTGTTGAGTGTTTCCGATGGGTTCACCAGAGCGGTATGTGACCATCTGATCAACTCACATGATGTTGACGATGACAGCGCAGCCTGAGGTGATGAGCATCACATGACCGTCGATCTCGTAGTCGTTCCTGACGATCCTCTCGATGGCCAGGTAGACCAGCACGCCCGTCACTATCCAGATAGACAGCACCGACACCAGCGCTCCCAGGATCTCTACACAGCAGGGGAGAATACAACACACTAGAATAGACCACACTAGAATAGAATAGAATAGAATAGAATAGAATATAGAGCTGTGGTGTAGCATAGCGGGTCACAGATAGGAGGTCTGGGACCGACCTGAGCGGTGCCAGCCGAAGGTCATGGTCTTGGTGGGGGGTCTGGAGGAGATCCACAGGGAGAACAGGCTGACCATCATGCTGCCGAAGTCTGTCAGCAGGTGGGCGGCATCAGTCATGATGGCCAGGCTGTGGGCCAGGTAGCCTCCTGACCAAGGACAGAGACAGACATGGGGGACACACACAGACAGCTACAGAGGGAGTACTACTTCACAGTACTACTACCAAGATAAGATAAAGATAAGTTGAACTTTAATAGGGCAGTGGCTAGTGGCAGTGCAAACTAGAATGGAGAAGTAAGACGCCTCCTTCCCTCCACTAGTCTGAGGGTCCACCTTGGGCAAGTGGTAGTAGCCCCCCTAGCCCTCCTACCTGGGGTTACAGGTAAAAACTCCTGATGGAAGAAGACCTGAGAGGAAGAGAGACCCGGGACCCTCGTCTGGAGCCAGGCCCAGACGGAGGGCCCGCCTGCGAGCGCCTGGTGGCCGGTCTTACCACGGAGCCCAGTCGGGCCGAGCCCGGAAAAGCGACGTGGAGACACCATCTCATGCTCCATCCCGTGGACCCACCACCCGCGGGAGGAACTGTCGGGGTCGGGTGCGCTGCCAACTAGGTGGCAGTGAAAGCGGTGGACACCGACAGACCGGACCCGGGTGGCAAAGGCTGGCTCTGGGGACATGGAATCTGTGACCTCGCTGGGGGGGAAGGAGCCAGAGCTTGTGAGGGAGGTGGAGCGATACCAATTACACCTGGTGGGGCTAACCTCCACGCACAGCACCGGCGCCGGAACCAAACTCCTGGATAGGGGTCGGAACCTGTTCTCCGGAGTTGCTCACGGTATGAGACGTAAGGCAGGTGTGGCTATACTAGCTAGCCCCCAGCTGAGCGCCTCTGTGATGATCACCCCAGTGGACGAGAGGGTCGCCTCCCTGCGCCTTAGGACTCTGGGGGGGGGGAAACTCTGATTATGGTTTGTGCTTATGCACCGAACGGCAGTTCGGAGTACTCGGCCTTCCTGCAGACCCTAAGTGGAGTCCTATTTGGGGCTCCTGCAGGGGACTCCACTGTCCTTTTGAGGGACTTCAATGCACACATGGGCAATGATGGAGGAATTTGGAGGGGCGTGATCCACCAGCCACCACGATCTGAACCCGAGTGGTGTTTTGTTGTTGGACTTCTGTGCTAGTCACGGTTTGTCCATAACAAACACCATGTTCGAACACAAGGATGCCCACAAGTTTACCTGGCATCAGAGCACCTTAGCCTGAAGGTCGATGATCGATTTTGTTATCGTATCATCTGATCTGAAGCCATGTGTTTTGGACACTCGGCTAAAGAGAGTGGCAGAGCTGCCCACTGATCACCATCTGCTGGTGAGCTAGTTTCGATGGTGGGGGAAGCCTCTGGACAGACCTGGAAAACCCAAGCGTGTAGTTAGGGTGAACTGGGAACATCTGGAGGAAGAGCCTGTCCGGAGAGATTTAAATTGCCACCCCCGGCGGAGCCTCTCAGGCATCCCTGTGGAGGATGGGGACATCGAACATGAGTGGTCGGTGTTCAAAGCCTCCATTGCTGAAGCTGCGGCTGGGAGCTGCGGCCTGAGGGGCATAGGTACCTCAAGGGGCGGTAACCCTCGGACACCGTGGTGGACAGCGGTGGTCAGGGAAGCCGTCCGACTGAAGAAGGAGGCCTTCCGGGATATGTTAGCCCGGGGGACTCCAGAAGCCGTTGCAGGGTATTGACTGGCCTGGAGGGCTGTGGCTTCAGCCGTGACCAAGGTAAAGCAGTCGGTGTGGGAGGAGTTCGGAGAAACCATGGAGAAGGACTTTCGGTCGGCACCAAAGTGTTTCTGGAAGACCATCAGACACCTCAGGAAGGGAAAGCAGGGGACCATCCAAGCTGTATACAGCAAGGAGGGGACACTGCTGACCTCAACTGAGGAGGTTGTTGAGCGTTGGAAGGAGCACTTTGAGGGACTCCTGAACCCGACTAATCCACCCTCTACGATCGAGGCAGAGCCAGACAATGATGGGGGGTCATCGTCAATTTCCCTGGAGGAGGTCACTGAGGTAGTCAAACAACTCTGGACTGATGAGATCCGCCCAGAAATGCTGAAGGCACTGGGTGTTGAGGGGCGTTCTTGGTAGAGACACCTCTAACATTGCGTGGAACTCCGGGTCAGTGGAGTGGCAGACTGGGGTAGTGGTCACAATATTCTAAAAAGGGGACCAGAGGGTGTGTGCCAATTATAGAGGCATCACATTACTCAGCCTCCCAGAGAAAGTGTACTCCAAGGTGCTGGAAAGGAGGGTCTGGCCGATAGTCGAACCTTGGATTGAAGAGGAACAATGCGGATTTCGTCCTGGTCGTGGAACCACCGTGGAACAACCAGCTCTTCACTCTCGCAAGGATCTTGGAGGGGGATTTGGAGTTTGCCCAACCTGTCTACATGCGTTTTGTGGACTTGGAGAAGGCTTACGACCGGGTCCCTCGAGAGGTCTTGTGGAGAGTTATGTGGGAGTATGGGGTGAGGGGGTCGCTACTTAGGGCCATCCAAACCCTGTACACCCAGAACAAGAGCTGTGTCCGTGTCCTCGGTAGTAAGTCGTCCTCCTTTCCGGTGGGGGTTGGCCTCCGCCTTTGTCACCAATCCTGTTTGTGATTTTCATGGACAGGATTTCGAGGCGTAGACGTGGGTAGGTGGGTTTGCATTTCGGTGAGCTGGGGATCACGTCGCTGCTATTTGCAGATGATGTGGTCCTGATGGCATCATCTGCCTGCAACCTCCAGCACTCTCTGGATAGGTTCGCAACTGAGTGTGAAGCGGCTGGGATAAGAATCAGCACTTCTAAATCTGAGGCCATGGTTCTCAGCAGGAAACCGGTGGTCTGTCTGCTCCGAGTAGGAAATGAGTCCTTACCCCAAGTGAAGGAGTTCAAGTATCTGGGGGTCTTGTTCATGAGTGAGGGAACCATGGAGAGGGAGTTTGGCCGGAGAATCGGAGCAGCTGTTGCGGTTCTGCAGTCGCTTTACCGCACTGTTGTGACGAAAAGAGAGTTGAGCCAAATGGCAAAGCTCTCGATCTACCGGTCTATCTTCATCCCACCCTCACCTATGGTCATGAAGGATGGGTCATGACCGAAAGAACAAGATCACGGATACAAGCGGCCGAAATGAGTTCTCTCCGGAGGGTGGCTGGGGTCTCCCTGAGAGATCAGGTGAGAAGTTCAGTCATCTGGGGAGAGACTCAGAGTATAGCTTCTGCTCCTTTGCGTCGAAAAGAGCCAGTTGAGGTGGTTCGGGCATTTAGTGAGGATGCCTCTTGGGCGCCTCCCTAGGGAGGTGTTCCAGGCGTGTCTGGCTGGGAGGAGGCCGTGGGGGTAGACCCAGGACTAGGTGGCGGGACTACATCTCCGCACTGGCCTGGGAGCAGCTAAAGATTCCCCAGGCAGAGCTGGTTGATGCTGCCAGGGAAAGGGATGTCTGGGGCCCCCTGCTGGACCTGCTGCCTCCGCGACTCGACCCCAGATAAGCGGATGGATGGATGGATGGATGAACTTTAATAATCCCCCGGGGGGTAATCTGGGCATTACTGTGTATACAGTTAGGTCCATAAATATTTGGACATTAACACAATTTTCATAATTTTGGCTCTGTACACCACCACAATGGATTTGAAATGAAACTTTCAATATATGCTTTAAGTGCAGACTTTTAGCTTTAATTTGAGGGTATTTACATCCAACTCAGGTGAATGGTGTAGAAATTACAACACCTTTTATATGTGGTACCCCCCTTTTAAAAGGGACCAAAAGTAAATGGATAAACTAACAAAATCATAAATCAAATGGTCATTTTTAATATTTGGTTGCAAATCATTTGCAGTCAATGACAGCCTAAAGTCTGGAACCTATAGACATCACCACACGCCAGGTTTCGTCCCTGGTGATGCTCTGCCAGGCCTCTACTGCAACTGTCTTTAGTTCCTGATTGTTCTTTGGGTGGTTTCCCTTCGGTTTACAGTAGTCTTCAGCAAATGAAGTGCATGCTCAATTGAATTTAGGTCAGGTGATTGCCTTTACATTGCAGAACATTCAAAATCTTTGCCTTGAAAAACTCTTTGGTTGCTTTCGCAGTATGCATCTGCACTGTGAAGCGCCATCCAATGAGCAGAAAATATTGCCCGAAACACTTCAGAATTCATCCTGCCGCTTGTCAGCATTCACATCATCAATGAATACAAGGGAACCAGTTCCATTGGCAGCCATATATGCCCACGCCATGACACTAAACATGCTTCACTGATGAGGTGGTATGCTTTGGATCATGAGCAGTTCCTTCCATTTCCATACTCTTCTCTTCCCATCATTCTGGTACAAGTTGATCTTTGTCTCATCTGTCCATATGATGTTGTTCCAGAACGGTACAGGCTTTTTTGTTTGTATGTTTTGGCAAACCATAATCTGGTCTTCCTGTTTTTGAGGCTCACCAATGGTTTAGTGAACATCTTGTGGTGAACTCTGTATTTACTCTGGTGAAGTCCTCTCTTGATTTGTTGACTTTTGACACAAACACGCCTACCTCCTGGAGAGTGTTTTTGATCTGGCCAACTGTTGTGATGGGATTTTTCTTCACCAGGGAAATAATTCTTCTGTCAACCACCACAGTTGTTTTCTGTGGTCTTCCGGGACTTTTGGTGTTGCTGAACTCACCAGCTCAACGATGTGCAGAAGGACTTTAAACTCTCAGATCTCATAACTTTGGGGGAATTCAAGTCCGTTTTAAAGGACAGAGAAATGAGCTCTCTTGGCTCCTGTGATTGCCCTGTCGTGTAATCTTACTGTTGTGTGCCTCACTGTACTGTAGTTTATCTGTTCGTGTGTTTTGTTGTAACCATGTTTTTATGCTGCCAATTTTGGCCAGGTCGCTCTTGGAAAAGAGGTTTTTAATCTCAATTAGTTTTTTACCTGGTTAAATAAAGGACATTGATTGGTTGATTGACCAGTGAGTCATTTCTTTTTAAGAATGTACCAAACAGTTAATTTGACCACACCTGATGTTTTTGCCATCTGTCTGATGGGTTTGTTTAGATTTTTCTGCCTAATGATGGCTTGCTTCACTGATAGTGACAGCCACTTCGATTCCAAAGAGAGTTGACAGCAACAGATTCCAAATGCAAGTGTCACACTTGAAATTAACTCTATACCATTTATCTGCTCTCTGTAAATGAAATAACAAGGGGACAGCACACACTTGGCCATGGAACAGCTGAGCAGCCAATTGTCCAGTTACCTTTGGTCCCTTAAAAAGGGGGGGACCACATATAAAATTGTTTGTACACCATTCACCTGATTTGGATGCAAATACACACAAATTAAAGCTGGAAGTCTGCACTTAAAGCACAACAGCCAAAATGATGAAAATGGTGTCCATGTCCATATATTTATGGACCTAACTGTATAATACTAATAAATAGTACACAATAATTCATTATATTTATAAAGCACTTTTCATTGTGAGACAATCACAAAGTGCTGAAAAGCGTTCAGCCAACTTTGCCTATTTCCCAGATGCGTTAGCTAGGATATCAGAAATATCATATACAGTAGAGCAGGGGGTTTCAGACTTTTTTCAGGGGACCTATTTTTCTATAGAATTTCAATGTGACCCCAAAAATACGTATGGGAAATCAACCAACGTTTGTCTAACCATGGTTACCTCTAATAGGAAGGTTGAGCCTGCCTTGGCCTCATCCATGTAGGGAGCATGCAGCGGCTGTTATGCTTTTGAGATGTGCTTGCCATAGCTTCAGGGTCTTTTGGAAAGATATCCAGTATCTGTTTACAATGAAAAACACTTGAATGTCGCTGGCTTGCTCTTTCTGCCCTTTGTCGTGTGTGTTATTATAAACAGGCATGAATTGCAGTCGGTGCACTTTTGTGAAAATGTGGCAGCCATCACAAAGGGTCTGCAGCGAACACTTGGGACATCTGCATGTTCAGAAATAAATACGCATTAGGCTACATGGCTTTAGATTAAACAGATCAAACACAGTCCAACTCTGCCTTCTTACTCCAATGGGCCAGTTAAGCCTATTCTATGTCTAGGTGCAACAACGCATCTTGGCTTGTTCTGAATGCGGTCAAACTAAAAGATTGATGGAGTGTACACATACCCATAAATGTACAGTTATGGTTTTGTCAGCCGCCCTATAAAGCCCCGGGGGTTGCGACCCTGTGTTTGAAAAACTCTGCAATAGGGGACCATGTGCTTGAGTCAGCATAACTTGTCTGCAGTGGAAGTAGAAATTCGCTGAAAACTAAATGTCTGCATCTCTGCAAGGGGGGGGGGGGCAGGGGCTTTTCTTGGAACCAAGAACCTAGTATAACAAATGGCTACTAGAAGTTGTTAAAGGAAAATGCTCGTTTTTGACAACCTGGACCTTATTTACGACATATTATAAGAAGTTTGACTCACCCAGATCACTTTTGTGTTGTTCGGAGGCCTGTAGAAGAAATTTAAAATCCAGCGCGAGCCAGTATATCCATGTAATGGCGGCGCACGGGGCATAGGGAATGCAGGTTCTCAAAATCCATTTTCGGCCGCTAAACGGTTGTTTTCATCAATCACATTGCATGAATCGACAGTTGATATTCCTCTACGCGAGCCATTCTTTCGGTTTTCAAATACGTGGTCTGTAGCCACTGTAATATGATCTTTACAAGCCTCTCCCCCACTTGCTCCAGCACGCATGCGCACAGGCCAGCGCGCAGCCTGCTATTCTCCGGCTCACATTCTCTGCGCTACGATCGTAGTTGGTGCCGAGAATATTGTCGTCGTCATTCGTCAGCAACAATCCGATCGTAGCGCAGAGAATGTGAGGGAGCATAGCCAGTGTAAAGATCATATTACAGTGGCTACAGACCACGTATTTGAAAACCGAAAGAATGGCTCGCGTAGAGGAATATCAACTGTCGATTCATGCAATGTGATTGATGAAAACAACCGTTTAGCGGCCGAAAATGGATTTTTAGAAGCTGCATTCCCTTTGCCCCGTGCGCCGCCATTACATGGATATACTGGCTCGCGCTGGATTTTAAATTTCTTCTACAGGCCTCCGAACAACACAAAAGTGATCTGGGTGAGTCAAACTTCTTATAATATGTCGTAAATAAGGTCCAGGTTGTCAAAAACGAGCATTTTCCTTTAAATAAATAAATAAATAAATAACAAAATAAGATGTTTGAGTTTAAGATTCTTAAGTTAGAGTTAAGTCCAGGACGACGTCACACGGTGGGTGGCCTGGAGAGGTACACTGTCGACAACCAGCTCTGACCCGAGGGGGCGGAGTCTCGCCATCAAGCCACTATCCATGCCACGGATCCCACAACTAGAGACACACTTGTCTTCACCGGTGGGGGCAGGTGGGTAGCCCAGAGAGGGGTCCACAGCCCCCGACCAAATATAATGCAAGGGGGCGAAGTCTTGCCACAGACCCCACAAATCAGCCCCTGAGCGGGCTAGAGACACACGGTTTTCACCAGTGGGTGTATGGAGATTGCCCGGAAGTAACTGCACTACACTCGAACCGCTCTGATGCGAGGGGGCGGAGTCTCGCCACCACGCCATGGACCCCACGGCCAATGGGCCTAGGATATAGACAATTAACTACCAGTGGAATGGTGGTGGAGCATCCATCGGGGACCCGCTGTAGGTCCGCTAGCCTTGTGTTATATTCCGCCAGAGGTCCGCCAACTCGTCCATCGGGGACCCGCTGTAGGTCCGCTAGCCTTGTGTTATCTGGGTTTATCCCTTACCTTTGTCCAGAAACAGAAGTTGAACCAATTGCAGCAAAATAGCTAACGTTACATCAGTGTAAGACCTGGCCTGGTTATCTGTAGTGTGAAGAGAATGGATGACTTGCACAGGAACCCAGGTTTTTATATAGAGTATCAGAGCGTCATGCTCTGATCACGCTCACCTCCCATGCCTCTGCGGGCTGCAGCTCTGGTGGCAGGCCAGTCGTCTCGCTGAGGGAAGATCTTTGGGCAGTAAAACTCTGCGTTTCCCGAACTGCATTTCTCTGAAAGGCCATTAAGAGAGCAGCCCGGGGCAGTACTGGGCCTGTGGTGCAGCTGAATCGACTGGACGCGTCTCCTCTCCTGACTGACTTCAGACACCCTGGTGTTCACTGGTTGGTACAGGACAGCCGTCATTGCGTCGCTCGTCAGTATTGCTTCCCCCCTGAATCGCCCCTTGCTGGATTCAAACTCCGATGAACACCACTTCAGCCAGCTATGCTACCGAAAAGCTACCCATCAATGGCACAGGTGAGCGGTATTTACACTGAGGAGTGAGTTTATCCAATTAAACTTGGTTACAACTACGGCAGTAATGAATGCTGTCATGCACAGTAGGTGGTTCAGTTGTCTTACAGTAACTCAACGGATGTAGGTTTTGGGGATAAGCCTCGTTATTCGTTTTTTACTGACGAATCAATGGTGGCGAAATCTTTTGTCCGCCCAATCGGATTCAATCCAGACTATGTGAAACAACAACAACCTAGCAGTCGCTCTGCCCAACACGATTGTGACTGGCTTAAAGAAATACAGCATTTTTCCCCCCTATGACAGAATGAGTAGTCCAGCCAGACCTTTCTCTAGCGCTGGCACAGCACACATAAAGTGTGGAGATAAACCTGGCTATGAGAGACCAGGCTATGAGAGACCAGGCTATGAGAGACCAGTGGTTCAGAAACTCACACAGACACGAGGCCTGAGGACTTGCTAGTGTGCGTTAGGCATAGCGGCACCTCAGACGCCTGGGTAAGGCTGGTCTCACCTACGACCTCTCCTGTCATGAAGAAGAGGCAGACGATGGGGGCTGGTCTCACCTACGACCTCTCCTATCATGAAGAAGAGGCAGACGATGGGGGCTGGTCTCACCTACGACCTCTCCTGTCATGAAGAAGAGGCAGACGATGGGGGCTGGTCTTACCTATGACCTCTCCTATCATGAAGAAGAGGCAGACGATGGGGGCTGGTCTCACCTATGACCTCTCCTATCATGAAGAAGAGGCAGACGATGGAGGCGATGTACAGCTTCTTCTTGGCCAACCGTTTGTCCTGGCTCTCCTCACACGCCGCCTTGTTGCCGTGGCAATGGGCGCCGACCGGTCTCTTGAGCTCGATGGTGCCCTCTGCGTCTCCGTTCCCGAAGGGCAGGCTGGGAAACTCCTCCTTACTGGACAGAGAATATAACAAGTTATACATGCATCTGGATGTTTGTCAGTAGGAGAGTCATAATAAGGATGTGGTAGCCCATCTGAATGAGACCTTGATTTTCTTTGTTCCCTTTTAGAATTTATGGTGGATGGTTATGTGTGTTTCATATTCCCTTCGTGGCAGAGTTGCAAGAAGGAAATCTCTTTTGAAAATAATTCACAGTCTTGAATTCACCAAACCAACAGTTGGACCTGTGGTCTTGTGGTCAGATTAAACAAAAATTCCGCTTTTCAGACATTATGTTTGGTGTCCAAAGAATAATGTTGAAAAGCACCTCATGCCTATGGTGAAACATGGTGGCGGATCTTTAATGCTTTGGGGTTGTTTTGCATCCAGAAGCCCGGGGGTCCTTGTTAAAACATATGGAACCATGAACCGTAGCGTGTACTATACCAAGACATTTCAACAAAGCCCATGTTCCCTCTGCCAGGAATGGTAAATGGTAAATGGACTGCACTTATATAGCGCTTTTCCACCTTAGCGGCACTCAAAGTGCTTTAGAATGGCCTCTCATTCACCCATTCACACACCAATGGCGGCAGCTGCCATGCAAGGTGCTAACCTGCTCATTGTGAGCAATTTGGGGTTAGGTGTCGTGCTCAAGGACACTTCGACATGTGGACAGTCGGAGCTGGGATTCGAACCGCTGACCCTTCGATCATTGAACGACCCGGTCTACCAACTGAGCTACAGCTACACCTTAGCTGCAGATGGACCTTCCAACAGGACAACAATCCATAACATATGTCCAGAGCAACTAAGAAACAGTTAACAGAGCACACGATCAGTGTCCTGAAGCGGCCATCTAAGTCTCCATACCAGAATTCAACTGAACAGTTTGAGGTTCGAACTGAACAAAAAACGCAGTCAAACCGAACATTCTGCATGGAGGAATGGCTGAGCCCCCGATTAAATATATGGTTTGGGGATTCATGGTTTATTTTAAAGGATCTCACGGTGTGAATAAAACAGGAGTCTACTGTGGCTCTGCCCCGTGTCACACACTCACAGATAAGATCAGAATTTAATCAGTGTAACAAATGCTGAGTTGACCATCTCTCTCTCCCTCTCTCTCTCTTTCTCTCTCCATGTGTGCAGTGAGGAGAATCGGCATGATGTGACTAATGAGCTGTGAAAAGGTAATTTAGGCTCCAGGAGATATCTGAGGAGGACCATGTCTCTGAGTCCATCAGGAGAGAGCCCAGGGACAGCTGGGCTGAAAGAAGCCGTCCGAGTGGAAAACAGCCTCCGTTTAATCACACCACGGGGACATGAGAACACATACGCCCCCACCAAATACACTACCACCACCCCCCAAATACCCCTCCCCCCCACCACCACCACCCCCACCAACCCACCAACCCCTCAAACCGCAGCAGGCTTGTATATAGCATAAACACACATACAATCCCTGTACACACATCACATCAACACATACTGTACATATAAAAAACAAGCATGGGACTTAACATTAGCCATAGTATCGAGTTAAATTCACTTCACCAGTCTTGACTTAAATTAATATCCTTAATGTATCTGATCCTCTGGGATTCCATATCAGTGGTTCTCAAAGACCAAGTGTTAAGTAAACCTATACAGAATGTTCCCGATAAACACACTGCTCAGGCTTCATGTTCTCAGACAGAAAGACCCCAGGAGAACATGTTCTCAGACAGACAGAGACACAGACGGGGACACAGACACAGACAGACACAGATAGACCCCAGCAGAAACAGACACAGACACAGACAGACAGACCCCAGCAGAACTGTCCAGGTTCTCCGCCTTCTGTATTAGTGTCGGCCTATTTCCTGGACATGGCACCGATTCAGAGCAGTGCCAAGTTGGTAGCAGTGGCGTGAAGCCGGCAGCTGGCATCTCTACATAGCTAGTCTATAGGCCTACTGTGTAAATAACAGTCATTGAACTCTGCCAAAGCCTAAAGTTCAACCAAATGGTATATTATGGATATTTAACAAAGCAGTTTAATTCAGACGACCTCACCAGATCACCACGTATATTTATTAATAATTAATCTATGCATTTATCCTTGATTTTATTAAGGTTGGTTGATATTATCAATGAATGAAAGATACGGAAAATCTCAATGCAGCACCCCAGAGCCCTGGAGGTAAGGCAAGTTACTATTTCTAACCACATTACAGACTATTTACTTCCGGTCTATGAATGTCGCAATTCATCATTCGCCTCACTGTTGTCCTCATTGTCCTCATATGGTTGACCTAGCCCGTCTATTTTTCCCAGACGGTCGTTGTTGCATGTGGCTGCACACTTCAGCCTGACAGCCAGAGACCTCAGGCCAGATTCAGCGGCGTGTGAAGAACCGGTTTTGAAGGCGGTTTGTATGAGCACACGAAATATATATTTTGCTATTGACAATTATAATTGCTCAGGCAATATATGATTGTAAGGCAGCATATCGCCTGCTGTAAGGTTTGGTGAATGCTTTTATTTGTGTTTATGCGAGCAGGCTAATATATCTGTAGGGAAGACAATTAACTGCTTCTTGTCTAGGATTGCTCAGCAGTATTTTAATTTCTCATGTGTTGGATGGAAGAGTTAGTGTGCACCATAATTATGAGGTGTTTTGATCACTAAACCTTCAGGTCTATTGCGGTGTTGACTGAGGCCAAGAGGCATTTTCTTTTCCTTTTTTACAGGGCTCAAGTGTAAAATGATAGATCTTTAATAAGTCCCCGATGATGTAGTAGGCTAGGCCAGAGAAAGAGCGTGCTGGGGATATAATGGGATGGGAACGGAGGTATTAGATGGGAGCGCGGGAGAACTTGAAGGGCGCTGGTCTGACATCGATCTGAAATGTCATCAGCGGCCAGAGTTGATACCTACAGAAAGGACCGTCTGTCATGAGGCCAGGAGCCATTCCTGTTGGCCGGACCTATAACCCAAGGCTCAGTTTCACCAGGGATTAAAATGGTTGCCGTTACGAGTTTAACAACCTACACCTCGCAATGATGGGAATATTCGGCCACTAAACACCCTCACCACAAAACCGCTTACCATTTCCAGATTTTCTGTTTGTTTAATTCTCTTGCAATAACCAGTCTCTTGCAACCTGTTTTAAAGATAAACATTTTATTGCAGCAAGCTCCCATACACTCAAGATGAGAACAGACGACTCTCTCTCTCAAGGGACAAATTCGTGACAAAGTGCCCGACGTCCCCAAATGGCCTCCTGGGACACGCGACAAACAGAATAGCTGATCTACATCCTCCTTACGCTGATGCTGGTGCTGCTCTCTAGGGCTCTCGGTATCTAACATAGCATATACTAGCATACTCGTCTCAACTTCTTCAGAGACCTCAAGGACCGATATCTGATATCTGATCTCATCCCAGCAGATCCATGGTCCTGGCGTGTCTGCCTCAGTTAGCTTAGGCGACTACTCCATAGCGGAGGAACGGCTCCCTAATAAGTCTTAATTATGCAAGTTGCTCAGGACAGGGTGTGAGTCATGTTTTAATAGCCTACTTTTAGGCTTATAGCCTACAATATGAAAATCCAAAAGGAACATTTATTATGATGAGTATGGTTATTACGATTATTACGAGTATTGTTATGATTATTATGGTGATTATTATTATTATTATTATGAATAATAATGATTTATCTAAGACCTTTATTATCAACAAACTATCATCGTTTTTGTCCTCTTTAGGTTTCTATATCAACGCACTTTCAATAGTAACACTTAACGGTGTTTTTTTTAAACGGTATTGGGTTTTTGTGCAGCCTACATTTTCTGAGAATTGTAGACCTACTTTAAGTTTTCTAAATGGATCTTACATAAGCCTATAGCATTCTAGGGTCACACACACACACTATATATATATATATATATATATATATATATATATACATATATATATACATATACATATATGCCAACTAGAAATTGTCTTAAAAGAAAAAAATCGGCAAAACATAATTGTATTGCATTGTGGGATTCTGCGTTTAATTTGCTGGGACAGATTATTATAATATTTTTTTGGCTTTTCATTATATCCATTTGATTATAGACTGGGTCTCTGTCCATGGTGCTGAAATTCAGATCAATATCAATTGTCTCAATTGTTTTCTAACAATAAAGAACATCCAGGAGCTACTAAAGGGCACTTAACGTGAAGGGCAGCATCCCAATGTTTCAGAGCAGAATCTTAACATTCAGAGTTAATTCGGCCTGTTCACATAAAGAGAATTGGCTTGACGAATAAAACATAATTTCGAGGGATTTTTCAAACATGCTCACTCTATTTTCTGGGTTAGTCTATTGGGAAATATTTGTTTAGTCTACATGTTCTGATATTTTCTAAATGACGGATGAAAAAAACGGTCTTAAAATATCTCATACAATTTTATGTTAGACTCATTTCATGATCGGCTATTTTGGTTAAAACAAGTTAAAATGTAAACTCCTGAATCGTGCTGCAGGGCTGCTGGTCTCGCGTGTTTCTCCGGCCCTGTGTCTTATCTCCTAATGAGAGATGATGGGTTTTTAGCAGTGTTCAATGAACCTCCCCCGGGCCATCCGTCAAACTCTGTCCTGGACCAAGCCAGGCGTGGAAATGAATCTGCTCATTCACATAAAACACTAATAACGCATGCAGCCGACACTCACAGACAGCATGCGAACAGCATGAAAACAGCTTCTCTGTGAGTAAAGCAACTTTATAGTCGTTACAGGACACGTAGGCTATCGCTTGGTGGATATTGTCAACGAATATGCCCGTGTCTTGTATTGTAGGATAGCCTACCTATAGGCTGTAGGCTATCATTGAAGATATTATTTTAAAGAGATTCCCACATCACACGCTGCATGGTTTTGAAATAGCCTACAGCAAATACTGCATTATTGTAATTGTAGTCTATAGAAGACTACGTGATTCCTGAAAACGCACTGATGATGGGCCTATAAAAAGATATACCATCATGAATTAAATTAGTCACATTTGTATTAAGCGACTTAAATTGTTAAATTATAGGATAAATAGATTAATTCTCTAAAGCAGTCTTTAACATTATCTATCTAATGCAAGGGTAGGCTATACATTGTAGCTGGGCTACAATATAATAGGCTAGTGTGACATTAATAAAACCTGATTCTGAATAAAAAATACATTTTCAGAAACATGCACTGCATTTTTACAATAGGCTACAAGCGATGATCACATCCCAAATGCAGCAAAAAAGGATTACATGCCAACTGTTTTACCTTTTCAGTTTTAGTGAATATATTTTTGCATTCTTCTCGTGTATAAGGTGCGATTTCTCCGAATTCTTCTGTGTGGTGGTATTATTTTCCATGGCCGTGTTGCTCGATCTTGTCGTTGTTATTTCTGACAAGAATAATCTGTGGGTGCTGCAAGAGTTTGGGAAAGCGATAACTCCGACCTCTCTCTCTCAAATGACACTGCGAAAAGTAACCCAGGCTGTTCCAGTCGTGTTCACCAAATGAGTGAATCCCGTCATCGCAAACAGCTTTCTGTCAGGTGCAAGCTAGTTTCCGTCAGGTGCAAATGGTTGCGACAATTACCCTTCTCTCTCACCGAGGAACTTACTCAGCTCTGGGTCCGCATGCTTTGGTGCAGATGTAAGTCACAGCTGCCTGGAGACAGCCAAGCCCTTAAAGGACTCGACAGCTTGTATGGGCTGGCTCGATAAAGTGCAAGGTAGTTTTGCCATGCTTCACTTGAGCCAAATTTGCCTTTTTTCCTGATCGAGGTGCAACAATTCTTTTGAATGAACACTACTTGACGGCTAGACCAATCAGAGCACATTACATCAAAGCAAATTTAACACACCAATTTGATGTCAAAGAGCCTATAATAATAGTATCATATAGGCCTAATTTGTAGGTTATAAAGAACACAATTCAGTAGATGTAAACAACTTTTTCATGCGCTCAATTACATTTTCCAAGGACATACAAGCTACTGTCTTGTTTGAAAGGCAAATATTCCACACAGTTAACAGTCATGTATTGTTGTACTTTTATCGTATTCAGCTTTCTATAGTGTGTGAGTGTTTGCATTAGTGCAGTAGATCAGTGCTAGTAGAGCTTGTAATTAGTCTCAACACCGGACTCATGAAAGTTCTTTCGTAAGCTACGCTAACTATGTACACATATTGCAGATCTCTCTATGGGAGACACTTCGACCCAGTCCCAATGTCCACCCTGAACCCTCGAGCCCTGAGCCCGCACAGATATTGACGTCATCTGGTAAAGTACCTGAGTGCGAGAGGCTGCAAGGACTCGAAATAGTAGCCTATAAAAAGGAATGGGGCAGCACTTGCGACATCGTTGACGTCAAAGCATATGTCTTACTATTGTGGGTGTGGGACTTATTATTTTACTTTTCAATTTTACTTAATGTTTTTTTTTGTAGGCCTACATGTAAATTCATTTTGGGCTGAGTCAAATCTGTCACGGCTCCGCCGCACCTGCCTCGACGGTCCATTTGAGTAGCCTAGGGTGTATCTGACGAGCCGCAGAGCAGGGTCTACAGCTTGACCTGGGTCTACAACTCGATGTGGGGTCTACAGCTCGATGTGGCTAGTGCGCATGACCGAATTTGGGTTGCCAGGTTCTGTTAAATAAGAACCACATATGCGGTATTATTGTTTTGATTATGAACATTCCATGAAATGGTGTAATAGTGTAGACAACAATAATAATAATAATTAAAGCTGCTTCGCAGCGATGAGGCGGGGCCAGGCAATTTCCGACATGTTTAGGAGCAATAAGCGAGAGAATAGGACAACAAGAAAGTTGACATTCCAATGTTCATTTTGTACATTCGTATCGTAAAACATTTGTAAAAAATTTTGATGCGTTGTAAGCTCCATTTTGATAATTCAACAATGGTCAATGAGTTTGTGAATTACAGTCTGAAGATCCAGTGTAGCAAGTTTGGTGTTAATTGATTGAAAAATGTTGGATGAGATATGTTTATTAATTTTTACAGGTTTTGTTTGCTTTTCTTCATAATTGAACATTAACTTCAGCAGCTGTGTACTCAGTCAGTTGCCAATCAATCGATTTAGTCATTGTAATCCTCGGCGTTGGGGGTTGGGTAGGGTTGCCAACAGCGATGTCTCCGTTTCGTGGAGCTTGTGTTGGATTATGGGTAACGTAGTTTTCTCTGTATGAAGTGTTGGTTTCAGAGGACAGAATTAAACATATTTTAAAAAAATCAATTTTTGAGATAAAATTCTCAAAAAAAATCATACTACATCTTGGATATGTGGCTAATGTTGTCACTTTTTATGAGGACAATCAGACATTGATTTGGCGAGAATTAATAGGAACTATATACAGAACTGTTAACAGTAAAACTTTTTGATGTGCTGTGGGCTCAATTTTTCATATTTCAAAAATCTGTGAGGATCGTTTGGTGAGGACAGTCTGAAGATACAGTAGATCAATTTTGGTGTCAATTGAACTAAAAATGTGGGAGGAGATAGGTTTGATAGGTTTTACAGTTTATGAAGAAATCAGAGTGATGGACTTCAAAATTCCTGCAAGGTCAAAGCGTATGAAACTTTTGTCTCACTTGGGCCTACATTCACGTGGTGGTTTTACAGTGATAGCACCTATGGCTGATTTGTTATGATTTTTTTAAGTTTTAAACTTTAGACTGTTGCTGTAGCGCCACCTTCAGGTTTATTGACCTACAATGCAGGTTGAGGACTTTGGGTATACTACTGGAGCTATGTGCAAATCTTGGTGATTTTTTGTCCACGGGAAGTTAGACTTCAGTGGAAGATGGAGAATAATAATAATAATCAAGATTCCTGCAAGGTCAGAGTGTATGAAAGTTTTGTCTCACTTGGGCCTACATTCACGTGGTGGTTTTACTGTGATGGCACCTATGGCTGATTTGTTATGATTTTTTAAAGTTTTAAACTTTAGACTTTTGCTGTAGCGCCACCTTCAGCTTTATTGACCTACAATGCAGGTTGAGGACTTTGGGTTTAGTACTGGAGCTATGTGCACATTTTTGTGATTTTTTGTCCACAGGAAGTTAGACTTCAGTGGAAGATGGAGAATAATAATAATAAGTAAAACATTTTAATGCATTGTAAGCTCAATTTTGATAATTCAATAATCTGGTCAATGAGTTTGTGAATGACAGTTTGAAGATCCAGTGTAGCAACTTTAGTATTAATTGATTGAAAAATGTGGGTTACAGGTTTTGTTAGCTTTTTTTTTTCATAATTGAACATTAACTTCAGCAGCTGTGTACTCAGTCAGTTGCCAATCAATCAATTTAGTCATTGTAATCCTCGGTGGGGGTTGGGTAGGGTTGCCAACAGCGATGTCTCAGATTCGTGGAGCTTGCGTTGGATTGTGGGTAACGTAGTTTTCTCTGTATGAAGTGTTGGTTTCAGAGGACAGAATTAAACATATTTTTAAAAATTCAATTTTTGAGATAAAATTCTGAAAAAAATCATACTACATCTTGGATATGTGGCCAATGTTGTCACTCTTTATGAGGATGATCAGACATTGATTTGGCGAGAATTAATAGGAACTATACAGAACTGTTAACAGTAAAACTTTTTGAAGTGCTGTGGGCTCTATTTTTCATATTTCAAAAATCTGTGAGGATCGTTTGGTAAGGACAGTCTGAAGATACAGTAGATCGATTTTGGTGTCAATTGAAAAAAAAATGTGGGAGGAGATAGGTTTGATAGGTTTTACAGTTTATGAAAAAATCAGAGTGATGGACTTCAAAATTCCTGCAAGGTCAGAGCGTATGAAAGTTTTGTCTCACGTGGGACTACATTCACGTGGTGGTTTTACAGTGATAGCACCTATGGCTGATTTGTAATGATTTTTTAAAGTTTTAAACTTTAGACTGTTGCTGTAGCGCCACCTTCAGGTTTATTGACCTACAATGCAGGTTGAGGACTTTGGGTATAGGACTGGAGCTTTGTGCAAATTTTGGCGATTTTTTGTCCATGGGAAGTTAGACTTCAGTGGAAGATGGAGAATAATAATAATAATTAAAGCTGCTTCGCAGCGATGAGGCGGGGCCAGGCAATTTCCGACAAGTTTAGGAGCAATAAGCGAGAGAATAGGACAACAAGAAAGTTGACATTCCAATGTTCATTTTGTACATTCGTATCGTAAAACATTTGTAAAACATTTTGATGCGTTTCAAATTTTGATAATTCAACAATCTGGTCAATGAGTTTGTGAATTACAGTCTGAAGATCCAGTGTAGCAAGTTTGGTGTTAATTGATTGAAAAATGTGGGATGAGATATGTTTATTAATTTTTACAGGTTTTGTTGGCTTTTCTTCATAATTGAACATTAACTTCAGCAGCTGTGTACTCAGTCAGTTGCCAATCAATCGATTTAGTCATTGTAATCCTCGGCGGGGGTTGGGTAGGGTTGCCAACAGCGATGTCTCCAATTCGTGGAGCTTGCGTTGGATTGTGGGTAACGTAGTTTTCTCTGTATGAAGTGTTGGTTTCAGAGGACAGAATTAAACATATTTAAAAAAATTCAATTTCTGAGAAAAAATTCTGAAAAAAATCATACTACATCTTGGATATGTGGCTAATGTTGTCACTTTTTATGAGGATGATCAGACATTGATTTGGCGAGAATTAATAGGAACTATATACAGAACTGTTAACAGTTAAACTTTTTGATGTGCTGTGGGCTCCATTTTTCATATTTCAAAAATCTGTGAGGATCGTTTGGTAAGGACAGTCTGAAGATACAGTAGATCAATTTTGGTGTCAATTGAACTAAAAATGTGGGAGGAGATAGGTTTGATAGGTTTAACAGTTTATGAAGAAATCCGAGTGATGGACTTCAAAATTCCTGCAAGGTCAAAGCGTATGAAAGTTTTGTCTCACTTGGGCCTACATTCTCGTGGTGGTTTTACAGTGATAGCACCTATGGCTGATTTGTTATGATTTTTTTAAGTTTTAAACTTTAGACTGTTGCTGTAGCGCCACCTTCAGGTTTATTGACCTACAATGCAGGTTGAGGACTTTGGGTATAGTACTGGAGCTATGTGCAAATTTTGGTGATTTTTTGTCCACGGGAAGTTAGACTTCAGTGGAAGATGGAGAATAATAATAATAATCAAAATTCCTGCAAGGTCAGTGTATGAAAGTTTTGTCTCACTTGGGACTACATTCACGTGGTGGTTTTACAGTGATAGCACCTATGGCTGATTTGTTATGATTTTTTAAAGTTTTAAACTTTAGACTGTTGCTGTAGCGCCACCTTCAGCTTTATTGACCTACAATGCAGGTTGAGGACTTTGGGTATAGTACTGGAGCTATGTGCAAATTTTGGTGATTTTTTGTCCACAGGAAGTTAGACTCGAGTGGAAGATGGAGAATAATAATAATAAGTAAAACATTTTGATGCATTGTAAGATCAATTTTGATAATTCAATAATCTGGTCAATGAGTTTGTGAATGACAGTTTGAAGATCCAGTGTAGCAACTTTAGTGTTAATTGATTGAAAAATGTGGGTTACAGGTTTTGTTAGATTTTTTTTCATAATTGAACATTAACTTCAGCTGTGTACTCAGTCAGTTGCCAATCAATCGATTTAGTCATTGTAATCCTCGGCGGGGGTTGGGTAGGGTTGCCAACAGCGATGTCTCAGATTCGTGGAGCTTGCGTTGGATTGTGGGTAACGTAGTTTTCTCTGTATGAAGTGTTGGTTTCAGAGGACAGAATTAAACATATTTTTAAAAATTCAATTTTTGAGATAAAATTCTGAAAAAAATCATACTACATCTTGGATATGTGGCCAATGTTGTCACTTTTTATGAGGATGATCAGACATTGATTTGGCGAGAATTATTGGAACTGTATACAAAACTGTTAACAGTGAAACTTTTTGATGTGCTATGGGCTCAATTTTTCATATTTCAAAAATCTGTGAGGATCCTTTGGTAAGGACAGTCTGTAGATACAGTATATTAATTTTGGTGTCAATTGAACAAAAAATGTGGGAGGAGATATGTTTGATAGGTTTTACAGTTTATGAAGAAATCAGAGTGATGGACTTCAAAATTCCTGCAAGCTCAAAGCGTATGAAAGTTTTGTCTCACTTGGGACTACATTCACGTGGTGGTTTTACAGTGATAGCACCTATGGCTGATTTGTTATGATTTTTTAAAGTTTTAAACTTTAGACTGTTGCTGTAGCGCCACCTTCAGGTTTTTTGACCTACAATGCAGGTTGAGGACTTTGGGTATAGTACTGGAGCTATGTGCAAATTTTGGTGATTTTTTGTCCACGGGAAGTTAGACTTCAGTGGAAGGAGAATAATAATAAATATAGCTGCAAGCAGCGATGTGGGGGCCAAGCGGGACGCACGACCAGCGCATCAAAGACAACAAGCAAAACATGTCAAAAGCCAGACATGGTTGAACAGGATTCGATCTCTTTACCTGCTGCTTGCAAGGCCGACACGCTAACCACTGTGCTACGCAGGATGTTGCGAAAGTGAACCACCCTAGTCCACAAGGCATGTGAGCCTTCCCTAACCCCGTGAGTCTGAGTCCTGAGCACTTAATTAATATCACCTGGCAGGGTTGCTTCCTCTCGGTAGAGTGAGAGGGGGGGGTGTCGTTGTTTAAATTGGCACACAGCGAAAAGTATACATAGCATAGCTCAACTATTTACTTCTTCAGAATCCAGACAATCACGCGAACATTTCCATGTATAAAATGTCCTTCGGTCTTCAGAAGTGTAGGAGAGGTGAAGAGTTAGAAACAGTAAGAGATTCTAGAGCGAAGAGAGATTTTCTAGAGCGTGGCTCCATTGATTTCAATGGAGGGGGGGGAGTCATTATTCGAACTGTCCCAGAGTGAAAAATATACATCGAAGAGCTTAGCTTTTTTGATTTTATGAATCCCAAGAGTCGTGTGAACGTTTTGATATATAAAATGTGTATGAGCTGTGAGAATTAGAAGAGGGATGGCAGTTTAGAAAATGTGTGACTTTTTCCAAAAACCTCTGAAACTGGTGAAATTGTGCAGAGGACAAAAAGTGTTTCTTTCATTCTGCAATCAAACAAATGAAGTAATAATGAAACCATGGGGTGTTTTGAACTCGGCATGAGCCAGGGAATCCATTGCTACCATCATTTTGAAGATTGGACATACAGTTCAAAAGTTACTGGCATAAACGCAACTCCAACTTTGACACGCTGGTGGCGCTAGAGTGCACGAGATGTCAACATAAGGCTTGGTGACAGATGTCATGGGTGTGTCCCGGATGAGTGTGCCAAATGTGGTTTTGATAGATTAAAACATTACTGAGATATGACCCCAGTTCCTGTTTTGCAGCTTTTCGGCCAATTTTGATTGGCTGTCACGAGGGAACGCAATGGACAATCAAAAATATCTGTAAGACTTTTGTGGACATCGGTCTATAGATTGTGTATACTGCGTGTGGTGCAGATTGGTGAAAAAACCTAGGAGGAGATACATTTTGAGTGTTTTACACTAAATCCAATATGGCGGGAAATCAAATATGGTGGAAAATGATGTCATAGGGTGCGTTGAACTTGGCTTGAGCGAAGGAATCCAACGCTGCCTCGTTTTTGAAAATCAGGCTTACAGGTCAAAAGTTGCATGCACAAATGCACCTCCAACTTTGACAGGTTGGTGGCGCTAGAGCGTTCAAGCTGTGGACATGGGTCTTGGTGAGAAGACTTTGGGGACTGTCATGAATGAGTGTGCCAATTTTCCCAACTTTTTACCATACGGTTCTATGGGCTGCCATAGACTCCAATGGCAGAAGAATAATAATAATAATAATAAGAAAAGGTACAAGAACAATGGGTGCCAGCGCTTAGCGCTTCGCTGCTTGGCCCCCAATAATATAGGCAAATACAATAGGGTTCCGGCAGCTACGCTGCCTGGCCCCTAATAATAATATAGGCAAAAATACAATAGGGTTCCGGCAGCTACGCTGCCTGGCCCCTAATAATAATACCTATTATATATCTATATTACTTTTCTATATGGTCTATATTGGATGGTACGTACACAGATGAGATTTGTGGTAGAGTTATAACTATTGCTATTGGGTTATAGTATATAGAAATGCAAGTGTATGTACAGAACACCATTTGCAGGTTTTTAAATAGCAGTGATTTACAGGTGATTTCCAGTGTATAGAATTCTGTGCTTAGTGTACAGTTGTGGTGGGTTATGTACAAACTATAAATACTTACAGTGAATTATTTAACATCAATCATAAAAATAAGGTGCTGTTAGTTCAATTTTGCTGAGGGGCGGGGGTGAGATGCACCCTGATCAAAACTGGCAGTGCATTCCACAACTTCGTTGCACAAAATAATAATGCAGCCTTCCCAAATCTTTTCTTGTGAATGCGTAGAATACAGAGAAGGCCAGCATCAGAAAACCTGATGATGGGAAGTGATGTTCACTAAGCTGGTAATGTGATGATCTTGTTGGGAGACCAGCTTGGGTATACTGGTAGTGTGATGTAGTAGAAAGAATCCTCATGCACTCCATGGGTATTTTTTTTTAACGTTTAAAAAAAAAAAAAAAAAAACGTTTTATTTAATTTATTTTTTGTAAAGCCTACCCGACACATACACTTAAGGTTACAATTTCAAACAGTTACAAATCATTTTCTGGAGGTTGAAATTGCTGGGGTGAAATTGACCCCAAGGAAACCAAATGCAATGTAAATTTGAGGATAGCAGGAGGTTAAATTCACACAAAATTACTTAAGCCTTTCCTTTCCAGCTAGACATTATCAAACAGATCTATGAGCAAATGTATGGATGTCTGCCATCTTCATGTCATGACAGCTAAAACTCTAACAATGGGCTGGAGTTTTAATGACGTGTCCCTGTAGCAAGCTGCTGACCCAACACAGTGGAAAGATGAAGAGAATCCCAGGTACTCTGACTTGTTCAGTCCTTGGCGAGGACCAGGAGGACATGTTCAGTCCTTGGCGAGGACCAGGAGGACATGTTCAGTCCTTGGCGAGGACCAGGAGGACATGTTCAGTCCTTGGCGAGGACCAGGAGGACTTGTTCAGTCCTTGGCGAGGACCAGGAGGACATGTTCAGTCCTTGGCGAGGACCAGGAGGACATGTTCAGTCCTTGGCGAGGACCAGGAGGACATGTTCAGCTCTGAGGATGAGCCACATACAAGGGGTCTGCCTGGACACATGACATCCGTGGTGGTCTACCTGTCACCTCTGACATGTCACTTTCCCATGACTGCACAGAAATCTGGCACACAACATACTTTTGCTCACTCCACAGGGTGTTCACACAGAATTTTGCCTTCACTGTATAGGAAATATGTCTCACATAGACCCCCCAGTACCTGTCTTATCTACAGTGTAGTGATGCTATGCTACAGTAAATCATTGTAAAGCCATTGACCCCTCATGCTCATGATGTACAAATTACCTTCACTTATTACCAGATAAAAAAAACATTTAAGTTATCTTTTACAATATCCTCTTTATGGTTTATTATGTATAGATGGTTGTCTATCAGTAAATGGCTTTGATTGTTTGTGTTTCTTGTTTCTTTGATAAGGAACTCATGGAGATTCAAATAGGTAACAGATCTGGAACACATGATTGTTACGACTCAGCTCTTAAGAGCCAAAACAAGGTGGAGTCACACATCAAACTTAAGTTTAACAATCTATTTACATAAAGCTCTGTAACAATAATCAAAGAGGCGGGATGTGAGTGTCAGTAATATCAGTGGTGTAGTGTAGTGAATGGATGCAGTAAGAAAGTGAGTGTGACTTGGCAGTGAATGTGACTTGGGGAGAGCGATGGGGCGGTCATGGGATCTGGAGATGGACAGCTCTTCTCTGCTGGGCCATGGGTCGGTTTCCACCTCCACTATCGTCCTTGACATGCCTGGAGAGATATCAGATATACCACACATATGTATTTGTGTTATAGTCTAAATATGTTATATTACATAGGCCTATTACAACGGTGTGGTCGGAAACAGTCAACACAACAATGGTTTTGTGAACAGTTGCGGGGAATTCTGTAGGCTAGGCCTACCATCTAAACAATTTAATAGGCTAGTTTTTGTGATTCAGCACCACGGACGGACAGACATCGACGTAGCCTAATACAGCCTAGTAAATGCCACAAATCTAGGTTATCATTAAAACAATGCACCACAGGAACACTAAATAATTCCCCATTTAATACCTGTACCATTACAATAGGTTACAAAACCTGTCAGCATGGACAAAATTGCAAAGTGTGTTATACAGTGCCGACAGAGGGAACATTTCCCCCGACTCTGTCGCTGACCCTGTCCCTGAAGATGAGTCCCCGAGCACCTCAGATGGAGCTGCGAGCACATCAGCAGCGGACTCGAGCGGGGTGCTATGGAACGCCAAATGGGTCATAATTCACCTTGATTTTTCGCCGTCACTAGGCATGTTTTCATTGAAAAACGCTGTATTGGACGGCGCAAATCCTTGCAATGTGCCGTTTGATAAGCGCCTGGTGCCGCCAGGCGTCGGTTATGGTTAAATACGCCTGTCACCGTCAGGCGTTTATTAAACGCCGCCAGGCGTCTCATAAGCACATTTTTGAAAGGTACCGCCCACTGGCCTCTACGGTGACTCAGGTAGTACAATTTATCTCTTTCCTCCAGGCTTGTGATGTCTCTGGTCCAATCAGGCCATTATGGCCATGAGTGTCATGTGAGGATATGCTACTGTACACGTATTGACCAAGAAAGATGGCACAAAATAACTTTCTGCTTAAAGGACAATGCTCGTTTTTGACAACCTGGACCTTATTTACGACATATTATAAGACGTTTGACTCACCGAGATCACTTTGGTGTAGTTCGGAGGCATGTAGAAGAAATTTAAAATCCAGCGCGAGCCAGTATATCCATGTAATGGCGGTGGTCGGGGCACTTAGAATGCAGTTTCTAAAAATCTATTTTCTGCCGCGAAACGGTTGTTTTCATCAATCTGTCTTGAAGAATCGCTAGTTGTGCTTACATAGAGCATAGGCCTGTTGTGGTATTTCACATGCCTCTGTAATATGATCTTTAGAAACGTCTTTAGACACGAAATAGCTTCCTCACTTGCTCCAGCACGCATGCGCACAGCGTGCTGGAGCAACGATTGCGCGCTGTGCGCATTAGTGCTGGAGCAAGTGAGGAAGCTATTTCGTTTCGAAAGACGTTTCTAAAGATCATGGCATGTGAAAACCACAACAGGCCTATGCTCTATGTAAGCACAACTAGCGATTCATCAAGACAGATTGATGAAAACAACCGTTTCGCGGCAGAAAATAGATTTTTAGAAACTGCATTCTAAGTACCCCGACCACCGCCATTACATGGATATACTGGCTCGCGCTGGATTTTAAATTTCTTCTACATGCCTCCGAACTACACCAAAGTGATCTCGGTGAGTCAAACGTCTTATAATATGTCGTAAATAAGGTCCAGGTTGTCAAAAACGAGCATTGTCCTTTAACTGTAAAAGAACATTAAACGACTGCACACATCTTCTACTTTTGGACAATATCCAAGCTGACAAAATCCAGCCTACTTTAACAAGGCAAGGCACAAGTTTATTTGTATAGCACATTTCATCAACAAGGCAAGTCAAAGTGCTTTACATGAGACATTAAAAGCATCAAGACAAAGTGCAACACATAAAACGTCATATAAAACGAAATGCAAATCAATTAGTGAATGCTAGTCTTCACATTTTTATTTTGTCCTGTCAATGGACAAGGTAAGCTTAAAGTATTTGGACAAAAAGATGAGTTTTTACTGTTTATGAATTTGCATACATAAATCTAGCTACGTTGGTCAACTGATAGTAGTGGCTAGTTAGTATTATGACATATTATGACATAACAGTTATGGCATTATTCATGTTTTTTTTATTACTGTATGGGGAACATTTTAATAACCATTTATGTAAGATTTCGGGGACCTATTTTGATCGACCAATAGGCCTATATCAAATAATGCTCCCTCTACAAAGTAGGCTAATTGTATTTCACCATTAGGCTAGGCTACTGTAAGAATATGGGGAGCATATATTTTACTCTAGACTCAAGATATGTTTATTGCCTGTCTATTAAGAGTTCAGGGGTAGCATCTATCGGCCAATATCCTCTAAAGCTTTTTTACCATCGATTTGATCGAGTAGTAGTACACTGACTACCTATGGTAAATGCAATTATAAGTCGTTTTGGATAAAAACATCTGCTAGATGACTGTAATGTAATATAATAAAAACATCAAGGTCATTCCATTACTGATCTATAGCATGTTCTTAAATGTCAGCAGTACTTTTACAACTCCTTTTGTGAGCAATACTCTCCATGGGTATTTCAAGTAATGGTCCTCTATATTGTCTTTAGTAAGCATACTTTTGTCTGTGATTTCAGAAAAGGAATCATATCCTCTAACACTGGAAACAGTGTTAGTCTTCTCATCGGGGGCTTCAGCAGTCCCGCTTCTGTGATTCCCAGTGGAGCCACACCTGGAGTTCCTGCATGTTTAGGGGGCGGAGCCAAAGCGCATCTTCCCAGAGGCCAACACCTGTATTATAACACTGAGACTGCCTATCCACACCTCATATGAAGTGTGGAGAGAGTACATGGAGAGTGGCATCTTACAATCTCCTCTCTTTGGCACAACATAGTTTGAAATGCCTTTTCTACTCTTCTTTTACCTTCCAGCCTTCCTCCTCCTGGGCAGGGTTCTATTAGTGTGAAAAATATGTGAAAGTTGAGGCGTAGGTTATGTGTAATGTACCTGACCACAAGTTATGATGAATTGAGCTACTACTAACAAGGTTTGTGTGTTGAAGTTGAGGTGAGGTTTATTTTATCAATTAATCTTAATAAAGCAGTGTCAAAGATTTGAACAATTTTGGGGGATTTAATCAGAAAAGGTCCTCCTGCAATCTCCCCTCAGGTAGAACTTGGTGGCGCACTGGATAAGGTTATCTCTTTCCTCCAGGCTGGTGGTGTCTCTGGTCCAATCTGGCCATTAGCACCCACCAGATCTCTTGACTCTATCATATCGTAGTAAATTAAACCATTAAGATGTTACAAGAAATCAGTCTCAGATCAAATTAACGGCTGTATTTATGGAATTACTGCTAGTACACAAAGTACTAAGTTACATATTATAAAAAACCCAGAGTGAATAAATTTTCTAAAATATTATCAAAGAGATAAAGAGGCATGTGTGAGAGGGAAGATGAAGACAGAACATATAAAACAGCTCTTCCTTGATGTGGACCACCTTGTCCCAGGCCCACTCCAGGACACAGCGCAGGGTCACTACACCCTGCCTGATCTAGAGGCATACACATACACACAACACATACAAAGCTCATTTTAGTGACAGTGACTGGTTGGCGGTGTGTGTCGGTGGTTTGTGTGCAGCCTCACCCTCAGTAGTTTACGAAAGCAATAACACACGAGAGGGAGTGCGTGGTTATTGGCACGGCAGTACTGCGGTCGTAAGCCCTCAAATGTGCTATTGCTTTTATGCAACAGCACTGCAGTCGTTACATTTTTTTTTTTTAAAAGATGGGTTTATAGTGTTTGACCATGCAGAGCACTAAAAGTGATGACAAGTACCTAAAACTGATGGGGAGCCAGTGTAAGGAGGCCAGGATTCGAGTAATGTGACAGGACGTTCTGGACCTAGTCAGTAGCCTTGCAGCAGGGTTTTGGACCATTTATGTGTGTGGAGGGGCATAAATGTGCACATGTGTGTGTGAGAGTGTGCACAAAGTTGTATGTGGTGGGGCAGTATGACTGTTCAGGTGTGCAGGGCAGGTGTAGGCCAGGCCTTAGACCTGGTCCAGGGCGATATCCTACGTATAACGCCCTGTTACTCTCAATGCAATTTGCCTATGAAAGCGCTTCATCGGCCCGCTCGTCCGAGTCTACAGACAAAACCGTTTCGTTACTCACCAAAGGAAACACATCGTTGGAAAGATGAAAGCCTTTTCTCCTAAGGCGCTACAGTTTGTAGTCCCCCACCTTTCAAATAAAGGGCAAATTTGTACACTTAAATGTTTTATATCCACAGCGCATCGACTGTCTTCTTCTACCGGCGAATCAGCGCTCTCCGCTTTGTTTAGCCTAATCACTGCTGCCGCCCATGTCGGGGATGATGCATTACATCTTAAAGTCTCTCAACACCATTTAAGATGTAATGCATCATCCCCGACATGGGCGACTGTTATGTCATAATATGTCATAATACTAACTAGCCACTACTATCAGTTGACCAACGTAGCTAGATTTATGTATGCAAATTCATAAACAGTGAAAACTCATCTTTTTGTCCAAATACTTTAAGCTTACCTTGTCCATTGACAGGACAAAGTAAAAATGTGAAGACTAGCATTCACTAATTGATTTGCATTTAGTTTTATATGACGAAATCCGCGTTGTTCCTCTTCGATCTGAGGTTCGACTATCGGCCGGACCCTCCTTTCCAGCACCTTGGAGTACACTTTTCCTGGGAGGCTGAGTAATGTGATGCCTCTATAATTGGCACACACCCTATGGTCCCCTTTTTTGAATATTGAATATTGACTTCCACACAATGTTAAAGAGGCGTGTCAACCAAGACAGCCCCTCAACACCCAGCGCCTTCAGCATTTCTGGACGGATCTCATCAGTCCCTGGGGCTTTGCCACTGTGGAGTTGTTTGACTACCTCAGTGACCTCCAGGGAAATTGACGATGACCCCCCATCATCTTCCAGCTCTGCCTCGATCGTAGAGGGTGGATTAGTCAGGTTCAGGAGTTCCTCAAAGTGCTCCTTCCAACGCTCAACAACCAGTTGAGGTCAGCAGTGTCCCGTCCTTGCTGTATACAGCTTGGATGGTCCTTCGCTTTCCCTTCCTGAGGTGTCTGATGGTCTTCCAGAAACACTTTGGTGCCGACCGAAAGTCCTTCTCCATGGTTTCTCCGAACTCCTCCCACACCCACCCTTGGTCACGGCCGAAGCCGCAGCCCTCCGGGCCAGTCGATACCCTGCAACTGCTTCTGGAGTCCCCCGGGCTAACATATCCCGGAAGGCCTCCTTCTTCAGTTGGACGGCTTCCCTGACCACCGCTGTCCACCACGGTGTCCTAGTGTTACCGCCCCTTGAGGTACCTATGGCCCTCAGGCCGCAGCTCCCAGCCGCAGCTTCAGCAATGGAGGCTTTGAACACTGACCACTCATTCTCGATGTCCCCAACCTCCACAGGGATGCCAGAGAAGCTCCACTGGAGGCTCTTCCTCCAGACGTTCCCAGTTCACCCTCACTACACGCTTGGGTTTTCCAGGTCTGTCCAGAGGTTTCCCCCGCCATCAAAAGCAGCTCACCACCAGATGGTGATCAGTGTACAGATCTGCCCCTCTCTTTACCCGAGTGTCCAAAACACATGGCCTCAGATCAGATGATACGACAACAAAATCTATCATCGACCTTCGGCCTAAGGTGTTCTGATGCCAGGTGTACTTGTGGGCATCCTTGTGTTCAAACATGGTGTTTGTTATAGACAAACCGTGACTAGCACAGAAATCCAACAACAAAACACCACTCGGGTTCAGATCGTGGTGGCCATGCCTCCCAATCACGCCCCTCCAAGTTTCTCCATCATTGCCCATGTGTGCATTGAAGTCCTCCAATAGGACAGTGGAGTCCCCTGCAGGAGCCCCAAATAGGACTCTACTTAGGGTCTGCAGGTAGGCTGAGTTCTCTGAACTGCTGTTCGGTGCATAAGCACAAACCACAGTCAGAGTCCCCCCCCCCACAGTCCTAAGGCGCAGGGAGGCGACCCTCTCATCCATTGGGGAGAACTCCAGCACAGAGGCGCTCAGCTGGGGGCTAGCTAGTATAGCCACACCTGCCTTACGCCTCATACTGTCAACAACTCCGGAGAAGAACAGGGTCCAACCCCTATCCAGGAGTTTGGTTCCGGTGCCGGTGCTGTGCGTGGAGGTTAGCCCCACCAGGTGTAATTAGTATCGCTCCACCTCCCTCATAAGCTCCGGCTCCTTCCCCCCCAGCGAGGTCACGTTCCATGTCCCCAGAGCCAGCCTCTGCCGCACGGGTCCGGTCTGTCGGTGCCCACCGCTTTCACTGCCACCTAGTTGGCAGCGCACCCGACCCCGACAGTTCCTCCCATGGGTGGTGGGATGGGATGATGATGATGATTATTATTGTTATTATTATTATTGTTGGTATTATTATTATTATTTTACACTTTATTTATTTTGCACTTTTTGAAACAGGCTTACAAATCACTTCAAAGAAAAAAATTAACAAAATAACACAAAAACAAAGTAAGACAAAATATAAGAATTAACAACACATCAAAAAGCAAAGGGATTTTTACTTTTTATTTTTATTGAATCACTCATAAATAAGTTATAAAATCGACAATATATACGGTATATACAGAAATCAACAATACATGTATATAATTAGATAATATAAGAAAAAACAGAGGTACTGTATCTAATATCCCACAGGCTCATCCCCCCAGGTGCAATAGACCGTGTGTCTCTAGTCCACTCAGGGGCTGAATTGTGGGGTCCGTGGCGTGGACAGTGGTGTGGTGACGAGACTCCGCCCCCTCAGGTCAGAGGTGGTCGGGGGCAGTGCATTGACCTCTGGCCAATCTCCCTGCACCCACCAGCGAAGACCGTGTGTCTCTAGCCCACTCAGGGGCTGAGTTGTGGGTTCTGTGGTGTGAATAGTGGCGTGGTGGCGAGGCTCCGCCCCTTTTGGTCATAGCCAGCCAGGGACCCCCCCAGTGCATGTGTCTTTATTCCACCTTGGCTGAGTTCTGTGCTACCACATTACTTATAAAAGGGCGCCTGTACCTTTAAGAGAGGCACACAAATTCAAAAAAAGCAACAGCTGCCACCACTCTAATCCCAACTGACACTCTGATCCTAGACATGGTCTGCTTCAGACAGTTTATCGCGAAAACTATAAATGTTACAGCTTATATATTGACACCATAGGAATCCTGAGAACTTGCAGAACATTTCTATGTATAATATGTCCGTATAGATTAAACACTGTAGGCATGGCGACAAGTTAGAAAAAGGGCAAAAAAATGCAAAATTAGCAGCTCAAACGTTAGTGCGGCACCATATGTTTCAATGGGGAGCGCAGTTGCCGAACAAATCGTCATACCCTGAAAACTATAAGTCACACAGCTTAGATACCTACATTGTACGAATCAGCACAGTTGTGTGAATGTTTTGATGTGTAATATGTGTGTGAGCTTTCAAAACTGTAGGAGTGCCAGCAGTTTACAAAATGTGTTAATATTTTCAAAGCAAAAGCTGCCACCACTCTAAAAACATAATGATACTGAACATTCCACCAGCAGTTTCAATGGTACAAAAATTACTATTAAAAGTTAAATTACTAAAAAACTATAAAAAATATCAAAAATCTGAATGGATCCGTCAAAGAGCTAAACATCGTGAACATTTCAAAGTTTGAATGACGTTTCTAGCACAAAGTATGAAGAAGTAGTTAAGGAGATAATAACTGGGGGGAACTAGAATAATAAATAAATAAATAAATAAATAAATAAATAAATAAATAAATAAATAAATAAATAAATAAATAAATAAATAAATAAATAGTGGGAACATCACAAGTTCTTAAGTAATAAAAATACCACCTAATAAAAAATCTCGTCATCACGCGCAGCCCCACGACGTTCATGTACACAAATAATGACGTAGGCATGCTTCCTCCCACGTGTGTACGCAGCGCCGTGAGACTGAGATGGAAACATGGCGGCGACCAGCCAAGCCGCTAGCGATGCTCAGACGCTACAGCAACAAGACGACAGATCTCTGCCCAGATCTGACAGGTACTTAGCTGGAGGGGGGTTCGCTGTTTTAGACTGAGTGAGAATATATCTAGTTTACCAATTTATCATAGGCCAGTGACAATGATATAAACCAGCTAACGTTAGCCAACACAGTAGCTAGTTAGCATGGAAGCTAGTCTAGCTAACCAGTATATCTATGGGTGGGTGGCATGGACAAAAAAACTAAACGAGCTAGTCTGTGCAATTGATTTGCCAGGCTTCTAGCTAGATAGCGATTTCACCTGCCATGTATAACTTTACTTCCTTGCCTCGTAGAATGTATACATGGCTCACTAAGCATGGTTATCGTGATCTGGCCTGTCTTGCTCACTAAGCATGGTTATCGTGATCTGGCCTGTCTTCGCGCATGAATAGCCAGAATGAATGAATAGCCAGGTGGAAAGCTAACGTTAGCTAATGCCTTAAAGCAGCGCAGATAGACGTGGCATCGGCTCTGATGTCACTCTGTCCGTCTAGTCTACCAGCCGCGGTCCCCTGTTGTCACCGGTGTCTTCAGTCTTCATATCCGACCAAATGATGACAGCCTTACTCATGCGAGTGCCAGCCCCATGCATACCCAGGCAGTCGTGTGCTTTCCTGGGGAGGGATGCCAAGGGTTGCCCCCTCTCCCTCACGCACACGGACAGCAGCTCCGGCGCTGTGGAGAGACATGTGAATGAGGCCTCCAAGAGTCCAGGGACACCCTCTCCTCTCTCCACAGAACAGTCAATCATTTATACACTGCCAATGTCGCACCATGGGGCAGGTGTGAGCTGAAAAGGCATCTCTGATGGTAGACATAAGACTCGTGACATAGCAGGCTAGTACGGGTTTGAGATTTAAACTACACTGATTCTTTTTTGTATTGACAGCGCTCTTCAATTAGCGTCGTGAGCGCACGTTCTGTTTCTCTCGCAAATCAGTCTGGATACTCTCCATTCAAGATTTCAAGATTCAAGATCAGTTTATTTGCCATGACAAGGCTTAGGGTAATGGCATACACTGATGGCGACGACATAGGACAGGGTGCAGGACAGTGCAAAGACATGACGGTGCAAACGCAATAGAGATTAGTTTGTGCCAGATCAGAAAACGATTTCGCCAATCAGCGTTCTGTGAGGAAATTTAATAAGTAGGTGTGGCAACAGCGAGTGTTAGGCCTGACAGGACAAGCCTTGTGACACCATCCTGATTTGGTGAGCTAACAATCGGTTTCTCTCACAAATCAGTCTGAATACTCTCCGTAGAGATCCGTCTGTGCCAGATAAGAAAGCGATCAGGTTTAGGTGTGACGACAGCTGGGAACGGTTGAAGTGCGTGATAGACAGGTGGTTCATCCAATCACCTGTCAAGTATTTGTGAAAGTGCCTGCCCTTTTCCAAACAGTTTCCAACGGGTTCCCAGATGGTTATGCGAAGCAAAGCGTCATGTTACTCTTCAATAGGCGATATCTACCGTCATGACAGGTCATCCTTTGACTGGGAGGAAGGAGGCATGTTTTGTGTCCAATGATCCTTTATTTCCCTGACGTCTTCCCGTGACCATAGCAACAGTGGAGATGATTCTCTGGACGGCCTCCTGAGCCACGCCTTCTGCCCTTTGACCCCGTCGCCTCGGAAGCGGACCAGCAGCCAGAGCCAGACGGAGCCTCCCCTCCTGAGGACCAGTAAGAGGACCATCTACACGGCCGGACGGCCTCCCTGGTACAACGTCACCGGAGACACCTTCAAAGAGGCCTTCGTCATCGGTGAGACACATCAGTGAAAAGTACTGATATTATTCATCCCTCACAAAGTGAGCTTAATTAAACACGAAAGAAACATAGGGCACAGAGTACCCACTACATTATGGGAATGTCGTAAATGAGGCTCCATGTCCAAAATTCTGAACTACCCCTTTAAGTGTTGCCGGAGTCTGGAGAGTTTTGTGAGTTTGATACAGTATGAAAGTGTTTTCCTTCCTTTAATTCTACTGAAGAGTTCAGTGAATCACCTGGTGTCCTCTCCCCCTGCTCCACTACAGCCTGTTTCCTTTGATTGCCCACGTTTGGTTCACGTTGTGTTGAGTCCAATGGCTGCGTCCAAGCTCAAGAATCCCACGTAGGCTATGTCATATTCAATTAAAAAGGGCAACTTGTGTAATTAGAAGATAATTGTTTAGCACAACCACAAGTAAAACACGTGAGTATTTGCAAAAAATGGCACCAAAGCTATTGTACCCTGGGGAGACCATCCTGATTGTGTCCTAGCCTGGGGAGACCATCCTGATTGTGTCCTAGCCTGGGGAGACCATCCTGATTGTATCCTAGCCTGGTGAGACCATCCTGATTGTATCCTAGCCTGGTGAGACCATCCTGATTGTATCCTAGACTGGGGAGACCATCCTGATTGTATCCTAGCCTGGGGAGACCATCCTGTTCTCACCAGCGCACAGTTCTCTCTCGCTCATCTGTCCGGAAAAGCTCGATGTAAAATTGTTTATGCCCGAGGAAAATTGACTCAGTATCCAATCAGAGTCCTATGGGCACGGTTTAGGTGCGATGACAGCGATAAGTGATATATGGTTCGTTGATCTGATTGGTTACAGCTTGTGATAGACTGTGATCAACCAATCACCTGCCAAGTATTTTTGAAAGTGCCTGCCCTTTTCCAGACGGTTTTTAATGGAGAGTTCCCAGGTGGTTGTGTGGAACAAACCCAGCTGGTGCGTCAGGTTAACTGTCCCCAGGCATCACGTCCCAGACCACCATTGTTAATAAGAATTTGTTCTTAATGACTTGACTTGGTGACCCGACCCCGGATAAGCGGATGACGATGGATGGATGGACTTGGTTGATGAAATAAAGGTGAAATAAAATAAGGTATGGCTCAGTACTGATGACCGGCTTCCTCTTCCTGCTCTCCCTACTCTGAACAGCTGATGAATGATGATGACACTCTGAACATCTCTCTGTGTAGGATGATGATGTCACACTGACACTCGGAACAGCTCTCTGTGTGGGATGATGATGTCACACTGACACTCTGAACAGCTCTCTGTGTAGGATGATGCTGTCACACTGACACTGAACAGCTCTGTGTAGGATGATGATGTCACACTGACACTGAACAGCTCTGTGTAGGATGATGTCACACTGACACTGAACAGCTCTCTGTGTAGGATGATGATGTCACACTGACACTTTGAACAGCTCTGTGTGTAAATGTCACACCCTGTAACGATGTAACGCATCATGCATGGCTTGTTGTGCAGCTCAGCCGTTAAGCCTTGGACTCAAATGATGTGCGTGTGCGTGTATGTGTGTGTGTGTGTGTGTTGTGAGTTGGATGATCACAGCAGAGCCTATTTATTTAAATACACCTAATTGTAGTAGCCCACACAGCCAGGCTATTACAGCTATCTTTAGTAGACAATCTGTTACTGTGAATGAGTGAGACTGACCTGTTTCAATTTCACACATCGGTGTTCTGTTCTGATAAAGCCAGTCTGATCAGAGCTCTGGAGCCAGAGGGGGTAGGAGAGAGTTTGCTCAAGTGGAATAATCAGCATTGGGGGAGGAGAGGGAGAGAGAGAGAGAGAGAGAAGGAAGGCTGGTAGGACAGAGAGAGCACATCGATATCATGATGGGAGCCCGAGGCAGTGTGTTGCCATCATATCTCTGGTCACCATCTCAGACGCCTGGCTAATGGGATGTGTTGCTCTATCAGCCAGATCAGCCCCTTTGGCTCTATTGTTGGGAGGTGACGCAGCTATAATTGATGACCTCTGTGGAACCAGTATCTTGAATAACACCTTTCTAAAGCCGTTCCCAGCTGGGCTGTGGTTTGTGTCTATAATGAGCTGCTTGCTCAATGGGAGGTTTGCAGTCAGCAGTTTGGAAGTGAGCCCATGTTATCTGAATAATTTCACCTCTCCCCACCTCTCCCCTCCTCCCCGGCTGATGTGGTTAAAGCGGCGCGATATTTGGACCTTTACAAACATGTCTGGTGCTAATTCTCCAATTAGATTTAGAAAAAGTAAACTGAATCGTCCGAACAGTTTACTCAGAAAGATAATACATTGACTACTTCAGTAGTCTCAGGGTGTGGTCTGTTGTTCAGTAGTCTCAGGGTGTGGTCTGTTGTTCAGTAGTCTCAGGGTGTGGTCTGTTGTTCAGTAGTCTCAGGGTGTGGTCTGTTGTTCAGTAGTCTCAGGGTGTAGTCTGTTGTTCAGTCTCAGGGTGTGGTCTGTTTGTGAGTTTGAGTTTGTGAAGGAAGGGCATCATCATCATCAAACAACAACATGGCACCGAAATCAATTGACCTTTACTGCTCCAAAGCTTTTTGGGTAATTCACTCTAGAAAGGGATTAAAGGGAGTTCTTGCCTAAACGTGTCCAATAAATACCTGAGATTTGCATTTCCTGTCTCATAACGTTGTGATTAAATGAACCCAGCAGTTGTCTCCTAACCTTTCCTGTTTCCTGTTTCCTGGTATAGGCCTTTGTGGAGGAAGTGCCTCTGGGAAAACCACCGTAGCGAATAAGATCATAGAAGCCCTGGACGTTCCCTGGGTGGTGCTCCTCTCCATGGACTCATTCTACAAGGTCTGTTTTGCCTCCCACTATATGACGTGGAGAATAAAATCTGTTTGGGTTTGTCAGCGTTCAACACCAGTTCGTAACTCCACTAATGATTTCTGTACGTCAGATTCCAGCTTTTAAAGAGCTTGGTCAGGCGTGGGGCTAGTAGCATACACTCAACTCAACTCAAATTTTATTTATAAAGCACATTTAAAACAACCGAGGTTGACCAAAGTGCTGTACAGATCCAGAGCAAAACAACACACAGCACGCAACAGAACACTACAATACATCGTACACAATAAGCAATATAAAATACAGTACAATACAGGGGCCATCGGGTGTCCAGCTCAACCTGAGTTGAAGGCCTGGGAGAACAGGTGATTCTTTAAAGAAGACTTAAAAATCTCTGTGGTCTGGGCAGACCTAATATGCCAGGGCAGACTGTTCCAGAGCCTAGGGGCCGCCGCCCCAAAGTCTCGGTCACCTCTAGTCTTCAGCCGAGTCTTTGGGACAGCCAGCAGCAGCTGATTAGAGGATCTCAGTTCTCTAGCTGGGGTATGAAAGTGCAGGAGATTGGCAAGATACTGAGGTGCCAGTCCATTTAGAGCTTTAAAAACAAACATCAAAATGTTGAAATCAATTCTAACACCACAGGGCCATCAGCATGTGAGCAGCTATTGTACCAACCTGCTGCAGACAAGCCAGCGCTGTTAATGTAAAGAGTAAACCATACCCCAAAACAAACCATGTTCTAGTTATGTTCCCTTAGTTATGTTTGAAAAGGCTAATTTAACTCCCTCTACACACACACTTAACTCCCTCTACACACACACCGAGTTCCAGGGATAGTCTAGAATTTTTTAACTGAGCCCTCATTTATGACTTAACCTTAATGTTGTTGATTGATGGAGAACATTTTCAGATGATTCTGCAATCGATCTGAATTGGCTAGCATTCATAGAAAACTCAAACACTCCACTGTGCACCCAAATCAAATCTAATTTGAGAACATTCTGTCAGGGGCTCATTTGAGTTTTTATCTTTTTTCCAACTATCGTTGAACCCATTCGTTTGTTCAGACCTATATGGCTCTCTCTGTAAATAGGGAGGCCGAGCGATATGTAACTAGTCGGCACTATTGTCTTCACAACAACAAGGAACCGAAGAGTGGACCATTCTCTTACTATTAGCACAACAATTTGCAATGGCCACGTTCGAAACAGATATGTCTGACTTTCATGAGGAGTTTATCTGCCGATCCTTACTTGGTGTTTAAGTGAGTTTTCTTTGAATGCTAGCCACTTTACTTTGATAGCGCTATGAGTTTGATGTGCTCCATCAATCAACAACATTAAGGGTAAGTCGAATATGAGGTCCTCATTCAAAAATTCCGGACTATCCCTTCAGCTAGTTTTCAAACCAGCCACACAGTCTGGTCCAGACTAACAGATGACAGTGTTTGAATGAGGAGTGTGTCATCATGATCAACCGTGTCAAAAACTTTCAACGTCAACAAAGAGGATGGCAAAATGCCTCTTTTTATCCATACAATTGATCACATTTAAGCCAGGCAGACAGAAGCGATGGTGCTGAGAGACCCAGGCCTGAAAGCACAGTGGTGAACATTCAGCCATGTTTAGCTTCATTCCCACCTGGCTTCCTCACAGTATTGATTAAATCACTGACCTGTTTCTTTAGAGAAGTAGCCCCAATTAAGTTCATCAGTGAGGAGGGAGAACGAGCAGTCTGCGGTGTGTGGAGGCTCAGTCCCCAGAGATCAGCCATTCATCCTGATTGAAACAGTAATTGCTCAAACCCCCTTGCCGATAAGCGGACTAATGAAGTAATTCATATTAATTATGTCTCTAGCTGTGCTGGGTCCATTACCCCATGTCCTGTGGGTATTGAAGGGGATAGCTAGCGGGAGGAGTAGCTAGTGCTGTTCTGTTGGCTAATTCCAAATTAACCCTGCCTGTAGACACGAGCAGATCTGCAAGCAATGGGATAGGAGTCATTAACAGTAGAGAAGGCTGTTGTTGACACCCGTCCGGTTGATGTCCAGTCTACTGTTCTCTTCTCAACCAGGTGCTGACCAAGGAGGAGCAGGACCTGGCGTCCAGGAGCGAGTACAACTTCGACCATCCGGAGGCCTTCGACTTCGATCTGGTGGTCACCGTGCTGAGGAAACTCAAGAAGGGCAAAAGCATCAAGGTGCCTGTCTACGACTTCAACTCCCACTGCAGACGCAAGGACTGGGTAAGTCCTAACCCAAACCCTTACCCCTAACCTAACCTTAACCCTTACCTCTAACCCTTACCCCTAACCTAACCTAAACCCTTACCTCTAACCCTTACCCCTAACCTAACCCAAACCCTTACCCCTAACCTAACCCTAACCCTTACCTCTAACCCTTACCCCTAACCTAACCCAAACCCTTACCCCTAACCTAACCCTAACCCTTACCTCTAACCCTTACCCCTAACCTAACCCAAACCCTTACCCTTACCCCTAACCTAACCCAAACCCTTACCCCTAACCTAACCCAAACCCTTACCCTTACCCCTAACCTAACCCAAACCCTTACCCCTAACCTAACCCAAACCCTTACCCAAATCTTTACCCATAACCTAACCCAAACCCGGCTGTGTGTGAGGATGTGGACAAGAAGGCCAGGCTGGGAAAGAGGATTCGTTTAACGGGAGATCCTCAAAAATAGTTTAGGAATAAAATACAACAATGATTTATCCTTGAATCATTGAAAAACTATGCTGGTTATTGTCACAGTCCTTGATGACAATAACACAACAGTTAACAGTCGTTACAAGGACACTATTTCACTGTAATAGCTGCTTTCATATCCTCCAGACTATGCAGTTTCATGGCTAAAAGCCACAGCTATACAGAGAAACTGACATTATTTGTAACTCAGAAAACATTTCAGTCAAAAGACTATCATCAGTGCTATACAGAAGGCAACATTCAACCTTCTGTATATCACTGATGATGGTCTTTTGACTGAAACGTTTGCTGTCCTATTTAATTTTTTCACTTTGTGCACCTGAGCACCTGTCACCAACTATACTTTCTCATTAAAGTCTGTCGCTTTTTTACTTCGATCTCAGTTTCTCTGGATTGATTTTGAGTGGCTCAAGCCCTCTTCTGTGGATTGGTGTGCAGATACGTAGCCCTCTGTTCTGCCCTCTACTGTGATTTGTCAGATGTGTTTACACAGAAGAAAATGCCTGTGAGCAGGAGTAGTATACCACGGCAGCAGGATTTGTACAGATGGCCATACTTGCGTGGAGTACATGTACCTGAAATTGATGGAGACATAGAGCTTTTGATTGGTTTGAATGTACCTAAAGCTCTGGAGCCAATAAAAGTCATTCCAAGTGAGGATGGAGGGCCGTATGGTGTTCAGACCATGTTGGGATGGACTGTCAATGGGCCGTTGTCTGGTGGAGCAGACTGTGAACTATCTGGCATTACTTCTAACCATATCTCAGTCATGAAATTGGATGAACTGTGGAAGCAGCAGTTTCAAATTGACTTCCCTGAGAGCAGCCACAACAAATAGCTGGGTCCATCAAGAGAAGACCGGCAGTTCATGGAAATGGTCAAAAACACTGTTAAACTGGTGGATGGTCATTATACCATTGGATTACCGTTAAAGAAAGGGGATATATGCATGCCTGATAACCGCAAGATAGCAGAGCATCGTGCCCTGGGTCTCAAAAGAAGGTTCCAGAAAGATGCCTCATTTCACACAGATTATGCCACCTTCATGCACAACATAATTTCCTGTGGTTACGCTGAAAAGGTACCTGCTAAAGATCTGGCATGTAGTCATGGCAAAACTTGGTATATTCCCCACCATGGTGTATACCATCCACAAAAGAAGAAGATTAGAGTGGTATTTGACTGTGCTGCGTCATTTCAGGGTGTATCATTGATCACACAATTACTGCAAGGACCTGATCGTACTAGTTCATTGATCGGAGTCATAACCAGATTCAGGAAAGAACCTGTTGTCTTGACAGCTGACATTGAAGCCATGTACCATCAGGTGCGTGTGCCGGCTGAGGATTGTGACCTGCGAAGGTTTCTCTGGTGGCCCAGGGGAGATTTCTCTCAACCCATAGAGGAGTACAGGATGCTAGTCCGTCTTTTTGGAGCTACTTCATCACCTAGTTGTGCGAACTTTGCTCTCCGAAGATGTGCAGAGGATAACAGAGACTCCTTCGGTCAGCACGTGACGGATACCATTATGCAGTTTTTATGTGGACGACTGTCTTGTTTCAGTGCCCTCTGAGTCTCAGGCTGTAGCTCTCTATCAAGACCTTCAAGCTGTGCCCGAGGAGGCTTTCAGTTAAAGAAGTGGGTAAGCAACATGCGAAACGTGTTGGCTGTGATTCCTGAAGAGGAGAGGGCAATGGATGTGAAAGAGTTGGATCTGGGCTATGACACACTTCCTGTTGAAAGAGTACTGGGTGTGCAGTGGTGTGTGCAATCTGATGCATTCAAGTTCAAGATTGCAATTCAAGATTGGCCTTTGACTCGTAGAGGGATCCTATCTATGGGGAGTTCGATCTACGATCCACTTGGAGTCCTGGTGCCAGTGGTGCTGAAGGCCAAGCTAATCTTGCACGATCTGTGTAGTAAAGGCTTAGGATGGGATGACATACCTGCACCCATTGCGCTGGAGTGGACACAATGGGTACAAGAGCTACACCTGTTGGAGGATTTCAAAGTCAGCAGATGTTTTAAGCCGGTGGACTTTGGAACTGTGGCTTCTGCTCAACTACATCATTTTGCAGATGTGTGTGAGGTGGTTTATGGAATGGTTACCTACTTGCTGTTGTGCAACACCAGTGCAAAGTCATGCAGTGTCCTTGTCATGGGAAAGGCAAGGGTGACTCCCTTAAAACCAGTTACGATTCCCAGGCTGGAATTAACCGCAGCGGTGGTTGCAGCACGCATGGATAAAGTGTGGAGAAAGGAGTTACAGATGCCACTGCTTGACTATATTTTGGACCGACAGCACTTCAGTGCTGAAGTACATCAAAAATTAGACTGCCAGATTCCGAACATTTGTGGCCAACCAGGTCTCAGAAATACTTCTAACATCTCATGCAACTCAGTGGAGATATGTAAACACCCTATGCAACCCTGCAGATCTGGCTTCCAGGGGACTTGAAGCGGGGTCATTTCTAAAGGATGAAAAATGGATATCTGGCCCACAATTTCTGATGCTGCTAGAGGAACAGTGGCCTGTAAATCCGGATGGATTGACAGAGCTGTCAGAGCAAGATGATCCTGAGGTCAGAACAAGCATTGTGGCTAATGCTGTTTGTGGCCAAGAGGAGCCAGACTCAGTGTTGCAGTTGATTACTCGTACCTCATGCTGAAACCGTCTGAGAAGAACAGTGGCTTGGGTCTTAAGGTTCAAGAAGAGACTCTTGCGTCTCTGGAGAAAGAGGAAAGTGGTCAGTGTGTTATCATCTTATTCAAGCTCAGATGAGAGAGAATGTGAGGCTGTTCTGAAGAAAGAGCTGCTGTGTGTCAAGGAGTCATTCCATGTTTCTCTCACTGTGGAGGAACTAGGAGAGGTTGAGCTTGAGATACTTCGATTTTGCCAGAAGAAAAGATTCCCAGAGGAGCTTTCCATCTTACAAAAGAATCGGTGTGTGAAACGGACAAGCCACATATACAAACTGAATCCGGTGCTTGATGATGGAGTCTTGAGGGTCAGTGGAAGGCTCAGTAGGGCAGCTATGCCTGAAGAGTCGAAGCATCCAATAATACTGGCCAAAGATCTGCATGTTTCAGACCTGATCTTAAGGCACGTACATAGAGAAGTTGGCCATAGTGGGAAGACTCACATTGGCAAGGCTCTGCCAGAAGTACTGGATTACTGGGGCTGGTGTGGCTATAAAGAAGGTTTTGGCTAAATGTGTTGTGTGCCGACCGGTAAATGGCAGATTTGCCACAAAGCAGGATATCTCCTGATGAACCACCATTCACCGCTGTGGGAGTAGATTGCTTTGGTCCATTTGATGTGAGGCGAGGAAGATCTAACGTAAAAAGATATGGAGTGATATTCACCTGCTTAGCTTTAAGAGCTGTGCATATCAAAGTAGCAGCATCACTGGACACAGACTCTTTCATCAATGCCCTGCGTCGTTTTATAGCGAGACGAGGACAAGTCAAAGAACTCTGCTCGGATTAAATGGGATAAACTTTGTCGGCGCTGATCGAGAGTTGAGAAGATCAATTGGACAGTGGAATCAATCTCAGATCCACGAGGAACTCCTACAGAGGCATTAAGTGGAAGTTTAATCCTCCTACTGGATCCCACCGTGGAGGAGCATGGGAGAGGCTGATTTGCTCCATCAGGAAGGTCCTTAACTCTGCTCTACGAGTGTAAACTCTGGACGATGAAGGTCTTAGCACAGTGCTGTGTGAAGTTGAAGCAATCCTTAACAGCAGACCGATGACGAAAGCATCAGCAGATCCTAATGACCCGGAGGCTCAGACTCCAAACGTCCAACTCCGTCGTTTCCACCTGGGATCTTTCAAAGGGAAGACTTGTATGCTGTCCGCAGATGGAAACAAGTACAGTATATATCTGATTTGTTTTGGAAGAGATGGACAAAAGAGTACCTTCCGCAGCTTCAGGAACGCCAGAAGTGGAACAGAGCCGAGCAAAATTTTATCCCTGGAGATATAGTACTCATTGTGGATGACTCTGCACCCCGCAACTCTTGGATCATGGGGAAGTTTGTTGAGGTTGTTCAGGATAGAAGAGGACTCGTTCCGCAAGTAAAGATCAAGACCAGGACAAGCTGTCTGGACCGGCCTGTAACAAAGACTTGTCTCTTTCAGGAGGCTGCGGACACTTGACTTGTTGACGTGACTCACTTTTAGACATGACTTTAAGAGTGGTGGTGAAGATCACTCTCTATCTGGTCTCCGTAAGTTCTGGAACCTCTGGCCTAGAGACACTTGGATACGCTTGACATGCTTGGACATCAATTGACATTGGGCTTTGCTTGTCAAGGACAGAAGAGACATTGAACTGTTCATTATGATTGTTGTATGTTGATTTGTTGAATTATGAGTGTGTACATGACATGTATTCCGCATTGGGTTTTCTGTGCTGTAATTATTGTGTTGTAATACTTGGGGGCCGGAATGTAGGGGTATGGAAGTACTGTCAATGTGTCTGCAGTGTTAGTGGGTGTGTCTCTGTGGGGGTGGGTCTGTGTGGGTGTGTCACTAGGGCAGAGTGCTAGGCTAATTGATTTCACCTGGGTCTATTTACCTGTCAGGAGTCATTGTTTGTTGTGTGGAGAGAGGGTAAGGCAGCGGGTGCCAATATTTCTGTTGACCGCACGTAATGTAGGCTATATGTACCATCTCAAGTCCAACTGCCATCTAGGCCTATGTCATGTTTACCGTAGTGCCAATAAAACATCAGTGACCTGCAGCTACGGACTCGTGCTCATTCTTGGATTTAGCGCCTCAGACAGATCTCCCTGCACTACCCCTCAGCCGCGGCTTATAGGAGTTTGAAAGCCACGTAACAGAGGGTAGTATAGGGTAGTGTGATGGTAATTATGAATGGAGGATAGGGTAGTATAGGATAGTGTGATGGTAATTATGAATGGAGGATAGGGTAGTATAGGGTAGTGTGATGGTAATTATGAATGGAGGATAGGGTAGTATAGGTAAGTATGATGGTAATTATGAATGGAGGATAGGGTAGTATAGGGTAGTGTGATGGTAATTATGAATGGAGGATAGGGTAGTATAGGGTAGTGTTATGGTAATTATGAATGGAGGATAGGGTAGTATAGGATAGTGTGATGGTAATTATGAATGGAGGATAGGGTAGTATAGGTAAGTATGATGGTAATTATGAATGGAGGATAGGGTAGTATAGGGTAGTGTGATGGTAATTATGAATGGAGGATAGGGTAGTATAGGGTAGTGTTATGGTAATTATGAATGGAGGATAGGGTAGTGTGATGGTAATTATGAATGGAGGATAGGGTAGTATAGCTAAGTATGATGGGAATTATGAATGGAGGATAGGGTAGTATAGGGTAGTGTGATGGTAATTATGAATGGAGGATAGGGTAGTATAGGGTAGTGTGATGGTAATTATGAATGGAGGATAGGGTAGTATAGGGTAGTGTGATGGTAATTATGAATGGAGGATAGGGTAGTATAGTTAAGTATGATGGTGATTACGAATGGAGGATAGGGTAGTATAGGGTAGTGTGATGGTAATTATGAATGGAGGATAGGGTAGTGTGATGGTAATTATGAATGGAGGATAGGGTAGTATAGGATAGTGTGGTGGTAGTTATGAATGGAGGATAGGGTAGTATAGGTTAGTGTGATGGTAGTTATGAATGGAGGATAGGGTAGTATAGGTTAGTGTGGTGGTAGTTATGAATGGAGGATAGGGTAGTATAGGTTAGTTAGTGTGGCTGGCTTCCTTCACCAGATCACCTTGATCTCTAAACTGCTGCCAATTGAAATCACTAGCCCAGTAATGTGGTGAAGTAATTGTGTATGTGTGTGTGTGTGTGAGTGTGTGAGTGTGTGTGACACTCCTGTACTCTCTGATCAATACTGGGGAGGTCTGGCTGTTGACCGCTCCTGTGAGCTCTACATGGTAGTGTAATGGGACTATAAAATAGAAGTGATCCAACGCACACCAGGAGAGTTCAAATTGACTTTGTATCAGGACTATGTTGGCTAATACAGTGCTACTGTACTACTGTGATAAATCTGCCCCCCGAAACCATGCTTATTAGGGCTGCCAATTCTCCACCAAAATAACATGACAAAAATTGTAATTATATTCTCAAATATATGATCATATAGAGTATAGAAGACACAGTCCATCAGGGCACATATGATACCAGCATTGTTAGGCAGATTTTTCCATTAGTGCTTTACTCCACTGAAAGCTAACAAAGATAACCAGCTAATAACAGATGCTGTGGACGTTTTCCTTTATGTTTTACTTGTTTGGTGTGTTATTTTATGATGTTCGTTATTATATTATCTATACAACTGGTATGTATAAAAAAAATCTTTTGTATTCAGTCATTTTTGTTCTATCACACTCTGCTCCGGTAACACCTGGCCCCCACCCAAGTTTTATCTTGTATTAAATCATTTCTATGGTGTAAACAAGCCAGAAGAAGAAATGGAGGTCAGCTATCACGGCCATTAATCATGACATTAGACTTAGCAGTGCAAGAAGGGAGGGGGATGTGTTTGCTATCCACCATGCCTGAAAACACACTTTCCATAGAATTCTGTTTTTACACGCTGAACAGCAATATTTCAATTCCACTGGAATCTTTTTTCTTTATAGATACGAAAAATATTCACATTGTGAAATCCGTTCTGACAGCCTGAATACTTATGAGGGGCCGTCTATGCTGATGTAATTGCTACCATGAAGACTACAGCACGCACGCACACACACGCACACACACACACACACACACCCAGTGTGGACCCTGCCACTTCATCCTGATCTCTGGGAGGTTTCAAAGATGCACCAGGCAACCAGGCTCTGCTCAGCCACCCTGGACATGACTTCCTTTGTGGAGAAGTCACACTCTTATCAGACGACCACAGAGCAGAATAATCACAGCCACACATGACCTCCGACCTCCATTAACCTAAATCAGCTGGAGATGGGCTGGCGGGGGAGTGGGAGGGGCAGGGTGTGTGTGTGTGTGTGTGTGTGTGTGTGTGTGTGTGTGTGTGTGTGTGTGTGTGTGTGTGTGTGTGTGTGTGTGTGTGTGTGTGTGTGTGTGTGTGTGTGTGTGTGTGTGTGTGTGTGTGTGTGTGTGTGTGTGTGTGTGTGTGTGTGTGTGTGTGTGTGTGAGAGAGAGAGAGAGAGGAGGTGGGGTTGGTCAGAGTATCTCATAAACATCAGTCCAGCTGTAAACATGGTGGGCAGGACAGATTAAAGCTGCCAAAACACTGTCCCTTGTCCTCAATTCCCTATCTCACACACACACGCACCCGTCCACACGCACACACACATACACGTTTGTGTGTCCTTGCCACATCCTGACCTGCCCCGCCCAGGCCAGTTGTAGGTACTTCCTGGTCTCTCTAACCACACGCATGTCTGCCATCTGTCAAGTCCTCAACCTCGTTACATCTAACCCCCCACCACGTGCTCCCTAGACCCTGTCCCCTCCTCTCTCCTTCAGTCAGTTGCACCTGAACTCCTTCCTTTCCTAACCCACCTCATCAACGTATAACTTGTATCAGGATGCTTCCCTCTGCTTTCAAGACTGCCAGAGTCACCCCCCCTCCTGAAGAAACTAACCAATCGACCCCTCTGATGTCAAAAACTACAGACTGGTTTCCATTCTATCCTTTCTATCGAGAACACTCGAGCAATTTTTAACCAACTGTCTTCATACGTCCATCAGAATAACGTTGTTGACCCCCACCAGTCCGAGTTCAAGGCCACTCGACAGAGACTGCCCTCCTTGCAGTGACTGAGTCACTCCATGCCGTGAGAGTGAACTCTCTCTTCTGTCCTGATACTTGTCAGCAGCATTTGATAGGGAAGGCCACCAGATCTGCCTCTCCACCCCTGAGGATAAAGGCGTCACTGGCTCTGCACGCTCCCTGTTTGCATCCTACCTGATAGGCCGCTCCTACCGGGTGACATGGAGAGGGTCGATGTCGGAACCACTTACTACAGGGGTTCCACAAGGGGCTGTCCTGGGTCCTCTCCTTTTTTCCCTCTACACTACATCTATGGGTTCTGTCATTCGTTTGCATTCCTTCTCCTATCACTGCTATGCCGAAGACACCCAACTGGTCCTGTCATCTCCCCCTTCTGACACAAAAGTGGATACGCATAGCTGGGTGTTTGGCTGACATCTCGGAGTGGATTGAAACACACCATCTCAAGCTCAACCTGGACAAGACTGAGCTGCTGACTGCGAGGAATCTGGGTGTGACCCTGGACGACCAGCAGACTCCGCACATTTCACATCCGTCACGCTCTTGCAGATTCCTGCTCTACAACATTAGGAGATTTCGCCCCTTCCTCACTGACAAAACAGCGCAGGTGCTGATCCAGGCTTTGTCATCTTCTGCCTGGACTACTGCAACTTCTTCCTTGCTGGGGCCTCGGCGTCAGCCATTAAGCCCCTGGAACTTGCTGCTGCTCACCTGGTGTTCAACCAACCCTTTCTCCCCTTCTCTGTTCTCTACACTGGCTCCTGACTGTAGGAGCTGGCATCCAGTTTAAAGCGCTGGTACTAACCTTCAAGGCAATGAAAGGAACAGCTCCCTCCTATCTCCAGGCCATGGTCAAGCCCTACACCCCCTCCCGACCACTACGCTCTGCTACCTCGGAGCGACTGGTTGCCCCGTCATTCCGAGGCCCCTGTGGTCGATCGACGCGGTCACGGCTCTAATCTGTCCTGGCCCCGCAGTGGTGGAATGAACTGCCCACTGACGTCAGGACAGCAGAGTCTCTGCCCATCTTTCACCGCAGGCTCAAAACTCCCCTCTTCAAGAACTACTACCACGATCCTCCCTCTTAAACACCTATTGTATTTTGCTGCTCTTGCACTTCGGCTTTAGCACTAGATTATATTCTTAGTCACTTGTTTAGAAAGGAGATACACTTGTGAGTTCTGTCGAGTAGTAGTACACTAACCTATGTTAAATGCAATTATTGTAAGTCACTTTGGATAACAGTGTCTGCTAAATTACTGTAAAGTAATGCTTTCTGCCGTAATGAAGCATATGTGTGTCCTCTCTGCAGAAAACTGTCTATGGTGCCAATGTGGTAATCTTTGAGGGGATTTTGGCGTTTGCCAACAAAGAACTTCTGAAGGTAAGTTGAATAATGATCGTCTATACAATCCCAGACACACAAAGGCTACTACTGGACTAGAATACACACTCAATTAAGACTCCATTGAAGTTGCCTCTTGGTCCATGAATAGGTGTGATCCTGAGACTAGGAAATGCCGATGTATCCTCTCCTCTACCTGCCAGGCCTGATTAATCGCTCTGCCAGGCCACAGAGAAAACGGCAGGCTGATTAATGGAGTGCCAGAGCAAAGGGAAATGAGACTAGCGTCTCTGCACCGATTCTCTACCCAGTGTGTGGAGTGTTTGTGTGTCTGTAGTGGTGTGGAGTGTTTGTGTGTCTGTAGTGGGAGGGGGTGGAGTGTTTGTGTGTCTGTAGTGGGAGGGTGTGGAGTGTTTGTGTGTCTAGTGGTGTGGAGTGTTTGTGTGTCTGTAGTGGGAGTGTGTGGAGTGTTTGTGTGTCTAGTGGTGTGGAGTGTTTGTGTGTCAGTAGTGGTGTGGAGTGTTTGTGTGTCTGTAGTGGTGTGGAGTGTTTGTGTGTCTGTAGTGGGAGGGGGTGGAGTGTTTGTGTGTCTGGGGTGCTAGTGGAGCTGGGTAGAAGGTAGAGGCTGTAGTGTGTAGTGGAGCTGGGTAGAAGGTAGAGGCTGTAGTGTGTAGTGGAGCTGGGTAGAAGGTAGAGGCTGTAGTGTGTAGTGGAGCTGGGTAGAAGGTAGAGGCTGTAGTGTGTAGTGTGTAGTGGGGCTGGGTAGAAGGTAGAGGCTGTAGTGTGTAGTGTGTAGTGGAGCTGGGTAGAAGGTAGAGGCTGTAGTGTGTAGTGGAGCTGGGTAGAAGGTAGAGGCTGTAGTGTGTAGTGGAGCTGGGTAGAAGGTAGAGGCTGTAGTGTGTAGTGGAGCTGGGTAGAAGGTAGAGGCTGTAGTGTGTAGTGTGTAGTGGAGCTGGGTAGAAGGTAGAGGCTGTAGTGTGTAGTGTGTAGTGGAGCTGGGTAGAAGGTAGAGGCTGTAGTGTGTAGTGGAGCTGGGTAGAAGGTAGAGGCTGTAGTGTGTAGTGTGTAGTGGGGCTGGGTAGAAGGTAGAGGCTGTAGTGTGTAGTGGAGCTGGGTAGAAGGTAGAGGCTGTAGTGTGTAGTGTGTAGTGGAGCTGGGTAGAAGGTAGAGGCTGTAGTGTGTAGTGGAGCTGGGTAGAAGGTAGAGGCTGTAGTGTGTAGTGTGTAGTGGAGCTGGATAGAAGGTAGAGGCTGTAGTGTGTAGTGGAGCTGGGTAGAAGGTAGAGGCTGTAGTGTGTAGTGGAGCTGGGTAGAAGGTAGAGGCTGTAGTGTGTAGTGGAGCTGGGTAGAAGGTAGAGGCTGTAGTGTGTAGTGTGTAGTGGAGCTGGATAGAAGGTAGAGGCTGTAGTGTGTAGTGGAGCTGGGTAGAAGGTAGAGGCTGTAGTGTGTAGTGGAGCTGGGTAGAAGGTAGAGGCTGTAGTGTGTAGTGGAGCTGGGTAGAAGGTAGAGGCTGTAGTGTGTAGTGGAGCTGGGTAGAAGGTAGAGGCTGTAGTGTTTAGTGTGTAGTGGAGCTGGGTAGAAGGTAGAGGCTGTAGTGTGTAGTGGAGCTGGGTAGAAGGTAGAGGCTGTAGTGTGTAGTGTGTAGTGGAGCTGGGTAGAAGGTAGAGGCTGTAGTGTGTAGTGTGTAGTGGAGCTGGGTTGAAAATATGGGATGACTGGGACAGGATCAGCTGCTACTTGCTGCTCTTTCCACTGTAACTCTTGGTCTTTAACGTGTGTGTGTGTGTGTGTGTGTGTGTGTGTGTGTGTGTGTGTGTGTGTGTGTGTGTGTGTGTGTGTGTGTGCGCGTGTGTGTTTGAAGTCAATTGACTCCACTATGTTTTTAATGGTTCTGTTTATAGATCCCTTTGGTGTGTGTGTGTGTGTGTGTGTGTGTGTGTGTGTGTGTGTGTGTGTGTGTGTGTGTGTGTGTGTGTGTGTGTGCGGGCGCGCGCGCGCACGGTTTCTCAACAGAAATCTATGCTAATTAAAATCGGAGCGTTTGCATTGGCAAAGTAGTTCTGTTCCCGGTGATTTATCTAATCTGCCGACTGTCCAGAGAGGAGTCTTAGCTGTCAGGAGATACAGCAGGAGATCCACCAGGAGAGAGGAGTCTTAACTATCAGGAGATCCACCAGGAGAGAGGAGTCTTAACTATCAGGAGATCCACCAGGAGAGAGGAGTCTTAACTATCAGGAGATACACCAGGAGAGAGGAGTCTTAACTATCAGGAGATCCACCAGGAGAGAGGAGTCTTAACTATCAGGAGATCCACCAGGAGAGAGGAGTCTTAACTATCAGGAGATACACCAGGAGAGAGGAGTCTTAACTATCAGGAGATACACCAGGAGAGAGGAGTCTTAACTATCAGGAGATACACCAGGAGAGAGGAGTCTTAACTATCAGGAGATACACCAGGAGAGAGGAGTCTTAACTATCAGGAGATCCACCAGGAGAGAGGAGTCTTAACTATCAGGAGATACACCAGGAGAGAGGAGTCTTAACTATCAGGAGATACACCAGGGCCCAGTATTTCAAAACATTTAATCTGGATCAGAATGATTTTTTTGCTATCCCAGATCAGATTGATCTTGTAGGTTTTGTCCTGGTTTTTCAAAGAATTTCCAGATAGGATCATTCTGATCCAGATACCAAAAGATCAGGATTACAGAATCTAGATTTGCAGTCTTTGGATAGGCCTCCGTTGGTCAAAGTAATACAACATTTCATTGACACAGACATGTGAAAATGTTGCTAAGTGTAAATCAGCATATTATTCATATTCATTTAGCTGCATTAGTACCCAATACATAGGCCAGAATTGCATAATTTGGGGCTGTTCATAACCATCAGTCTGGTCTATTCTACAAAGACAAAAGCCCTTAAAGGGGTCCCCATTTGCAAAACTAACTTTTTCATTGTTTTTGCATATATACATTTGAGTCTCTGATGGGTCTACTAACACAAAGTATGAAGTGAAACAACCCAGTCATTTTGTTCAAATCTCCAGTGTCGCTTTACATCAGCGTTTGCTTACCTGGCTATAAAGGCAGACATTATTTGCAGGTCCCGCTAGCTAGCATAATATCTTCGCTTGGAAAATACTATGTTCTTGGATGTACTAAGCAGCACAGATCGTCTCCCAAGCTCAAAGGACAGAAGAGCTGAGTGGATAAATGTTATTTTTGATGGCAACGTTCTCGCTGAAATTTGCAAAACACCAGCAGTGTGTGCTAGCCATTTTTTGCCCGATTGCTTTTCCAACCTGGGTCAGTACAATGCAGGATTTTCAGATAAACTCTTTCTGAATAATAAGCAATACCAACTGTCCGTGGAAATTATGCAGAAACTGTAATTATGTTGTGTGTTTGTTTACATATAATAACACTAGCTCTCACACACACTCCCCCTTTGCCTCAACCCTGATGCTCGTCTCATAAGTTAGAGTAATGTTTGTGGAATGAAATTGGTAGACTTGTAGTTAATCGAGTGGTCATTAAAAATGATCAAATGTTAAGAGGTGGACATCATTGGATTCCCCTCGGCCTACAGAATCTAGATTTTATTGTTTGTAGTCGAATGGTGTCATTTAGCCTGGTGGTGTCTAGCTAGCGAATGTAGCTAGAGGTAACAGCATGCAACCATGGAGATAATAACATGGGCACTATCATGTTTAGTCAGGGAGAGAGGACAATGACATTTGTCACCGAATGTGGATGGTCCTGGCTAGCCAGCTATATTTTAGGTAGCATAGCGCTGTCAACAGCCTCCCTTCTCTAGCCTGCCGACTTGCTCTTAGCTGAGCTCATTTGCATATGAAAAAGCGCTCAATCCGCTCAGTCTGATCTCGTGGTCAACAGAGGGGTATAGAGGCACGCTTATTCTCAGCAAAATAATAATAGGACACCTTTAACTATTTTTTTTGTCAAATGTGGACAAATATCTTGTGTCAATTGTATTGTTTTTTTCCGAGAAAATAGTGGGTTGTCTTAACCTCCAAAAGCGCAACAGAACCAAGGCAGAAGGCCTTAACATCAGTTAAGGTTCCTTGTCTTGGCTTCACTGCACTCTGAAACGTTAGAGTTGAGTTATGGTACTCTGCTTTCTTTTGCTGTGCATCACATATTATATTTATGTTCATATTACATTAAGCCTAATTCTACAGTACCATGAATGCTAGATTTTATGTAGATGTTATCATTATTATCATATACTAAATCAAGAGTCAAGATGGCTATGAGGATCTGGTGAGGAAAGAAACTGAGAGCAGAGAAGATCTCTAGCTGAGGAGCTAAACTGACCTTGCTTCAACAGAGAGAGACCTTGCCTCTTAGAAGAGAGGCTGAAAGATGATGACATTGCAGTTTCGGATGAAGATGTGACATTCTTGTACTTGCACCTACCTTTGTAGTTTTTTTTGAGTTTTTTTTTAGTTAGTTGAAAATATTTTATTGGTTAATTATTTTATTTAGAATGGATATTGTTTTGGCATGGTCTGTGTTAGGCTACATTTATATGCAATCATTGAATAAAAGAATGATTAAATATGGGCCATATACTGCATCCTCGACATCCTCAATCCATGCTTGATCCACCCTTCCAGTGGGATCAGGATAATCCAGATTTTTAGCATCAAAACTATCCTAATCTACACCTTAGAATTTTGAAATACCCAAGAACAACATTTGATCAGGATTCTGGGTAGGATTGGATTACCAAATCCATATCCAAATTTAGGATCACATATCCTGGTTTGAAATACCCAATTTTGAGATTTAATTAGATTAGATTAGACTTTATTGTCCCACAAGGAGACATTTGTTTTCACAGGACTGCAGGACATATGGCACAATACATAAAACAACGAACAACATTTTACATAGACGCAATAGGTGGACATTACATAGACATTGACAGTACAGTACAGTAAGACACCACCCCCCATGGACTGACACTACCAAGTTACAACCATCACCATCAACATGAACAGACCTCCTTCAGCGTGGTCTGCTGTTCAGGGCAGCGATGGCTGTAGGGATCAGGCTCTTCCCAAAGCGGGCCTTCCTGCACTTGAATGTCCTGTATCTGTGTCCAGAGGGTAGTGGGGTAAGGTAGTGGGTGAGTGAGGTCCTGTTCTGTTGTGGATGCTATGCGGGTGATGGCTATGTTGTTCAGTTCTGAGAGGTTGGGTGTGGGGAGGCGGCGATGGTGGTGACGCGTGGGAGTTTGGCCCGGTTGGTGACTGACAGCATGTTGAAGAAGCAGGTGGAGCAGTACAGAAGGATGGGCTGGATGATACTCTGGTACCGGAGCAGAAGGAGATGAGGGGCAACATGAAGTCCTCTGAGTCTTCGGATGGCAGAGAGACGTCGGTGGGACCTTTTCTGGATGTCGTGGGTGTGATGGTCGAAATTGAGTTTACTGTCCAGGGTGATGCCGAGGTATTTGAGGGTGTCAACTGTTTCTACTGATTGGTTGTTGATGAGGATGGGTTGTTGAGGTGAGGGGTGACCAAGTGTTAGTTCCTTGGTTTTGCTGACATTGAGGTGCGGATGGTTAACCTCACACCACTCAGTGAAATGTGCAACTGTGCTGTGGTATTCTGTGACTGAGTGACTGTCAGTGAGTAGTGCGAGTATGGCTGTGTCATCAGAGTACTTAAGGTAGGTGGTAGTAAGTAGATTAGGGGGTAATGATGATAATGATGACCCTGATAATTCTGATCCAGATTTAATTTTTGAAATACTGGGCCCAGGAGATACACCAGGGATATGCCAGGGCCCGGTTGTTCAAAAGTAATCTGATCAGATTTCGGCTATCGGATTGGATAACATTTTGAAAATGGGTTTTTAAAAAGAAAAGGATTCTGAAATCGGATTGGATTGTGTAATCTGGATCAAACCTTCAGTATGCATTTTTCAAAACTTTTTAGTAGGATTGGGATAACTTTGAAAGAAAAAATCAGGATTAAACTGATCCCAGTAGAGGGGT